>NW_027271664.1:892500-1602500 GCF_040938485.1 Diadema antillarum
CTTCAAAATGCGGCAGCACGCATCATTACACTATCCAAGAAGCACACTCACATCACCCTTATTTTGAGATCACTTCATTGGTTACCAGTCAAAGATCGCATTATTTTTAAGATTTTACTTCTGAATTTTCATTGCATTCAGGGCGCTGCTCCTCAGTATAACTCTGACTTACTCCATAATTACATCCCTGCTAGATCTCTACGCTCATCCAAATCGGGTTCTCTGATAATTCCAAGATTCACTACAATATGGGGCACACGTGCCTTTGGCCATGCTGCTCCCACCTTATGGAATAACTTACCTTCAGCCGTAAAAAAATTGTTCTTCATCAGACTCCTTTAAAAGCAGTCTAAAAACTCACTTGTTTAAAACCTCAATTGGATTACTCATTACATGTATTTGATATTTGTATGTCGTTTATCTCCTTCACTTTCTCTTCCTTCCACGCCTAGAGCACTCTGCAGAGTGGATTTCGCGCTATATAAATCATATCAATTATTATTATTATTATTCAAAACACTCTGACTAGACATGCAGCTTGTGTATCAATCGTTACCACGGCACTTCAAAAGCTCATTTTCCTTCATAACTCTCTTCTTTTACAGCTTACATGTACATCTTTCACTTTCAAATCGAGAGATAGTGACGCTTAGTTGAATGACCAAGACATCTTATATCTTCTAATGCGGTACAGCGATATCAAATAAAATGTTCTTATACTTACCCTTGGCTTTTTCTTCTTTGGAACAATTCCTCTTGTCACTTACATCACGTGACGGAAACTATAAGCATATGCTAGTTTGATACAACAAGATGTTAGGAATGTTGTAAATGCGATCAGATGTTTAAAACAGGACAGGTTTAGAGAGTAGAGACATGACAATCAATATTGTTTATGTTTTGGGTTGAGATTCTAAGGTACCCAAAAGATAGAAGAGCATGATAGACAGAAAGAGAGAGAGGGAGAGAGAGAGAGAAACACACTGTGAAACATAATAGATTTACATACACACGCTCATACACACAGACGCATAAAGATATTTCACTCGGTTAACACTTTAATAGATTTCAAGGAGACAAAATGAGTGAAACCAATAATGCATACATTAATGACAAATCAAACTTTTTCGCAGAATAAGTCAACACGTTTTTTCTGATATGATATTGGTCTATACAGGTGGATGGATGATAGACATGTTTTTCTTACAAGAAATAGGCTTTGGACAATCATGGCCTCGCTGACTTAAATTTAATCGTCCGAGGGACATTGAGCTGTTTGTCTTTCGATTCAATATTTTTTTTTTTTAATACGATGAACGCGTACGTGGCTTATTAGTCAAGTCCGTACCTTAAAGGGGATGGCTAGTAACTGATCAGTGGAAATCAGTGGGAATGCTAGGGGATGATTGTTCCAATCCTTGTGGGATCCATTTAAGAGTACATTATTTATCTATTTTTGTGTGAAAATTATTGGATTCAGATTGGTCTCATATTCAAGGAATGTGCAGTTCAATGTTATCAGGTTAGCACGACTGTACAGTATCGACTGTTAACGATCGCCCCGACACGGTACAGTCATGCTGGAGAAATTCCTGTTTTCTTCTTACCCTCGCTGGCCTGAATTAGATTCACCTTGTGACAGGAACAATTGAACATTGATAAAAAACCTTTTGATGTGGATATCATTATTATGTTTCAGGAGCAAGTAGTCCAAATTGAAATAAGTATGCACTTTTAAAACTAATAAAATCAAAAGTAATATCCACTTAGTATGAAGAGTTTGTTCGCAAAAACCGATAAATCCATATTTGCCGAATAGAGGTACACATGTATTTGCGATTAAAGGTCAAGAAGAATGAAGAGAATAAAAAGAAATTGTTTGCTTCTTTTGACAATAACTTCAATATTGTATCTTTATATGTAGTGACCAATATATCATTTAAAAGGTATTATTTTGTGCTTTATGACAGAGATCTTACTTCAAAATCTTCAAAAATGGACTTATCGGGGGTTTTTTTGCGAACAAACTCTTCGTATCTTAATTAGGAAAAGGCAATCTGATCTGCCATAAAAAGACGCTGAAATAAAGGGAAGGAAAGGAAAATACCCAGGTTGGGTGTGTGTGTTTGTATGTGTGTGTGTTTTGCCAATATTGCTGCTAACAGTCTACATTTATATTTGCCGCAGGCTTTGGTTTTCTTAAGGAACTATTGGTATTGCTGGTAGTTTTACATAATGTTGGTCCTCGATGTGCATTTAACACTGGATATAGGTACCCTATTATATCACAAAGGATAAACTGAACAGTTTTGCGACGTTTCACCGTCTGCGCCACCGAACATCAGGAAACCTTCTTAAAATAACGTACTTACACTCACACATCATCTTATGGACAATCTGTGTTGTTTACTATCGGTTAGTGAATTTGAAAGAAACAACACAAAAACCAAACACACACACGCACACACGCACAAGCATTAAACAATAGTACACCAAAATATTACTGAGCTCCCATTTGTGTATTGAAATAACGACACCCGCGTTCACCAGCACTTATTATTATTAGACAAAGTGTCCGTTGTAAACAATGATGCTAATTGCAGCAAAAAATCGTCAAGCTAAATAATCAACTTAAGAGAGAGGTGAATTTCATCTAAAATTGTAATGGTCTTCGTTCTGCTTCGTTTTTCTTCACAATATAAGGACACATTATTCACTAAATCATGGGATGATCATGGTCTTAATGATACAAACGAGTCACTCCTGTTATATTTTTCCCCCTTTCATTATTCACAGTTGAAATGCATTTTATCTGAGCTGTGGGTTGGAGACAATGAGAGTGATATTTGTAGAATATATTCCTAGAATATATTCTATGTGTGCGCTACCTGGCATGGACTCAAATGGATGTGACTGAAGGTGAAAATAAAAGGCTCTGTTTGGTATGGTTCAGGGGCTTTGACTGATCTTTCACATTCCGTTACCTGTTCTTAAATGTCTACATCCAATTGGGACTGGCATTATTGTTTCATGGAAATTCTAGAAATTATATACCTTCCTCCTATTAATTCCATGTTCTACCACCTTAGATCATCCACTCTTTTGTTGGGTTGACATAAGTATAGTTGAGCAATACATTAGAAAGACTACCACAGATTTATAACATCGTGGATTCATGTGACCACTGACACGACTCTGAAGCATTAATTGAGAACAAAGGTCAAAATGTGCACGCTGTTTGTACGTGTGATTGATGGGGTCTGTCTGTTTCTGCGTTTAGCACAAAGTCCATCCAGATTATGATATAGTGTATGAATTATGTATATTTATCGAGCTAATGCAAACACCAAGACATTTTCGTTCATGCCTTATCGTTTTACAAACTTATTCTTCGACACTTCTACATTGTATAGATATGTCACACTGAAGACCTAGTCGGAACGTATTTTTTACACCTATCATGCCTATAGGATACCCAAATGCAAAAGTATTTCTGTGAATATTATGTACATAATTATCATGTACGTAATTTTTAAATAGATAAGTGTCATCTTACTGGAATGGATTGGTGATAAGTTTGTATACTTTACATGCTTTATCTAAAAGTCACCTTTTCGCAGATAACAATCAAATATTAGTCTTAAGAACAAAGCACACTTACACAAACAAACAGACAAACAAACAAAACATGGGGTATGTCGATTGTTATTAGATTCAAATGAGACTTACAAACTTTGTTGTTCATAAATATTTTCCCCTCGCTTTATGCAATACAGACAAGACATGTAAAATAATCAGTGTCACAATAAAGCCATTTATTCGTGATAACAGTATGAATTTTATCAAATTTAACGAAGTTTGGTAAACTATTCAAGACAACAAGGTTAATCACAAATGTCTACCCAAGCTCAAACTGTGTTACATTCAAATGTTATTAACTGCATCAGCTGTACTCTTTTGATTCATATCATTATTCCAATATGGAATTCACGTAAAACTCAACACAACCAAAATGAAAGCAAAAAGAAAGAATTATATTTTTTATCCTTTGTCTGTTTATCCCTTTAGTAGCCCCTGAATTTCGCACATCAGTGTATATCAAATATGTAGGGAATAGTAATAACGGGTGATGCTTGTTATTCCGAAGGTCCGTTATTCCAAAACGCACAAATTCCGTGTTCCACCATGTTTGCTGATCCTCAAACTAAATTGGGTTCGTTAATCTGATTATCTGTACTCTTATTCCCGAGATTTGTTACTCAGACGTTTTGCTGTTCTGAAGGCTATACTATTTGGAATTTCGAACCATGTTTTCTTTTTTTTCGGATTAATAAACCTTCGAATACCATGAAATTACAAGAACACCCGACACATGGGTAAATCTGTGCCTGGGAGCAAGATTAAAGCTAACGTATTTCGGATAGTTGTATATCTATTCTTGTGCATTACTTGTGTAACGCAAGGTCCATATACGTGCCCTTTTTATTTTGTTTTTTCCCGCCGCGCAGATATAACGCGATCATCGAAAAACACTGCGTCGTACTGTTGTACTATTTGTCGATTTGACGCAGTTGTTTGTGAGGTTACATGAACAACACCAGCAATAACTGGAAGCAACATGTTGTGCTTTTGTCAATTTTTCAATATGTTGTCGTCCATTTCTTTCTTTTTATGGCGATATCAGCATATAAGGTAAAGTGATAGAAATTCTACCGCAAAACGCTATTATCGTAAAGTCTGCAAAAAAATAAGGACAAAATATAGATGAGGCATTAAACATTGCATTAAACTGTTAAAACTTATATACACGCATTGTCATCAATGTGAAAGCCAGGACCTGGTTCCCTGTTACATTACATGACAGTATTTCTCCGATGCATTCAGATAAAGGTCATGATATATCATATATATATATATATATATATATATATATATATATATTTATATATATATATATATTATATACACACACTGAACAGCAAAAGAAAGTACCCACTTCTGTCAAAGGCCGCGCACAAAAATTCACCCCCTGGAAATATACAATGTTTGTACACAGGTGAGCTACAATGCCCCTTACTTATCACATGCACATATGCAAGTGAACGTCTTCATAACAACGAAGAACTTGACATGCACAGCATCTTGGTCATTGAATCAAAAGTCCCACACAACAGCCCTATACACCATGCAAAAATGGCCACTGAATGGATAACATTTTTAAACAACCATTATGTCAGAGTGAACACCTGCTTTGTCAAAATGATGTTCATGAGTGTATTCTGTATTTAGGGATGCTTTCCTTCCTGATTATGCTAATTCTCAGAATAAAATCAGTTAGCTCTCAACACTGAACGTTACTTTACTTTGGTCTAAGCAAGCTTCCATCAGGAAATTTATGCCACGTCTTGTTTGGCTTGTAAGGCTCATTCTGTTACATTTTGTGATTTTTGATTCAGTGACCAAGATGCTGTGCATGTCATTTTCCTTTGTAATAAAGATAATCACTTCAGTTCAGTTCAGTTTTTATTTCTGCATTTCAAAAATCAATACAAATCAACAAATCAACAAATCAACAAAATACTTACATAGTCATTTACACAGCTCATATTCGTAACGTTTGGATCTTACATACATTTTCTTTTTTTTCAAGAACGAATATCATATATGAAAGGAAGCAATAGGAAATGATAAAAATGAAATGCAGGGGACCATCATCATAAGCTAAGCTTGACGAGGAAGATGGCCTCAGGTAAAGAGATACATAAAGAAAATCTTGCCACTCACTGAGTGGGGGGGGGGGGGGGGTAATTGTGCAAAGGGCACAACGAAGAGATACATAAAGAAAATCTTGCCACTCACTGAGTGGGAAGTAATTGTGCGAAGGAAGTGCGGTGCAGTGCGGTGTGCATTGTGTTGGGATGAATCTTGGTTTGTACGTTGAGTGTTATTTTGTGTATCAGTGTGATGAGGTGAATGTTACTTCAGTTATGGCCGTGAACTCATTGTTTAGGGTGTTTGTTGACCAGGTGGTATGAATATTTATGTGTCAGAAGTATACTGGATTATGAGGGTGTGTTTTAGTTCTCGTTTGAAAATGTTCAACGACGTACATTGTTTTAAATTAGGGGGTAAAGAATTCCAAATATCTGGTCCATTGTGTTTTAATGATTTTTGAGCTAAAATGTTTCTGGGGTTTTCGAGATGGTAATCGGACGACTGACGTGTTGGATATGAATGAACGGTGGAATTTGGAGTGAACAAGCCATCAAAATTTTTTGGAAGACAATTAAATGTATATTTATACATAAAAACAGCAGTTTGAAAGGTGCGAAGATCCTCAATTTTCAATGTTTTTAGTTGACGAAATAGGGGATTGGATGGGGATAAGTAACGGGAATTGGTAATCAAACGTACAGCACGTTTTTGGAGAGTAAAAATTGGATTAATTTTAGTTGAGCCACAGTTTCCCCAAACGATATTGCAGTATGTGATATGTGGTAAGATCAATGCATTGCATAGAATAGTCAGGGAATTTTGAGAAATGAAGTTTTTCAGTCGATATAAAATTCCTACAGTTCTTGAGACAGATGGTGGATATTTTGAATGTCATCGTTCCAAGTTAAACTCGAGTCAATTGTGATTCCTAAAAATTTAGTAGATCTTACTTCAGTTAAGGATAATCCATCAATATTAATATTATAACTGCTGTTAATGTTCTGTGAAGCAGTAGGTTTGAAACGTATAAAATTTGTTTTAGAGACATTAAGGGATAATTTATTACATATAAACCATTGGGAGACTTTGTCTATTTCCGTGTTCAGAGTATTAAACAGTGTTTCGAGGTTCTCATGGGAGTAAAAAATATTAGTATCATCCGCAAAAAGTATAAATTTAAGAATTTTTGATGTATTTATTATATCATTAATATATACAAGGAACAGTAGGGGGCCAAGAATTGATCCCTGGGGAACACCACATACAATATTAAAATTCGGAGATTTAGATGACTTAAATAGTACATATTGCTTTCTGTTGGATAAATAATCAATAATCCAAGAAAGTTCTAAACCACGAATACCATATCTTTTTAATTTGTAAATTAATATATCATGATCTATGGTATCAAAAGCCTTCGATAAATCCATGAAAATTCCTATAAAATGTTTTTTTTTTTATTTGCAAAAGATTCAGTAATCTTATCTAACAATTGAATTATAGCTAAATCGGTGGAATGGCCCTTTCTAAATCCAAACTGATTAGGTATAAGTAGGTCATTTACATGAAGAAAAATGTACAGGCGTTTATGAATAATTTTTCCAGAATTTTAGAAATACTAGGTAATAACGATATTGGTCTATAATTTGTTAAAAGAGAAGGGTCGTCTTTTCTTTTGAAAATTGGAACTACTTTCGCAATTTTTAATGAGTTTGGGCATATTCCAGAAGACAGTGAAAGATTGAAAATGTAAGATAAAGGTGCGGTTATTTGTTTGATGATTTTCTTCAGTATATAAACACTTATTTCATCATGGCCACTAGATCTACTTGGCTTTAATCTGTTAACAATCTCCAGTATTTCTTCCTCATCTGTTGGGGTAAAGAAAAGGGACTTGTCGCAGTTTGGTGGAAGAAATTCAGTAAAGTTTGAATGAACATGTTTGTTTTTTATTTTTGAAGCTAATTGGGGGCCAATATTTACGAAGTATGAGTTAAAAGCATCAGATATTTCACCAGGGTTTGTGAGTTCTTTGTTGTCATTATAAAAAACGGACGATGTTTCCTTATTATTTTTACCTGTTATTTCATATATAGTTTCTCATAAGCCATTTACATTATCCTTTTGATTATCAAACTTATCGGAATAATACATTTTACGAGAAATACGAATCAAATTACTGAGTATATTTCTATACTTTTTGTAATCTGTAAAATGTTTTGTATTGTGGGTAGTAATCGCCAGTTTATACAATTTATTACGGGTTTTTATTGAATTGATGATTCCTTTTGTAATCCAGGGATGTTTGTTCTTTCTACGTGTTTTTTCTTAACTAAAGAAATGTTTTTTCGATAATAATATAAAAGTTTATCTAGGAAAATATCATAAGCTTTATCGGCGTTATTTTGAAGATACACTTCTTGCCATTCTTCCTTCACTAAATCAAGATTAAGTAATTCAATATTCTCGTCTGATTCTTTTCTGTACATTATTGGCCTGGGTTTTGAAATACTTTTGACGTTTTCAGAATAACGAAGAATAATGAATATCGGTAAATGATCAGATATATCATAATATAAAATACCATTAATGAATTTATTTACTTGCTATTGGGTATGTGATTGCTGATGGATATTGCAGCATACCTGTGTACAAAAATGGTTTATTTCTAGGTGGTGAACTTTTGTGTGCAACCTTTGCCAAATAGAGATATTTACGATTAAAGGTCAAGAAAAATAAAGAGAATAATAATATTTTTTTTGGTTTTTTTACCATAAATTCAAAAATATACCTTTTTATGTAGAGACCAATATATCATTAAAAAGGTATTATTTTGTACTTTATGACAAAGACCGTATAATCTTCAAAAATGGACTTATCGGTTTTTGCGAAAAAACTCGTCATATATATATATATATATATATGCGTGTGTGTGTGTGTGTGAATGTGTGTGTGCGTGTTTGTGTGTTAAGCGTGTGATCATTCAGTGGAGCCCTCCAAAGAGGGTCATTCAAAGATAGTAGTGCTACACCCATATTCATATTATACGGCAGGCGAGCTAAACATAGAAAAAAAAAATCCATGAGTCATACACCCACGAGTCATACACCCTTAGACTAAATCAGCTAACAACCTATAAACGCCAAGCAAAACAGACCCACGAACTAGACGCTATAGGTAAATTGTAATATCCAGCTTGTGGTCCTTTTTACTTGTAAAAGTGTCCAATCCTTTGGGCCTTATTTTCCTAGTGTCTAACTCGTGGTCTCCATTTGCGTAGTGTCTATAGCTTGTTCATATGTGACCCTGCACCTCAAAACAAACAAAAAGTCGCCAGACATGAATTTCTAGTTAAGACCATATTCTGAAAGAGCAGACTTCAAGCTTTAAAATGATGTATAACTCAAATCAAATGGACTCTCCTAACCTATCTAAATATTGGAAAGAAAGCACAAACTCAGGGAACGTGTGAACTGAGAAAAGAGGCTCTGAAGTACGGTGTCTATTCAAGCGCTTAATCTTTACCAAACCATGCTGGCTGTGCGATGAATGGGACAAAAAACAGGAAGTAAACCACCAGAGTAACAACAATGAAGGGATTGTTAAATTAAACTGAAATTAAGCATGCCTCATTAACACATTCTGTCCATAATTAATGCCAACTTTCAAAGCAGTAGCACTATCTTTTCAAAAGTTATTAGAGTTGAAAGTGAAGAGTGTGGATAAGGTTTTTCAGAAATGAAAAAGGGATTCTAAAGACACACCTAATCACACTATTCTACCAAAAATGTTCGAGATAAACTGCTAAAAAAACACACTTTCCTGCCCGTTTTATGATACCAAATTTTAGCATGATGTAAAAGAAGACCCACTCTTTCAGAAAATATGAAAAAGTCAAGTTCGGCTGGGTTGACCCATTTCACTTATTTTTAGTCCTCACGCAAAATCAGTGTGTGCGACTTTATGTTCGTTTTGAGGTGCACGGTCACATATAGCTCGTCGGTAGGCCTCATTCACTTTAGTGTCGAGTTTGTGGGCTTTTTGACAATCGAGCTGTATTACTCATGACGGATGTCGAGCTCGTGATGTACACCACTCGCAAGTACCCAATTTGTAACGTGCTCATACATAAATTATAGACAGGAAACAACATGGCGCGTGTTGTGGCAGTTGTCTCAACTGATACTTCATCATGCATAACTACAGCTGATGTCGGCCATGCACTGATCCGACAGATCATTCTCCAATTCTGCTGTTCAAGTAGCACTCCCCGATTAACGTCAGGTTGGCCTTTGGCCGCGGAAAAAGAAAGCAGAAAGAAAAGGCCAAATAAGAGTTTGTACAGCGTTGTATGGAGATCATTATCAAACACGACACGAGCAAACAGGCAAGTTTACTCCTCACTGAACCTTGGACTATGTCTCTCACGAACAAACAGTGTCCACAGAATGTTGTAGGCTACATAATTTTGAAATATGAAATTCTTTAACAACTTAAGAAGAGCAAGCAAACGGCTGTGTTGGGCAGGACCGTCGCATTTTCTATACTTCCACGCGCTTACAGACGAATTCATTTTGTCCCGCAAGGTTTATTACTTGGGATGTATTCCATTATTTTCATTTTTTTAAAATTATGATTACTGTGATTGCCTGACGATATTTTAGGACATTACAATCCAAACGTGTATTCAACTATTTTTTTATGAATCATCTAAGGCTCTCAGACTACCAACGATGGATAGAATATACGATCTCATTCTCATTTTGACACTGACTGCTACAATGATCTGTGACCAAAATGTAAAAGGTAAGTGCAACTTTGTTTTCATGAATCTGCATTCAATTTAAACGTTGCCGCGTAAATACAAATATGATAGATTGGTTCAAAACGACAGATCCGTCAAGAAAATTACAAAATGCTGAGAATGCCTTAAATCGCTGTCATGAGCAGAGTTGTTGTTGTACTCTCTAAAAAAAAATCGAGTGAAAATGTTCACTCTAAAAAGAGTGAATACAAAAAAGAGTGAATTTGGAGTGAAATTGGAGTGAATTTTGAGTGAAAATGCTCATTTTCACTCATTTTGGAGTGACGTCAGGGATCACTCGAAGATTCTGGAGTGATCCCTGACGTCACTCCAAAATGAGTGAAAATAAGCATTTTCACTCAAAATTCACTGCAATTTCACTCGAAATTCACTCTTTTTGTATTTATTCTTTTTAGAGGGAAAATTTTCACTCGATCTTTTTTAGAGAGTATCTGTTTCACTTAAACAGTTTGAAATTTAGCAAAATAAAACACATCCCTCGTGTTGTAGACTTAAATAATTAAGTTTCTTCAGTTCAACTTATCAAATTTAATTTGAACAATGAGTGTGTTTGCTTCAATTCTTTACCAGGTATCAGTCGTAGATGTAAGCCCACATTAATCTACTCAAAGGTACACGTTTATCACGTTCGGGGCCCAACAATGTGGGAAAGAGGGAAAGTTCTTAAGGGGTTAATATCATAAGCTGCTAATAATCAAAAGGAGAAGGATTAGAGTTAGTAGAATGTTATTAAACGATTTTCAGGTAAACATTCGTGGTGTGTCAAAGTAGAATTATGACATTATTGACTTTAATTAGGCTTTAGATGTTAGCATTTCAATAACGTCATGTTTTTTTTTTATTTATTTATTTTTTTTGCCGGACAATACTTTGAATCTTTATTGAGGACATTATTGGTTGATTTCAAATCGTGGAAGATTAGAATGACAACATGACTATAGACGCGGGCTTATAATGTCATTTATGTCTTATTATTCTTATACATCTTATCTTTTTGATCACCTTCTTAGTGGGCTTCCAACCTTCTTTTTTTTTCCAGAATTTTTTCTAGCCTCTTTTTTCCCTCTTTTTGCATCATCTTTTTTTAATCTTTTGACATTCTGTACCTGAAGGGCCCACATTCTACAAATGTTATCTTTGTAGTGGGTCCCTCCATTTTTCGATGTTTTGCGTCTTGTTATATCGACTAGTTAAGTTTCATGACAACGTATTTGTAACTCCAGGGTTCCACAATTATATTTTTCTCAATTCACTTTGTTTTGATAATGCAACCTTATTATGCGTTACCAAAGAAAGTGAAATCTTTATGTTCTTTTCGGAAAATGAAATAAAGTTTGGATAGAATTGAATTTAATTAGATGAAGAGAAGAAAAAGAGTTTATATATCTTCATTTGGACAACGTCGATTATTGTGATTTAAGCTAGGATTACCTATTATTTTTTTCATTCTTTCGAACAGAAATACTTTAACTTTACCTTAAAGATAAGACTCGACTCATACAAAGTTTTAAACCTTGAGTTACGTATGGGGAAGGAAGGAATGTCTCATCTGTATAATCTTTACATTTCATGATTGAAAGCGTAGAAAGGACATTGAGTGAACAACTTTTCGCTGGACATGGTAGTCTAGACAAACTGGGGTATCAAAATAACAGTAATGATAATACAAAATCAAGCTGATCTCTTTGCTGCAGCTCCCCAATTTTCTGTGGGCGTCATGCATACAAGAAGATTAGAGTAGAAAGCCATAATAGTGATGTTCTCAAAGTTCAAAGCATGCATACAATCACGCGAATTCAAATCTCTGTCGTTTAGCGTCAGTGGTAGGCACTGCCCCCAACGTTCAAGGGTGGAAAGGAGAAGACATCCTATTGCGGTGTGACATCAAGGAGGAGCCTATCTTTGTGCAGTGGGGAAAGGAGAGCTTCTTAAATCCCGGACAGAAGACGCGTAAGGCTGAATACTTCGATGGAAACTTTGAGAGCTTGGAGGAACGGTTTAATATCCACAAGAACTTCAGCCTCGTCATCAACGGCTTGGAGGTGGTAGATGGGGGTCGTTACTATTGTCAGGTGCTGCTGAAAAATTCCCAAATTTTTGAAAATTCCACCACCATGACGATTAGCTGTAAGTAACATCTGCCTCTATTCATGTTGTAATTAGTGAGAGCAAGCGCGCCGGAACACCATTTTTTTTCTTTTTTTATTTAGGGGGAGGGGGGGGGGGGGGGCAAAATCTCAACGGGGGCACATTTATGTGACGATGTGAGATCCTCAGGGCGAGAGCGAAGTGAGTGAGCGGGGGGGGGGGGGGTGGAAAGGGGGATCCCCCCCCCCCTCCACTGAAGTGAGCTTTTGTGAAACAGGGTACAAAAGTCGCGTTTATAGACCATTTAAAAGCAAATTTCTAAGGAATTAAACATATTGAAAAATAATCATTGCGAAGGACTATGATTATTACATACGGGAGTACATAATAATGTGATTGTGTGAGATCCTCGGCGAGGGAGTGAAGCGACCGAGCGGGGGGAGGGTGTGGGAGGGATACCCCCTCCCACGGTAGGGACTTTTTGTAAAAACAGAGTATAAACGTTGCGTTTATAGATAATTTAAAGCAAATTTCTAGGGAATTTACCACAAAAAAAATCAGTTGGAAGGACTACGATCATAACATACGGGAGTACATTAATAATGTGATGGTGCGAGATCCTCGGCAAGGGAGCGAAGCGACCGAGCGGGGGAAGGGTGTGGGAGGGGGGATACCCCCTCCCACGGTAGGGACTTTTTGTAAAAACAGAATATAAAAGTCGCGTTTATAGAACATTTAAAAGCAAATTTCTAGGGAATTAACATATTTAAAAAAAAAGCAGTTGGAAGGACTATGATCTTAACATACGGGGGTATATTTATGTGATGGTGTGAGATCCTCGTCGAGGGAGCGAAGCGACCGAGCGGGGAAAGGGTGTGGGAGGGGGATACCCCCTCCCACGGTAGGGACTTTTTGTAAAAAGAGAGTATAAAAGTCGCTTTTATAGAGCAGTTTAGATAAAATTTCTGAGGAATTAAACTTAGTGAAAGAAATCACTGCGAAGGACTATGATAATAATTTATGAAAACTTTTCATTTTACTATAAGTACGGGCAGAACGAGCGAGCCACATTTACTATGCGATTTATCTGAAATGTACTCATTAAAAGCTTAAACATGATCGCATCGTTCGAACAATTAAAAAATATTCTTATGCTGCTAGAAAGCAAAGAAAAAATGAAATGTGTAAGGTTTACTAAAAGTATGTTTCAGCGAGCACACTCGAGGACACGAGGCTACCATCTATACACTAAATTTACTCATAAGTTACAATTAGTGTATAGATACAATAATGTATGTTGTTAGTGTATTATAATTTTCTCCCCGTTAGGGACGAAAATTTGTGCATTTTCAGCTATAAAATCACAACATTTAGACAAGAAATATGCCTTTATTGTTCATTTTGGTCTTTAAATCAGTGATTAATTATTTGTTACAGGGGGCACTGGGGGGGGGGGGGGGGGTAAAAACTAGTTTTGCCCCCCCCCCCCCCCCCCCCTCCGATTCCGGCGCTATTGAGTGAGAGGGAAAAAGATTGTTATGAATTAGGTTACCGGTAAATAGAAAAAAGAACAAGTGTTAGACATTCAAACTAACTGAAAAAAAAAAGAAAATGAAAGAACGACAGGGCAGTAGTCCGTCACAATACTGTTTAGTGTCACAGTGACTTATAAAATAATGCTGGAAGTTCAGCCAATTTCAAAAGTAATCGTGGTGATGGATATCTGAGACTAATTGCAATCAAACTTTTTGCTTGAAAGAAATACAACATGACACATAAAGTATATTAATGTTGTTAGTCACAGCATGTTTACATATTGCTCATTTTCTCACAAGGACACTTAACCTTCAGTTTAGTTTCTTTTTTTACAAAGCATTACATTATGTATTTGATTTGCTACAATGACATACTATCTGAGACTGTTTTCATATCACAAGTTTCACAGCAAAGTTATAAATCAAGTGAGTAGAGACAACTTTAGCAAAAGAAGTATGCATATAATGATTTTGTGTCAGAGAGGAAGATTTACATTTAAAACTATGTATTTTTTTTTTTTTTTACAAATAGACGTTGTCTTTTTTTCTTTTTCTTTTTTTTTTTGGGGGGGGGGGCACTTTTCCACACTGTGGTGTCGTAGCAACTCTCCTATATGACATTACCGTTTGTGCCTTAACAGTTAGCTTGTGAACATTCTGTATTAATCAGTCATGAATGTTTTGATACAAATTATATTAAAGATAATCCGAAAACAGCAGTTTCTACAAAGGCGTTACCATAGCAACCACCAAGTTTAAAAGAAAGTAAAACTTTTGATGATCGAGTTTTCTATGACAAACAAAATTTTTACTTGCAGAAGACATACTCAGACAGGTTCAGTCACTTGTCTCATGTTTGCATTTCACCTAATTGGAAACAATTTTCTAGCTTTATACCTACACCATGATTAATGATTTTTCTTTCCGTTTCATTTTGTAATGCCGTTACTTTTTGCGTTTATCGTATGACTTATGAATTTACAAATAATTATATTAACAGTGATTTTGGTGTTAAATCATAAGGCTATATATATTTAATCATCTTAAATGTCGAATTCAAATGTAAACAGGTGAGGTTTGTTGATTTCGTGTTATCATCCAATAAAATATTGTCTTAATTATGTTTCTTCATCTGAGCATTGTTCAGGTTGTAGTCTCATTTGTAAAATAGCAAATCCAAAGAAAAATAAAACCCAAAACAAAACAAAAGCGAAAACAACTCTTCGTTACATCTACGCAAAGTATCAGGTGACATCATGTTATGTCAGTTATTTGCCGAGTAAAGATTAGGATACGAATACAACATATACGTCATTTCAAAATAGTTTTCCTATTTTTCTAGCGATGGCATCAGGGCACACGATTGAGGAGTGTGCTGATAGAAGTCAACCTCGTCAAAGCCGGTGTACATATCAATCTCCCTCCAACACCCCTTCTTTAAATCTTACGTGTGTCACGAGTGGATTCAAACCAAACATTTCCATGCTGTGGACCGAGGAGTCAGGAAGCAGAATGGATTCCGTGGTTTCACAACAGAACACACTTTCTGATGGCACATATGAGAGGTTCGAGACAATCACCGTTTCAGCTGAACATGGGACAGAGCAAACCTTCTTGTGCGTGGCTACCGGTGACTCGCTGAATAGTACGTCGACCAGAGAAATCACCGTTCTGCCTTCATCAGGTTTCGTGAAATGTTTCCAATTCTATGTTTCTGAACAATAGCTCGTCTACTATTGCTATTATTTAAACCAATGTTCTTATTGGATTTGTCACGGGAAAGTATAATTCGCTCATTCATATTTTGAACAAAGTAACCTTTCCGCACAAAAAGTGTCCATTTGCTGGTTTCCAATTTACCATAAAACAAAATAAAAGATGCATTCAACAGAAATGCTAACCAATTTCAATAGATAAAAAGTAGGAGGAGGAGAAGAAGAAGAAACTTACCACAATTGACAGGGGTACGCGTCACAAGTCCGACACCAACGAGCTATATAATACAGCACACGAGTGGCACAGTCCGTGATATCGACACTTCTAGGTATATAATAGCTTCTAGTAGATGAAGGCCCATGAGTTTAGGTATTAAAATAAGGTCCACGAGTCCGACTCCTATTTCCATCATATTTGGTCTGATGAGCAGCTTTTTTTTTTTTTTTGTATTTTGTCTATAATTGGTGTCGGACTCGCATGCCTTGTTTGCCTAGTGCCGGACTCTTGGCCTTGTTACCTAATGTCAAGCTGACAGGCTGTATGAATAGTCAGCTATGTGACTCATGGATTTGGACTTTTTATCAATATCAAGCTCTTTGGCCGTATGTCTCGAGGGTGTCGGTCTCATAGGATGGCTAAATTAGAAATGTGTCCTCTGAATTATTGTTTTGTCATCATGATGATGATATATGACCGCGCATCACAAACCCAACAAGACGTCGCACCCTTGATTTCACGTGAAAACTCAAAAAGATGAAAAAGGTCAACGAAGTTGATTTTAAGTTTTTATATTTTCTGTAAGAGCTCGTTTTCGTCTTGGTCTTGGGATCATAACATGAATGGGAAAATGTTTTCCAGGAGTTTTTTCTACAACTATTTCTTGTAGAGTAGTGTGATCAGGTACGTCTTACAAGTCCCTTTTCATTTCTCTAAAATACTTTGCACACTCTCCACTTTCAATCTAATAACTTTTGAATGGTTAACGCTACTGCTTTGAAATTTTGGCATTACTCACGAACAGAATGTGTTTAATAGAACATCACTAATCTCAACTTAATTTGATAATCCCTTCATTTTTGTTGCTACGGTGGTTTATATCCTGTTTTTGTCCCTTTCATTGCACAGCTAGCACGGCTTGACAAAGATTGAGCGCTTGAACAGACCCTGTACCGTATGTCCAAAAAAAAAAAATTACAACGGGGCCCTACGCAATGATATCTTTAAATATATTGCATCAATCTAAATACAAATTCAGGGTATGAAACTATAACTCATTGTCCACATCTTACAGAAAACCCCATTCGATTTGCTTCAGTGGTCAAAGAGAAATGAGGAATTTTGTAGAAGATGTCAGGAATCTCTTTTGTCCAAGTTCTATCTATTGTTCACACACAAAATCATCGAAGTGCTAAACTTGGAAGAATCAGACTCATGACATGCTTTACTACAATCCCCATTTCTCTGTGACCGCTTCACCAAATCGAATGGGGATTTCTGCAAAATAGAGCTAAGATGTTATATTTTAAGTACCTGAAGTAGCATTGAAAAAAATAATCATATTGGATGTTATCAATACGAAAATCTGATTGTAATTTTTGTTGGACATACTGCAGTATGTCCCTCAAAAATTACAATCAAATTTTCGAATTGACAACATCCAAAATGATCTACCTGTCTAAGTGCTTCTTCGGGGCCTTAAAATATAACATCTTAGCTCTATTTTGCAGATAACCTCATTCAATTTGGTTAAGTGGTCACAGAGAAATGTAGATTGTTGCAAAGCATGTCATGAGTCTAATTTTTCCAGTATTAGCAATTCGATGCTCTTGTGCGTGAATAAGAGACAGAACTTGGACAAAAGAGATTCCCGACATCCTCTACAAAATTCCTCATTTCTCTTTGACCACTGAAGCAAATCGAATGGGTTTTTTCTGTAAGATGTGGGCAATGAGTTATAGTTTCAAACCCTGAATTTGTATGTAGATTGATATATTTTTTTTAAAGATATCATTGCGGGGGGTCCCGTTGTAATTTTTTGGGGACATACTGTACTTCAGAGCCTATAGTTTCTCAGTTCCCACTCTTCCAGAGTGTGTGCTTTCTTTCCAATATTTAAATAGATTAGGGGAGTCCGTTTGAATTGAGTTATACAACATTTTAAGCTTAGCGTCTGATCTTTCAAAATCTGCCCTTAACTAAAAATCCATATCTGGCGACTTTTTGTTGGTTTTGTGATGCAGGGTCAGATATGTAATTAGGTAATCAACCACTTCGTTTTCGCTATCAAACATAAACTTTCTCACACACACAAGCACACAGACACATTCCAACACATATACTAAGATATTAACATTGTAGGGCCTATTGTATATGTTAGTTTTTATATGTGTTTATTTTACTGTCTTCTAAATGGAGTAATGAACGTGTTTCATTTGTGTCTCTATCAAGTTTCAGGAAAACGTGTTAATTCGGGTCTCATCATTGGACTCACCATTGGTGTGCCTGTTTTTATAGTCATCCTATTTCTCTCTGTTGGGAAACATCTGCAAAGCAAACATCCGGACTACCTACCGCGAAAAGGTATTGGTTTATTTTCTTTAATATTAGATATTTGAATATATTAAGTTAATAATCATGCGCGCGTGTG
Organism: Diadema antillarum; assembly: GCF_040938485.1. Classification (NCBI taxonomy): domain Eukaryota; kingdom Metazoa; phylum Echinodermata; class Echinoidea; order Diadematoida; family Diadematidae; genus Diadema; species Diadema antillarum. The sequence goes on from NW_027271664.1 coordinate 911,027, forward strand.
TGTGTGTGTTTGCGTTGTGCGTATGTGTGTAAATGTCTTTGTTTTTTTATGAATTTTTCACAATTTTGATACAAAAAATAATATTATTACTAATATTTGTCAACATTACGGAGACCGAAAACTTGTCCCATGTATAAGCAGAACTTGCAAATCTATTATCAAGGATGGTTACTCTAGTCAAATAAAATAAGTAACATTATCCATTAAAGGTGAATGCATCAGACCACACATCGAAAGTGTATAGATTATGCTTGAAATGATGTTGGCCTGAGAATCTGGAAGTGAAAAGAGGGGAAACGAGAAAGGTGTTGACAATAAGTTGTAACCCTGATATACTGAATACAAAAACGATTATTTATATTGATGCTCTTTTTGAAATATTGATAATGATAATATTTCAGGATGTGGCTGGAACCCCTGTTGGAGAAGACCAAATATACCAAAGAGATTTCATGAGGAAGCAGAATTAATGCTGAGAAAGAAAAGTATGTAGATAATCACAATATTACTGGTTGTCTTGAAATAGTGCATTATTCCATTATGCACAGACTTTTATATTTCCAAAATTACGAAATCTTATATCTTTTAACTACATTCTTTGTACAGTGACACAGCTGTATATGTAACACAGTAGAAGAACGATAAATCATATTCCAGGCCCTCTCACCAGTTGGTCCCTCCCTCTCTCTCCTCACCTGCCCCCCTTTATTTCCCTTTCTTTATTTACCCCCCCCCCCCTCTCTCTCTCTCTCTCTCTCTGTATACATTGTACATGTTATAGTACTCAATCTACATGTCTGCGTGTATTTACGTACAGTCATACATTTTTATGCCTCCGCCACGAAGTGGTGCCGGAGGAATTATGTTTTCGGGTTGTCCGTCCGTCCGTCCTTCCGTCCGTCCGTCCGTCCTTCCGTCCGTCCGTAATGAATTTTGTGGACAAGGTAACTATCAAAACCTGTTGAGGTATCCTAATGAAACTTGGCATGTATGTGTATTAGGGGGTGAAGTTGTGCCTATCAACTTTTGGGTGCACATGCTCAAGGTCAAAGGTCAAAAGGTCAAGGTCAAATACATAAAATTTCACTATTTCCACCATATCTATTGAATGCCTGAAGATATTTTCTTGAAACTTAGTGTATACATGTATTACCCAATTAAGATTCTCTGGTGAAAGTTTGGGTCATGAGGTCAAAGGTCAAAGGTCAAAAGGTCAGGGTCAAATACATCAAATTTCACTATTTCCACCATATCTATTGAATGCCTGAAGATATTTTCTTGAAATTTAGTGTATACATGTATTACCCAATTAAGATTCTCTGGTGAAAGTTTGGGTCATGAAGTCAAAGGTCAAAGGTCAAAAGGTCAGGGTCAAATACATAAAATTTCACTATTTCCACCATATCTATTGAATACCTGAAGATATTTTCTTGAAACTTAGTGTATACATGTATTACCCAATTAAGATTCTCTGGTAAAAGTTTGGGTCATGAGGTCAAAGGTCAAAGGTCAAAAGGTCAAGTAAGAATATTAAAACTTTTTTTTTTCTCCGTACCCTGGAAAATTGTTCAAGGTATCTTTATGGAATATAGTATATACATGTACTGACTGGAAGTGATTATCTAGAGAATGTAGAGTTCATGGGGTCAAAGGTCAGGGGTCAAAGGTCAAGTGCAACACTTCAAAATTTTACTATTTCCTTCATATTTATGCAATGCCAGCAGGGTTATTTTTTTTTTTACACTTGGTGTATGCATGTGTAACCTAATAGAAATTCTCTGGAAGTTTATTTTTTCCTTCTTTTTTGCCTCAAAGGTCAAAAGGTCAAAGATCAAGTGAAAGTGCTGAACTAACTTTTTCCTCCATATCTCGGAAGTGGCTCAAGTTATCTTGAAACTTAGTACATATTATGTATGTTCTACCTGAAAGTGATTATCTTATGAATTTTAGGGTGAAGGGCCAGATGAAAATGGTAACAATTTACTATTCAATTCAGAAATTGCACTTTTTCTCCACACCTGTACCTTGAAAATTACTCAATGCCTAAATGTATGAATGGGTCAAAGTCAAGTTAAAGTCCTTAAATCCCTAGATACATGTTCTCCTATTCATCCAATTAAACCTAGGTCAAGGAAGGTGAACATTCAACACATTTGTGACAAACTTGTCATTTCAATATTTTGCCAATTTTGTGAAAATGTAATCACACATTGTCCACATGTACTATCTAGACCTATTGGGAAAATCATGCATTATGGCGGAGGCATACCAGTCGCCAGAGCGACATTTCTAGTTAACAATGTTTTTGCTTTTTTCTTTCATTTTGGTTTCTCTTCTAAGAACCACCATCGCTTAAAAAGAGACAGGTACAGCAATGCAAGGACGATCTGAAGGCATACTACCGTGTGTCACGACGCAAGGTCACGGTGGATCCACTCAGCTTTATGGAACGTATTGAATTGGATGATATTTTCACGGATTTAAGTATAAGAAACGGAAATAGCAAGAGTAAGGCACGACTAACATACGACGATCTTCTGACAAACGATGAAAAAGGAAATCTTTCAAAAAGGCTTCTGATCCAGGGTGAGGGAGGTGTTGGAAAAACAACACTTTGCGCTAAGATTGCCTGGGACTGGTGCCAGGGAAGGATTCTCCAGGATCTGGACATGGTGCTCCTAATACCTCTACGAGATATTAAGAACGCAACAAGTATTGGTGGTATTGTCAGAACGTACCTCTCTCATTCAAATAGGGCAACAACGGAAAAGATAGATGGCTATATTTCAACAAATCCGAGTAGGATTCTCATTATATTTGACGGTTTCGACGAGTTTGACGAAAAATTAAGTAAGACGAGCTGCAGTGAGGTCATTCGCATTCTAGTATCAGAACAATACAATTCATGCAAAGTAATTGTGACAACACGCCCTTGGAGGACAAATGAATTCATGATGGACAGGATTCTTGCCGAAACTTACACTTTTCTAAATGTCGAAGGATTTAACAAGGAGAATCTATCAACTTATATCAGAAGGTACTTTCGGATTAGAGAGAAGGACAATCTTGCAGAAAGCTTAATCAGTTTTATGGAGGAAAATGATGTCATCCGATCGAACATGGCCCCGTTTCCTATTTACTGTGCAATGCTTTGCCTCCTGTGGAGCGACTTCAGTGAAGAAAGACGAAGAGAAATGCAAAAATTGCGCACTTTCTCCCAGATTTTTAGAGAAATTATTTCTTTCCTGATAGAACACTACGCATCAAAAAAATATGAAAATCTACAAAATGAGAACATTGTTGGACATTTAAAGGAAACTGGTAGGGCAATTCAAGAAATAAGTGAGATAGCGTTGGAGGGTTTATTTGATAGGAGTCTTTCATTTCCTGAAGAACAATTCAGAGAGTGTCATGATGCCATGGTCACATGCTGCAGAGTGGGTGTTTTGACTATAGAAAAAGATGTCATCCCAAGGGAACGTCGGCGCGATGTCAACATCTCATCCTTGGTTACATCAACTGTTTCTTTTCCCCACAAACTGTTCCAAGAATATATTGCAGGGGTATATATTGAGTACTTATTCGACAATGATCGTGCTAAATACGACAAGGTGAAAAAAAAACTTCTTAGTCGACCTGGGGAGTTCCGCTACGTACTCTACTTTTCCTCAGCTTCAGGGAAAGAACTTGGCCTTGATATCATCAAAGGCTTGATAAACTGTGCTAGTGATATATTTCGTTATATAGATTATGAAAAACGTGATTTCTGCGTTGACGTTGCGTTTGAGTGTCACACTGAGGAGGCAGCAAGGGCAGTGGGAGAACAATGGCATGAATACAAAGTAGACCATTTACCAGAACACTTAGTGTCAGGAGTGGCGTTCATGGTGCGCTATAACCAAGTGGTGAGTGACATAACTTGAATATTGATATGAAATATGTCAGAAAATATAATGGCGAACGAAAATAACATTCCTTGTGTGTGTGTGTGTGGGGGGGGGGGGGGTTGTGTGTGTGTTTCCCCTGTGTGAATTTGAGTGCATAATCTACAACCTCAACAGCTTTATTACCATTTTTTTGTATTAACGTTTTTAAGTATCATTGTTACGTAAAATAGTTGCCCTCCTCGCATGATACATTATGATGACTTAATATGTAAGTTTAATCTGAATTGCCATACCACTTATTCCATGTCTTGTTATTTATCAGAACGTTTGGTGGTAAATTGTATGAAACGTTTTTCGTCGTGGCTTTTAGAAAAAAAATGTTATGAGGAGTCAAGCAAAATGTTCTTATTGCAAAATAATTGGACTCCACGGAGTTTCAACGGCTACTGAAATGAGACCCTTTGCGAGAGTTGCAGTTGTCAAACTGCCCTTTGTAGTAATCACCCAACCTTGGCTGTAATAAAGACGCCGTGTATGCATTCTTTCCTTCCCGAGTTGTGATTAGTGAAATGACGATATGAATAGAACCTGTATAGAATGATCCTTTTTTTTTCTCTCTGTGAGTTTCAAACCTCCAGTCAACTGCGAGTACTTTATCAACCTTATTCTTCTGAGAATATTTTATTTCCTCTACTGTCAATTCATGTTCGTTCTATCAGCAATCACTAAATATTATGGACAAAATGAAGTGCGGAAGAACTGTGTCACGTGACTTGGCGGAGGGCATGTGCTCCAGCACTTTACTCCGTAAGGTATGGCTATGGCGCTCACAATTTCACGTGGAATTCTACAAGATCCTCCGGGCAGAGGCTTCAAATTGTCTGGTAAGAACTTACATGTATTATCATGATCTACAACACGTATGTCTTTATGTACAGACTACAGATGAAGTGTTACTAAGATATAAAAGAGGAAATACATTAAATGGATGATAATAAGAAATGTAAAGAAAACAATCTTAGGTGCAAACAATGTTTCCTTGCAGAAAAAAAAAAATCTTCTTAAACAAAGAACCCAAGTTACATCTGAAAATATATAACGATCATGTTAATTGTAGGTGTTTTAATATATATATATATATATATATATATATATATATATATATATATTGTGACCATGATCACTGATTATAAAGAGGGAAGATCCTTAACCAGTCACGAAGAACATTATGTGATCTAAATTATAGTATGCAAGTTTGAGTGAAATCAATTATGTCCACTTGTATAGAATAAAAACATCGTTAAAAAAATATATGGAATGTTTCTAGATATACATTCACCGCAAAAGTGATGCTGAGGGTATCATAAATCAACACAAATCGACATGCATTTAGATTTCAGGGGCCCTTTAAGGTGAAGGATTATCCCCATTTTTGGCTGCAAGCTCTTCAACTCTCCCTCCCCCCCCCCCCCCCCCCTCCGAAAAAAAAAAGAAAATAGAAAAATGCGCTCAAAGCATCGCGGTAAACTATGACTATGTAGTCACTTTCTGTAGACGCAAAAGGCAACACAATAACAAGGCTGAAATAATAGATTATGGTCAATAAAAAGGCGCACCTGGCATCCTTTTCAACGCCATCATCTTTATCGTCAAATAAGCTTATTATTAGAATTAATGGAGTAACATATATTTCCCATCTTCTTTGTGACCAACAGCAATAAGCCCTCAACATTTTTTGTCCTTGTTAAGTTTGCTGAATATCCTCGCCAAGACATACACGAAATGGATACTAGGATTTGATCTACTGTAATCATCACTTTGTGTAACGAATGACAATCAGCCCGCAAAGTCAATGCAAACCAGGTCATTATATGCAGGGTTCTAGAGGAGCCTTTACATAGGTTGTCACTCAGTATAAAGCTGCTACAAAGGTGGGGAGGAAGGAAGGCTTCTGTTAGATCCGGCGTCCGGGGACATGTAGGCGAAGGTACCTCTCCATCTAAGAGTGGAGCCACACAAAGTTGACAATTACATTCGAAACGCCTGACATATATTCCGCCTTAAAGCATATATACTTCAGGCATAACATTACATAGCGACGAATGAACCCCCATGATGATTATGCACATAGATTATAGGCGATTGTTTACTATCATGATTAGGACACTGGATGTTCCTATTACAATGGGAAGTGTTATATCATAAACGGAATGGATTATGACGTGCAGTGAGTATTTCTTGCGGCAATCATGCATGGGTAGATACCTCTTGTCGAAACTGAATCCTAGCCTCGCCACTGTGTCCATGTATTTTCATTTATTTGTGTATTTGTTAAGTCTTCTTTAAAAGCAGGGTAGTCCCATTCAGTGCCACAAAGGCCTGTTTTTACAAGGGAACCCTGCGTTGATATACATTACATTCAAGTGACATAAAAACAAGAACAAAACGAACGTGTAGAAGTGAATGAGTGAAAAATAATCCCCCCCCCCCCACTTAACCCAAATGAAAGGCAGAGTTCAAAGCCTGACGTTAATGGCGAACGATATAGTCAATATTAAACTGATGGGCGTTTAAAAGGCAATCCAGGGATAAGACAATATGCACAAAGTGTCCGTTTTGGAACTAAGTCATTTGGCAAATATTAATAAAAATTACTTTCTTATGGGGGACTTTGATCACAATAAAAAAAATATCTGCGAAACCTTCAGAATTAATTACCTTTTATCATTTGATTGATTGATTGATTGATTGATTGATTTTATATCCGAATGTCTTTGTCATATATAAATGAAATGCAAAGTCAATTGAACAAACTAATTGAGCACAGTATAATTTGAATCTTACAGTTAAAACAAATAAATGACTAATTCAAATATTTTACTTTTTCCCCTGACACAATGCAAAATGGAATTCAACAAACTATTTTGTGCATACATTTATGCAAACACACGTTACAGTATATCTATTGCTCAAAGACAAATTATGCAATTATCGATGTAAAGAAATTCAGGAGACTATTATTATTTAAGCAAACGCTTGACGACGACAGTAGCCTCAGAAATTATTGTCTATGTACAGTAGAATACAACATTTTAAGAATATAACATATAAATTACAAGTCACTAAGTGGCGATAAAGAGAATGAATGAGAAGAATGAGGGGACAAAGTGCAGCGATGCATTGTGTAAGATGTGAAGTGTTTAAAAAAAATACAATAAATCTATTATGCGTTCTTCTCTGATGCTTTAGGAACAATAGCTTGTGCGTTTCCATGGTAGCATTATCGTCATCATAAAAACGTGTAATATCAGAAAAAAAAACACAACGTGTATGTTCAACGAATTCTCGACTGCAAAATCATATTTGGTAAAATTGATGCTTTTGGGATGTCAATGTGAAAAATCTCATTTTTAGAGAACAACAAACACCGTCGGCAGCAACTCGATAGCATCATGACCATAGCACAACAGAAAGATGAGAGCGGGGAGAAACATTTTTCTTTTTCTCTCACGGTAAAATTCATCGTCGACGTTGCACACGTTTTTCAGTTATGCAAAAGAATAGGAAGTTACAAGTAGGTAAGTGCCCTCATGCAACGTCAATACAGGTGTGATATCTTTTATTCGTAATATTTTTACCTCGTGTTTCGATATAATAAAGTCATTTTCAGGTCAAGTATCTCGCCATCTCGCCATCAAGTAAAAATGGTTTTTAAAGTTGTATTTAACTACAGTCAAACCTGTCTTCGCGGCCACCTGTCTATAGCGACCACCCGCTCATAGCGGCCAATGAAAAAAATCCCTCGCACAAAATTTCTGTGTCAGACCCTTTATATAGCGTTCACCTCTGCATAACGCAGCCAGCGACCACTCATTTTGTGTCCTGAGGTGAACCTGCGTATAGCGGCCACAAATATTTAGCTGAACTGTAATAAGCCATAAATATACGTTGGCTTTCTACTTCATTGCGTGAATTATACCGACTCCTATCTCAGTCACAACACACAGACATGATTGACATGAAAAGCCGTCTTTCCACTAAGCTTGGCTATATCTAGGCTCTAGTAATGTCGCTCTAAATAAAGGTTACAAAGGCACAGACAGCTCCTAAAATGATATAACGGCGCAGAATTTGACAAAGATTAAATGCCATTGTATAAGGGCAATGGGGTACTTGTCTGGGTATTGTTTGTTGCTTACGTCAACTTCGCACAAACTCATTTGTAAACCCATTCATATAAACCGGTACGAACCAGTACAGATCCTCAGGCCGGAAATGCTGTTACTTAAAGATCAAAAGAACAAAAATGGGGAAAAAAAGAAAACAAATAAAATGAAGGAAAAAGAAACACATACAGAAATACCTGCACATGCAAACTTATTCGCTCGTTTGTTTGTTGTTGTTGTTGTTTTTTTCTTTAGAATAACGTGCGGTATTTCATGCTGTTATGCAATGCAGGTGTTGCAATTCAAAATGGCCACTAATCTGTCTTTGGCGGCAACCTGTCTATGGCGGCCACTTTCGTTGTTTCCCTTGGGTGGCCGATATAGACAAGTTTGGCTGTATCTGTACTCAGCAAGATAATTTATGTCGCCATAACGACATGTAATATCTCTTGAAGTCGAGTTGACCGTGATGATTCATGTTGCTATACGATGACATTCACATTTTGTAAAGGGTACTTCTTGAAAATATTGTAAGTGCATCTGTAGATATACACCTGTGGACGCGTTTGGAAACGAGTTTTGAATAGCAAGATAATGTATGTCACCATGACAATTATTCTTTTTTCAGGAAGCAGACTTGGAAGATGATTATTTTGTATGTCACATCAATGACAGCATGAGTTTGGGGAAGTCGACTTAGCAAGATACTTCAAGCAGCTATATCGGCATTATCTTTTGAGACGTTGACCTGGCATGCTGATCCTTTGAACTGCTTGCAAAGCAATTAGAGTTTATTGGATTTATATATCAGGGACTCAGATGGAAGCTTGCCAGGGAGCAGCGCACTGTACGAGTTTGACTGCATTCACAAAAAGACAGAAGTGATCAATGTACAGCGTGAGGGCGCTTTTATGTGGGAGTTACTTCATGTGGAGACAAACATTGTAGATGTAGTAGAAGGAAGGACATTAGAAATGTAGCTTCGTTGTTTTTTTTTTCCTTTACAGCGCTTGTTATTTGTTTGAAAAGAGTTTTTCTTGAAATTCTATTTTCTATTGTATTTAATGAACCACACGTATTCAGTTCAGTCGGGGAGCCTGGTTAATTCGGTATATAATACTTCGAATAACGATATGAAATATATCAGATAGTACGTTGTATACCCTGTTTGCACTTCATAGCTTCATTACAATGTTAAATTCCCCACTTAAAAACACATTACTCTAGATTAGGCAACGATAATCTGTGTTCTTTACTTTGGAGAATGCCTTCATAAAACATCTGAGAAGATGGCTGGATAGCCCATATTCAGCTACGTTAATCTGGTCTTCTATGGCGTCCAGTTAGTAGTCTACGACCCTCCTCTACAATGATCTCTTTTCTTTTTGTTTAATTATTCCTTCTTCCAAAGTTCACACCATTTCCTTAAAGATAATATGAAGTTTTGGTACCTTTACAAAGTTTCCCTGAGATTGCCTTGTCTTAGTTTGTGTTTCAGGTTAAAGTACCTTTCATATAACCAACACAGTGAGACTTACTCGCCCCAAAGTGCTCTCATATCTTAGTAATCATGCAATAATGGTTTCGGATATTATCGACGCTGTACAACGTCAATAGATACTAACGGCTCGTTCGAATCGTTCGAATCTTTATATAGCTCCCTCAACGATCATTCTGCGTGTAACTCGTGAGAACCGGATCGCCAGCACAGAACTTGTGTAGAGTTCTGTGACCGCCAGTTATCCGGGCAGTGCCGCAGCGCTAACACTCCTCTGAAGCTGTTTGTGCGATGCGGTAATGCGTGCATGCATGCGAGCGGTATGTACAGTGCCGACAATGCGTGATCACAGATTATGCATGGTACATGAGGCGAGGATGTACGACTAGGACTAGTAGTATGGTACACGAAGACGGGTTTGACATAGAACAGCCATTGCAGGAGGGAAACAAAAACAAATACGAAGACCATAAACAGTGGTCAATCCTGCCGGAGGGGAAAAAAAGACGAGTATAGCTGCGGCAACTTTGAGGCGATCAGATATGCATCAGTATACTTTGTATACTACTAGGCGCTGCGTTTTACTCACCACCGGCCACCCTGGTTAGATCGAGGCTCGTTATGCAGCGAAGCACGGATTATACATACAGATTGTACGCGCACACAACTTGACAACACTGCGGTGGTGAGAAGTGACTTGCTGTGCTGCCAAATAAGACAGTAGTTCCTACATGATATTTTAATGTAGTTAGATATTTTTAATATTGTCTGAATTCATATGTTGGTAAACTCTCGTGATTTTAGAGGCTCCACCACAGTGCTAGACTATCACGCGGACTTGCTATGAGATAGATGACATCTACCTTGTAAGCAGCCTTAGCATGCCCTGTTCAGCAGTCGATCGTTTTACCAGGGAGGTGGTTTACCGGGGAGACGGGAACTCTCTATTCATTCAGTACTGTACATGAAGGAAGACATTACCTCAACCAGCTCCCAGCCCGACCAGATGCATGCATGAATGCAATACCCGCTCGCGCTGGTTTACGTTTGGAACAGCAACACACACACACACACACACACACACACACACACACACACACACACACACTCACATACACACACTCACATACACACACAGTACACACACACACACACACATACTCACAAGCACACTGACACCAGGGAGTGTTCCAGTCCACCTGTCTTGACACGGGTACAGAAATAGATCGAACGTTTATTGACCTTGAGTCGGGTCAGACTCACAAAAAAAGAGGAAGAAGAAACCACGCCAGAGATGGAGTGATCAGATTGCAGGGAGAGAGAGAGAGAGAGAGAGGAAGAGGGAAAGACACATTTTCACAAACCTGCCTCGTTATGACGCAATCGTGGAGAACAGTGCCAGTAGCTCCATGATACAGTCGAGGATGGAATCAGAGCTTGAAGCTCCTTGATGGAATAAAGCCCATCCCATACTCACGACTATAGGACTGACAGAGTTTGGATCCTGAACAAGTCACAGCAGCTTCAGCATAAACGAGTTGTTTTTTGTTTTGTTTTGTTTTTTCAAATCCAAAGTCGGTCAGTCATAGTCGTGAGTCGTATTCCAATAGTGTGCGGCGGGCTTAGGATATGTAGGTCACTCTTTGGCCTTTAGTTCGGCCTGCACTAATTTATTCATTTATTTATTTATTTTTTTTTTTTTTTGTATTTCAAAGTTACGTTGGTGTTTTCATTATGCAGATGGTGCATTATAGTAGGCCTATGATAAGTGGCCTATTGGCCCCAAAACATGATTTTAGACTGAAAATAATCCGAGTTACGTGTTTGTTTTTTTTTTATTTTTTATTTTTACATACAGATTATATTCAGATTGACAGTGTAAATCATTAATCGATTGATTTTCAAGGAAAATGGACTTACCGGATTATTTTTTTCTTTCGAACACGCTCTTCTTCCTTCAGAGAAACACAAAACCTCCACATTCAACTCCAAAGGGAGGAAAATCAAGCTGCGCATACCGAGGTTGAGGTAACATAAGTAAATCCAAGTTCTGTGAGTTTCAGAGGAATATCGCAAGATCTTGTGGGTGGTATACTAGTACTTTAGTAAGCTTCAGTTTGATTGTAGTTATGAACTACCTATTTACGACGCCAGTGTAGCCACGGGTATGAGCATGTCGCTGTAATAATATTGTGCGACACAACAGAAGCCTGCAACATTGTGTGCGACATCCTCGAGAATTGGCGACATGCATGTTCTAACTATATAAGTGTTATCAAATTTGTGAAAAACACGTGTAAAACTTGTGGGACGACAAACTCATATGTTGGCTGAACTCTATTTCATTTTTTTTAAAGAATATTTTATTCTCCATCAATGGTATTTCGTTTATGCATCGATACAAGGTACTCCATCATCTCTTTATTGTTTTAGGGGGTTTCGTGTTGACAAAGTCGAGTATTTGGCTGCAAAAATTGCGGTGAGCTACCTGTGGTGTATGGCTGGTGCGTGTTCCACGTGTTTATAGGGCATAGTGAAAATTCAAGGGAAAAAAAAACCTACAACCCAAACGAATTGAAACAGAACGCGCAGTGGTACGGGGAAAAGACACTGCGTGCGAACATCTTCATAAAAAAAATAAAAATAAAAAAAAATGAAAATAAAAAATGTCGCTACGGCGACAGGTGTATGCCTCCGCAATAATGCAGGTCTATAGTACAATGTCTTGACCATGTGTGATGACAGTTTCACACAATTGGCAAGATATTAAAATGACAGGTTTGCCACAAATGTGCTGAATGTTCACTTTCCTAGAACTATCAATTGGATGAATGATTAAAACGTCAGAGTGCAGGTATTTGGGGGAACTGATGATTTTTACTGGACTTTTGACCCTTTTATAAGTTTATGCATTGAGTAATTTTCAAGGTATTGAGAAAAAATATAAATTCAGTATCAAATGGTAAAATATTATTATCTAAACCTGGCCTTTGACCTTTGACCTCACAGTTCCAAAGAGAATCACTGTTAGGTAGAACATGCATAAATATGTAAGTTTCATGATAATACCTTGAGTTACTTTTGAGATATGGAGGAAGAAGTGCAATTTAGCACTTTCACTTGACCTTTGACCTTTTGGCACGAAACTTCCCGCAGAATATATATTGGGTTATACATGCATACATCAAGTTAAAAAAATCCTCCAGGCATTGCATAAATATAAGAAAAGTAGTGATATTTTGAGGAGTTGACCTTGAACTTTGACCCCTGACCTTTGACCCATGATCCCCAACTTCCCTAGATAATCACTGCCCATCGGTTCATATATATACTAAGTTCCATGAAGATACCTTGAACCATTTGCGAGATATGGAGAAAAAACATGAAATTTCAACCTTTTTTCACAAAATAACCTGTGACCTTTGACCTTTGACCCCGTGACCCTAAAATCCAAACAAAGTATTATCCCCCAGGATATACCCTCATACCAAGTTTGATGCAAAACCACCTCACGGTTCTTGAGATATTGACAAAAACAAAACGGGACGGACGTACGGACGGACGGACGCACGGACGGACGGACGCCCCGAAAACAATGCCTCCGGCCACTTCGTTGGCGGAGAAAAGAGAAAAGAGCAAAATCCCACGATAGCAAGGTGCCACAGACTTGGCAAAGAGGGGGGGGGGGGAGGGGGAGGGGGAGGGGGAGGGGGAGGGCGGGGGGTAAACCACAAATCCGCGCGGTGGCGCATTCCTGCTGAGGTCATAAACAGTCTGGGGCCTGCGGGAATGAAAAGGATGTTTCGAAGCGAGCTCAAGTCGAAGACTCCGGGGAAGACCACTGGCAGGATTGCAATCGTTACCTGATTCTACATTTTTTTCAATCAATTGACGTAAAATAATGTCATTTTTTCTATTTTCTTTATATCTTTCCTGAAATATATCCCACTGCCCTCCAAAGGGGGAAGATTCTCTATCATTATTCTTTCTTTTCTGACGGTGACTCAGAGGTGCTTGATTATAAAAAGGGAAAATCATGTTACTGTTCGTCACTCTGCAAGTTCGTTGTTCTGAGAGAGAAACACTTTCGTTATTTTTATGGTTCCTTGATTCGAACACGGGTGTTCGTTCATCCTGAAACGAAATAAATTTCGTACCACGTATAGGACCTAATTCGTTTTCAGAATAAAAATGTTCGGATTATAACTAACGCCTTCATATTCGGAGCAACAAATGGATCTGGAACAGGAATTTGGGGACCCGGATTGACGAACCTTATACATGACGTGTACTTATCCCCCAAAGTAATGGATACCGTGCAAAGAAATTAACGATGTCAAAAAGGGAGATTATAGTTTCCCGCCAATTCCCCCTTCCGTCAATACTAAGGCTCCTACTTCGGAAGTATAGGTCTGTCTCTCGTTGCTCGATAAAGAAAAAGAAAAAGAAATGAACAACGTCAAAATAAACAAGAACAGAATAAACGCATGTTCGCCTATCGTGGGGCATCTATGCAATACTGTTACCTTGGATGATATCCTCACCCTCACCATCGTGTAATTCCTATATAAGAAAGCAATTAATAATTATGTTTTGCACTGGATGTTATGAAAATGTATGTGATCTGGTATCCCGACGTAATGTAAATGATTATGTTACATGAAGAGGGCTGTTCGTGGGTGGTATTCGAATACTGTTTTGTATCATTATGATTTCGTTATGTGTAGATTATGTGCGTATAATAAGAGTTTCATTTTAAATGGAGTTTCAATCCATTTTATTATTCATGTCAAATTGGATTCCTCGGAAGACCATCACGACCATGAATGCCGAGTTGCGAGCAGGGCAATCCATACGTTTACCTTTGGTTATAATACCATGTTATTATAGTTGAAATGTATCATTGTTACCTTGGGACTTTACGGTGAATCATTTATTAACAGACAATCAAATATCTCCCACTGCCCAAGGGGAAACATATCAAACTAAGAATGACATTCATTTTTGCTTTTAAGATTTCCCCTCCCGTCTGACAATAATTTTCTGAAACATCCACCAGTGCCGGATGTAGAATGTTTATTCCGAAGGTGATATCCGACAATGAAGTACAAAGGCTTGATACTCCGATGAATTAGAATCACAAGCTTACGCAATGCTATTTTACGAAGAACACTCTTCGGATATATGTTGAAGATTAGTGCCTAAACATTACCTATAAACCAAAACAATCGTAGCATATGTATACTAGCTAGGCCTTCTAAATAACCAATAAAACATTTAAACGAATTAATAATTGCCTATAAATAATCGGCAGCACCCCTCAAGTATTTCAAGAAACAACTATATGTCTTGTGCAAAACAATTCCTGCATATTTTTTTGAATGTGGCAAGATATAATGCGAACATGAGATTGTGAGTTATAAGAACAATTTCAATATTGAGCTGAGTTCAGCAGATGTCGTAAAATATCTTCGGATCTCGTTCATGAGGACATGCCAGCAGAATTTGGGTAAATGAAATGCAGCCATTTCCACTGGAACTAATGGTAGATCAATGTTATTGCCGTATCCTTGGAGTAAAATGTCGCCGGGGCGCGGGACAATTCATTGTGGTGTCTTCGAAGGAAACATCACCGGAGCAAGTGTTGGTGGTTCAGTCGTCGGCGGAGCAATCATTGTCGACGGAGCAGATGTCGTTGGGGTGATGTTGTGGAGCACATTCTCGCGGAGCGAATTAATGTCAGTGGAGCATAAAGACTGACCTCTCTTTGATACATACGTATACTCATGGACACAAAAGAAACATTAGCCAATGGTATAAAGGGTATAGTGGTCGGACATTTCCATCGCCTTGATGTTACCATTTTTTGCAAAGAATCTACAAATTTTAGTAACATACATTCACCAAAATTAATGTCATACCGTACATTTCTGGATGCTGAAAATAATTAGAAGCTGACCTATTTCACTCAGCGTGACAAAGGTGAAAAGTTTACGTTTTCTCTGTTGTTCCAGATTAAAGAAAAACAAGATAACGTCACCATGATTAATTTCCTATTATGACAATGTGTGGGAAGGGATAATGTGTTATTCATATTTTTTGCGGTACATCAATGATCATTGATGCGACTTGACTTGACATCATCTTGAAGTTCATCAGGACGTGTTTCCAGTGACGTTCATTTACTGGTGCTATATAGGGACAGCATGTCATGTTTTTACGGAGCGTTATTCAATCTGTTAAAAACAATATAAAAAACATACATAACGATATGTGCACAGGAAATTACAATCCTCTGATAATTTATGACAATAAATGAGATGTGATGTTTATGGCTTATTTGCAATACATTGCACTCCCGTTACAACGAACACGGTAATAACGAAGCAAAACTTCTGTTCCCAAAATGTTCGCCATTAAAGTCTGTGTTAAAAAGATTCGCTTATAACGAACACGTTTATAGCGAAATTTTCGTTATAACGAAGTCTTTTCCGAGCGCCACTGACAAAGAAAAACAAAAGAAATGTGCTCTGTTATAATGAAATGCGGATCGCTTCCGAAAATACTTAGCGGAACAAGCATTTATAGCGTCTCTGCGTGGGCGAATGCTTCACAATACTGCGTTTTCGATCCGTGTGTCACGCACAAGTTTTCGAGGAGAACTTGCATTATTGTTAAACAATCTGACAATAATCTGAAATTGAGTAAGGTTCCTTATTACAAAACACAAAGATTCTGATACACCTAAATGTCCGTTAGTTCGGAAATGAAACAGTGTTTGTTCACGAACATTTTGGCGTTATTCCAAAGATTCGTTATTCCGAAAAAAAAAAAAAAAAATATGGTTCTTATTACGACGGTGCGTTTGTCCGAAAATGATAGGAATTCCAAACATTCATTGATTGGAACATTAAAAAAACAACAACCTAAAACAACAACAAAACAAAAAAAAACCCAAAAAACAAACAAACAAACAAAAAACGTTTCGTTAATCCAGAAAAGAAAAGGTAAGTCCACTAACAAATCTTAGGAATTGCAAACCTTATAATCGTCTTATAAGAAAACTGAACCTTCGAAATACGTAACCCGTGTCATTTTTTTTTTTAATTAACAAACCTTCCAAGGAATGACAAACTTTATTACATTTTCGGATTAAAAAACCTTCGCAACAACGAACCTTCGGAATAGCGATCCTTTCTCAGTTAGTAAATTACAAACCTTTGGAATGACGAACCTGATCATTTTAATTTCCGATCGACGAACCTTCGGACATTACAAACAACTTTATGCTCTCTTTTAATTGTAATATTCAAACGAAATTTAAAAGGTCCCATTCCATTTTACATAGCTTTCCAGTGTATTCAGCAAACAGAACATCATAATTTATATGCGTGGTTTCCTTGTTTTCGTGTAATATTGTATTTGTTCGGTTATAACGAAACTTCGTTATAACGAAAGAAAACTGCCCCCATGCCCCCTATAGGGTATAGTTAGTTCTCTTTTCTTTTAAAATGTATATCATCAAGGTTCTGCAGTGACCACGGGTATATTATTTTTTGATATTTGTTTTTAGGAAGGAAACAACCCCGTAACGAGGGGGCATTGGTGGCACGAGAAACTGAAGGGGAAAAAATGCATGGGGGAGCCTTTTTTTCCTATTCAGCCGATTAATCCCGAGTGGGGCACCAGAAAGAAATAAAAAAGAAAGGATGCAATATATATATCTATATATATATATATATATATATATATATATATATATATACGTGTGATGCATACCTGATGGTATACGTGTAGAGCTGTCCACCGTTGCTTGTTATACCGGTCGAACACGAAGCCACCTCGATCACTACTGATTATAGCTTACTATAACACGAAGCCCCCTCGATCTCCATTGGGATTGTGTTATGTGAAAGAGATTGCATAAGATTATGCTCTTGTCATGACATTTGTCATCATGAAAAAAGGGAAAAGACGGTCGCACAATCACAGATGGAAGAGGTCTTTGATTTGCTTTGTTGTTGTTGTTGTTGACAAAATTGTCTCACAGAATCACCTGATAAGCAAACAAACCAGTCCTCTTCACATTAATTTTTTTCTGCCAATTCTCTACACAAAATTGGCCGCTAAGCAAAAACAACAACAACAAAAAATAATACAAACAGAACCAGCACATGACTGTGGTAATCAATTCCATCAAATCACCTGCCCAAACAACAAGCAAACATGTTATACATAAAACGCATATTAGGCCCTACTAATTGTAAAAACAAACAGTCAGTAAAACAACTATAGAAAACATAACATTTCGGAATACGTCTTTCTTGGTCAATCAGGCCTGCGCATACTACGCTACGAAAAAAAAAAAAAATAAGAAAAAAATGTCCGGCATAAAATGCTACATGCCAAGCGTCAATATCCATGATAGGCCTATGCCTACTCTGATGGCAACGTTGACCATGTAGATAATCGTCATTAACAATCGGATTTTCTATATTATGTTAGTTAGCGATTTTTTTTTCTTTTTGACTAGACAGCCCATTCATTGTCAGAATGAGCAAAAGAAAAAAAAAAGGCTGTGAAGACTTTTTTTTAAATAATTTCTTTCATTTTTTTGTTTAAATCTTGACCTGACAGCACATATGTCGAGAGAAGTGTTTTTCTTCGATAAGCATATAAACATGGCAATTGAACATTATTCTAGAAGAACGCTACATGTATACCATCTTGCAGCACAGTTCCATTACACACTCTTTGACTGCACACAGTACACAGGTACCACGTGAATGGAGCAATGAAGCAAAAACAAACAAAAACGAAAACAAAAACCCGAAAACAATAATAATCTAAACAGGATTAGCATTTCTGTACAATCTGTCGACAAATCATCTGCTCAAACAAAAAACATTGTCGCGTTCTGCACAAAACGCATATAGGCCCTACTAAATCTGTAAAACAACAACAACAAAATAAATAACCCGAACCTTTCGGAATCCATATAATTCTTTGACACTCAGACCTATGCTATTTACGCTAAGAAAAAATGGACAAATGGAAAAATGTCAAGCATAAATGCTACGTTGCAACTGATATACGTCGATGTAGGGCAATTTGTCAATCAGCTGCAATGAAAACATCTCGACGGAAGAATTTCATGAATTAGGAATAAAATTAATGCTTCGTGCCAAGCGTCATGTACTGCACCAACTCTGGCAACGTATAGTGTATAGACGATCATCAGTAACAACCGAGCTGGGTTTGTTTTTGTTGTTGTTGGTTTGTTGTTGATGTTTTAGTTAGGTTTAGTCGGCGATTGTTTTCTTTTTTTACTTGACAGCTGATTTATCGACATAATCGGCCAAAAAAAAAGGAAAAAAAAAAGTGCAGACAATTTTTTATTTCAAACAACAAAACCCAAAATAATATTAATAGTAATCAAAACAGGATTAGTGGTCATCAATATTATTCTGTCAACAGATCGCCTGACAAAACAAAACAAAACAAAACGAAAACACAATTAAACACGTCTTCCATAAAACGCATATAGGCCCAACTAATTTGAAAAACAATCAGTAAAAGTACGCTGAGAAAAAAAGAAGAAGAAAAGGAATGAAATTAAGAAAGAAATGCTAAGCATATACAGGCTGAAGCGTCAACTATGGCAACGTTGACCGTGTGTAGATCATCAAGCTGTTTTTACTTCTGTAGGTTTAGTTGACGATATTTAGTGCATTTTTTTTTATTGGACTGCTCATTTAGGCTATGGACAGAGTTGGCAAAAACGATGCAAAGATTGTTATTGATTTTTTGATTTGGCTTGTCAGCACTTACGGCGAGAGAATTGCTTTTCTTTATTCATAAATGATATAGTGTAAAAACCATGGCAAATTGAACAAGACCCTGTCGCCATTACACGCCGGCCGCAGTAACTACGCACAGAACACAGGTAGGCCCTACCATGCTGGACAAACAAATCAAAAAAAAAAAAAAACAAGAAAACCCTAAAACGACAATAACACAAACAGGATTAGCAAATTTGGTTGTCAGTTCTCTCGACAAATCACCTGACCAACAACAAACATGTCCTACAATCGCAAAACGTATCTCAATAGGCCCCACTAATTTGAAAATTACAAACAATCAGTAAAAAAAAAAACAAACAGAAAAAAAGCAAAACAAAAATCCTTTCGATTTCGGATTATGTCTTTCTCTGACAATCAGGCCTATGCAACTAAAAAATTAAATAAAAAAATTAAGATTAGAAATGAACAGCATGTGGTACGTGCGGAAGCGTCAACATCTACCGACTGCCTAGTGGCAACTTTGGCTGTGTAGATGATCATCAGTAATAAATACATGAGAGCTGTTGTTCTTTCTTAGGTTTACTTGGCATTTTTTCTTTACTTGATTGTGTGATCATGTATCGTCACTAACAAAAGGATCGTTTCCCTCATTTCAGTCTTGTTTTGCAGATGTGCCTTTTTCAGACAGAAATGTCTTTGAATAGATACAGATGATGAGGAGCAGCAATACCTGAGATCATGAGAAATTTTGTGTCAATCATGCACGGCCACCTGTAGGCCTACATCTCAAAAGCGTCTCAAAGACAGTTTTAGCATGCTTTAGGGTACTGCTTTGATCCCATGATTGTCACCGCAAGCAAGCCGGGAGAAGAACAAGATGGAGATTCGATAAATCTAAAACTATATGCGCAGAAGAAAATAACGCAGAAAAATCAAATGAAGTGAATGTGCAGTCTTGAGGTGTATGTTAGGAAATCATACCTCAAAGCAAACACTTTCGCTAGGGAAAAGCAGGCAGTTTTTAAAAGAAATGATGGAAGAATGATTGTCACTTGTGATCTCAATATTTCACTTTTCCGTAGCATATTCCAGAGCACAAAAAAAAAAGAAGGAAAAAAAAAGGTGTCGGTATTCGTAGAGGACAGGTATATCCTGTAGGGAAGGTATTATGCGTGTGCAAAAATGTGTACGATGAATGTCCTTGTACTAGTAGGCCTATATTAGGTCCATGGCCTGTCAACAAATCACCCGACGAACAACAAACATGTCCTTCACAAAACGTACAGGCCCACTATTGTTTACTCTTTTTTTTTTTTTACTTGGAAGCTCATTTATCGACAGAATAACAAAAACAAGAAAAATGGGAGGGCTACCTTTGATTGTTTGTTTCAGTTATTTTATCTGTTCTTGTCAACACATAATATGGCGAGAGAATCTTATTGTTTATTATAGCATGAAAACATGGCAATTGAACATGCATTTCGGACCGCCTCTATATAGATCTGCAGAACAGTCCACTAACACGCAGCTCGCAGCTGGTCGTTTGAATACTAACAGTACCCAAGTACATAATACGTGTAATACGTTAGTAGCTTGCAACGGGGCGAACGAACGAAGCCAGCTCGCTTGCCATGGCCACGCATGTACCATCCACTAGTACAGTGATTGGCATTGTCATAGCGAACGGAAGCCAGTACGATATCGCCACGGACTACATTGTTCAGTGGACTGAATCCACTCTTTGGTGGAAGCATGACTAGCAAAGAGTATCGACTTTTTGGTGGAAGCAGGGAGGTCTCACCTCCCTGGTGGAAGGCAAAGAGTGGGGAAAGCGCGTGGGGCATGTGTACAATATGGGTACTAGATAGCATGCTCATGGCCACCCACGTGCACAGTATACGGTTGGCCCATCCATGCCCCCATGATACGTACACACAACATACACCGCACAGGGGTATCGTTCGATCGTACACTACTGGACGTCGGACATAAAACGCACCAGGGAGGTGAGCCTCTCACCTCCCTGAACGCACACAGTGGCTATACACACAATGTACGCAGTTGTCGACAGCTTGCTCTGCTATAAACGGATCGCGGATCGTAGCCTCTGGGATGCGGTCGCGCTTGTGTACAGTACACTTCAGTAGTATATCACAGAGCTCTCTCAAGACTTCTGTAAGTAGTATAGTATCAGTAGTATCCGAAAACCGACTTTCTTCTCGGGACCGCAAGGGGGCGTTGTGAATCATGCGCTCGAGACCAAATCCTTCCGTTTTAAACGAGCCGTTATTTTGCGAGAGTCACTACTGCAGTTCTCATCTAAATTGACGTTCTAGTAATCAAACATGAGTTATAATGCTCCCTAAGCATCATACTGACTAGCAGTTATATCCTGATACTTTGAATCATGGTTTCACTCGGTGAAATGCACCTTAACAGGAACTCCATTTTATCTTTAAACTCTCATTTTCAGTTTCACATTTCTTTTCCGTTATTTTCTTCAGATTGAAGATCTGACTTTAAATTTTAGCAGCGGCGATGATTGTCTAAGTCAGTCCTCGGTGGGAAAAGACTTGGCCCAATGGGTGTGCGCTATGCCACGTCTTTCGAAGCTCATTCTGTGGTGCCCCTACTTGCCCGATAGTTTCATCTCAACAGCCGCCACCTTAGCATCATCGTGCCAGGTAAGCCTATGTTTTATTGAAATTAGTGATTTATTGTTGGGAGATGACTGTATTTGTAATTTCGAGAAATGATAAAGAGCCTGATGTGTATTATAGGTTAATGCAATGACTCCTTTATTAAATCAATCCTATTCTATTTGATATTGACGTAACATTATTTGTAACTTCAATCCTACCTCCTCAGCATTATGACATTCAATGCATGAACGAAAGCATAGGTATGAACACTTTTCATGCACTGACAAATGTATGGAAATTGAGTGAAAGGCGTTTCTTCCGTTATCCGGTTGGGCTTTACACATAAAGTATTTTCTTAACTGACGATACAATGTTTCGCTCCGATAAGTGTGATTATTGAATTTTTGCAATGAAACAAACATTGCACAAGCAGATAGAGAGGAGTGAGGGAAGTTGGAGAGAGAGAGAGAAAGATAAAAAGGGAGAGAAGGGGAGGGATATATATATATATATATATATATATATATGTATATATATATATACAGTATATATATGTATATGGGTCAGAATTTTGAACGATGTACAATTGAGCCAAAACAAGGCAAAATTTAAAAAGTAGAAAATTCTCCAAATCATTCATCTTACCTGAAAGAGTATAACTCAAGCTTTAATATGAACCCAATTATACTAGGATTTTCCCAGAGGAACAAGTTTTTATTCACCGCTGAAGTTTACCATGTCCAGAGCAGCGAACGTCCGTGAGGAATAGTACTGCACATACATTTGAATACCATTTAACATAGTTTCCAAAGATCTGATTCAGTTCAAAATCCTAACGGAATATCTGAAGGGACATGTTTACGTGATTGCAGAATATTAAGCTTGTACTCTTAACCTGTACGTTATGGTAGACAACTGATGATTTAACTAAATTCGTCATTTCTGTGGAAATATTGCTCTTCCGCTAAACACTTTCTTAACTTTACGCGCATTTTACAGAAACTCAATATTTTCACCTCTTATTTCACTATCCCATACTTCAATCCTCACTCCCAAATAATAATATACCTTTTTAAGGTGTATCTCATCTGGGCAGTCTCTATAACCCAACAAACATAGCATAGTTTTCATCACGGAGGTTCGCATGTAGCTCACGGACGTTCGGAACAAACAAGATATTGAACAATGCAGCTCTCTTGAGTTGGAAACGCATTCTACTCACAACAAACAGCAATTTCATGTCGAGAACAAACTCCTCTGCAAAATCCTGAATAGATATTACCAATTCTCAATTATATAAGCTTGTTTATCTTCTCATACTGAGGAATCAAAGAAAACAATTTTTCCATCTCTCGTAAATGAACGTACAAACGTACGTGTAATCTCAGTGACGTAGTCCATCCTTGAGAACGAATATATTTATCAAAATTTCGTTATCATGAAGTAAATATTCAGGTCCTAAACCTGTTATATAGAGTCTACAATGCAAAATTTGCTTTTTATATAACGAACATGATCACAGCTAAAATCATGACAAAGAATTAATATAGAAAAACAACAGAAATGTGCTCCGTTATAGAAATACGAAGTTTAGCTGGGGAGGGCACGCGAATACGTTAGGAAGAAATCCCTCTGTGTTTGCTCCTTGTGTTACACACTGTTACCGAGGAGAATTTGTGTTATTATATTAGTCAGAAATGATAAAAGGTTCGATACTGCGAAGTTTCGTCATAACAAGACACAATAAGGCCATATAACTTGGATGGATGTTTGTGACTTCGATATTATACAATACGGTTTGTTATAACAAACCTTTTGTAGCGCGTCATTTCGGAGGCTCGTTATTCATACAGTTTGTCAATACGAAAATTGATAGAGTTCGTATAATTATGAAGCTTTTTTTATTCGGTAAATGATAGGAATCTCCGAAGGTTAACCGAAAGGCTTATTTATTGGAACATGAAAAATTATGTTCGCTTATCCAAATGTGGAGAAACAAGTTAACAACTAAAATCCTCCAATTTCAAAACCTCATAATAACTGTTTTCACCTAAACGAATATCAGGCCCATTCCACTTTTAGAAGAACGGACCTAAAAATAATGATCCTTAATATATATTTTTCGAAGAACATTTCTAATAACAAAGCTCCTAAATTAACTACATTTTTTTTTCCATTTTGGAATAACAAACCTTTGGACATCGGAGTAACGAATCTTTGGAAGAGCGAACGTATCAAAGTGCAACGTTAAATCTATTCTTAATCATTACTTTTTTTAACATGTGTTTTCAAAGTAAGCACAAAAGCACAAACAAATTGACGATCTCTCTGTCTCTTAAATGTAAAATGAAAAAAAAAAATCTTGGAAAAAATTACAAATGAATATTGCTTTTCATTGATGAGTATAAAACAACACCATGTGATGATAAGCGGAGGATATGTGTGTTTTCATCAGACAATAATTGTATACTGCATGAGTTTTGTTCGCTTGTGACGGCATTTCGATGAATAAAAAAACATAAACAAACAAACAAAAACTTCTCCAGAGGAATTTGGTACAACGGGAGTGCACTGGCAATTCTTTTCTCTGTGTGTTGGAGCTCGATCCCTTCTCTGTTTCTCAGTCATTTTCATTCAACTGCTTCCACGTCCTTTTGAAACTTTTCCGTTTCTTATTCAACACATGCTCATTACAGACTTCTTCCGTCATTATACTGAATGTGATTGTGTAGCACTTTTCGAATTTGTTTTGGCTTGTTTTGTTTTGTTTTTGTTTTCTGTTTGGTCGCAGCATGTTCAGGCTACTGTAGGAATGAGAGAAAATCGTCATGAAGAGAAAAATAAGAATGAATTAAGGCATTTAATATCATGACAATTACAGCGAACGTCCGTTATGGAGACCAAAACTGGATGTGTTCTGTTTGAGACGGCAGCTATCATACTCAAAAGATAAACACTTAGAGCACCTGTCACTAAAAAGTGGCACTGATCCTCTTTCTCCTACTATGTAATCCACTGACTTATTCAACCAACGAACATCCGTGAAAAAAACGTTTTCCATTTGTTATTACAGGTAAATTGAGTGCTGAACGCTATTCACTTTCGGGTATGAGCGGCTCGGTGATTTGGTAATATTTTCAACTGACATTAATCTTATGTGCAGTGATATATTTGTAATTGTCAGAAATTTCCTTTCTCGGACAGAACGTCCGTGAGCGAAACTTTCAGAACCTGTAACAGTACAAATTGTCTCCAGAACCTCATTAGAAAGAAATTTAAACGCACAGAAATGACAGATTACACAAAATTCCATTTTACTATAACTTTGTTTTAAGTGTTTAGCTGTTTTTTGTATAATTACAGGGAAAACAAGCGTAAAATTGTGAGTAAATTTTTAATTGTTTGTTCATCATGATCACATAACGCCTTAAAAATTCTGAAACTACTGCTCTAAACTCATTTTCTACTTTGTAAAACTTTATTTGTCACTATTCGAGCCAAAAGTTTTAAAGAATACAGGACACTTTCGGGACAAGTTATCCCTATCGGAGGGATTGCATACGTTACGGACGTTCTCTGGAATTATCACGGACGTTCGTTCTACTACTAGGGTCATGTTCCAGGACGGATAACTAATCGGCAGAGAGTACCTAGCCTTCCTAACTCTTTCAAAAATTTGAAAATGTATTGTCAATGCAAATTATTAGAAATTTGACATCCTTACAACATATGTATTGCTCAGAGGGGGATCAGGAGGTGAATTTTCAGAGAAAATATTGATTATTTGCTTAGTTTTTCATGAATTGCATGGTCCAAAAACTGTGGACGAACCTCAGTCCGCTCCAAAAATGGCATGCAGCTCCTCGGCTAGAGAGCCAAAGGTAAAATGCACCTTCGCCATCAAAGCAAGATGGTGTCCCACTCGAAAACGTTTTGATAATCACGGACGTTCTTTTTTTCTTGGAGGTTCGTCTAAAAATATAATTTCGGTTCCTATTTGACAAAGGATGGACAGAAACTCAAAACAAACATATTATCGTGTTGCTAGATCTTAGTTGATTACGACTCAGAACAATATCGCCAATAACGTTTCATGGGCTACGATCTTTATTAGAAAATAGCGGAGGCACGTCCGTGACGAAAACTGAGTATAATTTTGCATAAAAGAATATTACGTCCCATGTACAGCCAGCAGACGTACAATTTTTGCAGGATATGTTCATTAGGTGGAACATCAAATTTTCGTATACGTTACAGTTGGGACAACAAAGTAGAATTTGCAGCAGCGATAGAAATAAAAGCATCACGGACGTTCGTCTGTTTAGGACTTTGATATTTTGATTGTTCTCTGTAATTTTATACGTGCTCATAAAGTTCTTATAATTTTGTGGTACATACCCATGATATGTCAGATCCAGAACGTGGTCAGATATTAGATGCCACGTACCATTAAAAATGCACATCATTAGTTTGAAAAACAAAAATTATTGTGAAAATAGCGTTTTTACCGTATTTTTACGCTTTAAGTCCTTGTGAAATGAAAAATATCAGGCAAAAGTCAACCAAACCATATATTTCCTGAAAGGAAATTTACCAATCTTTGAGATGACATGAAAAAATCTGGTTTCTTAGATCATCCTGGCGTGTTCTAAGGGAAAGAATGTCATAAGGTACGAAAATTGGCAATTGTACATCGTTCAAAATTCTCACCCATATATATATATATATATATATATATATATATATATATATATAGAGAGAGAGAGAGAGAGAGAGAGAGAGAGAGAGAGAGAGAGAGGGGGGGAGAGAGATAGTTAAGTGGGGGATCCCTAAATGTGGAAACGTTGTGCAGGTGTATGGCGCTGTACTATTCCCAGGAAGTAAACATTGTACACATTTTTTTTTCTTTTAATAGGAAGGGATAAGGCAAAGGATATCGTTACTGAAACACAGACACACAGACACACATATATGTGTGGGTGTGACGGAGAACCGTGATGTGCCTTGGTAAAACCAGGGTGGGATGGAATAAAAGTGTCCATTCGGGACATGAGAGTTGGAGTTAGCAAACATGGCGTGAACAGTTGCAGTCATTCGGTGCTGATCCAGGAATGTTTTGTCGGTGTATGACAGATATTATGTCGGTGCTGACGGGTGTTCTGTTGGTGCATGACAGTGGGGCTACCAAACAAAGACTTTGGCAAATTCAGTTCAATTCAATTCAATTCATTCATAATTAAAAAAAAAGAACCACACATAACTAATGATGATTATGTTAATTTTGGCTTGAAATAAACAAATGTATTTTTTTTTTACTCAAATAAAGAAAGATCCTTACAGCAAATTAGTTTTTAAGACAACCAGCGACGTCACTGGCTGTAGCTATCTCACGTCTAAAAGGAGTGTATTAGGCCTATTAAAACAATTATCATATAGACCGGGAAAATCGTTTTGATAAGATGCTCGGGATCATGATTTTTTTTTTTCTGTCGTATATTGAAATCTTGCAAACCCAAAGACTGCACGCTACGTGTGCGTCTACGCAATGATTGTGCCTCAATCAGCCTCATGATAAATGCAACTTTTAGGATAAAATGGAATAGAGTGAAGATACTTCAAGACATTTTAACCTAGAATGACACTGGGCGACTCTGTGTGCGAAAATGTGATAGGTATTTGTGATCACTTCCTCGCTGGCAAAGACCGCAAAAGACAAGGCGGTGGAGTAGTACTTGTACTTTGCATTTGTAAGTCACAACTCATTATTTGAATCTAGACGGAAACAATATATCGAAACGTGAAGGCTACTCATGTGTCTATGACTCTACGAGGACGTCGAGTCATACAATCACAATGATACGCCTTCCTATCATCTGTCAAACGGTTTATTCTATCCAGGCTTTACATTGTTTCAAGCTGTTGTCATTAACAATTAGTCATTGAGAATATTATCTTTACTACAAGAATTCCATGTCGCATAGCATTGCTCAATGTTGTAACTCAATACTAGACGTTGTGATTTTTGTTTGTTTGTGTGTTTGTTTTTCTTTGAAGTGATGAATCGTTTTTATTTACACTAGAAACGGGTTATTATCATTTCGATGTGTTCCACTGCGAAGATCGTAACAAATACGTAACTTAATAGTGGATTCTATTTCGTTGTCAGCTTCCAAAGAGTATTAGTTCACTAATTTGTAACATATCGTAACGTGTATAACACCTCTGCAATGGTCTTTTTTTTTTTTGCGTGTTCAAATATTTCTTCTTGCGTTTTTCACACCATTCATTAATCTCTCTTTTTTATTTCCACTTTTCGATTCCGTTATTTTCTTCAGATTGAAGATCTGTACTTACTTCTTAATGATTATGATATCCTTAAGCTCTCCTCGGTGGGAGAAGACTTTGCCCAATGGGTGTGTACTATGCCACGTCTGTCCAAGTTCAGACTGGTATGCGCCTACTTGACCGATAGTTTCCTCTCAACAGCCGCCACCTTAGCATCATCATGTCAGGTATGTACATGTAGTATTTGAATATAATTGATATGAGTGATGCAGTGTTGGGAGAGGACAGATTTTTTTTTTCGATATAGATGAAAAAGAGTCTGTATTGTAGGGTAGTGTAGTGACTCCTTTAGCAAATCAATCCTATTTTACTTGGTATTGACACATCTTTATTTGTTACTTCAGTTCTGCAAAGTCAGCATTATGAAATTCAATATGTAAACAAAAGAATAGGTAAATGAACGCTTTTCATGCAGTGACAAAAGTATGGAAATCAAGTGCAATGCGTTTTTCCCCCGTTATCCGGTTGTGCTTTACACATTCTTTTCTTTACTAATGATACAATGTTTCTCTCAGACAAGTTTCATTGTTGAATTTTTGCCATGAAACAAACATTGCTCAAGCAGGGGGGGGGGGGGAGAGAAAGGGAGGGAGGCAGAGCGAGATTGAAAGTGAGGTCAGTGTGGGCTCCCTTAATGCGGTAACGTTATGCAGGTGGCGCTGTACTATTCACAGGATTTTTTTTTTTCTTTTAATAGGAAGGGTGAAGAAAAATGATATCGCTACCAAAACACAGACACACAGACACACATATATGTGTGGGGTTAACAAACAAAGACTTTAGCAAATTCAATTCAATTTATTTCATTTCATTTATAAAAAATGGAAGAACTAAGCTAAATTAATGATTTATGTTATTGTTGGCTTCAAATAAGCAAATGCATTTTTTTTATTCAAATAGAAAAGTAATCGTTTTGTTAAGTATAAATAAATGACATTATAATTATAATAGATAAACAGGTAGATATTTTTTGAGTGATTTCGATGTTTGCATGCAGTGGACGTACGAGAGTGCACGGACCTCGGTTTCAATGTACCATTCGTTCAGAAAATGTGTGCGTGTGTGTGTGTGTGTGTGTGTGTGTGTGTGTGTGTGTGTGTGTGTGTGTGTGTGTGTGTGTATTCATTGTGCCCATATGATGCAAATACATAGCTTATATCAGGAGATTTGATCTTTACAGCAAATTAGTTTTAAAAACAACCAACGACGTCACTGGCTGTACTGTAGCTATTTCACGTCTTAAAGGAGCGTATAAGGCCTAAATACTAATCATAATATATTATTAACCGGTAAACCTCTTTTTGGTAAGATGCTCGGAATCATGAGGTTTTCTTTTTTTCTCGTACAGTACGCTTTATATTGAAATCTTGGAATCCCCAAAACACTGCACGCTACTTGTACGACTTCACAATGCTAATGCGGCACAATGAATCCTTCTTTTACGATAAAATAGAATAGAGTAAAGATACTAAAAGATAGTGTGACGGAGAATGACACTGGACGACTCCTTGTGCCAAAATGTGATGGGTATTTTTGATCACTTCCTCGCTGACAAAGACCCCAAAAAGCAAGGCGGTGGAAAAGTAATTTGCATTCGTAAGTCACAATTCATTATTTGAATCTAGACGGGAACAATATACCGTATCGCCAAGGCTACTCATGTGTCGATGACTCTGCGAGGACGTCAAGTCATACAGTAACAATGATACACCTTCCTATCATCAGTCAAACGGTTTATTCTCTCCAGGCTTTACATTGTTTCATGCTGCTGTCATTGACGATTATTCATAGAGAATGTTACCTTTGCTACAAGAATCCCATATCTCATAGCATTGCGTAATAATGTAACTCAATGATAGACGTTGTGATTTTGTTTGATTGTTTTTCTTGTAAGTGAGGAATCCTCCTCATTTACGCTAGAAATTGTTAGATATTATTGCGATATGTTTCACCGCGAAGATCGTAACAAATACACAACTTAGTGGATTCTATTTCGTTATCTTCTTCCACAGAATAATACGTAACTAATTTGTAACATAGTAACGTGTATGATACGCTCCCAATGCTCAGAAAATTCAAAGAGTGCGCGAGAGATAGAGGTACAGAAATGGACAAAGGAAAATGGTTCGATAGAGTTTAGAAATTTGTGACTGATTTTTTTTTTCTTTTTCTTTTACAGATAAGCCAATTGAATATAAGTAAACTGTCTGACTTGTCAGAGGGAAAATTCATCTCAGAGTCAGCAGCAGCAAACTTGGCTGAATTTCTGTGTCGTCTGCCCCATCTTACACGTGCCAATCTCTATATCAAGCTAAACCTGCCAAGGACATTCTTCAGGACAATTGCCTCCCAGGCTTCACACTGTAGAGTAAGAATCAGTCATTGTCATCTGTCCAACACTGTCGTGTTCAAAATGGAGGGGGGGGGGGAGCATCAATTACATTGAGCGCGATATTTCAATTTATTTCTCCATGCAGTAATGTCATTCCGGTTGCATTAATTAACGAAATCTGCCAATCCCATAAAATATAATCGCATACTTCCCCAATTCCAATATAAGATGTTGTAGAGGTTGACAAAAAAGGTAACGTCTCAAGCGTGGCATATGAGTCATGTGTAAACTCAGTCCATACCAACTTTCGACAATCAATGAAAGTCTGTAAAAGAAAATGTATCAACATGAACACGTCTTTGTAACGAAGGCGGGTGTTCGAATTCATTAAATTCTTCCGTCGGGGTGGTTTTAATGCAACTGATTGACAAATTGCTCTACATCGACGTAAATAACCACTGAATTGATCAGTGGTTTTGATAGTCATAATAAAAAATTAAAAAATCATGGGCGTAGCAGGATTCCTACATACAAATCTTGAATAATTACGCAGTACCCATTGCATGCTATAAAGGATTAGAACCAACACTTTATAGTTCAAATCCTGCTCGAGTACTTTACGCCCCTGAATTTTTTTATCATTTTTGCCATAAAAACACTGATCAATTCAATGCTTATTTGCGTCGATGTAGCGCACTTTGTCAATCACTTACATTGAAAGTGGATGTGTCATCCCCTATTCATAAGAACACGTGATTCAAATATTCAGTATGCTGCCATGAAACTATTTCCTTCAGAGGGTATTGAAATCTATCTATCTATATGAAGAGCTAGGCGCTAAATCCATTGAAAAATGACGGATTTAGATCCTTTGGGAAAAGCTCTCTCTCTCTCTCTCTTTCTCTCTCTCTCTCCCTCTCTCTCCCTTTCTCTCTCTCTCTCTCTCTCTCTCTCTCTATCTATAGAAGAGTTTGTTTGCAAAAACCGATAAGTCCATATTTGCCAAATGGAGATATTTGTGATTAAAGGTCAAGAAAAATAAAGAGAATAATAAGAACATTTTTGCTTCCTTTGACCATAACTTCAAATATGTACCTTAAGTGACCAATATATCATTTAAAAGGTATTATTGTGTACTTTGTGACAGAGACCATACTTCAAAATCTTCGACTTATCGGTTTTTGCGAGCAAACTCTTCATATATATGTATTGATATAAAATATGAGCCGTCTTTCTATTGTGTTCATAATACTACAGGTGGAATGCGTCACCATCGATGGCGAGCCGTTAAGCAAGTTGCTAAATGCATGACTATCGTGGAGACACAGAGGTATTGTGTTTTTAACTCACTATTATTATACAATGATGAACTAGCATTTTCTAGCTGGACAAACAGAACAATTAGATCAAATCAAATGCTCTGTTAAAAATTGCACACAGTTGAAACCATTTCATCTAGCAACCTCTATATGAGACAGTTTCGTGCATTTCACTTTTGATAGCCATATTTTTCTCTGTAAAAAAAAAAAAAAAAAAAAAATGTGCTGTATCATCCTGTGATGCCGACATCATGTTTGGCACTAGTATATCCAATTAACTCTTTATGTGCTATGGTGGAAACCCCCTGTGTGCCACGTTATTCTGGGGCACGAAGATAATCATGCTTAGAGAAAGAATTCTGCTTTTCCAATCTGTATAACTTCTACAAATTTCTGTTAAGCTGGACATAATAGTGAGCAAAGTTAAAGAGGAATGCCAAACTTTGCTTCCATATACAATGTATTACAATTCTATTTTCAAATTTTCTTTTGAATTACCAAATGCTACATTACTGTAAAGGAATGACTTTTACACATAAAATAGTGACAGAAACTTAAAGTGTTCATGCAAAATCTAGTTGGGAACACCGCTTGATAGTCATTCACCACATAGAATGCAAGCCGTATGTGAGAGGAACAAAAGCGCGAGAAACACTTTGATTGTACCGCGGCATTAGCGATTTATCGATCGGTTTTGGCGGCTTTGTTTGTTGAGCAGAATATGCGAAGTTGGCACGCCGTCGACTGAGTCAGACGTGCGAACGTGGCACATAAAGAGTTAAATGATCTATATTGCATTGTTGTCGATCACAAATCCCATTCTTATTCACAACCTAATTTTTGACATTGTTTGTATGTCAGATTGCACGAAGACAGCATCAAGATTTGGCCCGTGGCTTGTTACGCACCTTTGAGATTATCATGTCGGGGCACACCTTGCATAAACTGTAGAGCCAACTTTGAAAATGTTTCATCCTTAAGTAACAATGGGAACGAACATGACATAAGGAAATACGGGCGACTTAAAAAGTTAATTACTGCAAATCGTTACCAAACACGTAATGAAGTCGGCCAAAGAAGATAATTACTGTGTTATTCAACTGCATACTAGTATAGTATGTTTCGCATTCCATTCAGACAGTATATATTCAGGAGCGTACTTTCCATTTGTTCAGGATAATTTCAGAAATCCCATTTCGATTTACAGTCTTAGCGCTGTACAATTAATTATTTCTATTTCATATAGTATATTAATAACGTAATGGTAACAGTGAAGTGAAACTAGAGAAAGTAAATGTGAGAAAATATTGAGTATAATGTAGAAATTCATTAACGTTGCGTTTTATATTTACACATTAGATATATCCGTCTCATTAAAATATTAAAGGGTATTATGATACATAGGCCTACATTTTCTTTTAACGACGTAATGTCAGTAACTTCAGAAGAAAATGAAAAAAAAAAGATGACATGAGGACATAATACACTTCAGTTAAAGAAATTTCTTCCATTCTAACAATACCGAGTACTAGTAAATCCTTGGTATGAATTGGAAGTGATGTATTAAACAGTATAGAACGGGGTGGGGGGGGGGGGATAAAACATTTCAATCCGTCGTGTATCATGATGGTTTAGAAACATTTATCTCTAGCAATGTCTAGTTTCGGAAATGACGTGGGTTACCCAAAAGCGATGTCGTCAACTCGCATGTCGTTGCTGAAAACATGTACTTTTCGAGATCTTCGCGACGTGCGCTGCTGCTTGCGCAAAATGTAAATGGAATTAGCCTTCTTATTTTGCTGCTTTAATATTTGCCCAAAAGCAGGTCGCTAACTTCAGTTTCAGATAAGTATACAGTGAAGTGTAAGTTATGTTGAGCAGCGACATGCAACACCGCTTATTTGCGTGAAATGTGCAGTGCGAAGTTACATGGGCAAAAAATTGGCTGAAGTTTAAAGGGATGATACAGTATTGGTGGAGATGAGAATTGGGCTTTTAAATTTTTGCGACATACTAAGAAAACACTTATGATATGATACAGAGCATACCATTTTAAAAGAAATTCAAAGTATAAAATTGATGAAAATCGGGTTTGAAATGACTGAAACATCCAAAAACAAAGTAAAACAAAGCAATCGTAATAAAGTGTGGATCCCATGTTTATTAAAAGCGCTCTTTTTGGTGTATCTCAATCATTTTAAACCTGAAATTAGGTATCAACCAGATCTGCACGAACTCTTTAAAGATAATATCACGTAAGTTGCGAATTAATACTAGCAATGCTGACGATAAAAGTTCACGTAAACGAAATATATACCTTATTTGGATCAGACAAAAATTTACAAGTCACCTATAACTATCTGACAAAACTTGGTCATTCTTTCAATCTACTCTCACTTTCAAATAGACACTCAGTGACGGAAACGGCTCAGAAGGCGACAGCAGCCGCGAAACTGGCCAGGGTTCTTGGGAAGAAAACGTGCACTCTCCGGATGAATCTGAAACAAACAGCTAAGGAAGCAGCTTACTAGTCACGGAGTTGATTTCTTTAGAGGACCAGAAAAAAAAAAAAAACGAAGAACAAATACAAGAGGAAGAAAAGAGCAAACCCAGAGAGCGAGTTCAATGCTGGAGAGGAAAACTTACTATAATGCTAAACGTCATAAAGAAAAGTCACAACGTTCTTAGACAGTGATATCCAAGAGCCGGGGGGGGGGGGGGATGGGAGAAGTGAAGAAAGGAAGTGAAGGAAGGGAGAGGATGAGAACATGGACCTGGACGAAAGGAAGTAACATAAAGTATTGAAGCAACATTCGAATCGTGAAAGAAAGCGAGAAGGAACAAGAATCAGTACCAAGGAGGACGGGACGTAT
Organism: Diadema antillarum; assembly: GCF_040938485.1. Classification (NCBI taxonomy): domain Eukaryota; kingdom Metazoa; phylum Echinodermata; class Echinoidea; order Diadematoida; family Diadematidae; genus Diadema; species Diadema antillarum. The sequence continues at coordinate 945,892 of NW_027271664.1, forward strand.
AGCACTGTATAGTGAAACACCGGGGGGAAATCATTCTAGTGAGGAATCCACGTGTTGGACGATGCCACAACCAAGATTCAGAGAGCCTCAGTAAGCTAAGCTGATATACAGTCGACCCCTGTTATAACGAAATCCTTGGGACAGGCAGTTTTCTCCCGTCATATCAATATTTCTTTATAACCGGACAAATAAAACAATTGTCACTCTCATAATGATTGACATGTGAATTATGGTAATTATTATCAATAATTCATTTACAATATATTTCATGTTTCGACGGTTTGACACGCTGATGTATTTGTAATTGAGCTGCCTATAATGCATGTAGGCCAATAGAGAGAAAGGTGTTGTTTAAAGACCACGAATACTGTGTGTACAGTATTTTAAGAATGTTCTTTTTAAGTATATTCCCTCTAGTTCTTTGAGTTTATTTTATTTCACCACGGGTCACTCACTTCAGCCAATGGCTGTTCTTCTGTGAGTCCGTGAAGTAAAAAATCATACAATTACAAAATACAACATTTTATACATAGTATAGGAAACTTTTAAAAAAAAGTAACAAAAACGAAAAGAAATAAATACAAAAATCAAACAAACAGACACTCAAAAACAAATCATAGGAAACCATGCACACTACATAAAGAAAATAAGAATTAAGATACTGAAAAAAAAACAAAGGAAAACGATTAATGCACAGTGTTACAGTTCTTTGAAATTGCATACAATAATATTATGTCTTGCAAGGGGACTCTTCATTATCATTGCATCGCTCATAAGATGTTATCACCTTTTGTCTTCTCTCTCGTTATGTATTATTTTGATGGAGCCTCATTGCGTTTTGAAATGTCATCTATATTGCTTTCTTTAGAACGAGTTTCTTGTCCTGCTTCGGGATTAGACTTGTTATTTTGTGACTGGATAAACATCCCTATAATGAGACAGTGAATTTGACTCAAATCGAATGATCCCAATCAAATCTACATGATTCAGGGAAATGTACACTCAGGTATAGGAGAGTAATATCATGTATCGTGCAGTCTGCTTGAGCAGTGGGATAGGGGTTACATCCTGATCGAAAAATGATAATGGGTTGGTACCTTTCTCTCAATGAATAGAGTTTGGCCTTCTCTCGATTAATGAAATTAGGTTTTCACCCTGCTCGAGAAATGGAGTTTGGTTTGGTTTGACTTGGGTTTGCATTTCTCCAAGGAAGTAAGATTGGATTTGCAATGTGGCTGAAAAGTGAACTTGGGTATAATAATGATTCGAATCAGCGAATCTATATTTCATTATATACAATTCGAGTCATATCCGACTAGGGTCGCCAACTTGCATCATCGAATATCGGAATAATACTATTCTTCTTGTCAAAATTATTTTTGATACCCATTCAATCATGAAAAATAGAACACACAATCTTTTATTTTTTCAGTATTGCGGTTACGATACACCCTTCCGATGAAAATGCTGTAACACATTCTGAGTCATTTTGCGTTGTTGAATTAAGCTTCGGATAACCTGTTTCTAATGACTGGGATGTCGATAGTTCTGGAATTTAGCGTTGCTATCAATAGTGCGTTGCTTGTAAAAAGTGTACAGGAAATGAATATTAATGTAGATGTTTTTTTTTTCGTGTTTATGTTTGTCATATTACAACTCCGCGTAATCGAAATAGCCTGTATAGGACTTTTATCACATGCCAAATTTACAGTGTCTGTTATTCATTCATTTATTATTATTATTATTTTTTGGCTACAATCGTATTCCCTAATGTAGTGTTGTCTCTCTTCAATGTATTCCGAAATTTCATCATATTCTTTTCTTCTGCACACCCCAAAACACACTGCAAAGCTGGATTTTCTGATAAACATTTGCATGTCACTGTCTCCATGTATTTACCTCTCTCTTTCTCTCTCTCTCTCTCTCTCTCTCTCTCTCTCTGTTGTCTTTGTATGTCAGTGTTGTCTCTTATAGTCCTATTTAAATATCATTTTGTTTTCTCTCTGAATGGAACTTCGGAAATCAAAATATGTTGTACTGATTTTTGTTTTTATTAGAATGGCCAGCATTATGACAAGGGCTGTCTATTCAGTTAGGTCGATCCTTTTTTCATTCAGTACGTATTTGTTATCCTATGTGATTTATTACAATGTTTTGTCATGTCAATAATGTATCAAAGTTTCTCACTATTGTTTTATATAGTTCCTTTATAAATTTGCCGCTTGTAATATGAAATGTATATTTAATGTTTTGTCAAAAAACAACTGTGAATAAATTTCCCACTTAATTATGCATGTCTACAAATCAGTAAAACTCACAACCTAATCATGCTAATGTTTGTTTGTTTGTTTGTTTGTTCATTTCCATCTGAGAAGATGACTGGATAGCCCATATTCAGCTACGTTTAGCTGGTCTTCCATGGGGTCCAGTTGGATGTGAGTTGGGACCACTTCACCGGGTTAACACCCTGCTCTTTGCGATGAATGAATGAAGCGGGATCTTTTACTAGCATGAGTTGTTACTCTCTCACACACGTAACCTCCATTTTATATCCTATCCAAGGGACAGAGCGTGTGCCTCTTGCTAGAGGGGACGGTATGCTTACACACAACGTTGCTCAGTCCAGACTCGGGTTCAAACGCGGGCCGCGTGATCGCATGACCGAGTCAACTCGCCGCTTTAGTTTGTAAAAAAATCAATATCGGCTGCTTCCAGGCAGTATGGTTAAGATAACAATGAGTATGGTTAAAAAAAAAGAATACACTTTGGTGATTTGTCAACTTTAGATTATGCAAAGACTATTCCAATATCATAATCATGCCAAGACTGGTAATACCCCATCTACGGCGGAAGTTGTATCATTCTTACTGAAGGAAATGGGGAAAACTAGTGACCACACATGGCCAATCAGAATGGAGGAATCATCTTATCATAGAAAAGGTAGAAAAAAAAAACGGCACAATATGTCAATAACTTAACATAATTATTATCTATATCATGCCCAATGCCCCGAGCTCAGAACCTTTGTTCTTGTTGGTCGTATTCAAACCCCTCTAACCAATCATTACGCGACGAATCAGTGACAAGGCAAGGTGGCTCAGTATGGTATAGTCATAGTCTCTACAGCTTCCAATCGAAGAACATGGAGCGCGTGCTTAACTCCCCTTGAGTCTTTCTGAGTAATGACGTGTGTTATCATGATCGTCCTTCTTAGTAAGAATAAATCTCTATCCTTTTGATAAGATATAAAATGGAAGTCTCGTATTTGAGAGATTCACACGTCATGCACGCACGTAAAAGATCCAGCTTCAACATGTTAGATACATTCCAAAGAGCAGGGTGCATACACCGGTGACGTGATCCACCCTATGTACTCAACCAGATTGTATAAAAGAACATCAAATTATAATGCAGGTGAATGGGCTGTCCTGCCATCATGTACAGACGGCAAATGAATAAAACAAACAACTGCAGGATAAACGATATGACAAAAATGCACAACATTGTCCTTAAAAGGGTAAAGCGTTGATCTTTACCTCTCTCTATCCAGTAATTCGTGTTTGACATTCAGACATCAACACACACACACACACACGCACACACACATACACACACACATAATATATATATATATATATATATATATCACACACACACACAGATATACATACCCAAGAGATATAAAGATAAGCAAAAATCAAGCCTTTTAAGCATAAAACTAGTATTAACACTGTTTGCTTGGATTACGGTATACGCAAAAAGCAAAAAGAGATACATTGAAAACGATGATTTCTATTTTCTATTGTGTCTTGCTTTCTAATCACGAAACAAAACAAACAACAAGAATAAACCAAACAAGCGACACAACTTTGGTGGGTTTTTTTTTTAATTAAAAAAAGTCATATGTCAATGCACAACAGAAAATTCGTTTGCCCTTACTACTGTATGCACCTCTTGTCCAGGTACAGGACTGTATACTATCCCATGAAAGGCAATGTTGGGTGCATCAATAACTTAAGTGATTCATACCTCTCATACTTTCTTAATATCGTTTTGTAATCATTTTGTGTGTGAGTGTTTTTTTTTTTTTGGTTAACTGTTCATTCTCATCACAAGAGAGAGAGAGAGAGAGAGAGAGAGAGAGAGAGAGAGGGCGAGAGAGAGAAGAAAAGCCAGGCTTCTTTTTAATTGTATAGTGTTGTTAAGAATAGGTAGTTTTGTAATGACGACATTTATTATCATACGAATCGAGAATGCTGCTGTATTGATCATTCAAGTCCGAAAATAATGATCATAACAAACTAATTCGAAGTTATGTAGGAGGTCTGAATCCCCTCCTGTCCTGGCAGGATGTAGACAAAGAATTAAATGAATAATCAAAGTTTGACTGAGCTGCACGTTTACTTACACACACACACACACACACACACACACACACACACACACACTGAAAGCACACAAGGATAATATCCTACAAAGATTTCGATAATCATATCGGCCACTAACCTGATATGGCATGGCAAGAAATCAAATAGAAGTTAGGATTTTTTCCCCTAACATGGCATATTTGCCTGATCACATACTGTAATTTCATTATCTGTCCTATATTTCCTAAGGCAGTTAGGACTGACATTAGTGCTTCATGAAAACAAGAACAAAGCTGTGAATTCTATATTACGTCTTTCACATCCTATATTGGTTGGACATTATCATTTCATGTAAAAGGTCAAATTTCACATTTTCAAATGTTCAAATTTGACAGAACAAAGTCTATGATGTGTGATTCTATTCAAACACTTAGCCGAGTACAAAGTCCATGCCGCTTATAATACATATTATGACACATGATTATACATAATTATTATTATCATGTTTGTTAACATTATGCTATATTAATGCAAACGCCAAATCATAAACGTTAGTTTAGTATCAATTCACACAGTTTCTGCTTGGACAACTCTACACTGTATACTTACACGACATATTTTTATAGATAAAGTCAGAGCGTATTGCCTATCTAGGCAGATTGAGCTGCAAACATGTTTTCATCATAATTGTTTGATTCCAGATCAATCAGTGTTATTTCAGAAGTGAGTTATACAGGTAATTCTGGATACATTTTCCTTTTAGCATACCTTTACACACAAATGATAAACACTTTTGAATAATGATCTTCCGGCTGGCGTGAAAACATACAACACGTACACACACACACACACACACACACACACACATATACAATCACGCACACAGACACATAAATCATAAACGTTCATATGATTATCAATTCTGTGTCTTTGCCCATTTTTTCTTTTCCTCATGTGATTTCCGTTAAAAAAAAACAAAAAAACAAGTGAATCTAAGACAATTAACGTCGTAACACCGTACAGGGAACATGATAATACCATTTTATGAGACCTCGAATGATAATATCACTTGCAGGTTTTCAATATGTCATGCTTTCATTTTTATCACATAATCGTCAAAATGAATTAAACTAGTTAATTTATTGCAGGCACACTGGTCAAAGTCCCCTCTTTCACAGACTTTGCGAGAACGTACATCATCTTCTGAACAAAAAATTTCAGAACACGTTTAGTAACATCGCTTTTATTTGCTGATATAAAGTTCGGTGTCAGTGCCATAATACACATAGTGTCATAATTGTCTACCCTGGCGTCAGCGAAAATCCTGAACATGAAATCTGTCGGTGTTGTGTGTCCAAATAACTTCGTCAGTGGATCATGTAACTATAGTGTTTTGCTCCGATTTGTATATCGTCTACCGAGCGGAATTCTAATATTCTTTCTTCGTCTTCTTTTCCTGCCTCTTATTCTCCTCCATCTTTTTCTTCTTCTTCTTCTCCTCCTCCTCCTCCTCCTCCTCCATTTCCTCCTTCTTCTTATTCTCCTTCTACTATAGTTTAAGTGCTTTAAGCGATTTACGCACTTTCCAACTCATCTTCACTAAAGCCTCAGCCCCTCTCAGAGCAATTATCATAATGGATATGCGGCGTCATATTAGCGTTGCCGCACATACAATACACATTCCTTTATATCAATGGATGTGCATGTCATCCCATTAGCATCAAATGTCTGTATAGCCTGGACTAATCCAACAATCAACAGTGGAAAGTGCAAAAACACCCTGTTGACACGGCAACATCATCCTGTTCCCAGGAAAAAAGATAAAATCAACGCAGGAGCGGATCGAGGAATTCCGTAAAGAGGGGGCGCGTTTACACAATTAAATGGGGGGGGGGGGGAGCACGCACCCCTGGCCTGCAACGTATTTGTAGTATCTTTATTTTTCTTATATCACTATGCCTGTGTGATATAGAACACCCATGCCTTCATGTTTTTTCTCTTACCTACTTTAATCAAAGGCAATCCCATTCCTTTTTCCCCCTGCAGTTCCAACGCAAATTTCGCGCTGCTACAACCTAAAAGAAAATATCCTTGTCGGAAATAAATATTGGTATGGCTTGCTTTAGTTTGTCTATTTAACGCAGTTGTTTTGAAGATTACACCAACGCCACACCATTAGCAACAATCTGAAAGTTACCAAATGTGTTCTCATCCATTTTGCTAACATGCTTCCGTCCATTTCCCTTTAGATAATCGTCACCTTCAGACGTTAATATAAGTAATGAAAGGATGATTATCTCAACTGATACTTTAAATCAACTTGAATTTTGTTTCAATAACATAATGTAGGCCTTATCTTCCTTGGAAAATAAAGGGTCATCATTATATACCGAAGTTGGTGACAGAACAGTGACGTAAAGATAATTTGTGACCCTGCACCTCAAAACAAACAAAAAGTCGCCAGACATTAATTTTTAGTTAAGACCATATTCTGAAAGAACAGACTTTAAGCTTTAAAATGATGTATAACTCAAATCAAACGGACTCTGCTAACCTATCTAAATATTGGAAAGAAAACACAAACTCAGGAAAAGAGTGAACCGAGAAAAGAGGCTCTGAAGTACAGTGTCTATTCAAGCGCTTAATCTTTACCAAACCGTGCTGGCTGTGCGATGAATGGGACAAAAAACAGGAAGTAAACCACCAGAGTAACAACAATGAAGGGATTATCAGATTAAATTGAAATTAAGCATGCCTCATTAACACATTCTGTCCATAATTAATTCCAACTTTCAAAGCAGTAGCACTATCCTTTCAAAAGTTTTTAGAGTTGAAAGTGAAGAGTGTGGACAAGGTCTTTCAGAAATGAAAAAGGGATTCTAAAGACACACCTAATCACACTATTCTACCAAAAATGTTCGAGATAAACTGCTTAAAAAACACACTTTCCTGCCCGTTTTATGATACCAAATTTTAGCATAATGTAAAAGAAGACCCACTCTTTCAGAAAATATGAAAAAGTCAAGTTCGGCTAGGTTGACCCATTTCACTTATTTTCAGTCCTCACGCAAAATCAGTGTGTGCGACTTTATGTTCGTTTTGAGGTGCACGGTCACATTTGATATCAGATAAACCGATTCCATTTCACTGGGGACGCAATTAGACTGCGAGTGAATAGTGTATCTATGCATTTTTTTTATTCAAAGCGTTTGATCCTGCACCATTTTATTCAACAGAAATATAACTAATGCTGCATTGCGTGATTTGTGCCATATTGCACCCAATCCAATTGTACATGCGTACCAAGCCTTGTGGAGCCGGGGTTTGTTAAAAAAAGCCATGTTTTGTAAAAACGCCGGGATTTGTAAAAATCTTCTTGCCGAGATTTGTAAAAACGCCGGGAATTGTAAAAAAGTCTGTCGGAAAGTGTAAAATCTCGACAATTCCATCAACGAGATTTGTAAAAACGTCTCGCCGGGAAATGCAAAAATGTTTAGTTTTGCCTGTACTTGTAAAAACGCTCATTTTGAAATAAAGGGGTGAGACATCTCTTTTAACTCTTCTAACGATCCGAGTTTGACATATCAGTGGTCTCAAAAGAATCGACATAATCTTTTATGGATTCAAGTCTCAAGTGCCATCACTGTCAAGTTAACGGGTGCTGTTCGTTATTCCGAAGGTTCGCTATTCCGAAGGTTCGTTATTCCGAAGGGTCGTTAATTCAAAACACACAAATTCCCTATACTTTGAGGTTCGTTAATCCGAAAATAAAAAAGGGTTCGTTAATCCGAACATTTTTGGCGTCATTCCGAAGGTTCGTTATTCCGAAGATTCGTTAACCAAAAAATGAAATTTGGAACAATGTACCTTCGGAATAACGAATCTTCGGACTAAAAAGCCGTCGGAATAACGAACCTTCGGAATAACGAGCTGTAACCAGATTAACATTGTGTAAGCTGAGTGCTGAGGCGTACATTTCATTTTTTTTTTTCATTCAAAACATCCTATGAAACCAAACAGGTTGTCTACTCATCGACATCATGGCACTTATTCAACGGATCATTTTCCTTTACGTTTCTCCTGTATTACAGCTTATATCTTTCACTTTCATGTCAAGAGGTATATAGTGACTAATATTAGTTCTGCTTTAGTCGCATGACCATGACAGCAAATATCCTAATGTGGTACAGCGATGTCAAATGAAAAAAAAAAAATCTCTTTGATTTCTTTTTAAATCCCTCTTGTCACATACTTAGTATATCACGTGATGGAAAATGAGTACATGCTAGTTGATACATACCAGATTATGGATTGTAAATGCGATAATATTGCAAACAGGATTAGTTAAGAGGGTACAGACATAAAATTTGATATCATTTACGACGTGTTGGATGGTGATTGGAAAGTCCCTTAAGATATGATTACATGAGAGAGAGAGAGAGACGTGGAAAAAGAGACGTGGACAATGTGGATCACAATAGATTCACATACACACATGCACGTACACACATAATTATTCTGAAACGTATAACTATACAATCAATAAGTTTGTTATAAACACTTTGATTTAATTCAAGAAGATAAGGAAATCAAAACTAATAATACATATGTTTATTACAAATCAGATAGTTTCGCAGAAAAAGATCAACACGTCTTTTTGATGTGATATAGGCATAAAGATGTTTGGATCAAATCTTATCTTAAACATATCTTTTGATACATTGTCGTGAAACAATCTTAGCATCGCAGATTCAAATGTTACCAGCTTGGCGGGGCGGGGGGGCATTAAGATGTTTGTCCTTCGATTCGAAGAAAACTATTTCTACATCTAATGATCAAGACTGCGAAATTTTAGTAGCAATAGCAGGCTTTTAATCTCTACCACAAAGATGACTAATTATGGAAAGGTCAGTCATTTCAAAACCGAAACCGAACTTTAAATTCCTCATAGAATCGTCACTGATCGTATGCGTGTAAGTAATTCTAATGAAAAAGTTGAAATCTGAATCTCCTGCTCAACCCATTCTATCCACCCCTTTAACAAGGCCGATATGTGTTAAGTAAAAAGAACGTATTCATATCATTATTATAATTATTACTGCTATTATTATTATTATTATTATTATTATTATTATTATTATTATCATTATTATTTTCATTAGAGTGAATAACAAGAGGTTATTTTAACAAAGTGTCATAACTGCGTCGTTTCTAACTTTCGGGGAGAAATTTGCGAGTTGTGAGGGTGAAAGCTCTTCATGAAAAATCTGTAACCATCCTTTGCTACAACCGAACAATATAGACTACGGAAAATCATTCCGCCGTTCAATATCTATTCTCGCGGGTTACCTTACTTTGTGTTATACTTCCTTTCAATGCTGCTTTATAGATTAATATTCCTTGTTGGGATCACATTATTTTATGGTTTGTTACATCGCTGAATTCATAGAGGGCGTTGACGACCACTTTGTCGTCCTCGGCAAAAAAGTCGTGATCGTAAAGGTGAAGATCGATGTCATCTGGTTTTCTGGCCCCATCCCAAACTGCTGTTCCCGTTGATCGATCTGGAATTGTTTCGTAGACGCCGTGGGGATACTGAAGAGATGAACCCTTTCCTGCTTCATCCCAGAGTGCTGCTCGCGGCAAATGCTCAGGGATCGTTTCGTAGATGTCACCTTGCTGAAGTGATCCACTCGCCTCGCCTCCATCACACACTGGATCCCGCTGATTCCAACCACCTCTGACTGGGCACGCGTGTTTCATGTTTTCGTGTCTGGTAATCGGGCAAACAAGGACCACTAGGTCACCTTCAACATGCACGAAACAAAAAAGCAGTTATAGCCGTCAAGCAAAGCCCCAGTGTCTGCCAATAGAAATTTCAGTTGTATATTTCATTGATAGAAAGGCGGCTGAAAAAAAAAGGAAAAGAAAGGAAAAACTTTCCCATATGGAGCATTCATCAACATGAGACCTTACCAGAGTTTACGTTCGCGGAGACAATAGTTTACAGAGTTCCTGGATCCGTCCCTGGACACCTCTTCTACTTTCCATCCAAGATGACAAAAAAGGATAATTTGCCCCTGGATGCCAGCCTCAAGTAGGCCTTCTTTCAATATCAAATTAAGTCATTGTATAAACTTTGCCCGAACGTTTACACTATTGATTATCAAAAGCACCAAACTAGATACAGGTTGTGTACTAACCAACGCCATGGCACTTATCACGTATCATTTTTCTTCAAACGTCTCTTCTTTTTGCAAGTTCCCTCCACATTCCCCCATTTTCCTTACTAGGAGGGCTATATCAACTCATAGTCAATTCATGATGATTGAATTATGTACATCACGTGTATCTATATGTGCTTATAGCATTGTGCAGCTGTATAATTTTGCAATAGCATTGTTTGCATTTGTGTATGCTTCATGACAATTTACCTTATTGTGCAAATCGTTTATGCAACTTTGCAATCTGATTCCTTTTATCTAATCACTATAATGTAAATTGAGCTTATTCACCGCAAGCTTTTGATAATATTCGATAGCACAGGATGAGAGAAAAGGTGCGCTTTATTCAAATTTATGACACTTTCATAGGCTTGCTTTAGTTCACGAAATACTGTTGCTACTTTACATGCTCACAGGGCACACTTTATGTTGATATGCCTCCAACCTCTTTGCCCTCTATTGGCTGTCTTGGGTCTGACCGTTACTTTAGTAGGTCTTCCAACTTTAAGTATAAGACATGTTTTAGATCATTGACAAGCTAGACCCTGCAAAATCAGACAATCAAAACCATACATATTAATGTATAGCGTAAAAATGGAGAAGATTGTGTCGTACTACTATAAAAGTAACATTTGGCATAACCATCATGACATCTTTTCATTTCCATAAAACAATAATTGTTTCGTAACATTATGGAGGACGACACATCCAGCATGAGTTCAAACAGTTCACAAATTTTCAGAGTAATAAATCTTGCGTTGATTTGTTTTTATTGTAATTGATTGATACCTTTCTCTTTATCGACGTAAGTGAACACCGATTATTCTGTGTTTACCAGTTTATAGTAACACTCAGGGACGCTAAAATCATGTGGCATACAAATGTCTGCAATATTATGAGTAAGCCTACCCCTATTTTTGTTTTCATTTTCATGCCAATGCTCGTAAAATGACAGATGTAGGATGGCATCTTACATTGTCATACTAAAAAAAAAAAAATCACTGTCTCTGGTTTCATCTCATCACCATAGCAAAATAAATGTGAGGATATAAGCCAAATGTCCTTCCAAGGCTAACAGACATTATTTGCTTTAATAAAACAACATTCAATGCACTACTTTTTAAAATGTTCCCAGAGAGAATTTTTCATAAAGATAGTGAAAATTATACAAATCAAATGATTAAGAATAGCCAGAACAAGGGATATCTCCCCGTTTTCTACATTGTATTGTTATGCAAGTGAAGTTATACAGAAATTTACTTTAATTGGTTGAAGATAACTATTAAATGCAATTGGTACTTTGAAAAGTTATACCATAGTGTTAACATTACATCATTTACTTATCGGCAAAAACACTACACATTTTTAAGGCAATGAATATGTCTGCTTTCATTTGCACATATACCCGGATGGAGCTCTAACCCACGACCTCCTGGTCGATAGAAAGGCTTCATAGTCCATGCATGGATAGTTTTGATGCGTGTGTTGGCTTAGAAGGAAGATGACATTGCCAAGTTCCATAATCTATTTTGACTACTTTATTTCAATAAAAGGTGCATTTTATATTAAAAGGCTTCATATTCAGTTTGTTTAATCGGTAATGAATAAAAGGAAATCAGTAATATGATTTGATTTCAGCAGTGTGTCGTCATTCCATCGTTTTCATCTGTGAAACAGAAATTTGAGAGTTTTGAGGTAAAGGTTATCATGAGAAGCAGACAGTCGTGTTTAGCTACAACAAGGCATTATTTACAGTGAAAATATATCCATTTCAATATCTATTCTAGCGGATTACATTAGTTTGTGCTAAACTACGAATGACCAGTGCTTCTTATTCGATTAATATTCCTTGTTCGAATCGCGTTGTGTGTTTATTACATCGCTGAATTCGTAGAGTGCGTTGACCACCACTTTGTCGTCTTCGGCAAAGAAGTCGTCATCGTAAAGGTGAAGATTGATGTCATCCAGCTTTTTATCCTTATCACCGAATGATGTTTGCTTTGATCGATCTGGGATTGTTTCGTAGACCTGAGGGTGCTGCTGAGATGTACCATTTACTGCACCATCTGGGAGTGCAGCTGCTCCAGGTGAATGAGCAGGGATCGTTTGGTAGACGTCGTGAGGATATTGAAGAGATGTCCCCTTCCCTTCGTCATCCCGGAGTGCTGCTTCCACGGAATGACCGGCGACCGTTTCGTAGAGGTGACCTTGCTGAAGAGATCCACCCGTCGCTCCACCGCCCACTGAATCTGCGGTATCCTGCTGATTCCTTTCACGATTCGTTTTGTATGTGTGCTTCAGGATCTTATGCCTGCTAATTAGACAAAGAACGATCACGAGAACGAATATCACGCTGCCGATGATGATACCAGTTGCTGACGGAGCAGGAGGAGATGGCATAACATTCGTAAATGTAGAATGAGGTTTAAACGGCGAAGTAGATGGAAATGGCTTTGCTGATGGTGACGGAAGTACACCACACCAGATTGGAGTGAAATTCGAAAAGGGTTCAAGTGTTATGCTCAATGAACGAAATATGGGCAAGGGTTGTTTCAGCTGGTACGTAAATGAGCCACCTGACATTTTCACTTTGACTTTGTAATGCAGGCCAATAGGTTTAACTTCCCAATCATACTCGTCACTACGTAGCCCATTGATGTTGCAGCTTACGGTGTTGACTTTCAGGTGTTGTTGGCCTGATGGGAATGCATCAAAGAAACAAGTGCATCCAAACACGCGAACATGAAACGTTGTCGTCTTTTTATAACTCTTGCCATAGCCTGCTATTGAACATGTATAGTTGCTGGAGTCGATAATGGAGATATTGGTGAATGAAAGGTACAGGGAACCAGTTCCGCCCACATCTTCTATATATAAGCTGCTGGTATGGTCATTTATGATTTGATGAGTTGACATCGTTTCATCTAATGTCGAGTAAAAAGCAAAATAGCCGTCGTCCTTATTATTACCAGTTTGGTAGTCTGTCTTGGAAAACCGAAAGCGGTTGGTACCTTCATAACCATTGCATTCCAACGTCAAATTATCTCCTGCGTTGACAGGTATATTGATAACGTCCTCCCCATTGCACAACGTGCAGACCTCCACGAACACCACAGAAAACAATACAAGAAGAAAAATAGTCCAATGTAATGTGCAAATAACATGAACGAACTTCATCGTGCTGTTTCATCTTTCTTCGACTGATACAACATGATCAGCATTGTTCAGCCTCTTCGCGACCATACAACATGTAATGATGTAGTATTCCAGAGACGTAAGCTCATTCCATATCACCAGTCTCATCAAATAAATGCACAGAACATTTAGACAAACACGTCATCGGAATGCTATAAAATTTCGAAGTCAGAACTTCTTCGCTCCCTGATGTAACTTGTAAATGACTTGTTTGCAGACAGGGAAATAGGAAGCAGCATACCACGTTACTCTTGTGCGAAAAAAAAAGAGCAAAGTACTTTTTTTAATCTATTGTCTTCATTGTATATGTTCTGTCAATCAATTTGCACATTATGAAATGATGTCCTTCCCCTGGATTAATGCCCCATTGCCATGACAGCGAAATAGGTTATACTCCTAGGATAAAGAAGTGACCGAAAAGAAACGCATAAAATATTTGCCAGGTCGAGTATTTATGAACGTGAGTGCTTACTTATAAGCATTTGCGGAGACAACAACTGGTTTTGGTATCGATGCTCCGTCATTCCCGGTGATTGTACTCAGTATTCCTTTCAGGGAGTAGCCTCTTTAAATCGAACATTAAAGGTCATTACCTTTGGAGAAAAGTGATTTAAAAAATGTTAAAGATATCACAATTCATTGACAAGTATAGTGACAAACAAATGACAACATAGCAACATAAGAGAATCAAGGGTTATTGGACGACCACCGAACTAGGGCTTTCTGTAGCTCAGTCGGTAGAGCACCGATCTAGCAATCTGGAGGTCTCGGGTTCGAATCCCGTTTCTTTGCTCAAAATTTTCACTATTTATCATTTGTTTCTGGTCAGTTTACCCTTCTTTGCTTATACGGCCCTTCATTACTAGTCACCGTATTTTGTATTCCTTTCAGAACATAACCATTGATAACCTCTTCGAATGGAATATAACTATTTGATATACAATTTCATCTAAAGATTAAAACACACAACAGGCATTTCCCACTAAAGAGTGTTAAAGTGACTTCCCAGCGTTTTTGCTGTAATCAGTGTATTTATCGTCAGTTAAACAGAACACATTCCAGTGGGAAAATCTGTCATGTTATTCTTTAAACGTTTCAGGTGTAGCATATCGGTAGTGAGGCCCATTCTTTTAAACATCTTGCAACAGTGGAATAATACGAATGACATGCTATTAAATAATGTTACATTCATTTCTATACAACTCCTTGATTGCTTCAGGAGAAAGTCGAAGGACACCGAAATTTAACACTTTAAAATAAAGAAGTGAGACAGCTCTTCTAACTTCGACCCGAGTTTATCAGTGGTCTCAAAATGATCTAAATAATCTTCTATGGATTAAAGTCTTAAGACCCGTCACTGTCAAATTAACATAGTGTAAGCTGAATCCTACGGCGTACCTTCCTATCTTTTTTATTTTCATTCAAAAAATCCTGTGAAACCAAACAGGTTGTGTACTAATTGACATCATGGCACTTATAAAACGGATCATTTTCCTTCACTCTTCTCCTCTATTTCAGCCAAATATCTTTCACTTTCATGTCAAGAGGTATATAATGACTATTGTTAGTTCCGCATTAGTTAATAATGATCATGACATCAAATATCTACTAATGTGGTGCAGTGATGTCAAATGAAAAATTACCCTTTGATTTTTTTTTTAATCCCTCTTGTCACATATATCACGTGATGGAAAATGAGCACGCGCTAGTTTGTGATACATAATAGGTTACGGATTGTAAATGTGATATGTTGCAAACAGGATCAGTTAAGCAAGTGCAGACATGAAATTTGATATCATTTCCAACGTGTTGGATGGTGATTGGAAAGTTCCTTAAGATATGAATACATGAGAGAGAGAGAGAGAGCGAGAGAGAGAGAGAGAGGGAGAGAGAGAGAGAGACGCGGACAAAGTGTATCATAATAGATTCACATACACACACGTACGCACATAATTATTCTGAAACATAACTATGGAATTAAAGTTAGTTATAGATTTTTAATATACACTTTCATTTAATTCACGGAGACAAGGAAATAAAAAAAAATATTACATAAAGTAATCAAAAATCAGAGAGTTCCGCAAAAAGATCGACACGTTTTTTTGATTTGATATGGGCCAAAGCTGCTTGGACAAAATCTTATCTTGAACATATCTTTTGAGATACTATAATGAATCAATCTTAGCATCGCTGATTCAAATGTAATCACCTTAGCGGGGGGGGGGGGGCATTAAAGATGTTTGTCCTTTGATTCGAAGAAAACTACATCAACATCAAGACTGCGAAATGTTAGCAGCAATAATTGTTCATTAGTACGATGAACGCGTTCATGGCTTTCAATCTCGACCAAAAAGATGACAAATTATGGAAAGCTCATTTATTTCAAAACCGAAACCGAACTTTCAATCCTTAGAGAATCGTAAGCTTTTAAACATTTCAGAAGTAGTTTCTAATTATCTCGCTAAAAGTTAAAATCTGAATCTCCTGCTCAACCAATTTTATCCATCCCTTTATCAAGTCTAAAATGTGTTAAATGAAAACAAGCTATTCATATCATTATTATCATTATTACTGCAACGATATTACTATTATTGTTATTGTTATTATTTATACTATCATTTTTATCTTTATTATTGTTACTAATACTATTATTATTAATATTATCATTAGGGTGAGGAACAAGAGGATATTTCAGCAGAGTGTCACAATTCCGTCTTTTTTTTTTTTACTTTGGGAGAGAGAGATGTGAGGGCGAAAGATTTTCGTGGAAAATCTACAACTATACTTTGCTACAACCGAACAATATTGACTACAGACAATTATTCCGCCGTTCAATATCTCTTTATGTGCCATGGTGGAAACCCCCTGTGCGCCACGTTATTCTGAGACACGAAGGTAGTCATGCTTTGAGAAAGAATTATGTTTTTCCAATTTGCATAACTTCTACAAATTTCTGTAAAGATGGGCATAATAGTAGGTAAAGTTAAAAAGGAATGCCAAGCTTTGTTTCGACATAAATTGTATGACGACTCTATTTTCAATTTTTCTTTTAATGACCAGTTGCTACATTACTATAAAGGCATGACTTTTGCACATTAAACCGTGACAGAAACTTAATATGTACGAATCTAGTTGGGAACATCGCTTGATAGTCGATCACCACATAGAATGCAAGCCGTATATGAGAGGAACAAAAGCACGAGAAACGCTTTCATTGTGCCGCGGAATAGCAGTAATTAACGGTTTATCGATCGGTCTTGGCGGCTTTGTTTGTTGAGCAGAATATGCGAAGTTGGCACGCCGTCCACTGAGTCGGAGATGCGAACGTGGTACATAAAGAGTTAACAAATATCGTGGCCTACATTATTTTGTGTTATATTTCCTTTTAATGCTACTCTATAGATTACTATTCCTTGTTGGGATCACATTTATGGTTTGTTACATCGCTGAATTCGTAGAGGGCGTTGACCACCACTTTGTCGTCCTCGGCGAAAAAGTCGTGATCGTAAAGGTGAAGATCGATCTCATTTAGTTTTCTGGCCTCATCCCAAACCGCTGTTCCCGTTGATCGATCTGGAAATGTTTCGTAGACGCCGTGGGGATACTGAAGAGATGAACACCTTCCTGCGTCATCCCAGAGTGCTTCTCGCGGCAAATGGTCGGGGATCGTTTCGTAGACGTCACCTTGCTGAAGTGATCTACTCGCCTCCTCTCCATTGCCCACTGGATCCCGCTGATTCCTACCACCTTTCACTGGGCACGCGTGTTTCATGTTCTTGTGTCTGGTAATCAGGCAAACAAGAAACACTAGGAGTAATATAACGCTGCCAATGATGACTCCAATTAAAGTAGCGGGAAATGGCGAAGTAATCGAAGAGGGCGAAGTGCTCAGAAATTGCGAATTAGCGGGAAATGACAAAGTATCCGGATTTGGGGACGTAGAAGGAATTAATGGCGATGGTGGAGATGGTAATGGAAGTATATCACACCAGATTGAAGTGACGTTCGAGAATGGATCAAGAGTAATTTCTAATGAACGATATGTTGAAAGCTCTTGTTTCATTAAAACTGTAAAGGATCCAGCAGTCAAATTCATGTTTACTTCCTGATGTAGTCTAACTGTCCAGTCATATTCTTCACTTCGTAGCCCAGTAATGTTACAATTGACGGTGTTGACTTTCAGTTGTTGGTTGCCCGATCGAGGTGCATCAAACAAACAAGTGCATCCAAACACGCGAACATGAAACGTTTTCGCTGTTGCATATCCCTTGCTATTCGCTGCTATTAAACACGTGTAGTTACTGGAGTCACTGTAGGATATATTTGTGAAAGACAGGTGCAGGGAACCAGTTCCGTTCACATCTTCTACATATGTGCTGATGGTGTGGTCATTAATAGTTATACGTTTTGACACGTTTCTCTGTAATTTTGAGTAAAATGCGAAGAAGTTGAAGTTGTTGTTATTCTTTGAATCTCTAGTTTGGTCTCCATTCTTGGAAAACCAAAAATTGTCTGTTTCTTCATTGCCATTGCACTCCAGCGTCAAGTTGTCGCCTGCGTTGACAGATAAATTGACAAAGTCCTCTCCTTTGCAAATCATGCAGAACTTAGAGAACACTAGCGAAAATACAAGTAGACAAATGATCAAATGCAAACTGCAAATGACATGAGGGGACTGCATCATGACGTTCTGCTCATTTCAATTAAACCGGATCCAGTCCGGATCAACAGTGTTCAGTCAGGTCGCGATGTTTCTGACGTATATTTAGGAGACGTTAGCTCACTCCATATCAGTCTCGTCAAATGAATGAAGAGAGCTGTAGGATAAACAATATTCATCACAATGTCACTATTCCGAGTATACGGGAAAGCAATTCAAATCATTTTCTCTCCGTTCCAATGTAAGCACAAGTTCGAAGAAACGTATTAAAAAAAAAATCACCTGGCATGTTCTTTGCGCACTGCTGTAACTTGTGAAATATTTGTTTCCAGAGAAGGAAAGGGAAGTGGCATTCCACGCTTCTGTTGTGCGACGAAGGCGGCAAGTATTGCATGTTTTAAATCTCCATTCTGTACGACTATCGGTCACTTTTAACATGCTCGAAACAAAAAGCAATTGCAGATGTTAAGCAAAGCCCTAGTTTTATGTTCAATAGAAAATTTAGTTGTATATTTCATTGGTCGAAAGGAGGCTGAAAAGGAAAGGAAAAGAAAAACTTCCCCATGTGGAGCATTCATAAACATGAGTCCTTACCAGAGTTTACTTTAGCGGAGATGATAGTTGGTTTTGATATGCTCCTTCCGTACTGGTCACTGTTCGTACTATGCATTCTTTTCAGAATTTAACCTCTTGACTCGAACGTGAAAATGGAATACAAGACAATTATTACGATTAGATAGAGATACAATACACGGCAAGGTTTTTCCCATCAGAGTTTGTTTCAGTAATTCGTTTCCGTGGTTATTGCATCAATAAGTGCATTTTGTTGTCAATTAAATAAAATAAATTCCACAGAAAAAAGTCATATAAATTATAATTCTCCAAAAATAGTACCAGATGATGTAGCACATTTTTAGTGTGGACAAATTGTCATATCCATGTTTCAATAAGGAAAAACGCTAATGATAAGATAGTGTCAATCCAGTCTAATTCTACATGTCACTTTTATTTCTAAACAACTCTTCTTGACCATTCACATGGCTCCACTTATGATGTTGGAAGGATGCCAAAATTAAACAGTTTTTTTACCACAAACAAGTGAGACACCAGTGGCGGATCCAGAGGGGAAGCACCGGGTGCGCGCCCCTTTATTTTTTGTTAAAACAAAATAATAAAAATAAACAAATGTAGGGAAAGCATGCGCCCCCTTTACAGAATCCTGGATCCGCCCCTGGACACCTCTTCTACTTTCCATCCGAGATGACGACGGTTTCAAAAAGGATAATTTGCCCTGGATGCCAGCCTCAAGTAGGCCTACTTTCAATATCAAATTAAAGGCATACTCTCTAAAAAAAATCGAGTGAAAATTTTCACTCTAAAAAGAGTGAATACAAAAAAGAGTGAATTTCGAGTGAAATTGGAGTGAATTTTTAGTGATAATGCTCATTTTCACTCATTTTGGAGTGACGTCAGGGATCACTCGAAGATTTTGGAGTGATCCCTGACGTCACTCCAAAATGAGTGAAAATGAGCATTTTCACTCAAAATTCACTCCAATTTCACTCGAAATTCACTCTTTTTTGTATTCACTCTTTTTAGAGTGAAAATTTTCACTCGATTTTTTTTAGAGAGTAATTTACCATTTGCAGATGAAACAAAAACCCAGCAGTCGTGCTGGAAAATAGTTTTAAAATGTGAGTGAGGGATAGAAACAACCACTGTAACAATTCTAATCCGTATAATCCATGTTAGGTGTTGTTAAATGCACTTAATGTGAATAATATTTATAATAAGAATGTTTTCAGACTAAACCATCTACAGTTATGGTTTATTGAGAAAAACACTGATATCTCCTCATATTTTAGGCTTTATTGCGAAAATTTTACATGATAGGATGTTTTGTGATACAACAGACCTACACATATGCATTTAATGTCATATCTTGACATTCTTTTTAAAATTACTATTCCCAAAAGCAAACAGGAACTTTAAATCATTGTATAAACTTGGCCCGAAAGTTTACACTATTGATTATCTTTTACTCACAACACCAAACTAAATAGAGGTAGTGTACTAATCAACTCCGTGGCACTTATCAGGTATCATTTTCCTTCAAACGTCTCCTCTCCTTTTGCAAGTTCCCTCCATTCCCCCATATTTCTTACTAGGACGCAGAGGGCGATATCAACTCATAGTGAATTCATGATGATTAAATTAGAAATATGTACATTACGTGTATCTGTGAGGATGTGCTTGTAGCATTGTGCAGGTGTGTACGTTTGTTTTAGTATTGTTTGCATTAGTGTATGCTTCACGACAGTTTACCTTATTGTGCAAATCGTTCATACACCTTTGCAATCTGATTCCTTTTATTTAATCACTATAGTATAAATTGAGCATATTCACCGCAATCGTTTAATGATATTCGAAAGCACAGGATTGGAGAAAAGGTGCGCTTAATTCATTTTTATGACACTTTCATAGGCGTGCTTTAGTTCACGAAATACTGTTGCTACTTTACATGCTTACGGGACCCTTTTTTATGTTGGTATACATCAAACTTCTTTGCCCTCTATTGGATGTCGTGGTTCTAACCGTCACTTATTAAAAGTAGGTCTTCCACCTCAAGTATCAAGAATAAGACATGTTATAGATCATTGAAAAGCTAAACACTGCAAAATCAGACAATCAAATATTGATATCAAAATAATATTAATGTAGAGCGTAAAATGGAGGAGAAGATTGTGCCGTACTATCATTTCGCTTAACCATCTGATCTCTTCATTTCCATAAATCAGTAATTGTTTATGGAGGATGACACATTCAGCATGCATTTAAACAGTTGAAAAATTTTCAGAGTAATAAATCTTGCATTGATTTGTTTTTATTGCAATTGGTTGAGACATTTCTCTTTATCGACGGAAGCAAATACCGATTATTCCGTGTTTATCAGTTTATAATAACCATGTGGTAACAGGGACACTAGAAATTATGTGGCATACAGATGTCTGCAATATTCTGAGTATAAAGCCTACCCCCTATTTTTGTTTTCATTTTCATGCCAATGCTCATAGAATGATAGATTTGTGATGTCACTAAAAAGGCATTGGTTTGATACCTTACATTGTCATACTAAAACATCATTTTCTTTGGGTTCATTTCATCACATAACAAAACATATATGTGAGGATATGAAGCAACTGTCCTTTCAAGGGTAAGATTCAATGCAATACACTTTACAATGTTCCCAGACATAATTTTTCATAAAAATAATGAAAATAATGCAAATCAAATGATTAAGAATGGCCAGAAAGAGTGATATCTCCATGTTTACTAGAGTATTTTGTTATGCAAGTGAAGTTAAACTTTGATTTACCTTAATTGGTAGATGCTAACTAAATGCATTTGGTACTTTAAAAAATCATACTAAAGTGTCATCAGTACATCGTTTGATTATCAACAAATAATTACTACCCATTTTTAGGCTATGAATATTTCTCCTCTCATCTGCACATATACCCAGATGGAATTCGAACCCACGACCTCTTGATCACTAGAAAGGCGTCATAGTCCTTGCGTGGATAGTTTTGATGTGTGTGTTGGCATAGAAGGAAGATGTCATACTTGTGGCCGAGTTACACTATCTATTTTTGATACTTTATTTCAATAAAAGGTGCATTTTATATCAAAAGGCTTCATATCCGATTTGTTCAATCAGTAATCCATAAAAGGAAATCAGTAATATGAGGTAATTTCAGCAATGTGTTGTCATTCCAGCGTTGTCATCTGTGAAATAGAAATTTGAGAGTTGTGAGGCAAAGATTTTCATGAGAAGCAGACTGTCGTGTTTAGCTACAACCTGGCATTATAAAGAGTAAAAACATATTTAGCCATTTCTATATCTATTTCAGCGGATTACATTAGTTTGAGCTAAACTACCAATGACTGGTGCTTCTTATTCGATTAATAATCCTTGTTCGAATCACGTTGTGTGTTTTTTACATCGCTAAATTCGTAGAGAGCGTTGACAACCACTATGTCGTCCTCGGCAAAGAAGTCGTAATCGTATAGTTGAGAATCGATGTCATCCTTATTTCTATCCTCATCTCCAAGTGATGTCTGCTTTGATCGATCTGGGATTGTTTCGTAGACCTCAGGGTGCTGCAGAGATGCACCCTTCTCTGCGCAATCTTGGAGTGCAGCTGCCCCGGATGAATGAGCAGGGATCGTTTGATAGACGTTGTGAGGATACTGAAGAGATGTCCCCTTCCCTGCGTCATTCCGGAGTGCTGCTCCCGGTGAATGACCGGCGACCGTCTCGTAGAGGTGACCTTGCTGAAGAGATCCGCCTGTCGCTCCACCGCCCAATGAATCCGCGGTATCCTGCTGATTCCTTTCACGCTTCGTTTTGCAAATGTGTGTCACGATCTTGTCCCTGCTAATTAGACAAAGAACGATCACGAGAACGAATACCACGGTGCCAATGATGATGACAGTTGGTGACGAATTAGGGGGAGATGGCATAACATCCGTAAATGTAGAATGAGGTGGGAATGTCGAAGTAGATGGAAACGGCTTTACTGATGGTGACGAAAGTATACCACACAAGATTGGCGTGACATTCGAAAAGGGTCCAAGTGCCACGTTCAATGATCGAAATATGGCCAAATGTTGTTTCAGTTGGTACGTAAATGAACCACGAGACATTTTCACTTTGACTTTGGGATGCGGGCCAATAGGTTGAACTTCCCAAGCATACTCGTCACTACGTAGCCCATTGATGTTACAGCTTAAGATGTTGACTTTCAGGTGTTTGTGGCCTGATGGGCGTGCATTAAAGAAACAAGTGCATCCAAACACTCGAACATGAAACGTTGACGTCTTTTTATAACTTTTGTCATGGCCTGCTATTGAACATGTATAGTTGCTGGAGTCGCTATAGGAGATAGTAGTGAAAGAAAGGTGCAAGGAACCAGTTCCGTTCACATCTTCGGCATATAAGCTGTTGGTATGGTTATTTACGTGTTCCCATTTCGGCATATTTTCCTCTAATTTAGAGTAAAAGGCAAAATAGTCAAGGTCAGTTTCTTGTCCCTTTTTTGAAAAGCGAAAACTGTCCGTTCCGTTTTGACCATTGCATTCCAACGTCAAGTTACTGCCTGCGTTGACAGGTATATTGACAACGTCCTCTCCATTGCACAACGTGCAGACCTCGGTGAACACCACAGAAAACAATACAAGAAGAAAAATAGTCAAATTTAATTTGCAAATAACATGAACGAACTTCATCGTGCCGTTTCATCTCTCTTCGATTGATACAACAAGATCAGCACTGTTCAGCTTCTTCGCGACCATACAACATGAAATGGCGTAGTATTCCAGAGACGTTACCTCACTCCATATCAGCAGTCTCATCAAATAAATGTACAGAACATTTTAATAGGCAAACACGTCATCGCTGTGCTATAATTCTGAGTAAGAGAATATGATACAGACCGCTTCCTTTTCGTTTCCTCGTGTAGAGTAACTTCGAATAGACGTAACGGGAAACGCATTAGCTAACATGAATTGTGCTCGAAAGTCATAAGATACCGCAGCTAATCTTAATTGCGCTTCAACTCAAAACTTCTTCGCTCCATGCTGTAACTTGTGTATAATTTGTTTGCAGGAAAGGGAAGAGAAAGTAGCAAACCACGCTGCTCTTGTGCGAAAAAAGGGAGCAAAGTACTTTTATTCTATTGTCTTCATTCTATATATCTGTCAATCACTTTGCACATTACGAAATGTCCTACCCCTCAATTAATGCCCCATAGCAAACTCGGTTATACTTCTAGGATAAAGAAGCGACTGAAAAGAAACGCATAAAATCTTTACCAGGTCGGGTATTCATGAACGTGAGTGCTTTCTGAAATGTGCGTTTAAGGAGACAACAGCTGGTTTTGGTATCGATGCTCCGTCATTCCCGGGGATTGTACTCATTATTCCTTTCAGAAAGTACCCTCTTTAAATCGAGCGTGAAGAGGGATGCTTATCGTATACAATATTCAGAGAGCACGTCTTCACAGTAAAGATTACTTAAAGGAAACTTCCGGATGATTTCCAGACTTTAACATAAACAACTATGGTTGTACGTGGTGCAGAGTTTCAGGATTTATAGTAATTGGGATGAGGAATGAAAATGTTTTCAGAATTTATAACAAATCACGATGAGCAAGGCTGATGACATGGTATCCTCGCTATATACAAGAATGCATTAGTATGAACTCAAGGAAGCAGAACAAAACTATACACAGGTGATCTTGTGAAGCACGTGATATTGTTATGGAATTACACTGCAACATTTCTGTAGTATATGGGGCTGCATGTCATCATCCTTGTTTAATGTAATTTGTTTTGGAATTTTCAGAAAAATTTGATTCTCTGCTCAAGTGCCGCAATACATTCCACAAATCTATACATGGAGCTGACAATTTATGTACTCCATTATGTCAAATTATGAAATTGTCTGGAAAACCCCCTTAAAGTGACATCCTGCCGGAGTCGCTGCAATATAAAGGGCATAATACTTTTTTTTTTGTCGTCTGTTGAATACCCGGCACACCAAATTCCAGAGGGGGAAAAAGTGAAATGTTTCCCATTGATGTTACAGGTGTGGTATGTTGGTATAGTGTGAACAAATTCTTTTAAATTCTGTTTTAACAGGCGAGAAATTACGACCAGAAGGTGATGTCATCATCATCTACATGTTACAGTTCTAAATTATTTTTCCTTGACTGCTTCAAGCTTTCCATACTGGAGGAATACAAAAACGATATAATTCTAAAAAAAGTGAGTGGCCTTTAGACTTCGAATCGGATCAGAGTGGGACATTCAAACGGATTCAAAGGATGGATGCAAATCTCACATACTCTCAAAACCAAACTGATATGGACAAACTTTAGGTGAAAGCCTGCACGCTGTGATATCTTAACCGTTTCAATGCCAGGGACTTTGGACAGTGTCTACAATGCTATGGGCTTTTTTTTTTTTTTTTTTTTTTTTAGCCAATCCTTACTTTAAGCACGATGTGCCGTGCGCAAAGGGGTATAATGTCCGAAACAATTTAGCTGTACATGTTGTGTACAAATCATCGCCAGTTGTCACGAAATATTCTCTTCGAACTTCTCGTTTTTAACCTACAGCTTTCACTTTCACGTCAAGCTGTCATGATGCATTAGTTTCAAATGGCAAAGATGTTTTATTGTGAAGAGCAGCGACATCAAACAATATACCCCGATAGTTCCCTCTCTCTCCCTGTCCCCCCCTCTCTCTCTCTCTCTCTGTTGTCTTTGTATGCCAGTGTTATCTATTAAAGTCTTATTTACATATCAATTTGTTCTCTGTATTGGGCTTCTGACATCAAAATACGATTTTTTTTTGTTGTTGTCATTAGAAGGTCCAACATTATGACAAGAGTTGTCTGTTCAGGAGGGCCATCCGCTTCCATACAGTATGTATTTGTTTTCCTAGGTGATTTATTACAATGTTTTGTTATGTCAATGAATGTATCATAATTTCTTCCTATTGTTTTACAAAGCTTCTTTGTTAATATGCCGCTTATAATATAAATGTTTCTGTTATCTTTGTCGAAAAATTTAAATAAATTTCTATTGAATTGACTTGAATCTTAAAGAACTTGTATCATAATAATGCATGTCTACAAATGATTATTAAAACTAATCTCGTAATGTTGTACAGAAATTAATATTGTCTGCTTCGATGCAGTATGGGTAATATAACAATGAGTAACATAAGTAATTTCTCAACTTATGCAAAGACTATGCAAATACCATGCCAAAACAGGTAATACCCCATCTACGGCGAATCAACGCCAGTCTGGTGAAGCCTGAGCAGAATTCAGTCGGCGGAAGCTGTATCATCCTTACTGAAGGAAGTGGGGAAAACTAGTGACCACACATCACCAATCAGAATGGAGGATTCATCATATGACGTATTAATAATTATTATATCATATAATTATAGAAGAAATAGAAAGACGGCACAACATGTCAATAAACATAATCAATCGAGCCTAATGCCCCGGGCTCAGAACCTTTGCTCTTGATGGTCGTATTAAAACCCTCGAAAGGCCCGATTTCGATTTCAAGGAGCACTCGAACGATTTGCGAAGGACGCAAGTACTACACATTTAAATAAGTATACCACGTTCGTAAAAACTGATGAAATCAACAGTGATATTCATTTTGATTTGCCATAAAAGACGCTGAAATAAAGGGAGGGAAAGGAAAATACCCAGGTTGGGTCTGTGTGTTCGTGTGTGTGTGTGTGTGTGTGTGTGTGTGTGTGTGTGTGTGTATGTGTGTGTGTGTGTGTGTGTGTGTGTGTGTGTGTGTGTGAGTTTGGCTACTATTGCTGCTAACAGTCTACATTTATATTTGCCGTTTAGGCTTTGGTTTTCTTTAGAAACTTTTGGTATTGCTATTGATTTTATATAATGTTGGTCCTCAGTGTGCATTTAACACGGGATGTAGGTACTTATTATATCATAAAGGATAAACTGAACAGTTTTTGCGAGGTTTCATCCTTCGCGCCACCGAACACGGGGAAACCTTCGTGTCACGTACTTAACACTCATACATCATCTTATGGACAACCAGTGCTGTTTACCATCGGTTTGCGAATTTGAAAGAAACAACAGAAAATCCAAACACACACACACACACACACACACACACACACACACACACACACACACACACAAAACAATAGTACAACAAACTACTACTGAGCTTCCATTTCGGTATTGATTTAATGACACCCGCGTTCATCAACACTAATTATTATTAGTGTCTGTTGTAAACAATTATATTATTACGGAATGAGGGAAATTCGTGACACGGAATCAAATCATCATCACACGAAAACTTAAAGTCATGAAAACTTTATTCCCCCCTCTGCATTCCTCGGACGGCATGGTCCCAGCCTCGCTCGAAATTGAGCCATCTTGAATTTTCTACACAAGGGCCGAACAGGCCACATCCACTTCATACAAATGCATATTCATGACAATATTGATTACAGCAAGAATCGCTAAGCTGAATAATCGAAGGTTACAAGAGAGAGGTAGATTTGATCTAAAATCGTAATGATCTTCGTTGTACTCTCTTATTTCTTTATATAAGGACATATTCTCTAAATTATTAGGTGATCACAAACGAGTCACTCAAGTTATCTTTTCTCCCTGTGTTATTCAGAGTTAGAATACATTTTATCTCATCTTTGGCTTAGGAGACAGTGTGAGTGATATTTGTATATCTCTTTACGCACGAGCCTTTAATACCTGGCATGGACTCAAAAATGAATGTGACTAAAATTGAAAATAGAAGGTTCTAATTGGTAGGGTACAGGGGCTTAGACTGATCTTTAACATTTCGTTTCCTGTTCTTAAAATTACACGTGCTATTGGGACTGGCGTTATTGTTTCATGGAAATTCTAGAAATTCTAAACCTCCCTTATGTTACATAAATACTACCACCTTAGATCATCCACTCTTTTGTTGGTTGGACATTAATTCAATGTTAGTTCGTATAATTGAGCAAAAAAAAAAAAAAAAATGAGATGAGCTACCATAAAATTATAACATTGTGGATTCATATGACAACTGACACGACAAAGCTCTGATTGAGAACAAAGGTCAAAATGTGCACGCTGATTGTACGTGTGATTGATAAGGTCTGTTTGTCTCTGTGTTTAAAGCACAAAGTCCACATGGTAGAGTACATGAATTATGTATTTCATCGCGTTAATTCAAATGCCAAGACCTCATTTTCGTGGATGCCTTATCGTTCTACAAACTTATGGTTGGACACTTTTACATTGTAGATATGTAACACTCTATACCTAGTCGGGACATATTTCTTAGACCTATAGGATACTCAAATGGAAAGGTGTTTCTGCATGTGAATTATGTTTATAATTTCAAATACATAAGTGTCATCTTACTGGCATGAATTGCTGATAAGTGTTTTTTTTTTAGTTAACATGCTTTATCTAAAAATCACTTTTTCGCAAATAACAATCTTATAGGTGTCTTAAGATCAAAGCACACTTGCACAAATAAACAAACAACAAGAGGTATGTCGATTGTATGGATTCAATGGAGACAGACAAACTGTGTAGTTCATAAATATTCTCCCCTTGCTTTATGCAATATCGACAAGACATTAATTTAAGATAACCAATGTCACACTATTTAAAAGCTATTTATTCATGATGACAGTATGAATTATATCAAATTTAATGAAGTTTTATAAACTATTCAAGACATACAAGTTTAATCACAAATGTCTGCCCAAGCTCAAGCAGTGTTACATTCACCTGTCATCATAAACTGCATCAGTTGTACTCTTTCGATTGATATCATAATTCCAATATGTATAAGATTCACGTCAAACTCATACACAACCAAAATGAAAGCACGCTAGGAAAAGAATTATATTTTTCTTAACTTTCGTCTGTTTATCACTTTGTTAGCCCCTGAATTTCCCACATCAGTGCATATATATATATATATATATATATATATATATATATATAGGGCATAGTAATAATTGGTGATGTTTGTCATTCCGAAAGTCCGTTATTCCAAAACGCACAAATTCCGTATTCCACCATCTTCCCTGATCTCCAAATGAAATTGGGTTTGTTAATTTGCCATCATTCTGTAGCCTTATAATATTCCAAAGGTTTGTTACTCAGAAGTTTCGCTGTTGTGAGGGATATATTATTTGGAATTTCGTACAGTATTTTATTTTCAAATCAAACCTTTGGAAACCATGAATTAGAATACCCGAAACATGGGTATATCTGTGCCTAGGAGCAAGATTAAAGCTAACGTATTTCAGATAGTGGTATATTTATTCTTGAATATCACTTGTGTAGCGGAAAGTGTCCATATATGTAACCTTTTTAGATATTCGTGTTTTTTCCCCGCAGCGCAGTTATAACGCGATCACCGAAAACACTGCGTCGTACTATTGTGTCGATCTAACGCTGCAGTTGTCGGTGTTATTGAGAGAACATGACCAACACCAGCACTAATTGGAAGCTACATGTTGAGCTTTAGTCAAGTTTTCAATACGTTGTTGTCCATTTCTTTTGTTTTTTTCTGGCGATATGAGCATAAAATATAAAATTATGAAAAATTCTACCAAAAGACACTACTATCGTAAAGTTTGCAAAAAATTAAAGACAAAATTGATGAGGCATTATATTGTTGCGGGAAAAATGGGTGTTGTTGCACTGACTACTACGGGGGGGGGGGGGGGGGGCAGGATGTTTACCGAGCGGGAATGATACCCCCAATAGAAAGGCACATTTTCCGCAATGGAAGAGAGTTAATTAGTAAGATATAAGGTGCATCAGGTGCATTCACACAATTCATTCACCATCACGATGAGAGGGCTGCAACATAGTTCGATCGGAAGAGCGTATGTTCCGGGCAAAAACTGCTATTATTGACAGGTATACTTCACGTTGACAAACGTACATGATCAAAATGAGTTATGACAGGACTTGTCTAATTACTCTAACTGCATGACACGACGACTTTCGCTAAAGTCCTTAGATTCAAGAAGTCGCTCCACTTAAGAAGTAAAGTTCTCTCGTATTCACGAAGTGCCAAAAAGTTAAGTCCATTGCTTAGACAGAGCAAGCGATATTCATACCTCTAATCTTAGTGTATTTCTTTAAACTTACAAAAATATTCGGGCAATTCAAATTATGTGGAAACTATGAGGAACAAAGAATATTTGGGGCGTATACCTTCATATTAGGTAAAACATAGAATTCTTTAGTGGACTATACACAACATAAAATTCCAAACGATGTAATGCAAGGAATGGACAGAATTTACGGAATGTGCAAGGAATGTGTACTTTATCAGAGATTCAGTCTAGAACGGAAACCCACTTGTTTTGGAATGTGCCCTACTTGGTACTTTATGGGGTAGAGTTATGCCAAATATCCTAGAGGGAGAAACCCTAGAAAGTGCCAACATGGAGGGGCGTGCTTGGAACGTGTGGAATGTAAACATTGACCCACGAGAATTCGCTGCGGAGGGTGAGTGGTTTTCATCTATTACAAGGCACATATTGTTCTGTATGGTCAGTGCAGGGAGGTGGGTCCCTGGTCAGTGGTTTCCTGCTTATCCATATTCGTAACAATATATTACATTAAAAAGTATAAAAGTAACATAATCTTATTGTCATCAATGTGAAAGCAAGGACCTGCTTCCCCGTTACGTGACATGACATCATTTCCCCAATCCACTCAGATCGAAGTCATGATATATGTATTTGTATATATGAAGAGTTTGTTTGCAAAAACCGATAAGTCCATATTTGCCAAATGAAGATATTTGCGATTAAAGGTCAAGAAAAATAAAGAGAATAATAAGAACATTTTTGCTTCTTTTGACCATAACTTCAAAAATATACCTTTATATGTAGTGACCAATATATCATTTAAAAGGTATTATTTTATACATTATGACAGAGATCGTACTTCAAAATCTTCAAAAATGGACTTATCGGTTTTTGCAAACAAACCCTTCATATGTATATATATATATATATATATATATATATATATATATATATGTGTGTGTGTGTGTGTGTGTGTGTGCGCGCGCGTGGGCGTGTGTGTGTACGTGTGAGCGTGTGATCATGCAGTGGAGTCCTCCCAAGAGGGCCATTCCAAGATGGTACGTAGTGCTAAATACCCGCATTCACATTATACGGCAGCTATACATAGAAAAGAAAAAAGGATCCATGAGTCATACACCCACGAGTCATACACCCTTAGACTCATTCAGCAACAAGACAGACACCAGGTAAAAGAAACCAATGAGCTAGGCACTTCTATGTAAATGTACTGTCTAACTCGTGGTCTGTATTAGCGTAGTGTTTAGGTTGTGCATAGTATAGCTCGTGGGCCTCATTCACTAAAGTCTCGAGTGTGTGGGCAGTTTGACAATCGAGCTATCACTCATGACGGGCTTCGAGCTCGTGACGTACACCACTCACAAATACCCAATTTGTAACATGCTCATAACTGGAATACACAGGAATGGTACGTTCTCTAGCAGTTATCTCAACTGACACTTCATAATAATTACAACTCATGTCGTCCAAGCATTGATCTGAAAACTGCATTACCATTCTCCAATTCTATTGTACAGGTATCGTTCCCTAATTATCTTCAGGTTGACCTTTGGCCGCGGGAAAAAGAAAGCAGAAAGAAAGGGCCAAAAAGGAGTTTGTACGCGTTGTTTGGAGATCATTATCAAACACGATACGAGCAAACAAGTAGGTTTACTCCTCACTGAACCTTGGACTATGTCTCCTACGAACAAACAGTGGCAACATAATGCTGTATGCTACATAATTTGAAAATATGAACATTTTAACAGCTTAAGAATAGCAAGCAAACGGCTGTGTCGCGGGCAGGAGCGTCGCATTTACTTCCACGCGCTCACAGACGAATTCTTTTTTTTTTCCCGCAAGGGTTTGTTACTTGGGATGTTTTCCACAATTTTCTGTTTTCTTTAATATGATTATTGTAATTGCCTTACAGCGTTTTAGGACGTTACAATCCAAACGTGTATTCAACTTATTCTTTATAAATCATCTCAGTCTCTCAGACTACCAGTGATGGATATAATGTACGACCTCTTCCTCCTTTTGACACTGACTGCTACTATGTTCTGTGACCAAAATATAAAAGGTAAGTGCAACTTAGTTTTCGTGAATCTGCACTCAATTTAATCGCTACCGAGTAATTTCCAATATGATAGATTCAAAATGACAGATTCCGTCAAGAAAATAAAAAAAAAAAAGATCTGAGAATGTCTTTAAACACTAATTATGAATAGGGTGCCCTTTATTGTTGTATCTCTTTCACTTACCCAGATAGCAATGCTGCGTTGGCCCAACGTTGGTCCAACGGCATACATGTACGTAGGGCCAACTACAGAAACGTGACGTCGCTTTTACGTCATTTTGGCGATCGGGCCAACGTTGGTCCAACAGTAAAAGCCTTATGTTGGGCCGACGTTGGTACAATGTCAGACCAGCGTTATACCAACCATTCTTCCACTTTGCATGATGCACTGGCCCAACGTTGGCCCAACTACATGCGTGTACGTTGGCACAACGTCAGAAACATGACGTTGATCCAACGTCATTTTGGCCGTCGGGCTAACATTGGCCCAACAGTGAAATCTTGACGTGATACCAAAGTTATATCAAGCACTTTCCACCCTGTTATAACGTTCAGCTAAACGTTATACCAACCACTTTTCCACTGTAATATGACATTATCACACAGTTATACCATTCCCTTTTCGACTTTGTAATGACGTTATCCCAACATAAAATCAACCACTTTTCCACTTTGTTTTGACGATATCCCAACATTGGACCAACGCAGGGCTGCATCGACCACTATTTCACCTTGTAGCGACGTTATCCCACCGTTACACCGACATCATACCAACCAGGTTAAAACTATACTATAACATTATCCCAACGATATACCTGCCACTGTACAACTGTGTCATGGTGTTAGACAAATGTTATACCAACCACTGTTTCACCACGTGATAACTTTATCCCACTGTTAGAGCGAGGTTGCATCGACCACTTTTCCATCGTGTTTCGACGTTATCCCAACGTTAGACCAGCGTTTTGCTAACCACGTTGATCCATCATATGTTGATATTATCTCTACGTTATACCCACCACTTTTCAAAGGTGGTATGGTGTGGCTTGTGCCCAACGGCGTAGCCAGGATTTCATCTTAGGGGGGGCGGTTAGTCTGCGAGGGAGCGAAGCGACCGAGCCCGAGCGAGCGGAGCGAGCGAGGGGGGGGGGGGGGAGGGTGTGGGAGGGGGGTGTCCCCCCTCCCACGGTAAGAACTTTTTGCATTTTGATGTTGTAAATGGTGCAATTTGATGCATGCTTTTGCGCGTTTTATCGACGTGAAACAGTCCCACTTGTTTAAGGTAGCAGTTTATTTTGATGTAGATTATTATTGAACAATTTGCCTATAAAATGGTATAATTTAAATACACTTCTTGTATTAATTCTTTTCACTGAATATCATGAACGCGACTGAACCCGAGCAAGCGGAGCGAGCGAGGGGGGAGGGGAGGGTGTGGGAGGGGGTGTCCCCCCTCCCATGGTGAGAACTTTTTGCATTTTGATGTTGCAAATGGTGCAATTTCATGCATGTTTTTGCGCGTTTTATCGACGTGAAACAGTAACATTAAGGTAGCAGTAAATTTTGATGTAGATTATTATTGAACAATTTGCCTATAAAATGGTATCATTAAAATAATCTTCTTGTATTAATTATTTTCACTGAATATCATGAACGCGACTGAACCCGAGCGAGCGGAGCGAGCGAAGGAGGAGGGGGAGGGTGTGGGAGGGGGTGTACCCCCTCCCAGGGTGAGAACTTTTTGCATTTTGATGTTGCAAATGGTGCAACTTGATGCATGTTTTTGCGTGTTTTAACGAGTTGAAACACTCCCACTTGTTTAAGGTTGCAGTATATTTTGATGTAGATTATCATTGAACAATTTGCCTATAATATGGTATGATTTAAATACACTTCTTGTATCAATTCTTTTCACTGAATATCATGAACGCGACTGAACCCGAGCAAGCGGAGCGAGCGAAGGGAGAGGGGAGGGTGTGGGAGGGGGTGTCCCCCCTCCCACGGTGAGAACTTTTTGCATTTTGATGTTGCAAATGATGCAATTTGATGCATGCTTTTGCGCGTTTTATCGACGTGAAACAGTAACATTAGTGTAAGGTAGCAGTATATTTTGATGTAGATTATTATTGAACAATTTGCATATAAAATGGTATCAATTTGAATAATCTTCTTGTATTAATTCTTTTCACTGAATATCATGAACGCGACTGAACCCGAGCGAGCAGAGCGAGCGAAGGGGGAGGGGGAGGGTGTGGGAGGGGGTGTCCCCCCTCCCACGGTGAGAACTTTTTGCATTTTGATGCTGCAATGGTGCAATTTGATGCATGTTTTTGCGCGCTTTATCGACGTGAAACAGTAACATTAGTGTAAGGCAGCAGTATATTTTGATGTAGATTATCATTGAACAATTTGCCTATAATATGGTATGATTTACATACACTTCTTGTATTAATTCTTTTCACTGAATATCATGAACGCGACTGAACCCGAGCAAGCGGAGCGAGCGAAGGGAGAGGGAAAGGTGTGGGAGGGGGTGTCCCCCCTCCCACGGTGAGAACTTTTTGCATTTTGATGTTGCAAATGATGCAGTTTGATGCATGTTTTTGCGCGTTTTATCGACGTGAAACAGTAACATTAGTGTAAGGCAGCAGTATATTTTGATGTAGATTATTATTGAACAATTTGCATATAAAATGGTATCAATTTGAATAATCTTCTTGTATTAATTCTTTTCACTGAATATCATGAACGCGACTGAACCCGAGCGAGCAGAGCGAGCGAAGGGGGAGGGGGAGGGTGTGGGAGGGGGTGTCCCCCCTCCCACGGTGAGAACTTTTTGCATTTTGATGTTGCAATGGTGCAATTTGATGCATGTTTTTGCGCGCTTTATCGACGTGAAACAGTAACATTAGTGTAAGGCAGCAGTATATTTTGACGTAGATTATCATTGAACAATTTGCCTATAATATGGTATGATTTAAATACACTTCTTGTATTAATTCTTTTCACTGAATATCATGAACGCGACTGAACCCGAGCAAGCGGATCGAGCGAAGGGAGAGGGAAAGGTGTGGGAGGGGGTGTCCCCCCTCCCACGGTGAGAACTTTTTGCATTTTGATGTTGCAAATGATGCAGTTTGATGCATGTTTTTTCGCGTTTTATCGACGTGAAACAGTAACATTAGTGTAAGGTAGCAGTATATTTTGATGTAGATTATTATTGAAAAATTTGCATATAAAATGGTATCATTTTGAATAATCTTCTTGTATTAATTCTTTTCACTGAATATCATGAAAGCGACTGAACCCGAGCGAGCGGAGCGAGCGAAGGGGGAGGGGGAGGGTGTGGGAGGGGGTGTCCCCCCTCCCACGGTGAGAACTTTTTGCACATTGATGTTGCAAAATGGTGCAATTTGATGCATGTTTTTGCGTGTTTTAACGAGTTGAAGCAGTCCCACTTGTTTGAGGTTGCAGTATATTTTAGTGTAGATTATTATTGAACAATTTGCCTATATTTAAATACACTTCTTGTATTAATTCTTACACTGAATATCATGAACGCTGTCTGTTCAGCAATCAAACAGAAATAGCATGCACACGAGGTTGTAGATAGGGGCATATCCCCTCCCACACGAAGGGGATTTTGCGTTTTCAGACCTGAAATTCAGCGATCTGGTGCAAATTTTTGGTGCAATACTTTTTCATCGAAGTGTTAAAATCACGGAATTTAGCTCTTATTCCGAATGTGCACCATCTGTGTGTCAGTGTATAAAGTCTAGTGAGGTAGAGCTTAGGGGAAGGGGAATTCCGCCTCCCGCTCGCGGAGCTTTTGCGTTTTTAGAATTGAAATAAAGCGATCTGGGTATAGCCACAGTCTACTTATATGCATGGCGGAAGGGGGGGGGGGAGGGGAGGAGGGGCGGGTGAGCAGGGAGAAGGCGTGGGCGAGTGTTATCTCCACCTTTCCCTTCCGATGGAGCTTTTGCCTTTTTAAGGTTGAAATTGAGATATCTCGTATACGCATAGGCCTATTTGATGGAATCAACATTTTGGGAAAAAAAAAACTGATGGGGGGAGGGGACTGAGGGAGGAAAGGGTCGATTAAGAGGGGAAATTCCCCTTATACATGAGGGAACCTTGAGTTTTTTGAAGGTATGTGATAAGTCTTGTGCACTCAGAATTATTCATAATTTTTTTTGTAAATCTAAAAAGTGTACTAAGCTAGGGAAAGAGGCACAGAGGGGGAGGGTTTGGGAGGGGGATACCCCCTCCCAAGCACGAGAGATTTTGCATATTTTGAATTGAAATTCAACGATCTGGTGCACACTTTGAGTGAAATATTCAAAAAAATATCTTATTTGATGAAAGGTTGCAAAGGAGACCCGCTTCATGTGCATGCATACAGTATACACGCATTTTTTTTTCCGCCTCCCAAATCCCCGGTCCAAATCTTAGGGGGGGGGGGGGGGGGCGACCGCCCCCATCGCCCCCCCCCCCCCCCCCCCTGGCTACGCCAGTGCTTGTGCCGAAAGGGTGGGTTGTGTGGTGGCGCGTCGCGTCAATGGGAACACCACCCTTCGTCCAAAGCCCCCCCCCCCCCCCCCCGGTTTGCCGAAAGGGTGCGTTGGGAGCGTTGGGTCGCGTCGCGTTGACTGGAACCCAACCCTTCGTCCAAAGCCCCCCCCCCCTTCCCCCTCCCCCCCCCCCTCCCCCCCTTCCCTCCCCTCCCCCCGTTTTGCCGAAAGGGTGCGTTGGTACTTTTTCTCGTGTAATATTAAAAGACAAGTTTTAAATTTATATTTAACCTTCAAACAACCATTTCAAAGAGGCTATCGTCCTCATCGGTTTACACTCTATTACCACTCGGTCTACAGCCAGTTGGTCTAATAGACTGTTTAATATCAGTTGGTCTAATAACCAGTTGCTAATCATCATTTCGTCCAATTACTGTTTGGTCTAATTGTTATTTGGTTTAATTACTGCTTGGTCTACAGTCAATTCGTCTAATAATAGCCATTTGGTCTATTTTTGGTCTAACACCAATTTATATCATCAAATACCGATTTGGTCTATTGTGAGTTGGTCTAATTTCATTTCGTCTAATCATCAAGTGGTCTAAAATAAAACCAAATTTTTCCAATATAAATTTGGTGTACACATCATTACTTTTTGTCCATTCCCCAGTTGGTCTAGCCTCTGTCTATCATTATTAGTTTAGTCTACACCTATTTAGTCTAATAACCATTCATCTTATTGTCAATTTGTCTAATAGCCAGCCTCCTGGTCTAATCAGGTACCATTTGGTCCTATCATCGTTTCGTCTATATATATATATATATATATATATATATATATATATATATATCTAACCCTCTACTCCCGACCCAACACACCGCCCTGGGCTGGGGCTACCAGCGGCAGGGGATGGCTGGGCTCGCGCCCGGTCTGTAAGACGCGAGGGGATTTGGTTAGTGCACTCGTATAAATAGATACACCTGCCACCTCATCAGCAATTCGTCAGGTTGATTTACGGACAAAAATTAAGAAAACAAATTCATAAAATTAATTGCCTTTTATTCAAGGGGAAAATCTCCTCTTGTTCAATCAATTTCTATCAATGATTACTTGACACTGGCGATTCAAACACTATTACACAATTTAACTGGGCATGCGCATGACAATCTCATCTCGGTTATTGTACTTACATACAGCTTCGGGTGCAAGTGCAAAAGGGGGGGGGGGGGGTTAATTGGGAGGGGAAATTGTCCGTGGATAACTGCAGTCATGTACGGAAGTCCTTCCTTCGCTCAGTCCTTTTCGCTAGCGCTACACGTAACTCTGCTGATGGCTGCCTTCGTCGCCTTCGACCCGTACCGCTTCCGTCGCACCGGCGGCTCGTCGCAGCATCTCCCTGACGGCTGGTATGCGGCTGCGTCGATCTGGCTGTCTGGGCTTCGCTTCACCTGCTCCTCGGCCTCATCGGGATATTAGTGGGCAGCAGGGGTGGGGGTTGTGCACAATTCACAATCACTTCTTACACGGCAACTTGTCGGACGGTGGTACGGACAGGCGTTCCCATTCGAATCAGATTCCGATTTTTCCGCTAATTATATTGTCATTCGGAATTGCAAGCCGTTCCCCACATCAGAAATTAAAGTTCGGCCCACGGCACTTCATATTAATAAATAGTCTGGCAGAAATCAATCATTGTTCAGGACGACACCCCACTATAATTCAATTCAGTCCACCTGTGTGTTGCCAAACTCGGTCTTTCCCCACAACTTTCAAAGGGAAATTATGCCAACGGGCTACATCTTCAAATCTGCTGCTCTGAGGACTTCATCCTTGCTAAACTTCAAATATCTGGCAGAGTTCTCTCTCGAGCCGGGCAAAAGTTCTCGCAAAAATTGCTCGCAGAAGTCTCTCCCAAAATGTATGCAGAAATCTGGGCGGAATTTCCCCAAAAGGGGTGCCGAAAGTTCCGTCCACCAAAATCTCTCCAGAAATCTCCAAACTTCTGCAAAACTCTCCAAAATTCTCAAATTCTCCCGACAATGCATGCCCTTTTAAACTAACCCTTAAATCCCTCCTACAATCCTATTATCCAATCATTTTAATTAATTTCCCACACCTGAATTATTGACACCCCTCTTTCGACCAATCCGCTTACCTGTCCCCAACTTGACCCTCTCCTCTCACCTGCGTAACCTACCTGCGTTTCGAACCCAACCTGACACTCTCCCTTCCTCCTAATATTTATAAAACAAAACCTAGCTTCGCTACGAGCCCTTTAACTTACTCCTCCAGTAGGATTCCCAATTTAACTCACACTACCACAATATTCTCGTTTAACACCTCAACTCCTCGTCAAACATCTACTCCTAACATCCTGTCGGTCCTATCTATTTCTTTATTCCCTTAAAAATCACCTGATGTCTATCAAATGTCCTTCTTCTTTATTCCCTTTGTCTGATTCCCTACAATGTCCTACCATGTCCTAAGCCCGCTGTCTGAACCTTATTCCCTTCCCTTTTATTCTCTTTGCTCCTTCACCCTGTGCTTTGCCCTATCTTCTTCCTGACCTTCTAAATTTTTATTCTCTTTATAATACCCATCCTATTCGGAAGCCCCCTATTTTCAGCTCGTTACATCTTCCCCCCTGTTCACAAAATGATGTCCTCATCATTTCGCATCAGCCCGGTCTTGTTTTCCCTACCCTTTAACCAGGAATGCTTGTGGGGAACCAACACTGTCACATCGCCAGCCACTGTCCGCGAAAATATTTACAGCATATATGCATAACATCAAACCCTAACCACATGCCACATAAATTTCAACAACACAAGGACTGCTAAGCTGAATACTCATGACATTATACACTATACAAACGGAGGCACAGCGTTCTAACTACGAAACCTCCCATAAAGAGGCAATCACATGATTAACCAAAGCATTTTCCGAATTTCTTACCGCTACGACTATTTGTGACCCGCTACAACAAAATGATCCTAAAGTCGGGCGAGGTCGATTATTTGAAAATTGCATGACACAATTCCCTAATCTTTCTGCTTTAAATTGATATATAACACATCTTATAAAAATAATCGACTGCGGAGATATCGATGTTTAAAAAAGAGCATGTCGAGACGTCTGGGAAATCACTGTTTCGAGAAAAGCACCCTAAAAGTTTTCCTTGCGACGCAATCACGATCAAGGGACACGCAAGTCAGTATTCACGTCCGGACAATAGAAGGTAAGCCCTAGCAACCCCCGAAATGTTCATTCAAACATATCGTCGACGGTCTCCTCACCGACCAATCAGTGACCAGGAGGCCAGGAGAAGTGGCTGGGCATAGCGCACCCCGCCAGCACGCACCAGTCGACTGGGCAGTGTGCGAGCTTCACGCTTCGGTTAGCGGCAAGCAGCAAACTGACCAATGAGATCACTCTGGTCGTTGTTAGGGGCGGAGCCTATGTGTGGCGCTCAATCCAAATGTTCGAACCAGTTTCTGCTTCGTTGAAACGCCAAAAAAACATGGCCCAGAAAAACGCTATTTTTTAGTCTTTCCTTCCATCATTTTGCTTCAAAATTTCGACAGATGATAGAAGACATGTCAGACTCTAATAATATGTCAAATTCAGAAAATCGTAAGTTTTGACCAATTTTGATGCTCTGACTTCAAACTCGATTTTCACGGCTTCGACCGTGCGCGACTTTAGGACCATTTTGTTGTAGCGGGTCACATTTACATGCACTGGTTGATGCTCGCGAATACAATCAAATAAGCACATAATCATTGTAATATCATTCACAACATTAAATAACGCCAACTAAAAATAATGAATGGGTAGGCTAAATTCTGGCCCTCCTTCCTATATAATATCATCACATTGATTTTCCGAAGCACATCTCCTTAATTGTTGCTTCATTACAAAAAAAATACTATCCTCCTTCACTACACCGTCAACTCGATGACCAATCGATTATGTGATATGGAACATCGGTGACCGCCCCTAAGGCACATATCCATTAACAAATTAACAATATTCCCTATGCGAACGTAAGGGCAGCAAACTGGTAGGCTAAAATTGGCCAATTTCCTATTCAGAATTGGTACATTGATTTGTGAGCACAAGTCTCCTTAGTCCTTGCAAAGGTACAAAAAAAATATCCTACTTCCAACTCCGTCAGCTTGATTACTAAATCGATTAAAAGAGATAGCACATCAACCGACCGCTCCGTAAACACAAAACACAACATTATCCAACATTACATAATAAAACACTAATCATAAAACAGCAAAGCCAGCAGGCTGAATTTGGGCCATTCGCCTACTAGTATTTTGAAATTACTGTATTGATTTATGAAAATCACAAATCTGCTTATTCTCTAGGGCGTCCCCTCTGTGGAGACTCCGCATCTTCCTCCAATTGGAGCATAATGAAACGTAAACACTCTGCAATATAGCGCTTTGCAACTCTTCTCACATTATCATTACAAAGCAACACTAAAACCAATACAACAATACTTTCTGTTACAGATAAGAAAGCAAAAATACACTTCACTAACAAAAGTATACACAAGACATGAACAATAGTGGACCTACTTAAGGTCTCCACAACTGGCTGTACAATACCTCTTTGTACTTGGGAATACGCCACCTCTCGGGAGCGCGGGAGCACCTTTGTGACCTCCTCGAGGAGGATCTTCCTCTAACAAGGCGGCTTCTGGCTCGTCCCGAGGGGCAGGCACGTCCCCTGGGGCTTCAACTTGTTCCTCAATTTCTCCGTTACACGGTTTGGTATCTACTACCTCTTCCAATTCAATACATTCTTCCCTATCATTACTATCTCCTTCCCTAGCCTCTGTTGTTACATTATCAATGGATGGGTCCAACTCCCTAACATTATCCTGCGACTCATTGTCGATTATTTGATTAATTTCACCGGTGACATTCGGCCCTACACGCCAAGCGACGGCCTCACCCAGCCCTACATCCTGGGGTTCATCCTCTACTACTTCAATTTCACTTGGGGGAGGGGAGCTGACATTTTGTTTTCGCTTGGGGCCGACGGCCCGGGTCACCTTAACAGGAATAAAATTACAAAGCATTAATAAATTTCTATGGAGCATTTGCATCCTCTTTCCCCCCGTTTCTGATCTTACTTGATACACCGGTATATCTACGTTGGGCTGCCCCACTACAATATGCACATCCCTACCCCACCTATCGGCTATTTTCTGTCTTCCCTTTAACCCTACGTTACGCACTAATACCCTATCCCCAACTTCAAGTTTATTCTCCCTAGTGTTGGCGTCGTACCTTTTCTTATTCTTATCTTGAAGTAACTGATCGGTTTCCACCGCAAGTTTGTAAGCATGTTCCAGTCTTTCTCGGAGGCACGCCACGTACTCATCGGAGGAGATAAACTCCTCTCCTTCCCTAGCTCCTAACAAAGCATCTGCGGGTAATCTTGGATGGCGTCCAAACATTAAGAAAAATGGGGAGTGTCCAGTGGACCCATGCTTGGTAGAATTATATGCATGGACGAGAGTTGACACATGCGCTTTCCAATTCCGTTTCTGCTCTTCAGGCAAAGTGCCGAGCATTCCCAACAGCGTTCTGTTCATGCGCTCGCAGGCGCCATTACCCTGGGGGTGGTAGGGGGTTGTCCTAGTTTTCTTTACGCCGACCAAATTACATAATTTATTAATTGTCTGGGATTCAAAATTTCGACCTTGGTCAGAATGTAACCGCTCGGGGAAACCGTAGGGGAGAAAGAAGTGCTCATACAGTGCTTTTGCTGTAGTGGTAGCTGTTTGGTTCTTAGTTGGGACGGCTACGGCATACCGAGTGAAATGATCGGTTATTACCAAAATATTTCCGCAGCTGCCCTGACCCTCCTCCACTGTAAGGAAATCCATACAAACTAATTCCATTGGGCGTGTGGTTCTAATGTACACCAAAGGGGCTGTGTTTTGCGCTGCCGGCGCGCCCTTCCTTCGCACGCACCGCTCACATGTTCCTACAAAGTGCTTAACATCCTGCCCCATGTGAACCCAATAAAATCTACTTCGGACTAAATCCAGTGTCTTCTCAACACCGAAATGACCATGTTTGGAATGTAATAGATCTAAAACAAACTCCCGTCGGCTTGCAGGCAATACCAGCTGATATTGGGTGCTTCCATCTACCAGTCTTCTCCTATAGAGTACTCCCTCCCGTACAATGTAATTCTAATTTATCCCATTCTATCATTAAACATTGTACCTCTGGACTTTCCCTCTTTAATTCTTTCCTTGGGGGTAACCTATCACTCGATTTCAAATCAATTACTCTACTTATGTGGGGGTCGGCCTGCTGTTCCTCGCACCAGTCAAGGGGGCCACCTAAGGGGTCAGCGTCATTCGTATCTGGGGAGGGGGGTGGGGCGTGTACCAGTCCGTCATGTCCTACTACTTCCACTAAGGGGGTACCTGTTTCTCGGGCTTCTCCTAGCCCCTGGGCCACGGCGGTGATTACCGAGTGAACTACTGTGGGTGCCACATCACCCTCTGTCTCCTTACTATGGGACTCTGTCTGGGGGTGGGGGTTCCTTGACAGAATGTCAGCGTCGATGTTAGTCCTACCTGTTCTGTAAGTCAAGGTCAACTGATAATTTGCCAAAGCAGCCAACCATCGGTGTCCGGTCGCGTCCAACTTTGCAGTGGTCAACACATAGGTCAGGGGTTGTTGTCGGTGTACACATGGGTCTCGTTATCATAGAGAAAATCGTGGAACTTCTCCGTAACGGCCCACTTAAGGGCTAAAAACTCTAGCTTATGGGCGGGGTAATTGCGCTCTCCCTTGTTAACTGCGCGGCTACCGTACGCAATAACGCGCTCCCTCCCTTGATTGTCCTTCTGATATAACGCGGCACCTAAACCGGTCCTACTCGCGTCCGTGTGCAAAATAAAAGGCTGGGAAAAATCCGGGTACTGTAACACTGGGGCAGAAGTTAATTTGGCCTTTAATTTTTGAAACGCTTCCGCTTGCCGTGCCCCCCAGGTCCATGGTGGGGGTGGTTTCATGCTCTTCTTTCCCTTCTTTCCCCCTGTCCCCCCTAATAATTCGTACAATGGGCGCGCTACGCGGGCAAAGTTCGGCACGAACTTTCGATAATAGCCGGCCAAACCTAAAAAAGCTCGCAGCTCGCGTTCGTTTGTGGGGGTAGGCCATTGATCGATGGCGGCCGTTTTCCCAGGGTCCGTTGCTATGCCCTCCTCCGAAATCACGTGGCCCAAATAACTAACCTTCGACTGTAGTAAGTGACATTTGGAGGGCTTCAGCTTGAACCCATGGGTGGCCAATCGGTCAATGACCTTGCCCAAGCGCTCGGTGTGTTCTTCTAAGGTGCTACCAAAAACTATGATGTCGTCAAGGTATACAACGCAGCACGTGTGATTTAACTCACCTAGACACCTCTCCATAGCCCTTTGGAAGGTCGACGGGGCATTGCAGAGTCCGAAGGGCATCCGGTTACACTCCCAATGACCAAAAGGGGGTGGCAGAACGAAAGCAGTCTTGGATTTATCCTCCTCCGCTATTTCGATCTGCCAGTATCCCGCCTTCAGGTCAAGGGAGCTAAACCACCGGGCACCCCCCATCATCTGCAGCACCTCGTCCACCCGCGGCAGGGCATAGGAATCCCTAACTGTGCGTTGATTGAGTTTCCTAAAATCTATGCAAAAGCGCATGGACCCGTCTTTCTTGCGTACTAACACTACTGGGCTTGCGTATGGGGAATAAGATTCGCGAATTACGCCTGCGTCCTGCATTTCTTGTAAATGCTTCCGCACCTCCTCGTACTGACCGGGAGGAATTCGCCTATATCTCTCGTTTATGGGGGTGGGGTCCACCAAGGGGATTTTGTGTTCCACGATTCTACTATGGCCTATGTCCGTCTCTGAGGTGCTAAACGCACCACTGTATTGTCCTACTAACTGTTTAACGCGGTCGATAGCTGCTTCCGGGGCGCTAGACTCCGAAAAATCTAACTGGGAGGCAACTATCTCGGCCTGGGATGGGGGACTCTCAATTACCTGCTCTTGGGACTGTACAGTAGTGAGTTCCTCACACAAATATACCTCCCCCAATTTGGCATGTCGGGGAATCCACAATGTGCT
The DNA here is from genome assembly GCF_040938485.1 of Diadema antillarum. Lineage (NCBI taxonomy): Eukaryota > Metazoa > Echinodermata > Echinoidea > Diadematoida > Diadematidae > Diadema > Diadema antillarum. The sequence goes on from NW_027271664.1 coordinate 990,788, forward strand.
GTCTGTCGGGTTTTGAACTACAACTGGGATACTCTGCTCTTTTTGCACCTCTTCACTAACTGTCACTAAGCCTGACTCGACAACTAACCCTGACGGGAGGTTGTGAAATTTCGGCTCAAACACCACATCATACTGGACTGGGGATGGACGTAACTTAATCTTAGCGGACACGACAATGGCCTTTTGGGCCGGGACGGGGACTGCTTTTCGGCTGGCATTTCGAGCTACACCTAAATTGCCCTTAGCGTTCGGGGAGTTTGGGCCGCTGACGGCCGCGTAGACTAGCTTCCAGGCGGCAGTCACGCCCTCCATAGCCCCAGACTCTTCGAGAAAACGGGGTCCTACGGTCTCCCTCCCTAATCTAACACACTCGCGTATTACATTGACACCTACACACATGGGGACGGTTTTGTTGTACGGGGTCTCGGGGACAATCAAAATCAAACTACTTACTGGGGTTTTCCCTGCCTGGGGGAGGGCCCAGTCAAATGAAATGTCTACTTCAATATAGCCAAAATAAGGGACGGCATTCCCATTTGCCGCCTCGACCCTTATCAAATTGTCGATCTGGTGTAGGGGGAACCTCGATAAATAACGTCTATAAAACCCCTCTGACAAAGTACTGACCTGTGAGCCCGTATCTAATAAACATCGACACGTCTTCCCCCCTATTCTTGCAATGCCCTCATTCGCCCCTCCTATTAACCTGTCAACAACCGTGGCTTCTTCGCTGCTACTACGAGGAATCTGGCTACTTATTTCCTGACCCACGGCCTGCCCCACGGACGCGGGTCCTGTCCGTTTAACGGCTGTGCATGGGGCGAGGGCATGGGTGGCGGGGCATGCTGAGGGGGCGGTGGGCGAAAAGGGGCAGGGGGATGTGCAGCCATATAGGGTGGGCCGCGAGGTACCGGAGGGAAAATACACTCCCTCGCAAAATGACCTACCATGCCGCAACGGTAACATGCCCCTCCCTGCCTAGGCCTAGCTTGATTATTAATATGATTCATCCCTCCCTGTTCTAGCTTTTGTAATCTATCCCTAATTTCTTCTAGCCCTGCTACTAGCTCCTTGGGGGCAGCGCTCGCTTGCGCGCTAGCCGGCTGGTGTTGCGCGCGAGGCCGCGTCGGTCCACCACCTCGGAACTCGCGCGCCTCCGCCGCCTCCTGTTCCATCGCGCGCGTTATTTTTACTAACTCGTCAAAGCTCGTCGCGACCTCATACCGATGCCGGATCGCTTGCTTCACGGTTTCGTCCATCAGCCCCCTCCAAAACACGATTCGCAGGGTCTCATCTTTGGAGGAGGAGGGGATCCCTCCCCTCTTTTCCGCGCGGTCTATCAGCAGCTGGAGACGCGCGCTGTAAGCTGCTAGCGCCTCCCCCTGGAGTTGTCTAGTGCAGTGCAATTGGTGTAGGAGCATCGCCCCACTCTCCAGGGTCCCATAAAAACCTTCCAGCTTTGAAACAATGCCGGAGACCGTCGTATCGGGAGGCATGTTAAGGACCATTTGTCCCGCCTCCCCCCTCAACGACCGTCTGACCAACCTATTGAGGGCGTCAGGGGGGCACGTTTCGTCCTGCTCGAGGCATTCCACCTCGTATTTCCACAATTCGAACGAAACTTCGCCCCCCCCCCCCTTCGGCTTTGGATCCCCACTAAAAAAGGACAATTTGTAGGGGTTTTGCACCACAACTTGTGGTTTTTGTTCAGGGACCCTGGGTTCCGAAATGTTTAAAGAAAGGCAAGTGCGAGGCATGCATGCTACTCCAATTTTCCTCCCCAAAAGTGTCGTTTCATTCAATTCTCTAGCCTTAGCCGCCTCCTCAGCTGTCTTGAAGCCACAGTAAGCTGTGCCAGTGGGCTCACCGGTAAGGGAGTCCCTCCCTAGTTTTATATATGTCAAAAAGCCCACACCCTCAAAAAACTTCCTCAATTCCTCGTCTTTCGTATCCGGTTTCAAGTTTTGGACTAAAACCAAACAATCTCCTGCCAATAAAGCCATGATATTGGTATTAGGTCCTAATGTAACAACAAAGCAACAAAAAAATAAATCCACAACCTCCAATAATCTAAATACAAGTGTAACTCAAATTACACAAATATCAAAGTTAACCACATCAACAAAAACATAATATAATAGGCCTACTATGATACCATTTATCCACTACTGCATAATCCCATGTGCTTATACCAAGCACCAACAACGCCTAGTCGCCCTAGGTGTACAACAAAACAACTTGATCCGTTGTCTTACATAATTATGACCCGGACTCGGGCAAAATAGAGCACTGGGGCAGGTGATCGGCGGGAAGAGGTGTGCGGTGCGATGGTGCGGGTAATTTTCTTGAAAAGCTGCCAGAACGCATTTCATGACACACTGTGCGTATTCGCGAGTCGCCGGCTGTGTAAGCAAAGGGATACAGATTGGGATCCCCAGCAAGGTCAAGTAAAATGAAACAAAGTCATAGTATTCCAAAGTGGCGCAATAGTGCAGCGCATCGCTAAGCGCTTCCACGCTGCGGCTTGGTCTTATGTAAAAGCGTGTGACTATATGTCGGAGGATATCCTGCGGGACTTGCAAGTACCCGCAAAGATAAATGAAATCTTCAATTGGTATGTTTGTCTGGGATCGGGTCAAGGGCAGGCGCAGAGAATACCTATAGAAAACCCTAAAAGCGTCTCGGGGCCTGCGAATCTCTTCCGGTAATATCAATAAGTGAATCAGCTTATTACCCCACCCTCGTTCTCGGATAGAGGCGAAATACCCCGCATTCGCAGCTAGCTTCCGGATATCTCCCCAGGGTATGGAGATTCCCTGCTGCTCTCGTCCATGCAAAAAAAAATATCGACAAATCAATGCGAATTTTATGCCAAAAAAAAAACTAGAACACGCAAAACAAGTCATAAAAACTAATAGACGGTATCCACTAAAAACAATTTATACCACAAAATGAATGAATACTAAAACCCTATTACGGCATATAAATCCACGCGACAACGAGCAAATCGATCAACGACACCAACAAGGTCATCGAGGAAAACATCATTAGCCACCAATGTTTGACAAAAAAATCCATACAAACTTCCGTATCCATGTTTAAAGCATCAACCAATCTCACTGTAATAAAAAAATGTTTGATTATAACCCTACCTGCTGTGCCTCCTAAAGTTCGCTTTAGGTATCCTAACCACTGTACAATACTCACTAATAATCAGCCTCTCAACTATAAGCTGAAATTGAACAATCACTTCAACATCGCAATTCTCAACAATAAATAAATTGCCAACTACTATTAGACCAAGAGGAGATTTTTTTTTTCTAATGCATCATTTTGCATTATCTATAATTAATTAAAATTTATTCAAAACATCGTGCTGATAAACGCGGCAAAAAGGGAGTGAGTTCTGTCTAACCCTCTACTCCCGACCCAACACACCGCCCTGGGCTGGGGCTACCAGCGGCAGGGGATGACTGGGCTCGCGCCCGGTCTGTAAGACGCAAGGGTATTTGGTTAGTGCACTCGTATAAATAGATACATCTGCCACCTCATCAGCAATTCGTCAGGTTAATTTACGGACAAAAATTAAGAAAACGTTACATCAAATTCATAAAATTAATTGCCTTTTATTCAAGGGGAAAATCTCCTCTTGTTCAATCAATTTCTATCAATGATTACTTGACACTGGCGATTCAAACACTATTACACAATTTAACTGGGCATGCGCATGACAATCTCATCTCGGTTATTGTACTTACATACAGCTTCGGGTGCAAGTGCAAAAGGGGGGGGGGGGTTAATTGGGAGGGGAAATTGTCCGTGGATAACTGCAGTCATGCACGGAAGTCCTTCCTTCGCTCAGTCCTTTTCGCTAGCGCTACACGTAACTCTGCTGATGGCTGCCTTCGTCGCCTTCGACCCGTACCGCTTCCGTCGCACCGGCGGCTCGTCGCAGCATCTCCCTGACGGCTGGTATGCGGCTGCGTCGATCTGGCTGTCTGGGCTTCGCTTCACCTGCTCCTCGGCCTCATCGGGATATTAGTGGGCAGCAGGGGTGGGGGTTGTGCACAATTCTCAATCACTTCTTACACGGCAACTTGTCGGACGGTGGTACGGACAGGCGTTCCCATTCGAATCAGATTCCGATTTTTCCGCTAATTATATTGTCATTCGGAATTGCAAGCCGTTCCCCACATCAGAAATTAAAGTTCGGCCCACTGCACTTCATATTAATAAATAGTCTGGCAGAAATCAATCATTGTTCAGGACGACACCCCACTATAATTCAATTCAGTCCACCTGTGTGTTGCCAAACTCGGTCTTTCCCCACAACTTTCAAAGGGAAATTATGCCAACGGGCTACATCTTCAAATCTGCTGCTCTGAGGACTTCATCCTTGCTAAACTTCAAATATCTGGCAGAGTTCTCTCTCGAGCCGGGCAAAAGTTCTCGCAAAAATTGCTCGCAGAAGTCTCTCCCAAAATGTATGCAGAAATCTGGGCGGAATTTCCCCAAAAGGGGTGCCGAAAGTTCCGTCCACCAAAATCTCTCCAGAAATCTCCAAACTTCTGCAAAACTCTCCAAAATTCTCAAATTCTCCCGACAATGCATGCCCTTTTAAACTAACCCTTAAATCCCTCCTACAATCCTATTATCCAATCATTTTAATTAATTTCCCACACCTGAATTATTGACACCCCTCTTTCGACCAATCCGCTTACCTGTCCCCAACTTGACCCTCTCCTCTCACCTGCGTAACCTACCTGCGTTTCGAACCCAACCTGACACTCTCCCTTCCTCCTAATATTTATAAAACAAAACCTAGCTTCGCTACGAGCCCTTTAACTTACTCCTCCAGTAGGATTTCCAATTTAACTCACACTACCACAATATTCTCGTTAAACACCTCAACTCCTCGTCAAACATCTACTCCTAACATCCTGTCGGTCCTATCTATTTCTTTATTCCCTTAAAAATCACCTGATGTCTATCAAATGTCCTTCTTCTTTATTCCCTTTGTCTGATTCCCTACAATGTCCTACCATGCCCTAAGCCCGCTGTCTGAACCTTATTCCCTTCCCTTTTATTCTCTTTACTCCTTCACCCTGTGCTTTGCCCTATCTTCTTCCTGACCTTCTAAATGTTTATTCTCTTTATAATACCCATGCTATTCGGAAGCCCCCTATTTTCAGCTCGTTACATATATATATATATATATATATATATATATATATCTTTTTTTTTTTTTTTTTTTTTTGGGGGGGGGGGGGGGGGGGGGTGGGCCTTTTTCTAGGCTTATGCCGAAAGGGTGAGTTGGGTGGTGGAGCGTCGCGTTTATGGGAACACCACCCTTTATAGTAATTAAACCAAATAACAATTAGACCAAACAGTAATTGGACGAAATGATGACTAGACCAACTGATATTAAACGGTCTACTAGACCAACTGGCTGTAGACCAAGTGGTAATAGAGTGTAAACCGATCCAGACGATAGCCTCTTTGAAATGGTTGTTTGAAGGTTAAGTATAAATACAAAACTCGTCTTTTAATATTACATGAGAAAAAGTACCAACGCACCCTTTCGGCAAAACCTGGGAGGGGGGGGGGGGGGGGGGGCTTTGGACGAAGGGTTGGGTTCCAGTCAACGCGACGCGACCCAACGCTCCTAACGCACCCTTTCGGCAAAACCGGGGGGGGGGGGGGCTTTGGACGAATGGTGGTGTTCCCATTAACGCTACGCGCCACCACCCAGCCCACCCTTTCGGCACAGGCCCTATGGTGTTATCCCAACCTTAGACCAACGTTGTACCAACCACTTTTCCACCGTGTTATGACGTTATGTTAGCGCAACATTGTACCAACCACTTTTCCCCCATACTATGACACAAGCCCAACATTATTATCTACCATTTTTCAAAAGTGTTATAGTGTTATTCAAACCTTAGACCAATGTTACACCCACCACTTTTCCCACTGTGGAATGATGTTATATCCAAACGTTAAAGCAATATCATACCAACCATTTTTTTCACAATACTATCACAGTATCCCACTGTTATACCTACCACATTTCAACTGTCATATGGCGTTCTCACCAACGTTATACCAACCACATTCTGCCCATGTAATGACGTTATCCCAACCGTATATCAATGTTATACCAATCACTTTTCCACTCTTTTATGACGTTATCCTAATGTTAAACCACCGTTGTAGCAACCACTTTTCTACCATGCTATAAACACTATCCCAACGTTATACCTACCACTTTTTTAAAGTGTTGTGATGTTATCCCACCGATAGACCAACCTTATACCAACCATTTTCCATCACATAATAACGCAATCTCAACATCCAATCAACGTCATAAAAATTTCCCTCCGACCTTAATATGACGTTGTCCAAACGCTAGACCAACAGTTTATCATTCACTTTTCACCTTTATGCCAACGATGTACCAACGTTGTTCCAACGTCATCCTTTTACGGTTGAGCCAACGTTGGTCCGATGACCAAAAAGGTTTTTTAGGCCAACGTCATGTTTCTGACGTTATGCCATCGTAGTCTTGTTTCTGGGCAGATCTTTCCATATTCTCTTCATGTAGAATTTTATAGGCCTATTCATATCTAGACTAGCAGTTATGGGGAAAGTTAAAGATGTATGTGGCGTATGTGGAAAAGGAGTTACAAGGAAAACAGGAGGTATCCAGTGTGAGGGAAATTGCCAGTTATGGTTTCATCCGCATTGCATTAATCTAAACTACCATGAATAATAGATTTAGGGAATAGCTCCGTTATATGGATTTGCAATATTAAAGTGCGGAATGCATAACATTGGAATGAGTATGACGTCAGGCAGGGATTGGTAGCGATATTTTGGGATTTTCGTCTAACGATAACACTTTTGATGCTCTCGACTCGGGCTCAGAAGAGGAGGAAGAAAATGCAGATGATGTCAGTAATACGTCATTTACACAGAGTGATATTGGTTCACCACTTCATATGTCTTCACCCAGTAGAAAAGTTGTAAGACCTCGGAAGTCTAACTCCCGATCCATTAAGATCCTCAATGTCAACTGCCAAAGTATTCGCACCAAAAAAAAAAAAAAAAAAACAGTCTTTCCATCTCCTGACGCAAATACATGATCCAGAAGTTGTCATTGGTACTGAATCATGGCTATCGTCATCAGTCAATGATAATGAGGTATTCCCAACTGATCAGTATCATATTGAGAGCAGAGATAGACCTAATGACCCTCATGGTGGAGTGTTTATTGCTACTAAGAGAGAACTTCTAGCTACAAGAGAAATCGAACTTGAAACAGATTGTGAAATTCTCTGGTGTAAATTAAATATGGCGGAATCTAAGACTCTTCATATAGCTGCGTACTACAGGCCTCATAAAAATGACGAAGAGAGTCTTGCAGAGCTTCAACGATCCCTGTGTAAATTGAATCGCGATCATATGGTAGTCATAGGAGGTGATTTTAACCTAACTGGATGGGATTGGGAAACCAGACAGGTGAAAGCATGTCATCACCCAGCGCTTCATCATGCTTTTGGTTCTATGCTTGATGACCATGGGTTCACGCAGGTAGTTACGGAAACAACCAGGAAAGAAAACGTCCTTGATCTATTACTAGTAAATAATCCAACGTTAGTCACTGATGTCTCAGTTGTACCAGGCATTTCAGATCATGATTGCCCAATTCTCACGATTGCTGGTTGTCCAACTCGCCAGAAGCTATTAAGAAGGAAAATCAACATCTACAGCAAAGCGGATTGGGAGAAATTTGCTGATTTCATGCAAGGTGTAGGCAAGGAAATTGAAGATAAGCTTGACTTTTGCTCAGTGAATGAGGCTTGGGTTATGTTCAAGAATGGGATAGAGAAGGGAGTGACAGAGTTTGTTCCACATAAGATGACATCCAAAAAGAATGACATACCTTGGATTTCAAACAAGATTAAAAGGTTGATCAAAAGGAGAGATAGGTTGAACAAAAAAAGTCGGAACATGAAATTGAGAAACCACGGGGTAGTCCCTTTTCAATTGGAGGAAGAATTTTTTTTTAATTGTTCCGTATTCCACATTTCAACAAATACATAAAACCTAAACATCACAATACAAAAGCCTGGATGAATTGTTAAGTACAGCTTATAAGACAATAAAACATGTGAAATATGAGGAATCTACATAGAAGCATTGCTTGCAGGGTGTAGATTCCCAGATGCGGATGTGAGATTACTTGGTATATGTAATTAAAGGAATGACAATTTTTGAATTGGAGAAATATGAACGCCAAAAAGTAAAAAGAAAAAGAAAAAAACAAAGAAAACAATGTCCGCGGCACAAGACTTCTTGAGAATTGCGTGATCACCCGAGCGAGGTACAAGTCAGATGCAGTGTACAATAGCAGAGATACCAAATGTGTACAAAGAAAGTTCAGGAGATAATACAGAAATCACGAGCGAGGCACATGTTACATAATCGATAATGTCAGTAATGTGAAGTATGAACAGAGAATGTCGAGAAGGATTGAAGAATAGCTATGGATATGAATTCAGAAAAAACTACTTTAAGTTTATGCTTAAATGAATAAAGAGACTGAGATTGGATTATTTCTCTATCCAACTCATTCCAAAATTTAGGTCCTGTGGTGGTTATTGTTTTTAAAGCAGATTCGGTCCGTACAGGAGAAAGATGAAAATAATATTTTTGTCTAGTAGGGTAAGAATGAACTTCAGTATTTTTGACAAACATCGAAGAAAACACATCAGGGAGACCACATGAGTTTAATTGATACATAAATGACCCGATATTAAAATGATATAAATCCTGGATATTAAGTGTTCTACTGGAAAAGAATAAGACATTAGTGTGTTCCAAAAATGTGGCGAAGTTAATCATCTGTATAGCTCTTTTCTGTATCAATAATAAAGACTTAAGTCTAGTTGTACAGCAGTTTCCCCATGCCAGGATTGCATAACCTATATAAGGCAGAAATAGAGTAGAATACAATGAATGCAGAACATGTTTAGGAAAATACTGTTTTAACTTTTACATAACACCTACATTTTTGATAATAATTTACGCAAAAAAAAAAATCAATATGAACTTTCCATGTCAACTTACAATCAATATAAGGACCAAGGAATTTTATATATTCCACCTTGTTCAATTCCACGTCGTTTATAACCAACTTACCCGGTAAACTATTGATTATATTGCTAAAAACCATAAATTTTGTCTTATTCAAATTCAATGACAATTTATTAGCCTGAATCCACTTAGATGCTGATTTTAATTCAGTATTAATGCTATCCAGTAAAACATGAGGGTTTCGATTTGAATAAAAAATGCTGGAGTCATCGGCAAAAAGTAGAAAATAGAGCAGAGAGGACAAACTGCGAAAGTCATTCATATAAAGAATAAACAATAAAGGACCTAAAAGGGATCCTTGCGGTACCCCACAAGTTATAGGCTGTGAGCTGGACACATGGCCATTCAAACTAACAAATTGAGTTCTTCCAGTAAGGTAACTTCTCTACCACTCCAAGGCCCTTCCACGAATCCCATAGTGTTGTAATTTGTATAATAATATTTCATGGTTGATTGTGTCAAAGGCCTTAGAGTAGTCAAGAAAGATACCTACTGTGTGACACTTGGCATCGATCGCTTTGATAATTTTCTCTATCATTAGTTAAATAGCATGAATTGTGGAATGCTTTTTTACGAAATCCAAATTGATTATCATCTACTACATTACAGTCATTTAAGAATCGGAATACACGTGTGTACACAATCTTTTCAAGTAATTTAGAAAAAGAAGTTAATAACGATATTGGTCGATAATTTCCCAGTTCGTCCTCTCGGCCCTTTTTATATATCGGGATAACTTTAGTGATTTTCATCCTAGTAGACACTACACCGTTCAGTAATGACAAATTAAATATATTGGCGAGAGGTACAACAATCCCATATAGATATTTCAGAAGATAATTAGAAATTCCATCATAACCAGTACTTTTTTGGCTTTAAGATTATTTACAATATCAACAATTTCGGATTCTAATACAGGCATAAAAACCAAAGATTGATTATTGCGATGACTTAGATACGTAGAAAACGGTATATCCGTTTCCGGAATAACATCAGCTAAATTAGATCCAACCTTCACAAAATATGAGTTAAACGCTTCAGAGATTTCATTATCATCTCTTAACTCGATTTCATTTAAACAAATCTTATGGATATCCTATTTATTTCGTTTCTTCTGAAGAACATTATTAATAACTTTCCACGTGGATTTAATGTCCTTCTCATGGAGAAGCTAGAAGAAAAATATGTCTTTTTTGCCTCACGCAACACACAAGTAAGAACATTACGATAACTAGTATATTTAGCAGCATCAGTTTTTTGAGACTTGAATATATAAAAGAGCTTATTTTTCCTATTGATAGACCTCAGCAAATATTTCGATATCCAGGGGGATCGTGGTATCTTTTTTATAATTTGATCTAGATCGTGATCTTATTGGAAAATTAAAAGAGAAAAGAGGAGCGATCAGATCAACAAACTTATCATATGCATCATTAGGCTCATTCGCATTGAGAACCACTGACCAATCAATATTTAACAGGCTTTCCTTAAATCTTATAATATTTTGTTCAGACATAACACGAGCTGTAGAATTCATTTCCAAAGTTGCAGGCTTGAAACGATTTAGTATAAATGGACTGGAAGCAAACACTGGGAAATGATCAGACATATCCGAAACTATTGTACCTTGATCAGTTGGATAATGAATATTCGAGAATATATTATCAATAATTGTATACGCTGAATCAAATATTCTGGTAGGTTTAGTTATACACGGTGTAAAAGCATATGAAAACATAGTGTCCACAAAATTCTGGCAACAGGTCTTTTCGTGATACTGCAGTAAATCAAGACTGAAATCCCCCATTAAGAAAACAATGTTTACTATGGAAAGACTCAGAATTCAATACGGAATTCAGTACATCAAAAAAGCAGTATGATTACAGTTTGGTGGTCTATAAATCTCACCAATCAAAATATTCTTTCCAGCTGGTATGTCGATTTCAATAAAGATGCTTTCAAAATCTACAGTCATATGACATAAATTCTGAATCAAATCAAAATTGAATCCTTTCTGAACATAAAGAGCCACACCTCCTCCATGTTTATTTACTCTATTATCAAACACAAGAGAATATCCATCCAAATGAACTATAGGGAAATGACACGTCGGACAGCCACGTGTTGAAAGCAGTTGAAAGCAGTTAAGAAATCGCTGCAACAGGAGCTAAGGAGGGCTTATTGGAATTATGTGGAATCTCTTTTTTTCTATCGATGAAGATACCACAGAATTTCACAGTATGAAATATTTTGGGGCTTCATCAAACACAACAGGACTGATAGTACAGGAATAAGAGAACTGAAAAGTGATGGTATTACGATCACTGATCCGATTGTAAAAGCTGAAGCATTGAACCAACAGTTCAAAAGTGTTTTCACCAAGGAAACTCCCATACCGAATGACTTACTACCGGAAACCTCAGACTTTGAAGAAATTGAGGATATTTTGTTTACATCAAAGGGTGTTGAGAAGTTGCTTTGTGGTTTGAAGATATACAAGGCCCCTGGACCGGATGGCATAACTCCACGAGTCTTGAAGCAGCTGGAAAAAATTCTGGCTCCAAGTCTTTGCGATATATTCCGGTTGTCAAATGAATTAAGTGAAATACCAAATGATTGGCGTGAAGCAAATGTTGTACCAGTCTACAAGAAAGGTAATCGATCTACTCCTGTAAACTACCGCCCCATTTAGCTGACATGTATTTGCTGTAAACTAATGGAACACGTTTTAGCCAGCAAAATTATGAAAATAACATCATTTTTCCCCTGCAATATGGCTTCCGTAAGAACATGTCATGTGAACAACAATTACTTGGTTTCACAAGCGATTTACACAGGAACTTGGATGCAGGGCGTCAAACGGATGTTGTAATCACGGATTTTTCAAAAGCTTTTGACAAGGTTTGACATGAGCGGCTTTTACGTAAACTAGACTACTACGGTATCAGGGGGAAACATCTGGAATGGATTCAAAGTTTTCTCAATGGAACAAGTCAGTGGGTCGTTTTGGATGGTATTAAATATCATCCAGTAGCGGTAGAATCTGGAGTGCCTCAGGGGTCGGTTCTTGGGCTTTGCCTCTTTCTGCTTTACATCAATGACTTGCCTGATGGTCTCGCGTCAAAGGTTCGCCTTTTTGCCGATGATGCAATTTCTTACATGACCATCGGCAATCAACAACATACGCAAAATCTTCAACAGGACCTAAACAAAATTGGTGACTGGGCGAAAAAAATGGATGATGGATTTGAACACAGATAAGTGTAAGGTTTTGACAATATCCAGGAAAAGAAGTAAGGTGCAACACGTGTATCATCTAAATAACGCCCCTCTTGAATCTGTTGAATCCGGGAAATACTTGGGTGTAACCATCACTTCTGATTTGAAGTGGACCCAACACATCAACAATACTGTCAATAAAGCCAATAACGTGCTTGCATTTCTAAAACGCAATCTTCGCATAAAATCTTCTCATGTTAAAGCCACAGCTTACAAAACGTTGGTTCGACCAATTGTTGAGTATGCTTCCACAGTTTGGGACCCATCTACCAAGAACTTAATCCACCAAGTAAAAATGGTCCAGAGAAGAGCTGCGCGATTCACTTTAAATCGCTATCATAACACCTCGAGTGTCACCAAAATGCTACAAGAACTTGATTGGACCACTCTGGAACAGCGCAGAGAAAATGACAGGCTAATTATGATGTACAAAATACACAATAATCTTACTCCTCTTTCAGCACAGGACTATAAACAGGCTACTCATGACGGGAGCCTCGCAACCACACTCCTATCAGGAACCATATTCGAGAACTGAATCGCATCGCCATTCGTTCTTCCCAAGAACTGTAAGGAACTGGAATTCGCTGTCGTCAAAAATTGCTTCAGCGCCATCTGTGGGATCATTTCGAAACCGTCTAACGGTTGATCACAGTGGCTAGTTATTTTCGTCAAATTTTCTATGTGCGTGTAAATATCTGTAAATAAATTGTATTATAATGTAAATAGCACCAGTCTGCAAGAATCTTCAGTCTATTGATGGAGGCAGACTTAATCAGAAGAAGAAGAAGGAGAAGCCACCTGAATTCGAGTCTATACTTAAAGGGTGGTATTCTGAAATCCTTCCTAGGAAGAAATTTCTTCCGAAGTCAGGATTGTTTCCTAAGTGGTATTCTGAAAATCTTCCTAAGTTTCTTCCTAAGTAGACTTAGGTAGAAACTTAGGAAGGGGGCGGGAATATGCAAATTTCTGACTTAGGAAGAAGAATGGTATTCTATAATGCACTTAGAAAAGAATTTTAAGAAAATATTTAGGAAAGCTCCGCCCCTGTCCTAAGTACGTTATTAAGAATAGCAAACTGCAAGCATCGTGATAAGCGCGCTTGTCAGTCATTGCGCGCACATGTACTTTGATGCGCGAAATGAGCGTGAGAAAAGGGACATGCCGCGCACTCGTGTATTTGACCCTACGTCATAGTAATATGCGATTGTCATTGGCAGACATCGGTTAGTTCCTTATGATACGGCATTTCGTATTGGCTTCGGAAAGGACGTGGGTGGGGAAAAGTATAGCTTAATTTGCATTAAGAAGTGCCTAGGAAGAAATTTCAGAATACCAATTTTGTCTTTCCTAGGCACTTCCTAAGTTTCTGACTTTAACTCTTCATGTGCCACGTTCGCATGTCCGGCTCAGTCGACGGCGTGCCAACTTCGCATATTCTGCTCAACAAACAAAGCCGACAAAACCGATCGATAAATCGCTAATCCCGCGGTACAATCAAACCGTTTCTCGCCCTTTTGTTCCTCTCACATACGGCTTGCATTCTATTTGGTGATTGACTATCAAGTGGTGTTCCCAACTAGATTTGCGTGTACATTCTAAGTTTCTGTCACTATTTTATGTGCAAAAATCATGCCTTTACAGTAATGTAGCAACTGGTAATGCAAAAGAAATATTGAAATAGAATTGTCATACATTGTATATATGGAAGCAAAGTTTTGCATTCCTCTTTGATTGTGCTCACTATAATGACCAGCTTAATAGAAATTTGTGGAAGTTACACAAATTGGAAAAACAGGAATTCTTACTCAAAGCATTACCATACCCTCGTGTCTCAGAATAACGTGGCACACAGGGGTTTTTCACCATGGCACATAAAGAGTTAATAGGAAGAAACTTAAGGGGGTTTCACACCAAGCTTTGCGTAGAGTAGCGTAGAGTTGCGTAGAGTTGCGTAGCGACTACGCCGAAATCGGCTGCGTAGTAGCGCGTAGATATGCAGCGTGTTTCGCGTATAGCGGGCGTAGAGTTGCTTACACATACGTAGGTTGAGCGTAGAGACCGCGTAGAGTTGCTCACAGTTGCGTAAAGTTGCGTTCCGCGGGCGTATTCATAAAATAATGAGACTGCAGAGCTACTTCACCAGAGCTTTGTGCTTCTCAGTTCACTCTTGTCTGCTGTTCGAACAGGTAGCTAAACGTCATGGGGAGGTTGAATCCATTGCTAGTGTCTACAATTCTTCACCATTTGGATGCCCTAGAGACAGTATTCACAGAATGCGAACGTTTTCAACGAGAAAAGGAAAGAAAACGGGCTGTTGCAAGAATAAGAAGAAGGGTGTGGGTCAAGCCTTGGATCCAGCGTCGACCCCTCCACGGGCAGTATGAACAACTGATGAAAGAACTGCATGCCGAAGATGTTTCTTCATTTACCAATTTCATGCGGATGGAGCCACAGGTATTCAATGAACTCCTGACACGAATTGCACCGAGAATCACAAAACAGGATACCAACTTCAGACATTCTTTGGAACCTGGTTTGAAACTTGCCATAACTTTGAGGTTTCTAGCCACTGGCAATAGCTACAAGACCCTACAATATGGATTTCGAGTTGCTCATAATACTATTTGTGAGTTTATCCCCCAAGTGTGCCAGGCAATAATTAAAGAATTATCTGATGAAGTTCTCATGTGCCCAGATACCCCAGAGGGATGGAAACAAGTGGCTGAAGATTTCTACAACCATTGGAACTTTCCTCACTGCGTTGGAGCAATAGATGGCAAACATGTTGCCATTAAGAAACCTGCAAAGACCGGAAGTTTGTTCTACAACTACAAAGGTTTTTTCTCCATTGTCCTGCTGGCAATTGTAGACGCTAACTACAGGTTCATGTATGTGGACATTGGACAGACAGGTTCTGGCTCTGATGCTGGGGTGTTCAATCAGAGCCCTTTCAAGACAGCCATTGAGAGCGGGAAGCTGAACCTGCCTGCAGCAGACCCTCTGCCCCATGATGACCAGCCACTTGAATACTTCCTTGTTGGAGACGACGCTTTTGCGCTGAGGACTTGGCTGATGAAGCCTCTGCCACTTCGCAACATGACTCACCAGCAGCGAGTCTACAACTACAGGCTTTCACGAGCCAGACGGGTTGTAGAGAATGCGTTTGGTCTGCTGGCAGCAAGGTTCCGCTGCCTTCTGGTCACTTTGCCTCTAACTCCAGAGAGAGTCATCAAGATTACCCATGCATGCTGTGTCCTGCACAACTTTCTTCTGTTCAGAAACCCTACAGCTGATGTAGCTACACTTGATCAAGAGGACCAGCAGCACAACCATGAAGTAATTCCTGGTTCATGGAGACAGGATGCCCATCTGCCAGACATGGAACAACTGTATCGTGGCAACACAAGCAGAGCAGCAAAGGAGCAAAGGAACTACCTCGTGGAGTATTTCAACTCGCCAGTAGGCAGTGTACCATGGCAAGATGAGATCCTGATAATCAATAATTAGATCAGTGTGACTGAATGACATTGCAGTAGCTTCCTCTACCTTTGATATCGAAGCCACAATTTGGAGACAATATGACTTTACCGACCTTGTTTGATGTGTACGTGCTATTTCATCTGAAAGTAGTTGTTGCATTTCCGTTAAAGCACACTTCCTTCATTGTGAATAAATGCAAAAGGACTGAATTTAGTTTGTTTCGACTTTACTTTGTAGCAAACTCTGCTACTTACAGAGAATCTTGCAAGTTATATTATTATTTCCCTTTTTCTTGAAGTACATGTGAAAAAGTAACAGCATGCAAAGGGGTCCGTTTGATTGTAAACAGTTTCATGATAACTGAAGCAAGATATATAATGGAACAGAAAAGGAGGAAATGAACTACCTCGTCGAGTCTTTCAACTCGCTCGTAGGCAGTGTGCCATTACACGATGACATGTGCTGATTATAAATAATTACGTTACGATGACTGAACATTCCTCTACCTTGGGCATCGAAGCCACCATAACATTTTGGAAACAATATGTATTTTAGCAACCTTGTTTGATGCGCCATTTTATTTGAAAATTTACAGAGAAGTTGTTGCATTTCAGTCAAAGCTCACTCCACATTTATAAAGCACAATCATTGTGAATAAATGCAAACGGATCGAATTCAGTTGTTCAAAGACAATAATTTGTACAAACAAGCTGTGCTACTTACAGAGAATCTTACAAGTTATATGAATATTTCGCTTTGCTTGAAATACATACTGATAACAATAGCAGCATGCAAAGGGGTTTCGTTTGATTGTAGTCAGTTTCGTTATTACTGAAGCAATAATTTCTCTATAGAAGAGCGGCAAAGGAGTAAAGAAACAACCTCGTGGAGTATTTCAACTCGATCGCGTGTAGGCAGTGTGCAATGGCTAGATGAGATACTGATCATCAATAATTATATCATTGTGACTGAATGACATTCCTCTTTCTTGGACATCGACGCCACAATAACATTTGGGAGACAATACGTCTTCACCGACCTTGTTTGATTCGATACTTCATTGAAAAATTTACAAAGTAGTCATTGCAGTTCTGTTGAAGTGTGTAGATTTGTATCACTATGAATTAATACATGTGGATCGAATTCAGTTCGTTTAAGAGACAAAATTTATTAAGAAGCAAACAAACTGTGCAGGTTACAGAGAACCTTACAAGTTATACAAGTATTTCAGTTTTTCTTGAAGAAATGATAACTACACAACAACAGCATACAAAGGGGTTCCGTTTGATTGTGGTCAGTTTCATTCTTATACGGAAACAAGAATTTTCTCATGATAGTCATGTAGGAAGAAATTGTCATTGATAAATGTGTCATGATTTTATTTTTGCGGTCGTGCAGATGCTGACTCTTCGAAATCCTATATATAGTGTATCTTAAAAGTCCACGCGTTGAATATTTTTAATTTTTTGTTGGGGGAGGGGGGAGGAGAGAAATATGAAATTCATCTCAAAACTACAAACTAGAGTAGTCATTTCTGTATTCGTGCGTTGCTCAAACTATTACATATCTGACATGTCTGATGTGGTGCCACGGTTGATTTAATAAAAGGCTGACATAAAAGCCTGTCTTGCAGACTGCACAATGTTTTGCAAAAATGTGTTTGATTCTAATTCCAGACCATTTCGACTTTGAGACTTGTATATTTGGTCTTTTAAAGACAAAAAATTGGTGTTTGATTACTCTTTACTCTGAAAATGTCAACAAAAGAGATTCCCTTCAACAAATAACCATACCAATCAACTTTATGGCGTCCGAGAAGAGTAACATTAACGTCAATCAGAATTTATGTGACCTTAAACAACAATAGTTTTACACAACTTTAACTTGATAATTAGCCTTATGATCACTATAATCTTATACGAACAACAGCATAAAACAAGCATAAATCCTTGTTTATACACTCTGAAATGTAATTTGTAAAGTTACATGACAAGTACAACTGACATGACTGTATCTTGATCATCAAGTAGGCCTACTGATTACCACGGTACCAACAAACAACAGAAAACAAGAATGAAAACCCTGCTAACACTTTAAAATGTGAACTGTAAACTTACAGGAGGAGAGCAACTTCAAATACAAACTTGAACACGAAATAATGATTACCATGGAGACCACAGTCCCAAACTTACATGTAAATCCTGATGAAGTCTAAAACGCGGTGTAGTTCTAAATGCCTATACTTTAAAATCAAAGAGATCAAAAATGAAAACAAAAAATCTAAGAAATGAAAAAAATAAAAAGTCAAGATCAACCGTCTGTAACACTTGCCAGACACAGTTTAATCCTGGCAGCTTGTGAACACAACAGTTATTCGCTATCGGTCTCTTCCTGAGTGTTGTTCTCACTGGACGCGTTCATCAGGGGATCTGGACACTGGAAGGTAAACATCTGTGAGGCAGTATCATAGCTGCTGGTACTAGCACCCGGGTCAGAGTAGGACAAGGGCTTTTTGGCAGGTCCAGCGGATGATGAGCTTCGCTCTTGAGGCGGAGACCATACAGGGAGATTATGATGGGCCTGAAAGTCTTGCGATGTCGTCTGCTGGCCATGCGGCTGTTGACTCTGTGACGAACTGTATCGATGACCTCGGAACGGGTGGCCCTGTGGCGAGATGTCTTGGTGGCCCAGTGACTGACCATGGTAAATCGAAGGCTCAAAAAATTGTTGATTCCGAAAGGGTTGTGCAGGAGACAGGAAAGGTTGTGGATGGGACTGGAAAGTTTGTATTGGAGGTCGGAATTGTGGAGGAGCCTTGGAGGGCTGTGCAAGAGGCTGAAATGGCTGCTGGGCTTGTTGTGATTCTCGGTTCTTCTGGATTTGCTGTCTTCTGTATTGATGAAGCTGTTTTGTCGCATCGATATAATATTCATTCCATGTCTCCTCATCCATCTTGCTTGTTTCATGAAACACCAGTTCTGCAAACATCCTTTGACTCTCGAAACCCTTTTCCGCATTCATAGCTTCAATAATGGCAGCCCTGGTGGAACTGACCTGTTTTGACAGCTAAAAAGACATACAAATAGAAATAATGAGTGAAATACAGACAAAATCTGTCCTCTCTTAATTTTTCTCTTTTGCTCACGCATTTCCCATTTCTGTGTATTTTTCTGATCATTATTTCTGTCTTCCTCCTTCTATTGGCCTTGCTGTAACATGTATGACCTTTCTCAGCTGCTTCATCCTTCTCTCACTTTCTCGTTTCCTCTTTTTTTTTCATTATCAATTGCATTATTTATACATATATACTTTCTTTTTTTCTTCCTTTCATCTTACTGTTTCGGTTTATTCCCCTTTTAATCTTCTCTTTTTTCTTTCTTTCTATAAATTCTCTGTAATTGCCGCTGTGACGCGTTTACTGCATTCGTTCCATAAGCATGATAAAATCTAGAAACACTTTACCTGAGCAAAATCTGATGCAGGGGAGATATCTCTCTTCTTGCATGGCCCTCCTTTGCTTCGTGAAGCCTTGCTGGAAGATGCCCGGCTGGGAGGCCTACTGTCTATCGAGCTGTTGACACTGAGGTCTATGGTTTCGTCTTCATCGTTCTCTTCTTCATCAGCCCCCTCATCGTCGTCCTCGGATTCTCTTTTCCCTTCTGATGATGCACATAGGCCTACTGTTCCTTTCTACACCAAGTTAAAAAAGCAAAACGTGACATTTTCATTAATATTGACTTGTTCACTGTTGATTTTTGTGTCCCTTGAAGTTGATATATTCATTTCTGATGAATAATTATGGACATGCATTAACGAGAAGTGCGACTCCTTGAACAAATGTCTCACAGGACCTTGGAATATAAATAAGCCTTGTCAGGAAATACAATTGAATATAGTGCGCAATTGGGACAAAGGCATTCATTCCAATTCCATTCAAGAAACATTTATTTCTACATTAAATGAAACAGGGAGTAGAACCAGCGATACCCTGATAAAAGTGGGAGGTTGTCGTGTAAGGAACCTATACTTACCAATCCAGCAACACTTGGGGTTCCAGTGTTCTTCACGTTTCGGTACTGATGGATCCAACCAAATCGTTTCAGGAAGCGACTGTTTTCTGCTGTCATGTTGATAGATCCACTCCCTGATGCTCCTCTAGAGATCTTCATAAGCCTACCAACTTTATCTCGTTGAGTTTTCACCCATGTCTGCAAGCGCTGTCCTGGCTGGTCACCTGTACCTTCCACCCCAATCTCCAAGGCCTTTTCCTGATACAGCTGCTTCTTTGCCTCCTTATTACTATAGTCTTCACAAGCCTTATCATAGAGCATCGGGTGTTGTTGCACCCACTCCATAATAGCCACCCTCTGTTGGTCACTTGAAACTGAAAAGGGTGGAAGCTTGGTTTGTCTCCTCTTCTTCAGTGGTTTTGAAACTTCCCGGGCATCTTCATTGCCAGATTCATCACTAGGTTCAGATAGTGCTGGCGAATTGTCTGCATCTTGATGAGTAGGAGAAGAACTCTTGCCCGTATTACACCCTTTGCTCTTCCTTTTCGGCATTGTGCAGTAATAGGCCTACACAAGAAGGACAGTCTCGAAGAGCACAGGTAGAATCATTCACCAGCGATGTGCAGAGTCCAGTGGGATGAATGAGACCAAGCAGTTTTCCAACACGGATCATGCGTGGGAATGCCAAATTTGGATGTACAGTAATAAAGGCTACGCAACTGTAAGCAACTCTACGCAAATGTACGACAGGTCTACGCAAGTGTACACAAATGTCTACGTAACAGTACGCAACACTACGCCATGTCATACGCGAGCCCCAAAAGTCCTTTCGTGTGAAAACGGTTTGGTGGCGTACTGTTGCGTTTAAATGGCGCAGAGTTGCGTAGTGTTGCGTACATTTGCGTACAGTTTGCGTACCAGTGCGGTACGCGGACGGTACGCGAAAAAATTAAACATGTTTAATTTTCTGCGTACATCTCGCGTACAAATTTTGCGTCCCTCGGCGTACTGTTACGCAGAGTTGCGTGCTCACAGCGCATAGTTGCGTAGTGTTGCGTAGTCACTACGCAACCCTACGCAACACTACGTAACTCTACGCAAAGCTTGGTGTGAAACCCCCTTAAGGAAGAAACTTAGGAATATTTTCAGAATTCCACCCATAATTCCTACAATCTACCCTATTCCTAAGCTTCTACATCCTATACCTATACCTATTCCTATTTCGTAGCTGAAAGTAAAGTATTTGATTTTCTTTATGAACCCCCGCGTGATGATAATGTTTCACGACATGGTTACTAACTGGATGACACTTTCATTACATTTTAATCAAAATTCCACCGAAACATCGGAATACTTTTTCAAACGCGAGTGGAAATTGTGCATAAATGAGCAATAATTTGATGACAATTTGTAACATAGTCTACAGTTTAATCCCGGCATCAACATTTTTTCGATATTTTCGCCAGATTTGAATTGCAAATTCTCTCATTAATATTCATGGGTTTGTATGTCGTTATTCTAACATTGGGCCAACGTTGTCCGAACCGCTTTTTTACATGCTTATGACTTGGCAAAAAATCCAAATACAGTGTATTGAAAAATTTCTTTTTTATGAACACGCTGTAATAATATAAGCAGTAAACACTTAAATAGCTTAACAGTTTAAAGTTTCTCTATTCCGTTATCATGATCAATTATATTTTTTGTTACAATGACAAAGTGCGCATTTTTTTTTATGATTCGTGGCTTTTTAAAATTCTGTTCAGTGAACCATTCTTATTCAATGAATGAAAGTCAAATTGACATTATGTACGGCTTTAAATCATTTTTTTTTTTGTTTCCTTTGGTGGGAATAAGAATAGACCTGTTGAATCTTGGCAAGTACCCGGTTGTGAACTACATATGCTATAATCTCCCCAACATTGGCTAATACTCACGCAACTCTTGGCCAAAGAGGTAGCATCTAAGCCACATTTTAGAAATAGTTGTGCTTTTTCTTGTGTCTCAATCATTAAAATGAGAGCATAAGAACATTGGTCTTTAACATTAGCCATACATACACGAATCAATTGAAACTTTTCCTTACTATTATACACTCTGGACACCCGATGCAGCCATGCCTACCATACTGCCACTGTGGTCCAACGTATGTCGTATGTATGTGAGCCAATCACTCTCCGCACTCTCCTCTTTGGCAAAAATAGGAAGGTGGCCGAACGTTTAGGCAACGTTAGGTCACCAAATATTTCAGTAATGACAGTACTGGCCAAAATGACGTTGGTCCTTCCAACCGTCCGTCAATATGATTTCGGAACGACGTCATATTACTAACATTGTGCTCACATACAAACATTCAAGTTGGATAACATTGGATAAACGCAGCATTCAAAGTAGAAATTTGGTCGATGTGATGTATTTGGCATTGTACTCACGTCAGTCCAACGTCAGACTTTCACTGTTGGACCAGTGGTTTCCCTACGACCAAAATGACGTTGAGCCAAGGTCTTATTCTGACGTTGTGCCAACATACATGCATGACATTTTACCAACATTGGGCCAACGCAGCATTCAAAGTGGTAACATGGTTGTTATAATGTCGGTCTGACTTTGATCCAACGTCGGCCCTACGTCAGACTTTCACTGTTGTACCAGTGGTTGCCCGACGACCAAAATGACGTTGAACCAACGTCTTATTCTGACGTTGTCGGTCAGTCGATCAAAGTCGGTCAAATGTCAAACTTTCATTGTTTGTCAGTGGTGGCCCGCCGACCATATTGACGTTGAGCCAACGTCATATAATGATGTTGTGCCAACATACACGCATGACGTTTGACCAACACTGGGCCAACGCTGCATTCAATTTGGTATATGGTTGGTATAATGGCGGTCTGACATTGAACCAATGTGGGTCCAACGTCAGGCTTTCACTGTTGGGCCAATGTTGGCCCGATGGCCAAAATGACGTCGGAGCAACGCCATATTTCGAACGTTGTGCCAACATACATACTTTGAAGTTGGATTAACATTGGACTAATGCAATATGCAAAGTGGAAATACGGTTGATATGATGTTCATTTGGCATTGTGCCAACGTCATTCCAATGTCAGACATTCACGGTTGGGCAGTGGTAGCCCGACGACCAAAATGACGTTGAGCCAACGTCATATTATAATGTTGTGCCAACATACACGCATGACGTTTGACCAACACTGGGCCAACGCTGCATTCAAAGAGGGGGAAATAGTTGGTATAATGTCGATCTGACATTGAACCAACGTCGGTCCAACGTCAGGCTTTCACTCTTGGGCCAATGTTGGCCCGATGGCCAAAATGACGTCGAAGCGACGCCATATTTCGAACGTTGTGCCAACATACATACTTTCAAGTTGGATTAACATCGGACAAATGCAGATGTTGATTTGACATTGTGCCAAGGTCAGACTTTCACTGTTTGACCAGAAAACCAAATCAAACAAGACTAGAATTGGAATTTGTCAACACTGACAAATTAGTGATCCGATCTTTTCGAAAATCAATGATTTGAGTCCTGATTCCAATATAGGCATCTAACGATAGCGCAAAGTCTCAGCTACAACATATTAAAATCTGGAAGAAATTCACGGAAGGTTAAGTGAGCTAGTGCTCGATAAAGACAATCATGTCAACCTTTCACATCTTTAGAAAAATTGCCTCCCATAGAGATAACACGTCGTAACGAAGATACAAAAAGAAGTACATGTGACCTTTGACCCCCACTTTGCACAGACAAGATGGCATCTAAGCAAAAAGTGGTTATTTTGTGAAATGATTCTAGTAACATAGTCTTTGCGTGTGCAAAATATGGGAAAGATAGGACATGTATTCACCAAGATACAGGATGAAACATTTATGACCTTTGACCCTAATTTACATGCACAAGATAGTGTCCGATCAAGTAGTTGTGATTTTATGAAATAATGTACGTGACATGAACTAAACATGTGCAAAATATTGGGCTGATAGGGCTTGTTTTTCTTGAGTTATTGCAAAGAAAGTTGCAAAAAGAAAGGAATATGAAAATACATCGAAGATAAGCTTTAATTTCAACCAAGTTTTTTGACGTGATCCCGACACCGTATGAAAAAATGAAGGGCACAGTAACGGTAACCCAAAGTTTCAGCTACAACACAGCAAAGTCTGGGAGAAATTCACCGAAGCATAAGTGAGCTAGTGCTCGAAAAAGACAGTCATGTCAATTTTCATTTCCAGAAAAACTGCACTCCCATAGACATAACACGTAAACTTGTCGAATTTGACAAGATTACTTTCAATCCATTTTTACGAGGTGATGCCGTTAACCAATCAAAACGTTGTTATCATATTAATGAAAGAGCATTTAATAAGCTACAACATACTGAAATCTAGGTGAAAATTGGCAAACGATTAGTGAGATACGCTCGAGTGAACTTGACATTTGATGACGTCATTTTGAAAATTTACTTTTTTATATAAATTATCTATATTATTGATAAATTATAAATATATCAAAATTTAGGGTTGCCTATTACATTTAAATCGGCCCTCAAAAGACCCCTCTTAAGTGCTTCAAAGAGCATATCATATGAGGACCTTTTTAAAGTCCCTACCGGGATGGGGTTGGGGTTGAACACTTTTTCAGAAATTAGGGGCGTACTTTTCGCGCTTGCCCCGGGTGCCGTTTTCCCTAGATACGCCACTGACTACCAAGTACAGTGAGTATAGTAGCCTACTGGAAGCAGCAAGCTCTGGAAGCTCTGGGAGTAGCAAGTTACTTGCTACTCAATGTAATTAGTAATAGCACATGGACTTGGTAATCTTTAGTAATAGCAGATATGAATTTTTTCAATGACTGAAAGTTAAAACTGAAAGATAACTGAGTGTGAGTCTACAAATTGTGGTTGGATGACTTTATTGCGCCTAAAATTCACTAGATATCTAGGTCTAGGAACAGTGGCGTAACTACGTGGGGGGGGGGGGGCACGTGCCCCTAAGATTCTTAGATTTCTTTTAACCATATAATTAAAGAGGCATAACATTGTTCAAAAAGCCCGAAGACGACAAAAGATTGTGATTCAGCATTTTGAATACAAGCAGGATGTGCGCAGTGTACTCAGAATATCGGAATGGCAAAAAGAGTCGCTGCAATGTTGCGCAATGTGATGTTTGATAGGTTGTACACATTTGCTATCAAAGCTTGATCATTGATTTTGAAGTGTTGCTTTACCTACTAGTCTAATGCCTTGCATTGCCAATAATAAGACTTGACCTTGGCTATTTCCTAACTTTTCCATCTATATGAAACACACACACTCACAAACCCAAACAAATTAGGGAATGCTCCATATAAAGTGCAGGGGTGGTATTCTGAACACCGTTTTATCTCTGTTGTAACTTGTGTTGTAACTTGTGTTGTAAGTCTGTGAGTTACAACACCGCTAAAACAGTTGTAAATCGGTATTCTGAAAACTGTTTTAACGGTGTTGTAAATCATGATAACCCCGCCCATCGCAATAATCATATCCAATAGGAAATATTGTTAGAAGTAGCATCTAAGACATTTCAACCAATAAGATTGCTCCCTTGGGCAAATGCGCCTTGCTTAACTCTGCGCGTTTTAACAAGCACTCATTCTCTGGCGTGCGCACAAATAGGACAATGGCATGCGCAGGTAAAGAGAGCCAGAGATAGAATAAAGTTACAGCAGAAGCTTGATCATTTATGCCTTCTTACCGGTTTTGACGTATAGTTGGTGCGGAAGGGGATTCGCAAAGCTATCTCAGATTGAGTCTTTTTATTTGAAATTTTGTCTAAAAAAATAAAAAGATATCTGGCGTTCATAAGAGGAACCCAAATTTCATGGTTTATGGGGAACTAGACGCTTCTAAATTAAGTTAAGCCCTTGCAATGCCATGTTATTATTATCATTATCATCATTGTTGTTGTTGTTGTTGTTGTTGTCACTATCATCACAAGATATCTCTTGGAGATCAATATCACGTCAAGTTCCATCATGGAACCTTGGACTTCTAATACTTTTCTCAGGATTCGCGCCATTCCCAGCAATAAATATTTTTGAAACACCCAAAGGTACTGATAATGAATTCTAATTGGTGAAGATAGTGAAATCATATAAAAAAATGTTTAATATTTGGAAACACATTTTTGAAATGAATAGTGCTTAAAATAAATTGCCGACGGTGCCGGTAACCTTTGTGTTCATTTATACAACGCGTATGTATACTTGCAGTGTTACTGTTACCAAATTTTGTATTGTGGAATGAGTTTACATTTTGTCAAACTGCTATATCTTTTGCCTTTCTGTACATACATTGCTTTTATTTTTTGTATATCTTTTTATTTTGAACTCGCATACCACAATATTGACTTGATGAATTATCTCACTATCTAACCTAAGTTAAAACGACAGTTACAACGGAGTTAAAACACCTTCCACCCTGTTTTATCTCAGAAGCATAAATTTGCACGGGGCGTGACTTACAACAGAAGATAAAACAGTTTTCAGAATACCGTGTAATCTAATGGGTTTTCAGGTTTGCGCCCACTGTTACGCGCGTGCGCATACCCTAAGACAATGGTATGCGCAGGCAAAGAGTGCGCAAGATAAAACACAAGTTACAACAGAAGTTACAACAGAAGTTACAACAGAGATAAAACGGTGTTCAGAATACCGATTTGCTATAACAGACTTACAACAGAGATAAAACGGTCTCAGAATACCACCCCAGATTTTGGACATCCTTCTCCCGCTTGGTCACTTCGACGCCCCCTCGCTGGTCATACCTCCCCCAATCATGAACATAAACCGACACCCTTGACTACAATGGTGGATCCAGGGGGCGCACCGGGCGCCCCCTCCCTTCAGTGCGAAAAATATATACATGTAGCTACAAACGACAGTTTTTGGACGGTAAAATGTCAAAATTTTCAAGCTCGCTCGCTTCGCTCGCTCGCATTTAACCGTTATATGCCATACTCCTGATGTTACTGCCAGTAATTACCAGCAGTTGCGCCCGGTGCCCCCCCCCCCGAATTTCCAAAGTGAACAAATATAGCTACAAACGGCAGTTTTGGGACTGTAAAATGTCACAATATTCAAGTTCGCTCGCTTCGCTCGCTCGCATTTAATCGTTATGCAATTCTCCTGATGTTGCCGTCAGTAATTGCCAGCAGTTGCGCCCGGTGCGCCCCCTCCCCTTAATTTCTAAAGCGAAAAAATATAGCTACAAACGGCTCGCTTGGCTCGCTCGCATTTAATCGTTATGCCATTCTCCTGATGTTACTGCCAGCAACTGCCAGCAGTTGCACCCGTTGCAACCCCCTTAATTTCCAAAGCAAATATATATATATATATATATATATATATGAAGAGTTTGTTTGCAAAAACCGATAAGTCCATTTTTGAAAATTTTGAAGTATGGTCTCTGTCATAAAGTACAAAATAATACCTTTTAAACGATGTATTGGTCACTATATATAAAGGTACATTTTTGAAGTTATGGTGAAAAGAAGCAAAAATTTTCTTATCATTCTCTTTATTTTTCTTGACCTTTAATCGCAAATATCTCCATTTGACAAATATGGACTTATCGGTTTTTGCAAACAAACTCTTTATATACAAACTCTTATATATATATATATATATATATATATATATATATATGACTCTGCACCTCAAAACAAACAAAAAGTCGCCAGACATGAATTTTTAGTTAAGACCATATTCTGAAAGAGCAGACTTTAAGCTTTAAAATGATGTATAACTCAAATCAAATGGATTCTCCTAACCTATCTAAATATTGGAAAGAAAGCACAAACTCAGGAAAAGTGTGAACTGAGAAAAGAGGCTCTGAAGTACAGTGTCTATTCAAGCGCTTAATCTTTACCAAACCGTGCTGGCTGTGCAATGAATCGGACAAAAAACAGGAAGTAAACCACCAGAGTAACAACAATGAAGGGATTATCAGATTAAAAAGAAATTAAACATGCCTCATTAACACATTCTGTCCATCATTAATTCCAACTTTCAAAGCAGTAGCACTATCCTTTCAAAAGTTATTAGAGTTGAAAGTGAACAGTGTGGACAAGGTTTTTCAGAAATGAAAAAGGGATTCTAAAGACACACATAATCACACTATTCTACCAAAAATGTTCGAGATAAACTGCTAAAAAAACACACTTTCGGTCCCGTTTTATGATACCAAATTTTAGCATGATGTAAAAGAAGACCCGCTCTTTCAGAAAATATGAAAAAGTCAAGTTCGGCTAGGTTGACCCATTTCACTTACTTTCAGTCCTCACGCAAAATCAGTGTGTGCGACTTTATGTTCGTTTTGAAGTGCACGGTCACATATAAATAAATATAATACATCTATTATTTCATATAGCTACAAACGGCAGTTTGGGGACTGTAAAATGTCAAAATTTTCAAGCTCGCTCGCTCCGCTCACTCGCATTTAATTGTACAGTTATGCAATTCTGATGTTGCTTCCATGAGGTGCCCTCCCCCCAATGTCTTGACCCACGGTACGCCACTGAACACACCCCTCTAAAAAATCCTGGGTACGCCTATGCACACACTACATTCAAAGAAAAAAAAAGGTTCTTTTGAGCACCATAAAATGGTTCTCAGCACTGTCACAATAGCGACACTTTTTTTGGCGCCTGTGAGAACCTTTTTAAATGGTGCCTGTCAGCACCTTTTAACATTGGTGCCCATTAGAACCTTTTCCAATGAAATGGTTCTTATGAGCACCTTTTGAAAAGAGTCAAAAAGGTGCCCATCTTTAGTCAAAAAGGTGCCCATGGGCACCTTTCAAATGGTACTCACGAGCACCATTTCATCGGGAAAAAGCTTCTAATGGGCACCTTTTGCAAAAGGTGCCGACAAGCACCATTTAAAAAAGGTTCTCATGAGCACCAAAAAGGGTGTCGCTATTGTGACAGTGCTGAGAACCATTATTTTAATGGTGCTCAAAAGAACCCTTTTTTCTTAGAGTGTACAAGAAATTCTACTGATTATCATCTCCCGTCCGTACGTACCTCTATGCTCAAAAATTCTATTTTCTATAGGGGCCCTTTAGTATGGAATGATTTACCGTACGAAATAAGAACTATCTCTTCACTAAATCAATTCAAGAAGAGATATAAGTTGTACTTAGATTTATATAACTTACAATGATTTTGCCACGTATAAAGCGATGTGTTACCTCATATTATGTGTGTGTGTGTGTGTGTGTGTGTGTGTGTGTGTGTGTGTGTGTATTAATCTGCAAATCTGATTGAATTATTTTGTCATCAGGGTCCAACTTCATATAAGGCAAACAGCCTTCCTGTTGTGCCCTTACACTTTTATAATGTTTCTCTTTCATTTTCTCCTCTGTCCTGCAGATGATTGTATGATTGTAAATGTGTTAATGTGTTTTTGTTGTGTATCAATTGTGATGTTTTTTATGAAAGTGTTGAAATAAAGAACTGAATTGAACTGAATATGTAAATGATTGAAAGCGTAAGAAGGACATTGAGTGATGAACCTTTCGCTAGTTATACCAGACCAACCGTAGTATCAAAATAATAGTAATGGTAATTGAAAAACAGTCTGGTCTCTTTGCTCCCCCTCCCCCATTTTCTGGCGGAGGTGGGGGCGGGGGGGGGGGGGGGCATGAAGACATTACTTTCTTAATTCTTTACTTTCATCCTTATCTAAAGTTTTGGAAAAGTTGATATTCACAAGAACAATGAAATTTCGTAATTGTTATACTGTTTTTACAAATTCCCAATTTGGGTTTCGTCAGAAACACAGCACCATGTGAAGCACCTCGATTCCCTCTTCCGATCCCGATGTTCAGCGTGTGTGTTTTTCGTTTTTTTTTTTTTTTGGTGCTGTTTTTGTTTCTCTCCTTTCTTTCCATTACCTTGTTGTGCCTTATTACTTTCAGTGGTATACCCCTCTCTCAAGCCATGTAATGTCGTGTTTCTCCTGTGTTGTTCTTTCCTGTCCAAACAAATGTGTTCCCAAGAATTCATTTCAGTTCGCCTCTCGATTTTTTTTTTTCTCCAAACATAACTATGTATTTTGCCAGTATGCATGTATAATTTTTTATTTGTTAACCATTATCTATCATGTAAAGTCGAATACATGCCTATGTTAAATCTTTTGATTCAGTATGTGCTATGTTTGCTTAATAAATGAAATGAATGAAATGAAATGAAAATGAAAATGAAAAAGACAGCATCAAGAATAAAAGAAGTTAGAGTAAAAAGCGATATGTATGACGTTCAATGCATGCATGTATACAATTACGCGAACTCCAATTTCTATTATAGCGTCAGTTGTAAGTACTGCCCCCAACGTTCAAGGATGGAAAGGAGGAGACATCCTATTGCGGTGTGACATCAAGGAGGAACCTCTAGTTGTGCAGTGGGAAAAGGAGGACTCGTTAAATCCCGAACAGAAGACGTCTAAGGCTGAATATTTCGATGGAAATTTTGAGAGCTTGGAGGAACGGTTTGATATCGACCAGAACTTCAACCTCGTCATAAGCAGCTTGGAGGTAGCAGATGAGGGTCGTTATTATTGTCAGGTGCTGCTGAAGAACACCCACAATTTTGGCAGTTTCACTATCATGACCATTAGCTGTAAGTAACATCTGTCTCTTTTCATGTCTTAATTAGTGAGAGGGAAAAATATTGTTATGAATTAGGTTACCGGTAAATAGAAAAAAAAAAAGCTACCTGAAAAGAAAAACACGAAAGAACGACATGTCAGTGATAATCTGTCACAATATAAGTTCAGTAAATTTCAAGAATAATTGTGGTGATGGATAGCTAAGACTGATTGCAATAAAACCCTTTTGCATAAAAGAAATACAACATGATACACACTAAGAAAAAATGATTCATTCTTGCACCTTTTAAGGGTGCAAAGTGATGTCACACTGGTGGCTCCCTATGGGTGTTATCTTGCACCCTCGAGAAATGGGTGCAAAAGTGGTACCTTGCGCAAGGGTATAACCTTGCAACCTGTGGGTGCACCTTTGCACCGCCAAAGAAGGTGCAACATTGCACCCTTTATTGAGGGTGCGAAGTGGTTCCCTTCGGTGCATATTTCCACCCACAATAAGTGGTGCTAAGTTGCACCCTTTTCTTGAGGGTGCATCTTTCCACCCACACTAATTGGTGCTGAGATGCACCTTTCTTGAGGGTGCGATCTTTCTCCCTTTAATTTTCGGCGCAACTTTGCACCCTCTCTTGCCTCTACTTTTGGTGCAACTTTACACCTTTCGTGAGGGTGCAAAGAAGCACCCTAAGTTCCAAGATTGTAGCCTCTCTTGAGGGTGCGATTTTGTGCCATATATATATGTATAATGTTGCACCTATGTGGTGCTTATTTGATCCATGACGGCAGCAAAATTGCTTCTTTAAAGGAGCCAGTCAGTGTCACTGTCTACGCCTTTAGAGGCGCAATGTTGCCTAGTATAACCTCAAGTGCACCTTGAGATTACTGGGCAATATTGCGTCCCTAGAGGAACAGGCAGTGACACTGATTGGCTCCTTTAAAGAAGCAATTTGCAGCAGTTATGGATGACATAAGCACCACATATTTGCAACATTATACCTATAAGGTAAATATACTTAGCATCACATAACAATGTACAATTTGGTTACTTAACTACTTTAAACCTTGAATAGTGCGAACTAATGCAAGCCTGCTTGCTCAGTATATCAAACTTATGCTGTTGTTGCACTCTGCAAAGTAAATAAGATTGGTGTAATTTGGATCCTGTGAATCATGAAATGTGTGTGTGGAATTTTGTGAGTTTTGAAATGTTAATGTAGAAGTTAACTTATAGTTGTTTTTGAATGACATACTAAAACCAAATATTTACTCAATTACCTTTCCAATGAGGTGAGCACTATCACTATCTATCAAACAAACCCTCCAGGCAAGAGCATACATCTGCATGAAGGAAGAGGTAAAAATATGATATACATTTGTCTGGATACGTTTCATTCAAAACGCATTTGAATACGTACTTATTCACATAATCTATAAGAATAAGATATGCTTTTTACCAGTACACAAAGCCTCAAAAAACAAGAGCATGCTACGTACATTTCTAAAGTATGCACCATATCTTAAAAAAAAAAATGTAAGAGGATTTAACAAGTTGTTTGTATGCATTTAAACGAATAGGCCTACATATTTCCATGCGTACAATATTCATGTATTACAGTGACGTCATCATGAATCATCAAAAAGATATGTTTCCAGCATAGACATGAATTTATCTAAAATTTAAAACATGTCTTACAATTAGGAGTTTGTTTTATAATGACGATGCCAATTGTCTTAAAGTCCTTATCACGACATGTCTTGGTGTTCACACTTATTCAAATCATGAGATTCTTGGCACTTAGATTACGACTACAATTTATTATGGTTTAGATACTTAACTGACATACGCATACCATATACAGGTATACGGGCATTTCGATGAAAACATCTAAATACAAGGTATAATTATAATATGAAAATCGAACTTGATACCAGCCCTTATGGGCTACCAATGGAGACTAGGCAGAATCGCAGTTATCATGGTTATGTATTCAGATTTTGTTTTGGGTGATACACGCATTCCGACTGATTTGGGATCAATTCGAGTCCCTCGAGCTGAGATTCCGGAACTGCAATGAGCAAATCATCATAATGACTAACAAAGTGACTGAGAATAATACATGCACCAGTTTCTGTTTCGTTGTTCTATACATAGAAAGTTGTTACGTTTTCCAATCCTCTGTAGGCACACAGGGATTTGCAGATCACCGTTGGCTATAACGCCATGGTCGCGTGCAAAATGATTGCAGCTTATCTAACTTGTAGTTTCCGAAAAGGGGACTACCGTGCTTATACATATTAATCGGATGATAGACCCCGTCAAAGAGTAAATTGCGGATATCGTATACCATTGTCATATCCACTTTTTGTTCTGTACACAGTTTCACTGGACTCTTATGAACCACTTAAGCATTACCAAATCATGGAGTATAAGAATAATCTTATGTTATTTCCTTGAAACGGCTGCATTTGTATGAGCGGGAACAGTTTGGCATCATACATGACCAAATGCATGCATTATACAAGGTTTCAGGACACTTTGAACCGTGTCCCCCCCCCCCCAAAAAAAAGAAAAACCCACAAAACAAAACAAAACAAAACAACAACAACTAGTGTAATGTTGTATACCCTAGGCCCAATAGCGTATGATCTTTGACCTTTGAATACATTGCCCCTATTTTTCAACGAGTAGGCATCTGGATGCAACGTAGGTATATATAAAATGATTTTTTTAAAAGGAAAATACATTTAACCACTTCAGAAATAACTATGGAACAAATAACATAATATTGACACGTTCCCTTATTCCTAAATGACGTGACAGAAAACTTTCCTCACCGAAATCATTCTGTCGTTATTCAAGTACGAAGACATTGATGATTATATACCTAGTTCGATTAAAAGTATACATGGAGCCATTGCAAAGGTATCTAATGAATAGCATGCTTCAGAACTACATCATTGTCATTTATTCTATGACGCTAATAATAGAGCAATTGTTCCGCCATACTGCCTGGCAGGTTGTAGTCCTCCTACGACGTTTGTTCAGCAAATAAGGCACAAAATAAAATTTTGCGAATTTTACACGCTGTTGCCAAAGTATCTAATCTTCTTTTCTCAGACATAAGGTATGCTGATGCTGTATGAATTAGAAACGGAAGCTTCACAAATATTCACCATCTAACAAGGTAAAAGCGAAGTGATGTCTTGCCCACATATCGAATTTGTGATTACACTGATTTTCAAATGTAAGCTCATTGACTTTTTGACTGTTGACGGAGTCGGACTTCACCAATATCAACACTTGACAGCCATCTTTAGATGATATGAGGAGTGACTTTGGTGGTCATATAGCTCAAAAGTGTGGAAAGTTATTAAAAGAACACCACAATACTATGTCGACAGTGCTAACAAGGTGAGATACAAAGAAAGAGCACGAAATGACATTGTAGAATTTGACAATGACCTACAATATTTGACCTTGAACGCTGGCACCCACAAGGTGGTAGAAGTAACTTCGTCCAATCGTACATACATATGCAAAGTTTCATTTGGATACCTCAAACAGTACTTAAAGGGGAATGAAACCCAAATGTACCCGTGGATTGGAGCAATATCATAAGAACACATAAGTGAACATGGAAAATCGTATGATCCAGTGGAAGTTATGCATTTTTTAAAGTTTCAGTGTCACTTTCATGTATGGAAACGTATATGAAGAAAATATCAAGGGAATTCCATAAAATCTGATTCTAAATGAAAAGTACAAATTGCCTCCACTTATTTGTCGTTGCCATAATGTTAAGGGTAATATTACCCCCCCCCCCCCCTTCTGGATGAAGGAAATCAAGTGCTCCTTTTGTAATGCTAGAAACGTGAAACTATGCCTATTTTCTTTACATTTCTTTATATAATTTTCCATGGTTGACGTCAAAGATGTAGCTTTCTCATCTCGTAATGGCGGCACTGAAACTCTAAATATATGTGTATATAGCTCTTCAACGGTTTTTCCGATATTCCTCAATTTGTGACGATGTGTTCAACTGCTAAAGTAATCTCCCTGCATTAACTTGTCCACTTGTACTTTTCGTTTCATTTCCCTTCGTGATACAACGTTGCCATAATCGATAACAGACTGATGTACGAACGGAGGGACAAGCTGAACAACATCATTTCTCTGGTGACAATTCCTTGTAAAAGTATACACCATGAAAACTTTAGGCTGGTAAACTATATCAAGACAATTATTGAACAATATTGTTAATGAAATGTCGTAGGTTTTTCTTCGTGATAGTTGCCTGTTCAGATCAAGGCTTGCAATGTACTGCTGAAGTATGCATCGGGTGTTTCTGCCTTGTCTGAGATACTGAAAGCCACAGAGCACAGAAGGCCGGAAACATTGTAGCGAAGGAAGACACGATTGTATACAGGAATTCGGGCAGATTTCACAACCATCCAGCAAATAGTGATGTCACTAGTGCGCAGCATTCACAGTGAAGATTGTGGGATTTAGTCCTGTCAGGTTCTGAAAGAGATTTTGGCATGAATAGATAATGACTGAATAAAATTTCGAAGGAAATAGGTCGTTTACACTACGCAGTTGTGTTGCTTACATAAACTAACAGGTTACAACTATGACCATTGACCAGAAAATGGAAAATTAAATTGATTGCATAGATCTACTTCAGGTTTCTAACGTCTTTTGCTGAAATAATGAGAAATGGTTTTGAAATAGCTGCGATATCCAAAAACAGAGCAATAATAATATAATATAGGACTCACTTTTTATCACGATCGCTGCATTTTATTTTGTTTTTGGATGGCTCATCCATTTCAAAACCAATTTTCATCAAATAATCTTTAGAATTCCTCTTAGAATGGCATACTCTCTATTATTTCATAAGTAGGTTCTTGGTATATCACAAAAAGTTAAAAGCCCAAATCCTCACCTCCACCAATACTATACCATCCCTTTAAGCTTTGATATTGGTTTCTAAACAAATCCGGTCGGATAGATTTATTTCAGCTCTTTGTCATATAAGTAAAACATGATAATGTTGCAAAGAAATATTCCTCTTATATTTCTAGTCACAAAGCAGATGGAATTCCCGTCTCCCATAAAAAAATAAAAGTGCAGCACTTACTTTGTCACAGACATACAGCATGTCCTCTCCAGGCAGACGGGGAATTAGGAGACAGCATGCCGACATCATTAAGTTAGAGCTGAAAAAAAAAAGAATAGATGTGGAATAGCCTGAGTAAAGTCATGTTGAAAAGAAAAATGTGGCGAATTTGGACTGAGATGAAAATACACACCTTTTATGTAGGCCTGCATACATTTATGACATAGGGCATATTCAAATATTCCCACATTTTCCTGACGAACTCAAAGTCTTCATAACATAAAATAACAAAGTAAGACAACATCAAATTACATGCCAATTCAACATCAGTTTGCTGTATATTTTACACAGTTAGGAAAGGAGTAAGACTTATAGACCTCAGCCATTCAGCCGTTGCTGAGCTTGCCACAGATGATGGTCCGGGTGCTGGCCATGGCAATGGGTGTAATGATGCCCATTATGGTTGACACCTCTAATCCTGCTACCACACACACAAAAAGTGAAAATATAGCCCCCTCTACTTATTCATAACATTGATTTGATTTACTTTGATAATACTGGTTACAGAAAAGAAGATTACCCCCCCCCCCCAAAAAAAAATAATAATAATGATAATAAAAAAAAATAATAAATAAATAAATAAATAAATAAATAAAATAAAATAAAATAAAATAAATAATAAATAAATCAACAAATCAATAAAAAAGAAAAAAAAATGAAGATTCTTGCGGGGTAGAGATGCTGCCTGTATGAGTTACAATCCATCATGGAGTTTTCAGGAAAAAGTCCGAAAAAAAACTGAGAAGACGTAGAACGGAAAAGGCAATAATGAATGATCGCAGTGGTCCACTTGAGTAACATATCTCTCGATTATAGATGGTATCAAAAATTGCACTATAGTCTTATCAAATTTTCCGCAACCCACTAAACGGTGGCTACGTTATAGTAACTGATAGAACTGCGTTCATGTGTAATAATAAGCTTTAATATAATATACTTCACGGATATCACATGCTGAAAATCTAGATGAATCAATAACCTGAAAATACATATACATGTATTACGGATTAATCCATTAATGAAACTTACATATTCTGTTGAGGAATCACTCTGTCCTTCAGAATTGCATATAAGTTTACGTGATCAGGAGAATGCGCGCAACTTCATCATATTGTATCTTGCTTGAATACCTGAAAAGGAAAATCAAGTGTCATGAGTTCAAGGCCACTGTTCATGCGTGTGTAATAATTTTGCAGAAGAGCTAACTTATGTAAATGTGACTACATAACTCTCTCCATGGCAGCTTAATGTATAGTTCAATTCTTATGCACTGCCTTCTGCATACAGGGTGAACTTAAGTCCACCACTAACACTACCTGACTACAGAGAATTATCCCAGCATAAAGATAAGCGTGCAATGTTTGCCATTATGAGTTTAGTTAGTACACTGGTCTATTTATCCATAAGTTTATCAACAATTATTAATCAACTTCCGTTCCTTTTATTCGTTATTAATCAAATGTGGTATGGCACGACGCGATGTATTATCCTTGGGGATGTGTGTGTGTGTGTGGGGGGGGGGGGAGGTGGCGTAAAGGTTATGTTAAGGATACACTTCCTTAGGAATATCCGATTCCACGTTTTCTTAACTATTTTGTTTTGTTGTTGATCGGTAAATATAAAGAATTACTTGAAATTTGTGATTATGTATGTGTTCACTGTATTGTGAGTATAAATTATGCTTGTATAATTGTGTATGTAGTGAAAATTGTATCATTTATAATGTGTACATGTACATGAATATATGTGAGTTTATGCATGTATGTAGATATTCCTATGTGCACGCCCATGTACCAACAAAAAGAATTTCCTATTAAAATGAACAATAAATGAATCTGAAATCTGAAATCGGAATGCCATGACGTCTTTAGCAAGACATTTTATCGCTAAAGCTGCTCTAATTCCACAGAATGGTTACGAAACAAAACAAAATAGAACAGAAAACAGCACGCATAAAACTAGCCAGTTTTAACAGAACTCTAAAATGAACATTTTAATATTACTGCCTGCAAGCTTATGACATGGCTATACAACCAAAAACATAACAGATACAAGAAATTTGATGAAGGGTAATATCGAGAGTAAGGCCTTGGTCGAGAACATTGTGGATATTTCAAATCATGCTTTACGATGATGTTTTAACTCACCATTTTCCACGTAGTAGGAATCTGCGGGGTCTTGATATTATGAAGTGGACAAAATAATTTTGAAGTCGGAGTTGCAGTAAGCCGCTACGAAAAGCCTCAGAAGAGCTGATCTGCTGTGGAAATGGAATTTGCGCTAGATGCTCAGCTCAAACACGCATGAACGAGCTGTACAATGAGCCATCTGGGAGTCAACGTATGTGCACATAAGTTTGCACGACTCAACAATTCATTGAATTCATAAATCATGTTCAAGAAAAGAATGAACATGCCCACACCAGGTGACCAAACTACTGGGTCCGTGAATTGACACTCTAGGAAACATCCATGTCATTATTTTGCATCGAATGTATTCTATGGATTAATAGGCGTTTAAAAAAAATTCCACTTTTGATTCTTAATAATTCGGTAACTATATATCAGATAACACTATCATTGATATGGGAGATAGTTGTATAGTGTACAATTTCGTTGGAGGTGGTTTAAAACACAAATCAGTTTCATGAAATCCATGATCAATTTCACAGTTAGGTTACAGAGTTTGCTCTATTTCCAACCCTCTGTACAAAATTTTCACTTTGCACAGGGGTCAATGGGTGTGTATGGGAGTATGTGGTTAACACCCTGACAATGGTGTTGAACAATGGCCAGGGTTTGAATGCTTTATTATTTATTCATGAGAAATTCCACTATCACAGCTAGTCTTTATTCATTCTAAAATGTGGTGTTTGCAAGCACACGGAAACATGTGCTTACATTTTTCATGTGCATGCATTTTACCCTTAGGCTTTACCGTGCATGAATCCATGAAAAAAAGGGGAAAAAATCAACCCTTACAAATAAATCGTGTAGTTTGCACCCTTATATATCCGCGAGTTTGCTCTCTAAATGATTTTAGTTTATCATTTCCTTTACTTTCACTTAATAAAATATGCATACATAAAATGTGACAATGTTACGAATAAAATAACAATGTGACAAACAAACAAACAAAGCAAACAAACAGCAAAAGATATCAAGTGAAGGGGTGAGTGAGAAGGCAATTGGCCTTATTTAAAACTAATCCCGGAAAAGTAAATACATTGTATATACAGAGAAAAACATTGGCACACACACACACACACACACACACACACTCACACATACACACACATGCATACACAGACAAAAACATGGACCAGCGCATATTAGCAATACACAAGATGTCATTTTCACAAACACACCCTATCTTGCTAGTCTCTTATAAATTCGTAAAATGATATTGGTAACTTCCAGAAAACCTTTCAAGTTAAATACGTTTGAAAACTTTCTTAAAACTTTGTACCGTTTTCTTACATTTCACATCAGAGTGGATGGAATTCCAGATTTGAGGGCCTTGAAAAAATATTGACTTTTTTTTTCTGTCCCGAGATCGAGTCGCAACGAAAATCTTTAGCGTGTAGTAGGGTTTGACTCTATCATCGCACAGTAAGCATGCAGGGAATGCTGTGACATATTCCATTTCGATTGGTCAATACCAGACGAGCAGTCAAGTATTCTTCGTTAGCTTGTTCGCAGACCCTTTCATCAAAGACTCAACTTCATTTAAAAATGCTCCGATGAATGATTATGAAATTATAAGAGAACATCAAGTTTTATGATGTCTTTAAAAAAAAAACATGTACATAGTAGCACCACGACGGTATGCAATATTGTATTCAAGTGTCGATCAACACCATATGGGTCTTTCTTTGAGACTTGCTATGGGCTCAATATTGCACCTTAGCAAGAATGAACCACAAACAGGAAGATATGTCTTTGTAATGGTAATTACGTTTCGACATCCCAACCAATAAGAGACAGGTTAGGTGAATGTTAAAGACACGGGGATACACGAATAGAAATTGCTCCCAAAAAAATGAAATAAAACGAACATTATTCTAGCAGGCATGCCTGGGCAGTAATCTGATGTTTCTATAGATAAAGAATTCTATTTGAAGATTCATATCAGTTTGCTTTGTCAGAATCATGAGGAAAAGTGATAAAATAAACCGGCTATCCAGGGTACAGTTTAAACACTTTCACATGAAACAGCTCTGATTAACACTTTTGCACAATAATATTTCTGTTCAGAATTGACTTTTGTTTTATATGTTTTTATCTTAAAGTATAGGATTTCATTTGAAGCAAAATATAGCCAAAATTATGTAAACGTCCAAAATGAATCTTCAGATTGCTCAGCGAGACGGCGGCATCGAATCCCGATCAGCGAAGGTGCAAATGCACCTGTGGAATTGTTTTGTACAGCAATAGAAATCTGACGACTATTTGAATAATTACATCCAGTTGGAACTTCATCTGTTAAACCTCCTAGGTTATGTGTACAATGTGATTGGTCAATACCAGACAAGCAATCAGGTATTCTACGTTTGTTTTTTTAGTAGACCCCTTTCATCATGAACTCAACTTAATTTGAAAATATACTCTCGATGAATGATTATAGAATATGAAAGAAACTTAATTTTCCTGATATCAAAAAATATATGTTCATAATATCAGCACAAGGATATGTAATATTGCATTTTAGTTCCGAGCAACACCATAGGATGGCCTTTGTTTTGAGACTAGTTTGGGGCGTAATATTGCACCGTCAATGACCGTGGCAAGATCGAACCCAAAATGAACCATATAAGAAGCAAAGTTCCACCATTTTCTCAAATCGTGTAGTTTGCACCCATTTTCGCGACTTCGAACCCTTCTAGCTCCCTTATTGAACCTTTTTTTCTTAGTGTGTACATAAAGTATATTAATGTTGTTAGTCACAGCATATTTACCTACTGCTCATTTTCTAAAAAGCACACTTAACCCTATAAAGCCCAAGGGGGGGGGGCACATTGTGCCCCCCTACCATATTTTCGTTTGCCACTCCTACACCCTTTACCCGATTGCAACCAAATTTGGTGACTCTTCCTAAAATCTTATTGCAAACATTTTGATGTATAATTTAGCTATGTATGATA
This sequence comes from Diadema antillarum, assembly GCF_040938485.1. Taxonomy (NCBI): domain Eukaryota; kingdom Metazoa; phylum Echinodermata; class Echinoidea; order Diadematoida; family Diadematidae; genus Diadema; species Diadema antillarum. Next base: position 1,031,699 of record NW_027271664.1, read on the forward strand.
TTGCTGGTTGCCATGGCAACCATAAACTGACAACCATGTTCGTCAGATTTTACATGATTTTCTGTTCTAATTGCAGTTAACAATATAATAATTAATGAAATGGGAGTTTTCTTCACACTAAGAAAAAATGATTCATTCTTGCACCTTTTAAAGGTGCAAAATGATGTCACACTGGTGGCTCCCTATGGGTGTTATCTTGCACCCTCAAGAAATTGGTGCAAAAGTAGCACCATGGTGCAATGGTATAATTTTGCACCCTGTGGGTGCACCTTTGCCCCTCCATAGAGGGTGCAACATTGCACACTTTATTGAAGTGGGAAGTTCTTCCCTTGGGTGCATATTTCCACCCACACTAAGTGGTGCTAAGTTTCACCCTTTTCTTGAGGGTGCAGCTTTCCACCCACACTAATTGGTGCCGAGTTGCACCTTTCTTGAGGGTGCGATCTTTCTCCCTTCAATTTTCGGCGCAACTTTGCACCCTCTCTTGCCTCTACTTTTGGTGCAACTTTACACCTTTCGTGAGGGTGCAAAGAAGCACCCTAAGTTCCAAGATTGTAGCCTCTTTTGAGGGTGCGATTTTGTGCCATATATATAGGTATAATGTTGCACCTATGTGGTGCTTATTTGATCCATGACGCAGCAAAATTGCTTCTTTAAAGGAGCCAGTCAGTGTCACTGTCTACGCCTTTAGAGGCGCAATGTTGCCCAGTATACTGGGCAATATTGCGTCTCTAGAGGAACAGGCAGTGACACTGATTGGCTCCTCTAAAGAAGCAATTTTGCAGCAGTTATGGATGAAATAAGCACCACATATTTGCAACATTATACCTATAAGGTAAATATACTTAGCATCACATAACAAGGTACAATTTGGTTACTTAACTACTTTAAACCTTGAATAGTGCGAACTAATGCAAGCCTGTTTGCTCAGTATATCAAACTTATGCTGTTGTTGCACTCTGCAAAGTAAATAAGATTGGTGTAATTTGGATCCTGTGAATCATGAAATGTGTGTGTGGAATTTGTGAGTTTTGAAATGTTAATGTAGAAGTTAACTTATAGTTGTGTTTGAATGACATACTAAAACCAAATATTTACCCAATTACCTTTCCAATGAGGTGAGCACTATCACTATCTATCAAACAAACCCTCTAGGCAAGAGCATACATCTGCATGAAGGAAGAGGTAAAAATATGATATACATTTGTCTGGATACGTTTTATTCAAAACGTACTTGAATACGTACTTATTCACATAATCTATAAGAATAAAATATGCTTTTTACCAGTACACAAAGCCTCAAAAAACAAAAGCATGCTACGTACATTTCTAAAGTATGCACCATATCTATAAAAAAAAAATGTAAGAGGATTTAGCAAGTTGTTTGTATGCATTTAAACGAATAGGCCTACATATTTCCATGCGTACAATATTCATGTAACAGTGACGTCATCATGAATCATCAAAAAGACATGTTTCAAGCATAGACATGAATTTATCTAAAATTTAAAACATGTCTTACAATAAGGAGTTTGTTTTATAATGACGATGCCAATTGTCTTAAAGTCCTTATCACGACATGTCTTGGTGTTCACACTTATTCAAATCATGAGATTCTTGGCACTTAGATTACGACTACAATTTATTATGGTTTAGATACTTAACTGACATACGCATACCATATTCAGATATACGGGCATTTCGATGAAAACATCTAAATACAAGGTATAATTATAATATGAAAATCGAACTTGATACCAGCCCTTATGGGCTACCAATGGAGACTAGGCAGAATCGCAGTTATCATGGTTATGTATTCAGATTTTGTTTTGGGTGATACACGCATTCCGACTGATTTGGGATCAATTCGAGTCCCTCGAGCTGAGATTCCGGAACTGCAATGAGCAAATCATCATAATGACTAACAAAGTGACTGAGAATAATACATGCACCAGTTTCTGTTTCGTTGTTCTATACATAGAAAATTGTTACGTTTTCCAATCCTCTGTAGGCACACAGGGATTTGCAGATCACCTTTGGCTATAACGCCATGGTCGCGTGCAAAATGATTGCAGCTTATCTAACTTGCAGTTTCCGAATAGGGGACTACCGTGCTTATACATATTAATCGGATGATAGACCCCGTCAAAGAGTAAATTGCGGATATCGTATACCATTGTCAAATCCACTTTTTGTTCTGTACACAGTTTCACTGGACTCTTATGAACCACTTAAGCATTACCAAATCATGGAGTATAAGAATAATCTTATGTTATTTCCTTGAAACGGCGGCATTTGTATGAGCGGGAACAGTTTGGCATCATACATGACTTAATGCATGTATTATACAAGGTTTCAGGACACTTTGAACCGTGTCCCCCCCCCCCAAAAAAAAAAAACCAACCCACAAAACAAAACAAAGCAAAACAACAACGAGTGAAATGTTGTATACCCTAGGCCCATTAGTGTATGATCTCTGTCCTTTGAATACATTGCCCATATTTTTCAACGAATAGGCATCTGGATGCAACGTAGGTATATATAAAATGATTTTTTTTTAAAGGACAATACATTTAACCACTTCAGAAATAACTATGGAACAAATAGCATCATATTGACACGTTCCCTTATTCCTAAATGACGTGACAGAAAACTTTCCTCACCGAAATCATTCTGTCGTTATTCAAGTATACAAGACATTGATGATTATACACCTAGTTCGATTAAAAGTATACATGGAGTCATTGCAAAAGTATCTAATGAATAGCATGCTTCAGAACTACATCATTGTCATTTATTCTATGACGCTAATAATAGAGTAATTGTTCCGCCATACTGCCTGCACTGTAAAAACATGGGTGTTAGATTTAACACCACGGGTGTTAAATCTAACACCGACCAAACTTCAATAAAGGACCACACCCACAGGTGTTAAAAATGCACTGTGATGGTGTTGAAAAGTGTTCACCTGACACTTCGTGGTGTTAATTTGACACTGTACCTGGTGTTATTTTGACACTGTACTGGTGTTAATTCAAAAATGACACCACATGGTGTTGATTTGATATTTGTTGGTGTTAATATCAATGGTTTAACACCCGTCCAGCTTCAATAAGGGACCACACCAGCTGGTGTTACTTTGGTGTAAATTTATTTTCACATTTTTTTCAAAAATCTGGTATTTTAATGTAAAATTTTTGATCGTCTTGTTTAAATAAAAAATCAACAAGAAGTGCAGTTACTAAGAAACTCTTCAAAAAACAGTTTAAAATTTGGAAATGACACCCGGGGGTGTTAATTTAACACCATAAATGAGCACCGAAACTTTAACACCAGCTCGGTGTTCACTATTTAACACCGGACTTTTTGCAGTGTGGCAGGTTGTAGTCCTCCTACGACGTTTGTTCAGCAAATAAGGCACAAAATAAAATTTTGCGAATTTTACACGCTGTTGCCAAAGTATCTAATCTTCTTTACTACTATTCTCAGACATAAGGTATGCTGATGCTGTATGAATTAGAAACGGAAGCTTCACAAATATTCGCCATCTAACAAGGTAAAAGCGAAGTGATGTCTTGTGATTACACTGATTTTCAAATGTAAGCTCATTGACTTTTTGACTGTTGACGGAGTCGGACTTCACCAATATCAACACTTGACAGCCATCTTTAGATGATCTGAGGAGTGAATTTGGTGGTCATATAGCTCAAAAGTGTGGAAAGTTATTAAAAGAACACCACAATACTATGTCGACAGTGCTTACAAGGTGAGATACAAAGAAAGAGCACGAAATGGCATTGTAGAATTTGACAATGACCTACAATATTTGACCTTGAACGCTGGCACCCACAAGGTGGTAGAAAACTTCGTCCAATCGTACATAAATATGCAATGTTTCATTTGGATACCTCAAACAGTACTTAAAGGGGAATGAAACTCAAATGTACCCGTGGATTGGAGCAATATCATAAGAACACATAAGTGAACATGGAAAATCGTATGATCCAGTGGAAGTTATGCATTTTTTAAAGTTTCAGTGTCACTTTCATGTATGGAAACGTATATGAAGAAAATATCAAGGGAATTCCATAAAATCTGATTCTAAATGAAAAGTACAAATTGCCTCCACTTATTTGTCGTTGCCGTAATGTTAGGGGTAATATTACCCCCACCCCCTTCTGGAAGAAGTAAATCAAGTGCTCCTTTTGTAATGCTAGAAACGTGAAACTATGCCTATTTTCTTTACATTTCTTTATATAATTTTCCATGGTTGACGTCAAAGATGTAGCTTTCTCATCTCGTAATGGCGGCACTGAAACTCTAAATATATGTGTATATATAGCTCTTCAACGGATTTTCCGATATTCCTCAATTTGTGACGATGTGTTCAACTGCTAAAGTAATCTCCCTGCATCAACTTGTCCACTTGTACTTTTCGTTTCATTTCCCTTCGTGATACAACGTTGCCATAATCGATAACAGACTGATTTAGGAACGGAGGGACAAGCTGAACAACATCATTTCTCTGGTGACAATTCCTTGTAAAAGTATACACCATGAAAACTTAAGGCTGGCAAACTATATCAAGACAATTATTGAACAATATTGTTAATGAAATGCCGTAGGTTTTTCTTCGTGATAGTTGCCTGTTCAGATCAAGGCTTGCAATGTACTGCTGAAGTATGCATCGGGTGTTTCTGCCTTGTCTGGGATACTGAAAGCCACAGAGCACAGAAGGCCGGAAACATTGTAGCGAAGGAAGACACGATTGTATACAGGAATTCGGGCAGATTTCACAACCATCCAGCCAAATAGTGATGTCACTAGTGCGCAGCATTCACAGTGAAGATTGTGGGATTTAGTCCTGCCAGGTTCTGAAAGAGATTTAGGCATGAATAAATAATGACTGAATAAAATTTCGAAGGAAATAGGTCGTTTACACTACGCAGTTTTGTTGCTTACAAACAGGTTGCAACTATGACCATTGACCAGAAAATGGAAAATTAAATTGATTGCATAGATCTACTTCAGGTTTCTAACGTCTTTTGCTGAAATAATGAGAAATGGTTTTGAAATAGCTGCGATATCCAAAACAGAGCAATAATAATATAATATAGGACTCACTTTTTATCACGATCGCTGCGTTTTATTTTGTTTTTGGATGGCTCATCCATTTCAAAACCAATTTTCATCAAATAATCTTTAGAATTCCTCTTAGAAAGGCATACTCTCTATTATTTCATAAGTAGGTTCTTGGTATATCACAAAAAGTTAAAAGCCCAAATCCTCACCTCCACCAATACTATACCATCCCTTTAAGCTTTGATATTGGTTTCTAAACAAATCCGGTCGGATAGATTTATTTCAGCTCTTTGTCATATAAGTAAAACATGATAATGTTGCAAAGAAATATTCCTCTTATATTTCTAGTCACAAAGCAGATGGAATTCCCGTCTCCCATAAAAAAATAAAATAAAAGTGCAGCCCTTACTTTGTCACAGACATACAGCATGTCCTCTCCAGGCAGACGGGGAATTAGGATACAGCATGCCGACATCACTAAGTTAGAGCTGAAAAAAAAAAGAATAGATGTGGAATAGCCTGAGTAAAGTCATGTTGAAAAGAAAAATGTGGCGAATTTGGACTGAGATGAAAATACACACCTTTTATGTAGGCCTGCATACATTTATGACATAGGGCATATTCAAATATTCCCACATTTTTCCTGACCAACTCAAAGTCTTCATAACATAAAATAACAAAGTAAGACAACTTCAAATTACATGCCAATTTAACATCAGTTTGCTGTATATTTTACACAGTTAGGAAAGGAGTAAGACTTATAGACCTCAACCATTCAGCCGTTGCTGAGCTTGCCACAGATGATGGTCCGGGTGCTGGCCATGGCAATGGGTGTAATGATGCCCATTATGGTTGACACCTCTAATCCTGCTACCACACACACACAAAAGTGAAAATATAGCCCCCTCTACTTATTCATAACATTGATTTGATTTACTTTGATAATACTGGTTACAGAAAAGAAGATTACCCCCCCCCCCCCAAAAAAAAAATAATAATGATAATAAATAAAATGAAATGAAATAAAATAAATAATATATAAATAAATAGATAGATAAAACAAAAGAAAAAAATGACGATTCTTGCGGGGTAGAGATGCTGCCTGTATGAGTTACAATCCATCATGGAGTTTTCAGGAAAAAGTCCAAAAAAAAAAAAAAAACTGAGAAGACGTAGAACGGAAAAGGCAAGAATGAATGATCGCAATGGTCCACTTGAGTAACATATCTCTCGATTATAGATGGTATCAAAAATTGCACTATAGTCTTATCAAATTTTCCGCAACCCACTAAACGGTGGCTACGTTATAGTAACTGATAAAACTGCGTTCATGTGTAATAATACGCTTTAATATAATATACTTCACGGATATCACATGCTGAAAATCTAGATGAATCAATAACCTGAAAATACATATACATGTATTACGGATTAATCCATTAATGAAACTTACATATTCTGTTGAGGAATCACTCTGTCCTTCAGAATTGCATATAAGTTTACGTGATCAGGAGAATGCGCGCAACTTCATCATATTGTATCTTGCTTGAATACCTGAAAAGGAAAATCAAGTGTCACGAGTTCAAGGCCACTGTTCATGCGTGTGTAATAATTTTGCAGAAGAGCTAACTTATGTAAATGTTACTACATAACTCACTCCATGGCAGCTTAATGTATAGTTCAATTCTTATGCACTGCCTTGCTGCATACAGGGTGAACTTAAGTCCACCACTAACACTACCTGACTACAGAGAATTATCCCAGCATAAAGATAAGCGTGCAATGTTTGCCATTATAAGTTTAGTTAGTACACTGGTCTATTTATCCATAAGTTTATCAACAATTATTCATCAACTTCCGTTCCTTTTATTCGTTATTAATCAAATGTGGTATGGCACGACGCGATGTATTATCCTTGGGGATGTGTGTGTGTGTGTGGGGGGGGGGGGGAGGTGGCGTAAAGGTTATGTTAAGGATACACTTCCTATAAGAATATCCGATTCCACGTTTTCTTAACTATTTTGTTTTGTTGTTGATCGGTAAATATAAAGAATTACTTGAAATTTGTGATTATGTATGTGTTCACTGTATTGTGAGTATAAATTATGCTTGTATAATTGTGTACGTAGTGAAAATTGTATCATTTATAATGTGTACATGTACATGAATATATGTGAGTTTATGCATGTATGTAGATATTCCTATGTGCACGCCCATGTACCAACAAAAAGAATTTCCTAAATGAACAATAAATGAATCTGAAATCTGAAATCGGAATGCCATGACGTCTTTAGCAAGACATTTTATCGCTAAAGCTGCTCTAATTCCACAAAATGGTTACGAAACAAAACAAAATAGAACAGAAAACAGCACGCATAAAACTAGCCAGTTTTAACAGAACTCTAAAATGAACATTTTAACATTACTGCCTGCAAGCCTGCATTATAAGACATGGCTATACAACCAAAAACATAACAGATACAAGAAATTTGATGAAGGGTAATATCGACAGTAAGGCCTTGGTCGAGAACATTGTGGATATTTCAAATCATGCTTTACGATGATGTTTTAACTCACCATTTTCCACGTAGTAGGAATCTGCGGGGTCTTGATATTATGAAGTGGACAAAATAATTTTGAAGTCAGAGCTGCAGTAAGCCGCTACGAAAAGCCTCAGAAGAGCTGATCTGCTATGGAAATGGAATTTGCGCTAGATGCTCAGCTCAAACACGCATGAACGAGCTGTACAATGAGCCATCTGGGAGTCAACTTATGTGCACATAAGTTTGCACGACTCAACAATTCACTGAATTCATAAATCATGTTCAAGAAAAGAATGAACATGCCCACACCAGGTGACCAAACTACTGGGTCCGTGAATTGACACTTTAGGAAACATCCATGTCATTATTTTGCATCGAATGTATTCTATGGATTAATAGGCGTTTAATTTTCCACTTCTGATTCTTAAATATTCAGTAACAATATATCAGATAACACTATCATTGATATGGGAGATAGTTGTATAGTGTACAATTTCGTTGGAGGTGGTTTAAAACACAAATCAGTTTCATGAAATCCATGGTCAATTTCACCGTTAGGTTCACAGATTTTGCTTTATTTCCAACCCTCTGTACAAAATTTTCACTTTGCACAGGGGTCAATGGGTGTGTATGGGGGTATGTGGTTAACACCCTGACAGTGGTGTTTAACAATGGCCAGGGTTTGAATGCTTCATTATTTATTCATGAGAAATTCCACTATCACAGCTAGTCTTTATTCATTCTAAAATGTGGTGTTTGCAAGCACACGGAAACATGTGCTTACATTTTTCATGTGCATGCATTTTACCCTTAGGCTTTACCGTGCATGAATCCATGAAAAAAAGGGGAAAAAAACAACCCTTACAAATAAATCGTGCAGTTTGCACCCTTATATATCCGCGAGTTTGCTCTCTAAATGATTTTAGTTTATCATTTCCTTTACTTTCACTTAATAAAATATGCATACATAAAATATGACAATGGTATGAATAAAATGACAATGTGACAAACAAACAAACAAAGCAAACAAACAGCAAAAGATATCAAGTGAAGGGGGGAGTGAGAAGGCAATTGGCCTTATTTAAAACTAATCCCGGAAAAGTAAATACATTTTATATACAGAGAAAAACATTGGCACACACACACACACAAACACACACACACACACACACACACACACACACACACACTAACACATACACACACATGCACACACAGAAAAAACATGGACCAGCGCATATTAGCAACACACAAGATGTCATTTTCACAAACACACCTTATCTTGCTAGTCTCTTATAAATTCGTAAAATGATATTGGTAACTTCCAGAAACCCTTTCAAGTATAATACGTTTGAAAGCTTCCTTAAAACTTTGTACCGTTTTCTTACATTTCACATCAGAGTGGATGGAATTCCAGATTTGAGGGCCTTGAAAAAATATTGACTTTTTTTTTTCTGTCCCGAGATCGAGTCGCAACGAAAATCTTTAGCGTGTAGTAGGGTTTGATTCTATCATCGCACAGTAAGCATGCAGGGAATGCTGTGACATATTCCATTTCGATTGGTCAATACCAGACGAGCAGTCAAGTATTCTTCGTTAGCTTGTTCGCAAACCCTTTCATCAAAGACTCAACTTCATTTAAAAATGCTCCGATGAATGATTATGAAATTATGGGAGAACATCAAGTTTTATGATGTCTTTAAAAAAAAAACCATGTACATAGTAGCACCACGACGGTATGCAATATTGTATTCAAGTGTCGATCAACACCATATGGGTCTTTCTTTGAGACTTGTTATGGGCTCAATATTGCACCTCAGCAAGAATGAACCACAAACAGGAAGATATGTCTTTGTAATGGTAATTACGTTTCGACATCCCAACCAATAAGAGATGGGTTAGGTGAATGTTAAAGACACGGGGATACACGAATAGAAATTGCTTAAAAAAATGAAATAAAACGAACATTATTCTAATAGGCATGCCTGGGCAGTAATCTGATGTTTCTATTGATAAAGAATTCTATTTGAAGATTCATATCAGTTTGCGTTGTCAGAATCATGAGGAAAAGTGATAAAAATAAACCGGCTATCCAGGGTACAGTTTAAACACTTTCACATGAAACAGCTCTGATTAACACTTTTGCACAATATTTCTGTTCAAAATTGACTTTTGTTTTATATGTTTTTATCTTAAAGTATAGGATTTCATTTGATGCAAAATATAGCCAAAATTATGTAAACGTCCAAAATGAATCTTCAGATTGCTCAGCGAGACGGCGGCATCGAATCCCGATCAGCGAAGGCACAAATGCACCTGTGGAATTGTTTTGTACAGCAATAGAAATCTGACGACTATTTGAATAATTACATCCAGTTGGAACTTCATCTGTTAAACCTCCTAGGTTATGTGTACAATGTGATTGGTCAATACCAGACAAGCAATCAGGTATTCTACGTTTGTTTTGTTTTTTTAGTAGACCCCTTTCATCATGGACTCAACTTAATTTGAAAATATACTCTCGATGAATGATTATAGAATATGAAAGAAACTTAAGTTTCCTGTTATCAAAAAATATATGTTCATAATATCAGCACAAGGATATGTAATATTGCATTTTAGTGCCGAGCAACACCATAGGCTGGCCTTTGTTTTGAGACTAGTTTTGGGCGTAATATTGCACCGTCAATGACCGTGGCAAGATCGAACCCAAAATGAACCATACAAGAAGCAAAGTTCCACCATTTTCGCAAATCGTGTAATTTGCACCCATTTTCGCGGCTTCGAACCCTTCTAGCTCCCTTATTGAACCTTTTTTTCTTAGTGTGTTGGCTGTAATTAGCTGAAGGACCAAATGGTGAAGTAATTATGGTTGTGAATTACTCTGAAATGGTTTTCTTATTATTTCTTTTATTTTTATATGACATAGGCATCAAACAATAGATATAATAGAAATAATTGAAAATACAGCATTTTCCAAAGACTACCCTTTTATCTTGTGTTATCTTCACACCAGCTTTACCTGTAATATCATTTGTTTTTCATATTATCAATCTGCAAACTCAAAATTTCAATATTTTGGAAATACGAAATGTGATACCAATATATGTATCCATTCCAAGCAATACATCATAGGTTTCATATATTGCTTTATATTGTAATGAATAGCGCCCCCACATGTTGACCTTGAGAAATTTAAACCGTAACAAATAGTGAAAGTTGATTTGCTTTACCTTTGTGGTAAATATCAAAATGATTGATATGAAAAAAAAAACATATATGCTCGGGATAAAGAAATACAAAAAAACCCCATGATTTTAGCGTATTTCCTATGTATTTCTTTATATTTTGGCAAATAGCGCCCTCAGTGGATGACCTTGAGAAATTTCAAATGTTGCGTCATGTAGGGTATGAGTTGCTCTATCCATGTGCCAAATATGACGGTCATACATCATATAATAAAGAAGTTATGTAGGGGGGCACAATGTGCCCCCCCCCCCCCTTGGCCTGGAAGGGGTCAAAATAGCTTGGGCTTTATATACTCAGGGTTAAACTTTCGCTTACTTTCGTTTTGACAGAGCATTACATTTATTTGATTTGCTACAGTGACATAAGTGAGACTGTTTTCATATCACAAGATTCGCAGCAAACATATAAATCAAGATAGTAGAGACAATTTTGTAATATATATAATGAGTTTGAGCCAGAGCACAAAGATTTACATTTAAAACTATTTTTTTTTTTTAGCAAATAGACGTTGTCTTCCTTTTTTTCTGGGGGGGGGGGGGGGCACTTTTCCACATTGTGATGGTATAGCAGCCCTCCTATTCGACATTGTCGTTTATGCCTTTAAACAAAATAGATGTAAACTGCGGACCGTCAGTGAATGAACTTTCTGTATAAATCAGTCATGAATAATGTTTAGATACAAATTATGTTAAGGTGGTTTTTTTTTTCCGAAAACAGCAGCTTCTACAAGGGCGTTACCATAGCAACCACGAAATTTAAAACAAAGTAAGACTTTTGATGACGGAGTTTTCTATGACAAACAAAATTTTCACTGGTAGAAGACACACTCAGACAGGTGCAGTCACTTGTCTCACATCTGCATTTCGCAGAATTGGTAACAATTTACCAGCATTATAACTACACTATGAATAATGATTTTTATTTCCGTTTCATTTTGTAACGCCGTTCCTTTTTGCGTTTATCGTATGACATGAATTTTTAGATAATTATATCAACAGTGATTTTGGTGTTAAATCATAAAGCTATATAGATTTAATCATCTTAATGAAATGTAAACAGGTGAGGTATGTTGATTTTGTGTTATCATCCAATAAAATATCGTCTTAATTATGTTTCTTCATCTGAGCATTTTTCAGGTTGTATTCTCATTTGTAAAATAGTAAATCCAAAGAAAAATAAAACCCAAAACAAAACAAAAGCGAAAACAACTCTTCGTTACATCTACGCAAAGTATCGGGTGACATCATGTCATGTCAGTTATTTGCCGAGTAAAGATTAGGATACGTATTATAACAAATACGTCATTTCAAAATAATTTTCCTATTTTTCTAGCGATGGCATCAGGGCATACTATTGAGGAGTGTGCTGATAGATATCAATCTCGTCAAAGCCGCTGTACATATCAATCTTCCTCCAACATCCCTTCTTTAAATCTTACGTGTGTTGTGAGTGGATTCAAACCAAACATTTCCATGCTATGGACCAAGGAGTCAGGAAAAAGAATGGATTCCGTGGTTTCACAACAGAACACACGCTCTGATGGCACATACGAGAGGTTCGAGACAATCACTGTTTCAGCTGAACATGGGACAGAGCAGACCTTCGTGTGCGTGGCTACCGGTGACTCTCTGAATGGAACGTCGACCAGAGAAATCACCGTTCTGCCTTCATCAGGTTTCGTGAAATATTGCCAATTCTATGTTTCTGAAAAATAACTGGCCTACAATTACTTTGACCAATGTTCTTGTTGAGATTTGTAACGGGGAAGTACAATTCGCTCATTCATATTTTGAGCAAGTAACCTTTCCTCACAATAAGTGTCCATTTTACTTGTCTCCAATTTACTATAAAAAAGAAAAGATGCATTGAAGAGAAATTTTTACCAATTTCAATGAATAAAAAGTAGGAGAAGAAGAAGAAGACAACGAAGAAGAAGAAGAAGAAGAAAAAGAAAATGAAACTTACCACAATTGACAGGGGTACGTGTCACAAGTCCGACACCAACGAGTTACACAGCAAACGAGTCGCACAGTTCGTGATATCGAGCTCGTTGGCATTATTACTCGTGGGTGCCGGTCTCGAAGGATGACTCAATTAGAAATGTGTCGTTTAAATAATTTGTTTCGTCATCATAATGATGATATGTGACAGTGCATCACAAAACCAAAAAAAGAAAAGAAAAGAAAAGAAAAAGTCGCACCCCTTGATTTTACATGAGAACTCCAAAAAGGTGAAACAGGTCAACCAAGTCAATTTTAGGTTTCCATACTTTCTGTAAGAGCTAGTTTTCGTCTTCGTCTTCTTCTTCACTTTGGGATCATAACATGAATGGAAAAGTGTTTTCCAACAGTTTTCTCTGCAATAATTTCATGTAGAGTGTGATCAGATTCGTTTTACAAGTCCCTTTTCATTTTGTTGAAAATCTTTTGCACACTCTTCACTTTCAACTCTAATAACTTTTGAAAGGATAAACATATTGCTTTGAAAGTTGGCATTAATCATAAACAGAATGCGTTGATATAACAAGTACAATCTCAGCTTAATATGATAATCGCTTCATTGTTGTTGCTACGGTGGTTTATATCCTGTTTTTGTCCCATTCATCCCACAGCTAGCACGGCTTGACAAAGATTAAGCGCTTAAATAGATCCTGTACTTTAAGCCTCTTTTCTAAGTTTACACTTTTCCAGAGTGTGTGCTTTCTTTTCAATATTTATATAGGTTAGGGGAGTCGATTTGAATTGAGTTATGCATCATTTTAAAGCTGAGAGTCTGATCTTTCAGGATCTGCCCTTAACTAGAAATCCATGTCTGACGACCTTTTGATGTTTTTTTTGTTGTTGTTGTGATTCAGGGTCAGATATGAATTCAGGCAATCATCCACTTCGTTTTCACCGTCAAATATAAACTTTTTTTTTCTCTCTCTCTGTCTCTCACACACACACAAACAAACACACACTCAAACGCATAATACTAAAATATTAACATTGTATTTCCTATCTAAGTTATCATATGCGTTTATTTCATTGACTTCTAAATGGAGTAATGAATGAAACGCGTTTCATTTTGGTCTGTATCAAGCTTCAGGAAAACGTGTTAATTCGGGTCTTATCACTGGACTCACTATTGGTGTGCCTGTTGCCATAGTCATCATATTTCTCTGTATTGGGAAATATCAGCAAAGCAATCATCCGGACTACCTACCGCGAAAAGGTACTGGTTTATTTTCTGTAAGGTTAGATATTTACATTCATTGCGTTAATGATTATGCGCTTGTGTGTCTGTGTCTGTGTGTATGTGTTTGCGTGCGTAGGCCTATATGTGTGTATTTCTTTGGTGTTATATATGAATTTTTCATAAATTTGATACAAAAATAAAATTACTAATATTTGTCAACATTACGGAGACCGAAACATTGTCTCATGTAAACAGAACTTGCACATCTATTATCAACAATGAATACTCTATGTCAAATAGAATATCTTTTAGTGATCGTGAATTCTGTAATCTCATTGGTCAATCACACTCAGACCAACCACTGAATATTTTCCGTATTCCGTGATATGACGTCATGATATTAAACAGCTAGCTAGCTGTGCGTGTACGTATGCTCGCGTAATCAGCTCGCGAGACGTAAGTAAGCATGGCTGACATCCGACGATTTCAACATCATTCACGAGAGGAAATCAGCGAGAAGAAGATTAGTACTTACACTTAAAAGGATAAAATCGTTATCCCCTGCTTGTTCTTACGAAATACGGCAAATATAGAACGGTCTGGTGCCATATTCCATGAGACCGTTCTATATTTGCCCATAAAATGTTTTTCGTGAACGAGCAGGGGGTTACTAATATTATTCATGAAGGGTGAATGCATCAGACCACATCATCGAAAGCGTATGATATATGCTTGAAATAATATTGGCCTGAAAATCTAGTTGTGAGAAGAGGGGAAAACGAGTTCAGTGTTGAAAATAAGTTGTGCCCCTGATATACTGTATATGAAAATGTTCATTTATAGTGATGCTCTTGTTGTTATTGATGATAATATTTCAGGATGTGGCTGGAACCCCTGCTTGCGAAGACCAAACATACCAGAGAGATTTCACGAGGAAGAAGAATTAATGTTGAGTAAGAAAAATATGTAGATAATCAGAATCTTATTCGTTGTTTAAGCAAAAAGTGCAGTAGTCCATTATGCACAGTGATTTTTATACATTCATTAAGGTTATGATATCTCATCTCTTTTAACTACATTCTTTATACAATGATAGAGCTGTATTATGTAACACAGTTATTCGAAAGAACGATGTATCATATTACAGGGCTTCGTTCTCTCTCTCTTCACCATCTATCTCTCTCTCTCTCTCTCTCTCTGTATACAGGTTATTCGTACGTGGCTACGGGTATTTATGTGCATTTTCATATTTATAATATTGATTTTATGTTTTTTGTTTTTTTGTTTTTGGTTTCTCTTCTAAGAACAAGCATCGCTTACAAAGGAACAGGTACAGCTATGCAAGAAAGAGCTGAAGGAGTATTACCGTGTGTCACAAAGCAAGGTCATGGTGGATCCACTCAACTTTATGGAACGTGTTGAATTGGATAACATTTATACGAATTTAAGTATAATAGACCAAAGCAGCAAGCGTAAGACACCAATAACATACGACGATCTTCTGACAAACAATGAAGAGGGATATCTTTCAAAGCGACTGCTGATCCAGGGTGAGGGAGGTGTCGGTAAAACAACGCTTTGCGCTAAGATTGCCTGGGACTGGTGCCAGGGACGGGTTCTACAAGATCTGGACATGGTGCTCCTAATAGCTCTGAGAGATATTAAGAACGCAACAAGTATTGGTGGTGTTGTCAAAACGTATCTCTCTCATTCAAATACGGCAACAAAAGAGGAGATAGATGAATATATTTCAACAAATCTGAGTAGGATTCTCATTATATTTGATGGTTTCGACGAGTTTGACGAAAATTTAAGTAAAACGAGCAGCAGTGAGGTCATTCGCATTCTAGGAACAGAGCAATACAATTCATGTAAAGTAATCGTGACAACACGCCCTTGGAGGACAAATGAATTCATGATGGACAGGATTCTTGCCGAAACTTACACTTTTCTAAACGTCGAAGGATTTAACAAGGAGAATTTATCAATTTATATTAGAAGGTTTTTTCGGATTAAAGAGAAGGACACTCTTGCAGAAAGCTTGATCAGTTTTATGCAGGAAAATGATGTCATCCGGTCGAACATGGCCCCGTTTCCTATCTACTGTGCAATGCTTTGCCTCCTGTGGAACGACTTCAGTGAAGAAAGAAGAAGAGATATGCAAAAATTGCGCACTTTTTCCCAGATTTTGGGAGACATGATCTCTTTCCTGAAAGAACACTACGCATCAAAAATATGTGAAAATCCACTGAATAAGAACACTCTTGAACATTTAAAGGAAGCTGGTAGGGCAATTCAAGAAATTGGTGATATAGCGTTAGAGGGTTTATTTGACAGGAATCTCTCATTTTCTGAAGAACACTTCAGAGAGTGTCATGATGCTATGGTCACATGCTGCAGAGTGGGGGTTCTGACTATAGAAAAAGATGCCGTCAAGAGGGAACGTCGGCGCGATGTCAACATTTCATCCTTGGTTACATCAACTGTTTCTTTTCCCCACAAACTTTTTCAAGAATACGTTGCAGGGAAACACATTGAGTATTTATTCGACAATGACCGTGCTAAGTACGACAAGGTGAAAAACAAACTTCTTAGTCGACCTGAGGAATTCCGCTACGTACTCTACTTCACCTCAGCTTCAGGAAATGAACTCGGCCTTGATATCACCAAAGGCTTGATAAACTGTCCCTTCAATAACTTTACATCTGATCCTTACAGTGACAAAGAGAATGATAGTCGTGATTTCTGTGTTGACGTTGCGTTTGAATGTCATACTGAGGAGGCAACAAAGGCAGTGGGAGAACGATGGCATGAACACAAACTATTGTCTGATTCACCAGAACACACAGTGTCAGGAGTGGTGTTCATGGTGCGCTACAACCAGGTGGTGAGTGACACAACTTCAATATTGATATGAAATGTTTCGGAAAATATTATGTCGAACGAAAATAAGATTTCGTGTATATATATATATATATATATATATATATATATATATATATATGTATATATTATATACGTGTGTGTTTCCCTTGTGTGAAAATGAGTGCGTAATCTACAACCTTAACAGCTGTTCTCAAAGTTACTTTCCTGACCTGGAACAGGTCTTATCAATTAGGGGAAATTGTTTGAAATTAAAAAAAAAATAAATCCCGCACAATTGTTTTCATGTTTCACGTATAATATTTTGTAAAATAATTGCCTTCCTCCGTATGTAACATTTGTATGAGACTTGATGTATGAGTTTAATCTGAATACCCATGTCACTTGTTTCATGTCTTGTTATTAACTCTTTGTGTGCCATGGTAGAAACCCCAGTGTGCCACATTATTCAGAGACATCAACTTAATCATGCTTTCAGAAAACATTCTGATTTTCCAAACTATGAAATTTCCATCCGATTAATGTGAAGCTGGACATGTAATGAGCAAAGTTGAAGGGAAAATTCCAAGCTTTGCTTTAATGGAAATTGTATGACAAACCAATTATTGTTTTCAGGGAAATTGATCAGTAGCTACATTAATGTAAAGGCACAAATTTTACAACCAAAACAGTGACATATCAATAAGGAAAGACCGATTGATAGTCAATCATTGCGAGAAAAAGAAAATCAAGCTATATGAAATGAACGGAAGCGCGAGAAAAACTTCCATTGTACTGAGAAACTTGGCGATTTATCGATCGGTTTTAGCGGATTTGGGGATTTTGAGCAGAGTATATGCGAAGTTAGCACGCCGTCGACTGAATCGGACCTGCGAACATGGCACATAGAGAGTTAATCAGAACGTTTGGAGGTAAATTGTATGAAACGTTTTCCATCGTGGCTTTTAGAAAAAAAAAAGTTATGAGGAGTCAAGCAATATGTTCTTATGGCAAAATATTTGGACTCCACGGAGAACATAACGCAGTTTCTTTGTCTACTTAAATCAGACCCATTTGCGACTGCTGCAGCTGTCAAACTGCCCTTTGTAGTAATCTTCCAAGTTTGGTTACACTAAAGACGCCGTGTATTCAAGGGGGATGTCAAACTGGGTATCATAATGTAAAACATACCTGTGTGTGTAGAGCACACATCTACTTAGGGCACATAACACGAGTATTGATAGAATCATATCCATCGCCCTTCTGCCTTTCTAATAACATATCCATTTTGAAAATATATTCTGTCCTTCTCAAGTTGTGATTAGTGAAATGACGATATGAATAGAATGTGTATCAAAATGATCCTCTTTGCTCTTTGATGTTCAAACCTCCAGTCAACTGCGAATACTTAATCAACCCAATTCTTCTGTGTATAATTGCTTTTCCCTATCGTCAATTCATGTTCGTTCTATTAGCAATCGCTATATATGGACCTGGTGGAGTGCGGAAAAACTGTGTCACGTGACTTGGCGGAGGGCATGTGTTCCAGCAGTGTGCTCCGTAAAGTACGACTATGTTACTCACAATTTCACGTGGAATTCTACAAGATCCTCCGGGCACAGGCTTCAAACTGTCAGGTAAGAACTTATTGTATTACCACTATCTACAACACGTATGCCTTTTTTATGTACAGACTACAGATTTAATGTTACTAAGATATTTGAAAGAGGCAATACATTAACTGGATGACAATAAGAAAAACCCCTCTTAGATACAAACAAGGTTTCCTTGCAGACAAATCTTCTCAAACAAAGAATCCAAGGTACATCTTAAAGAATATGTAATGATCATGTTTACCATCGTAGATGTTATATTAACTGACATTAAGTATGAGGATCACGGACTGTATAGGGATTGATTAAGCCATCTTTCATCCCCTGACTCAACTGGATGGGTATGTACACTCCTATGTATAAAAGGAGAGTACATTATACTGCTTCGAACAAAGTCGTTATTAGTGTTATTTCAACATAATCATGATATTATTATTAGTGGGTTTATTAAGTAAAAAATAATATAGCTTGATCTTACGTCTATAGCTTTAATATTATGTCCGCACATTTCATCATAATTACCATATGTGACCCTGCACCTCAAAACAAACAAAAAGTCGCCAGACATGATTTTTAGTTGAGGACCATATCCTGAAAGAGCAGACTTTCAGCTTTAAAATGATTATAAGTCAAATCAAATGGACTCTCTTAACCTATCTAAATATTGGAAAGAAAGCACAAACTCAGGAAAAGTGTGAACTGAGAAAAGAGGCTCTGAAGTACAGTGTTTATTCAAGCGCTTAATCTTTACCAAACCGTGCTGGCTGTGCGATGAATGGGACAAAAAACAGGAAGTAAACCACCAGAGTATTCAACAATGAAGGGATTATCATCCCTATGAAATTAAGCATGACTCATTAACACATTCTGTCCATAATTCGTCGGTGTTTTCACGAACCGACGCTATTTCGATTTTGGTCAAAATTTTCAAAATCGAGATATTGGTACCAAATGAAAGTGCTTTCAAAACTCTACCAAATCCCCAAATTTTAGATCACAAAATTAATTATTCTTAATTTTATCAAAGAAAGAAAAAAACGACGGTACTCGAAATATCGAGAAATTGAGAAAAAGGGGTTTCACGAACCGACGCAGTAAAGATACGCCGGTTCGTGAAACCCGAATTGCTAGGGTGAAGAGCAATGCGGGTTTTACGAACCGTCGCGGTTGCAATATTTTGAGCTTTGTTCAACTTACTGGCCTAGAATTAGGTTTTGGCCCTAATCCAGATCTCAGAGTGAGAACCAAACCTTCTGAAAGATGAATGACGGCCTAAGCCAGCCCACTGTCCACGAGTGAAGTGAATGGTAAGCTATAATCCTATTAAAATCATGCTCAAAATAACAGTTGTAGTTGGACTACCATAACCATTAATTGCGGTAGAGTGTAGTCCCATGTATTCAATCGCGTGATGCTTATGAAGCCTAGTCTGTAAACGTCATCCAATTTCAAATTAGATCCCAAATCATATCATTTATAGTTTCTTTTCAACTTATGTCGTTACCTCTGAGACTACTGAGTACTGTAGTCGTAACGTCTGTGTGCAAGACATGCAAGATGTCAAAGTCTCGAAGACACTCATAGCTATTTAAAGCCTTGACTTGAGTTGAAAATGAAATCATAAGATTGACAAAGTAGGCCTACTAAACTAAAAAAAAGTAAAAAGTCTTAAAGTAAAACTCAAAGGAAGAGTAAAGAATAAAGGTAGACATGTTAGACTTTAACTTTCAAGTCTAACTATTAAGTCTAAGTTAAGACTTTACTTGTAATACCAGTTACTAAAACTAAGATCAGCTGAAGTCTAAGACCAAGTCAAATTAACACAGAGTCTATAGTCTAGCTCTAGATCTACATCTAGACTAGTGGTAATAGTAGGTAGAGTCCACCCATTTTCCCCCATTTTTTACTGGTCCATTCCTGAAAAAGTTACTGGTCAGTGTCCAACAGCGATTTTTCCTGGTCAGGGACCGTCGGACCAGTGCCAGTGTGCAGCGTTGGTGTAGATGTCATCTATGACAGTATGTGGTCTAGTGATACTACCTAAACACTACGAGTACTCTGTTACAGGTTAGGTGGCTTTCCTGTACAGTGCAGTGTTATAGTATACTTGTGAATTCAGCCCTAGTAGCGTACTGTGTGTAGATATGTGACTTTATGTCTAACGTTAGTTCGAGTGGAGTACCTTTGGAGCACAGCGGTGGGGCTTTTTTTCCCTAAAACTTGTGAATGCGGCCCAACCAAATGGCGTTTACATATTTACGCGTGATTGATAGTGATACAGTAGCGCTGTCGATTTCCACAGCAGCCATACATAATCTTTTGTCCTTTCTTCTTTCCTTTTTTCCCTTTGTTCTTTCACCCTTTTTATTCTTGGAATCGAAGGACTTCTAAGAAATGTCCCTCGACTGATTTAACCAGGACTCTTGAGTCCTGGTAAACCTAACCTAACCGAGTAACCGTTAACGTTTGTTAGGCCTAACATATCAGTAACACTGACTTAGTCCTGTATTGACTTTGTGTTTGGCCGACTTACTGAGATGGCGAGTCTAACTCTTTAACATTAGTCTAAACGTAGTCGTTAGATCTGTCAGTGTCAGTGTCACCGGTTATTGTATATGGTGCCATCTCTAATGTACGTTAACAAGTTGATGTTAGTTATCTATGTCAACTTACTGATTCAGTAATAGTGGTACTGTCATCCTGTTGGATATCGCCGCAATATCATCCGTGATGTGTTAATTTCGTGTCACAAAGACAAAAGTTGCCAAGATCTAATAGTATTAGATGTCTAGATCTAGATGTAGTCTAGATCTAAGTAATATAAATTCTGTGTAACTTAAAAGTGAAAGGTCTAGACTTCACTTAGTCTATAATTAGACCAGATATTCATGAGGCAAAGGCCTATTTAGTAGATCTATTCTTATTCTATTTTAACGTCAATTCCTACTAACTCGCCACGTGTTATTCCTAAGGCCAAGGACTTCCGGGTTAGTGATTTTTTTTCCATAAATACCAAACAGCAGACGTGTTTCATTGCATTCTTGCACAGACTTCATGAAAATATGTGCAGTATCAAAGAAATATGATGCACATGACAATGCCAGTGTTTTATAGGTGAATGGTTAATACCTTTAAAAGCTGAATGATAATGTAGAGTCTAGGTCACTAGTAATTAAGATGTTACAGTCTCTGATAAGAAACAGGTTTGATTGTCATAGACTGTTTCCCAAATGCAGGTACATGTAGTAATATTCAGCTATTTCAATGCAATGCCTTGTTTACAAGTACATGTAGATTTATATTCATGTGAATGATAATTCAATTTCTACATGAGACTTACTACATGTAAGTGCTAAACATAATATCTTGCATCAGTAAAATGTGTAAATGACGGGACAATTTGAATATGCATCAATGACGAACAGCAGCATTTTTTGCCATTCTTTGATCCTGCATAGGCCTACCATTTTGTTTTATGTTTAATATAAATAGAGCAAAATAATTTCAACTTCAGTTTTGTTGGCTGATTTTTTTTTCTTCTCAAAATTAAAGTTGTATCTTGTACCATGATGTTTGATTTTAATCGAAAGTTCTTAATTTCTTTCTTTTCTTTCAGATGACTGGTGCCATGTAGTAGCGAAGAACTGGACTGTCTCAGAAAAGAAAAGGAAAAGTACAAGGTCGTGTACATCATCAACGGATGTGAATACAATGGTAATGTAGAGTCTAGGTCTAATTAAGATGTTAAAGTCTCTGATAATAACCAAGTTTGATTGTCGTAGACTGTTTCCCAAATGCAGTTAGTAATATTCAGCTTTTTCAAAGCAATGCCTTGTTTACAAGGACATGTAGATTTATTCATGTGAATAATAATTTAATTTCTACATGAGACTTACTAAGTGCTAGACATAAGATCTTGCATCATTAAAATATGTAAAAGGCGAGACAATTTGAATATGCATCAAAGACGAACAGCAGTATTTTTTTGCCATTCTTTGATCCTGCATACCATTTTGTTTTATGTTTAATATAAATAGAGCAAAATAATTACAACTACAGTTTAGTTGGCTGATTTCTTTTTCTCAAAATGAAAGTTGTATCTTGTATCATGATGTTTGATTTTAATCGAAAGTTCTTAATTTCTGTCTTTTCTTTCAGATGACTGATGCCATGCAGTAGCGAAGAGCTGGACTGTTTCAGAGAAGAAAAAAAAAGTACAGCATCGTGCTGATCATCAAGGAATGTGAATACAATGGCATAGGAAAGAGGACAATCTACAGATAGGATAGAAGGGAGAAATTGGGATGAAGGGCGACAACATAAGGACGGTATATCTACAGTGAAATGTGATTGTAAAGTGGAAACATGAAAGGAGATTCTAAGATTGAAGGTGAAAACAATGCATTCCATTCTGTGATGCCGTAATTACAATTTTGCTACACTTTAATAACACTGCAGAGAGACATTTATATCAAGGAAAGCTTCATGTGGACATGGAATGTTAGATTTTTTAAAGTTTTTATTGGTATGTATTTCATGATAATAAATCTTGAAGGTTTTGTGTGGTAATCATAACCTTGTGATAAATCTTGATAGATTTCTAAGTGCACATTGGCAATATTAGATGATGCTGTAATCAGATTAAGTTCTATTCTCCTTTATTCTTTTATTTATTATTTTGTTGTCTTCAACCCACTCTGAATGTGTCACGTATGATTCTTATAAACATGGGAACATGCACTCCATATAACTGATAGGACTTATAACAAATTGACATAATTATTCAACCATCACTAGACAGTTCTGTTATAAGATGTTCTTTATTTAACTAAAACTGTAAATTATGATACGTGTATGTTCCCATGCAAACTCACAACAAAATACAGAAATATGATTTCTTTTAATAATAATTCATTATGTCTCTAAATTTACAATTAAAGAAAGTGATTGCAAAAAGGATGTCAAACATTGCATATTAAAATAATAGATTATTAATTTGTCTCCATCCGTAGTAACGCACGCAACTGCAGTGTGCAGTTTGTAGGCTGCTGTGAAAAAAAAAATCACAGGCAGCCCAAGCGGGATTCGAACCCACGACCTCTGGATTACTAGACCAGCGTCATAACCACAAGACCACCGGAGTGCCCTGGCACTACCTTTACACATGAATAATTAAATATAGAAGGGCTTGGGAGCGCTTCGAAGTTTACTGCTCTTATTAAATATGTACATGTCATTTGCAACTCAACTAAAGATGATTAAACACACTGAAATTCTTACTTTAAATGATATTCATAATCTGTTTTTTTTTTTTCTTTAATAGCTTGGGACGGACACTTTATACACTGTATCGGTCTACATTTCGCCTACAATATGGAATTCTTTACTTCGAGACGTTTGTTTTAAAAAAAAACAAAAAATTAAGAGTCCTTTAAAGGTGCTGTAAAACAGTGGTGTTTGTTTGCTTGTTTGTTTTTTGGTGGGGGGGGGGGAGGAGGGGAGTCAAATTAGCCTTGGCCACTCTCCACCGTCCTTTTTTTCTTCCTTTAGCTGCATTTTTTTTAGTCATCACATGAAAATTCGTCTGCATCCACCCCGTAGTTTTGCTGATGACCTTTCTTTTTAATTATTTTAGCCACACACATTTTGGCCGAATTTCCCCACCCCTCTTGTGAATTTGCTAGTACAGTGTACATGTACTAAGACACATTCTCAGAATGTGTTTATAGTACTGGTGGATTAAGGATTCACAGGGAGGGGGGGGGGGGCAAAAGGCTGATATGGGCTTTCTACACACATTTTTAGATGCTAATTATTGGTTAACAGGAGCACGATCATTTATGTTGTGATTAATTTGTTTCCTTATATATGTATGACTTCTATTAGAGACTTAATTGGCTTGGCACTCCTTACATCGACCTATTTTAGACACCCATTTCCTTCTCTCTCTCTTGCTTTTTCTCTACTGTCCTGTGAATAGTGTAACTACATGTACATGCAGTACATCTTCTCTTTTGTATGATATACATCAAGTTTTATCTGAGCATATGGGTGTTGCAGCACTCTCAAGCTTCATGCATATGCAGCAACATCTTTGTGTGTTCATATACATAGTTATGCTTGATATGTTAATTTGAGAATGTTATTCGTTCTCTTGTATATGTTCCGTCCGCACTCTATAGATGTAAATGTACGATGTAAGATTTGGTGTGCATGTTCGAACTGTGTTCCTCTTTTTGTGAACACACAAGAACTGATATAATAATGAACTTGAATTACACATATTCTTGAATCTTGATTCCATCTCCATTTGCCATTAGATATTTATTGATTTGTGGAGCTCTTCCACAATTGTTATCCTTCCCACTGTCATTACTCATCTCTGAATAATTCAAATTTGATATTTTATTGAGTACCTATGTTTCTTCGATTACATAATGTACCTCTTCAATATATTGCTGCAAAAGGCATAATAAAACATGACCATTATTATATTTAAAATGAAGCTTGAAATTCTGATAGTGTTGATATTTTTGTATTTTTAGGAGTTTATCAGTTTCGAAGAGTGCATGCAGGATGAGTTTTATGTTTTCATATCAAGTGCAGCTATCATAGATTCTGTTGAGCAGGATAGAGAAAGATGGAAAATGAGGAATTATGAGTGAATTCGCATGTGAGCCAAATGGCAATAATGACACCGATAAAAATTGTGACAAAGTAAAAGTCACAAATAACAGAGTGCATGAGTATGAAAGATGAGTAAATGCAAGTAATTATTACTGACTGGCACGTCTTTTTCCCAATTTTTAGCGGTATCCTTCATCTTAGAACAAACATTCATAATTATTATGAAAGAAGTGAACTGAATTTGAATTAAAAATAATGTGAAAAAATAAAAAGTAAGTTAAAAAAGTTAAAAAAACAGTAAAAAGTAAAGAATATGAAACACAGTATACCGAGTACATGTATAACCAAATGATAGATGTCCACATGCAAAAGTGTTAAATAATATATCCACAAAAAAGGGGGCAAAGAAATCTTTGGAACGATCAACGACAGCTCTAATAATAATACTAAATGAAGATGAAAACAATGACAACACGCTTTTTAGAACAATTAAGAGAAACTGGCTTGTATTATCATCTTAATTATCACCAAATGTATTGTAATCATCACAACAATCATTACATGACAATTAATTTCAATTAATAAGGTTATTGTTGATAAGCAGGTATAGCCCTAATAGTATTTGTATGTAAACACATACGAAAATGAAATAGCGACGGTTCGTAAATACACGCGTATTGCACGTTACCTATTGTGCAGGCCCGACAGCGCGGGTCTCACGAACCGGCGTAATACAACTTACGTCGGTTCGTGAGACCCGCGCTTAAGTACATAACCTATGGTGCGCGCAAGAAACGATGGATTTACGAACCGACGCAGTGAGTTTGAAGACAGAAATATCGTATTTTTTTTGGATTCACACTAAAATTACACTATGGATAGGAAGAACAACTTCCACTCTCATCACCCTGTCAAAATTTTCACACACAAGACAGGAAAAGTCATTGAAAACGTTGTCTAAAACTTGTGAGATCTTTAAACGCGATTTTCTCAGAATTGCATTTTCGCTCAAAAACGAAATAGCGTCGGTTCGTGAAAACGCCGACGAATTAATGCCAACTTTCAAAGCAGTAGCGCTTTCCTTTCAAAAGTTATTAGAGTTGAACGTGAAGAGCGTGGACAAGGTTTTTCAGAAATGAAAAAGGGATTCTAAAGACACACCTAATCACACTATTCTACCAAAAATGTTCGAGATAAACTGCTAAAAAACACACTTTCCTGCCCGTTTTATGAAACCAAATTTTGGCATAATGTAAAAGAAGACCCGCTCTTTCAGAAAATATGAAAAAGTCAAGTTCGGCTAGGTTGACCCATTTCACTTATTTTCAGTCCTCACGCAAAGTCAGTGTGTGCGACTTTATGTTCGTTTTGAGGTGCACGGTCACATATGGTTTCTGTTTGTTTGTTGCTTTTATTTGTTTTTTTTTTTCATCTAAGAAGATGGCTGGATAGCTTATGTTCAGCTACGTTAATTTGGTCTTCCGTGGAGTCCAGTTGGTAGCCTACGATCCATCTCTACAATGATCTCTTTTCTTCTTGTTCAATTATTCCTTCTTCCAAAGTTCACACCATTTCACTAATCTCTCTTTTTTTTTCGTTTCACATTTCGAATCCGTTATTCTTTTCAGATTGAAGATCTGGATTTCAGTCTTGGCAGCAGTAATAATGATATCCTAAATCAGTCCTCGGTGGGAGAAGACTTTGCCCAATGGGTTTGTGCTATGCCTCGTCTTTCAAAGTTCACTCTGGGATGTGACTACTTGCCCGATAGTTTCCTCACAACAGCCGCCACCTTAGCATCATCATGCCAGGTATGTAGTATTTGACCATATTGATATGAGTCATGCAGTGTTGGGAGAGGACTGTATTTTTTTTTTCGAGAATGAAAAAAAACCTGCGTTGTAGTGTAGTGTACAGATTCCTTCAGCAAATCAATCCCAATTTACTTGGTTTTGACTAAACATTATTCGTAAATCCAGTCCACCTCGGCATTATGGCATTCAATGTGTAAACGAAAGCATAGGTATGAACACTTTTCGTGAAGTGAAATGTATTGAAATCAAGTACAATGCGTTCCTTCCGTTATCCGGTTGGGCTTTACACAATATTTTCTTTACTGAAGATACAATCTTTCTCTCAAATATGCAATTTTTGGCATTAAACAATCATTGCACAAGCATGGAGAGGTGTGTGTGTGGGGGGTGGGGGGGGGGGGGGGATGGGGAGAAGGAGAGAGAGGGAGAGAGGGAGAGGTCAGTGAGGATCCTTAGATGAGGTTTCGTTGTGCAGGTGCATGGCGCTGTACTATTCCAAGGAAGTAAACATTGTTGTTCACATTATCTTTTTTTTTTTTGTAATAGGAAGCGAGAAGAAAAAGAATATCGTTACTGAAACACAGACACACAGACACGTATACATGTGTCGGGTTAACAAACAAAAACTTCAATTCAATTCAATTTATTTATAATCAAAGAAATATCATAACATATAACGATGAGAAGTTTATCTTGGCTAGAAAGAAACAAATTAATTAGAAATACATGATACATAATATGTATATATATATATATACATATATATATATATATATATATATATATATATATATATATATATTTATATTATTATTATTATTATTATTATTATTATTATTGTTATTATTATTATTATTATTATTATAGGTTTTCCCCGGTCAATTTCATACTTTTGTCATTCAAGTTCCTATTCCGAGCATTCAAATTCACTGTCGGAGCATTCATATTCACTATCGGAGCATTCAAATTCACTATCGAAGCATTCAAATTCACTATCAGAGCATTCAAATTTAAGAGAGGAGCACGCATTTCATCAATGAGCATTCAAATTCATGTCAAGCTGGCGACGGAATCTCGTCGGTCATTCAAATTCGTGAATAGGCAACCATGTTCCAAATAACTGCATTCAATTTAAAAGAAGTCCTGAATTTAGTTAGTTCGGGGCCGTGTATGCATATGTTTCTCATTTGGCTTTGAATATATTGGGATTTATGATGATTATTAATCCTGCAGTAGAGGTCCTCCTGTTGAATGACAATTTTGAACTCGCGCTTAGGGAAAAGGAATATACAGGCACATGTCCCTCGGATTGGACATAAAATGGAGGTCCCATGTGTATGGTGTAAGAGAGTCACAAATTATGCACGTAAAAGATCCCACTTCATCTATTCATCGCAAAGAGCAGAACATCCAACTGGACCCCATATGGAAGACCAGCTTTTGCAGCTGAATATGGTTATCCAGCCATCTTCTTTGATGGAAAATGAAACAAACAAACAAAAAATAGGCACTGTATAGTCCTACAGACGAGCATGATACGGAGGGTTGGTTGACACTTTCGAGGAAAAAATAAACCCAATTTCGACTATATTGAAACTGATACATGAACATTTTATACGTGTTGTTTGTTGTGTATTGCTGTCTTGTATATTGACTTACTTTTGCGAGACTATGTGAGATCATTGTGTGTCAGTTTGTCTTTAAATTGACGAATTGTCATTATGTGGTTGGTGTTCGGGCCTTGTAAGCATTGCAGTATCATCAAGAAATATGATTACTAGTCTTTCTGTTGTTTGGATGCACTGCTGATTGGACATTGCAATTTGAAATCTATTGAGATGAAAAACAAAGAATACATGAACAGAGAACAATGCAGAACCTGTAAAAAAATCATCATTACACTATATACAAGCCTTCATTGGTTGTGTTGGCCCTTTTTCCTTTCTTAAAAGTCTACTCCATTTTCCTCGTTAAGTTCATTGGACGAAGTAGGAACTTGATCACCTAAAAATGAATTTGAACGCTCCAAACAAGCTCATTGGGACTATCACGTGACTATCGCATGAATTTGAATGCACGAGTAGGAAAGTCGGTGCTCGCATTTTGAAATTGAATGCCCAATCGTGAATTTGATTTCACGAAAACGAAATAGAACGCCCATAAATGAAATTGATCGCTCGAATTCTGAATTTGAATGCCCG
Organism: Diadema antillarum; assembly: GCF_040938485.1. Lineage (NCBI taxonomy): Eukaryota > Metazoa > Echinodermata > Echinoidea > Diadematoida > Diadematidae > Diadema > Diadema antillarum. The sequence goes on from NW_027271664.1 coordinate 1,060,867, forward strand.
AATATTTTCGCGTGCGTGCGCTGCGTGAATTTGAATGCACATTAGTGACTTTGAGTGACAAAGAATGAAATTGACCGGGAAAACCTATATTATTATTATTTTATTTTATTTTACCTTTTTAGTGATTTGAATGTTTGCATTCGATGCGATGACGCATGCAGTGGATGTACGAGAGTGCACGGACCTCGGTTTCAATGTACCATTCGTTCACAAAGTGTGTTTGTGTTTGTGTGTGTGTGTGTGTGTGTGTGTGTGTGTGTGTGTGTGTGTAAGTGCGTTGTGCCCATAATTATGATGTAAATACATAGATTATGTCAGGAGCTTTGATCTTTACAGCAGATTAGTTTTTAAAACAACCAACGACGTCTGTTGCGACACGAATTGTCACCCCTACACGGATTGTCGCCCCCGGCTCGCGGGGCGACAATCCTTGACGGAGTTGGCGTCACTGATTTTCGCCCCCGTCACGGATTGTCGTCTGGCGACAATCCGTGACGAGGGCTGGCGGCAAGGATTGTTGCCCGCCCTCCAAGCACATTTTGCTGAGTAATATCGTTCTGGACATAGTCGTTGAAATACTAACACATAACTTATATGGCTATATCCATGCAAACATGCCATGTAAAAAGTCATGGTGAGGTTTCAAGGAAGTATGTATGTGCGCGCACACATGATAATTTAGTGTCCGTTTGTGCCCGTGTGTGTGTGTGTGTGTGTGTGTGTGTGATGGAAGAATGTGTTTATTATGTCAGTGTTTTTTAGCTGCGCGTGGGGAGGATACCTAGTTAGCTGTTGCTGGCATAAACGTTGATATTGATTTATCAGCTGCTTTGACTTTGATGAGTTTGTTTGGCTGATTTGTATATGAATTCGGAGTGGTGCTTGCGTGCGGGCGGATGCTGCTTTTCTGCATACGGTCCATTATGTCTTATTTATCAACATTGGAGGCATTTTACTCGTAGCAAATTATCGGAATTACCTTTTATGCATTTTACCGTGTATGTATAAAGAATTGCAATTTCATGTTTATATCTGCAGTACAGACAGGTTTGTATACATCATGTCTTTTATGTACAATTGTGAGCAATTCAGCAATCCAAATTGCTGCGAGTCACGATTTCAATAAACCATGAATAATAATTAAAAAAAAAAATGGGAAGTCGTTTCATCAGGAAGGAATGTGGTATCGGTTCGGGTGTGTGTGTGTGTGTGTATTTGGAAAGGGGGTTACATTTTGTTATTGCAAAAGTTCGTTATTCTGACGGCTCTTTAGTTCGAAGGTTCTTTATTCCGAAGGTTCGTTATTCCGAATTTCATTTTTAGATCAACGAACCTCTAGGTATAGGGAATTGTGTGTTTCGGATAAATGAAGCTTCGGAAAAAACGAACCTTTGGAATAACGAACCTTCGTGAGTGTGTGTGTGTGTGTGTGTGTGTGTGTGGGTGTGTGTGGGTGTGGGTGTGCGTGTGTGGGTGTGTGTGTGTATGCATGTGGGTTGGTGAATGTGGGTGTGGGATGATTTAGGTTTTGGTTAATCAGGGGTTAGTGGGTTGGGGATTGGATTTGAAGAAGGATAGTTATAAATGGTATGACAGACTTTGGTAGGATTTAATATTTAGGATAGATGTAGGCCCTAGATTTGTTTCGGTTGGGGGGGGGGGGGGTTGGTCGGGGTTTTTATGACTGATTTCATTCTAGATTTGTATAATGTATTTGTGTTTTTTTCTGTATATGCCCTTGTAAGAAAGAAGGTGTTACATGATCCAAACCAATATATTCAAGGGATATGGGTTTGGTAGGGCCGTACATGTCAAAACTTTCTCGTGAAGAAATTGTTAGTAGGGTCGGTCTATAATCGGGTTACCTACGTTGAAGTGAAATTATATTTGTAGTATGAATTGGCAAATGAATTTGTTTATGTCTCGAATTGCCATTTGTAACTCTTTTGTTCATGTTACACCCAGAATGGGTCGATTTATGAATGATTTGAATGAAATCGATAAATATCAAGGGGAAAAAGTGTTGAGTTGGTTTATTTGCATTATGAGGATTTGTTTCAGTGTTTGTTGGTGTTGGTTTGTATTACGTATGTATTAGCGGTGTGCAGTGGCGTACCGTTGGTCAAGACATTGGGGGGGGGGGGTACCTCATGGCAGCAACATCAGAATTGCATAATGGTACAATTAAATGCGAGCGAGCAGAGCGAGCGAGCTTGAAAATTTTGACAATCTACAATCCCCAACTGCCGTTTGTAGCTATAGATATAATATATTTTTGCTTTTGAAATTAAGGGGGTTGCACCGGGCGCAACTGCTGGCAATTGCTGGCAGTAACATCGGGAGAATGACATGACGATTAAATGCGAGCGAGCGAAGCGAGCGAGCTTGAAAATTTTGACATGTTACAGTCCCCAAACTGCCATTTATAGCTATATTTTGTTTCGCTTTGGAAATTAAGGTTAGAGGGCGCACCGGGCGCAACTGCTGGCAATTACTGACAACAACATCAGGAGAATGGCATATGACGACTAAATGCGAGCGAGCGAAGCGAGCGAGCTTGAAAATGTTGACATTTTACAGTCCCCAAACTGCCATTTGTAGCTATATATATGATATATTTTTGCTTTGGAAATTAAGGGGGTTGCACCGGGCGCAACTGCTGGCAATTACTGACAGCAACATCAGGAGAATGGCATAACGATTAAATGCGAGCGAGCGAAGCGAGCGAGCTTGAAAATTTTGACAATTTACAGTCACCAAACTGCCATTTGTAGCTATATTTTTTTTCGCTTTGGAAATCAAGTTTAGGGAGCGCACCGGGCGCAACTGCTGGCAATTACTGACAACAACATCAGGAGAATGGCACAACGATTAAATGCAAGGGAGCGAAGCGAGCGAGCTTGAAAATTTTGACATTTTACAGTCCCCAAACTGTCGTTTGTAACTATATTTTTTCGCTTTGGAAATTAAGGGGAGGGGGCGCACCGGGCGCAACTGCTGGCAATATAATGGCAGTAACATGAGGAGAATGGCATAATATTATAACGATTAAATGCGAGCGAGCGAAGCGAGCGAGCCTGAAAATGTTGACATTTTACAGTCCAAAAACTGTCGTTTGTAGCTACATGTATAATTTTTCGCTTTGGAGGGAGGGGGCGCCCGGTGCGCCCCCTGGATCCACCACTGGCAGTCAAGGGCGTCGGTTTATGTTCATGATTGGGGAGGTATGACCAGCGAGGGGCGTCGAAGTGACCAAGCGGGAGAAAGATGTCCAAAATCCGCACTTTATAATAGAGCATCCCCTAATTGTTTTGTGTTTGTGAGTTTGTGTGTTTCATAATATAGATGGAAAAGTTAAGAAATAGCCAAGGTCAAGTCTTATTATTCACAATGCAAGGCATTTTGATATAGACTAATATGTAAAGCAACACTGCAAAATCAATGATCTAGCTTTGATAGCATTTAATGTGTACAACCTAGGCAACCTACATCACATTGCGCAACATTGCAGCGACTCTTTTTGCCGTTCCGATGTTCTGAGTACACTGCGCACATCCTGCTTATATTCAAAATGCCAATCAGGAATCAAGCTGAATCATAATCTTTTGTCGTCTCCGGGCTTTTTGAACAAATTTTCACTATTATATACCTCTTTAATTATGGTTAAAAGAAATTTCAGAAAATGTCTTTTTTCTTGATCACCCTTTCATGTCGATTTCAAAAGCAGTTTACTATACCCTTGAATTACCATTTTGGTAGGATTTTTTTTCTTTTTTTTTACCAGCGGATGGGGAGGGGGCACGTGCCCCCCCCCCCCATGCCCCCCCCCCCCTCCCCCGTAGTTAGCCAATGGCGGTGTGCATATGACAGTTCGTTGGTGCTAAAATCAACTAACGATTGACATTTTTTTTTTACGGCGTGTAGAAAGTATTCGCTCATGCATAAAGCATGCCAAACTTATTCTGGGACAAAGAATAGTCTCTCGGTCTCTCTCTCTCGTCTAGCCCGCGTTGACACACCCATACTATTTTTAGATCAACGCTGGTGTGACCTCTTTAAAGTTTGAACACGTGCTCATACACGCTGAAGGCATTTTCATTGCCACAGTAGCGCCTGCAGCAGTTTCGGATTAATTCAATTCAATTCAATTCATTTTATTTTCATACTTCTCATTTATGAACATTGCAACAGAAACCAGACAAGTTCTTTTACCTTGTGAACAATGTGCAGAAAACAAACAATATACATGGTGATAACACAGTAATTACATGTAATGATAACTGGTCAAAATCGAAATCGAAATGGGGTTGATCAAAGAGAAGTATGACGGGACCTACATGAAAGCTAGCTTGTTTGGCTGTAAGCCCCGAGTAATCAGTGTTTGTGAAAAAGAAACGGAGAACGGATAGAAGACCAGAATGATGATGTAAGGTTGCCAAATTTTATGTAATAAAAAAGAAGAAGAAAAAGAAGTAGAAGAAAAACAAACAAACTATACATTAATATGAATTTACTGTGACCGAGCCATCATTATTATACAGCCTACTTTGGTGTATATACTATAAACTATTGTTGCATTAAAACTTTCACCAGGATATGATCAGTAAGACACAAAAAGTAACATGTACAACTATTAAGCCATTTGGTGCCTGCCGTCAAGCTCTGCATAGAAGGTTAAGCCCCCGTTCCACTATGCCGTTCTCGCTACGATTTGACAATTTTCTCAGGTCGGGAAGGATCGGGTAAAACCTGAGCCGATCTGGACACAGTACGATGATAGAACGCTCTGAGTACGCTGCAGTTACGACTACCAAGTGCTTGCTACGCTCTTACTACGATGATCGGGAATTAGACATTGCGATCTGTGCCGCTGCCGGTACGCTTTAAAACGATGTAGCTACGCTGTTAGTGCGATGTTGCCGATGTTATCCGATCAATGCACGCTGTATCTACGCTCTGAACGATCTATACGATCTTATCACGCTGTTACCCCGTTCAGAGAGCTGAAAAGTGCCCGATGTGCCCCGATGTACCCCGATTCGACTGTGGGTCAGCAGTCAGTCAACTTATTAGCATGCAGAACCGAAGAAATATACTGTGGACTTCGAAGATTCATTCTTTTTTTTTTTTACTTTTGATTTTCAAAGTTGTTGTTGCTTCGTTATTCTCACTACTCTTTCTTCATCAGCGAGCCCATGCTTCTGTGCCTCCAGTGTCCAGGTTATGACCCACTATTTCCCTCTCCTCTCCTCTCCCCTCCCCCCCCCCCCCCCTTGTCCACCTCGGACTTACTACCTTCTTCACTACTATATCTTTCTATCCTCTCATCAATTTTTTCTTTACAAGAGAGCCGCCATGTGTTTGTTAATGTGCGTCCGTATGTGTGCATGTATGTGTGTATTACTCTGTCTGTCTTTTTTTTTAGGTGATCCGAGTATCCTCTCGGATCACCTATTGTATCTGTACGGATTCTTTCTTTCTTTCTTTCTTTAGGTGATCCGAGTATCCTCTCGGATCACCTATTGTATCTGTACGGATTCTTTCTTTCTTTCTTTCTTTCTTTCTTTCTTTCTTTCTTTATTTCTGGACAAAAGTTGTGCAGAGGTTAGCTCAGAAAGTGCATTGCCTATCAATGTCAAACTGATACCATATATGTATCATATCGCAAAGACGGCAGCGCAAGTAAAATCATAGTGATCAGTCAACCGTGACGTCACTATGACGTCATTATATGAAAATACATTTTCAATCATATCTCATTAATGGAATGGAGTTTTTCAATGAAATTTACGTCACATATATTTCAAGTCAAGCGCATTCTACTCATATTCTCAAAATTCATCTATGCCTTAAAACGTGCGCGTACGCGCGCGTTGAAATATTTGTATGCTCAAATCGAGCTCAAATTTTTTTTGCACACGTTTCAGACCATTTGGAGCATTTTTTGAAAAATTGAAAAAATCGGACGGACGCGTACGCGCGCGCATATATACGCACGCACAGCTCAAATGCAACAGAAATTTCCCGTTTTTTCACACGCATCGCATGTCTGAAATGCCAAGGTATATTTCTATCAAATTTCAAGTCAATCCGACTCAATATGACGTCATACGGGCCCGTCAAAGTTGAAATTCCGCGCGCGCGTCAATGGCGATATACAGTGCAACTATGCCAAAAAACCGCCAAATTTAAATCTGATTTTACTCGTCAGGATGAACGGTGACCCCCCATTTTCTTTACATATTTTAAAAGCTGGTGAGTTGTACATGTCATTTCATGGGTTGGCGATACTGAAAAAATGATGAAAAGATATCAAATTTCTTAATAAAGTAAAAAAAGTAAATTTTCAAAATGACGTCATCAAATTTCAAATTCACTCGAGCGTATCTCACTTAAATTTCGCCAATTTTCACCCAGATTTCAGTATGTTGTAGCTTACGAAATGTTCTTTCATTAATGTAATAAGAACATTTTGATTGGATAACGTCATCACCTCGTAAAAATGGATTGAAAGTATCCTTGTAAAATTTGACCAGTTTACGTGTTATCTCTATGGGAGAGCAGTTTTTCTGGCAGTGAAAATTGACATTACTATCTTTTTCGAGCACTAGCTCACTTATGCTTCGGTGAATTTTCCCCAGATTTTAGTATGTTATAGCTGAGACTTTGGGCTATCGTTAGTGTGCCCTCCATTTTTTCATATGACGTCGGCATCACGTCGAAAAACTTGGTTGAAAATGGCACGTAGTTTCGATGCAGCGTCATTTTGCTTAAACACAGGGCCTATGGAGCATGAAATAGGTCATTGCATAGCGCATCCGACTCGTAATCCTAAGGTCCCTGGTTCGAAGCTGACTCCTGCCAATATTTTTTTTTTAATATTTTTTAAACACTTTTTTCTTCTTTTTCTTTAGTTCGTCTGAATCTCCTTTCCTAGCTTCATCTTTCTCTGATTTTTTTATGCTTCTTTAAATTTCTATAAAATGATATATTTTTTTCTTTATTTTTCTTTCTTTCTACTACTTTCTGTGCAATAGATGAACAACAACAATGACTATCAGCCCCATACTTAGCACATGTTTAGTTCATGTCACGTACATTATTTCATAAAATAACAACTACTTGATCGGACACCATCTTGGGTATGTAAATTAGGGTCAAAGGTCATAAATGTTTCATCCTGTATCTTGGCGAATACATATCCTATCTTTCCAATATTTTGCACGCGCAAAGACCATGTTACAAGGATCAGTTCACAAAATAACCACTTTTTGTTCAGATGTCATCTTGTCTGTGTAAATTGGGGTCAAAGGTCATATGTACCTTTTTCTCTATATGACGTGTTATCTCTATGGAAGGGAATTTTTCTAGATGCGAAAATTGACATGATTGTCTTTATCGAGCACTAGCTCACTTACCCTTCTGTGAATTCCTCCCAGATTTTAATATGTTGTAGCTGAGACTTTGCGCTATTGCTAGTGTGCCTTTTGTTCTTCATACGAAGACGAAATCATGTCAAAAAACGTGGTTGAAATAAGCTTATCTTTGATGTATTGAATTTTACAAAATAACCACTTATTGCTCAGATGCCATCTTGTCTGTGCAAAGTGGGGTCAAAGGTCATATGTACTTCTTTCTGTATCTTCATTATGACGTGTTATCTCTACGGGAGGGAATTTTTCTAGATGTGAAAATTGACACTATTGTCTTTATTGAGCACTAGCTCACTGACCCTTTGGTGCGTTTCTCCCAGATTTTAATATGTTGTAGCTGAGACTTTGCGCTATCGTTATGTGCCCTTCGTTTATTCATACGACATCGAAATCACGTCATAAAACTTTGCTAAAATTAAAGCTTAGCTTCGATGTATTTTTTTTTTCATATTTCTTTCTTTTTGCAACTTTCTTTGTAATAAACCAAGAAAGACATTCCCTATTACCCCCATATTTTGCACATGTTTAGTTCATGTCACATACATTATTTCATAAAATAACAACTACTTCATCGGACAGCATCTTGGGTATGTAAAAAAAAACGTGGTTGAAATAAGCTTATCTTTAATGTATTGAATTTCACAACATAACCATTTTTTGCTCAGATGCCATCTTGTCTGTGCAAAGTGGGGTCAAAGGTCATATGTACTTCTTTCTGTATCTTCGTAATGACGTGTTATCTCTATGGGAGGGAATTTTTCTAGATGTGAAAATTGACATGATTGTCTTTATTGAGCACTAGCTCACTGACCCTTCGGTGAGTTTCTCCTAGATTTTAATATGTTGTAGCTGAGACTTTGCGCTATCGTTATGTGCCCTTCGTTTGCTCATACGACATCGAAATCACGTCATAACACTTTGCTAAAATTAAAGCTTAGCTTCGATGTATTTTTTTCATATTTCTTTCTTTTTGCAACTTTCTTTGCAATAACTCAAGAAAGACATTCCCTATTACCCCCATATTTTGCACATGTTTAGTTCATGTCACATACATTATTTCAAGAAAATAACAGCTACTTTATCGGACACCATCTTGGTTATGTAAATTAGGGTCAAAGCTAAAAAATGTTTCATCCTGTATCTTGGTGAATACATGTCCTATCTTTTTCCACATTTTGCACACGCAAAGACCATGTTACAAGAATCATTTCACAAAATAACCACTTTTTGCTCAGATGTCATCTTGGGTGTGCAAAGTGGGGTCAAAGGTCATATTATATACTGTACTTCATTCTGTATCTTCGTTACTGTATACGAAATTCGGTACCAAAGATGGCAGGTCTGACTCCTTTTCTAAATGAGAATCCAAACATCACACAGCCAATGTCCCCTCAACACCGATAAAACATGTATGGTCATGCCTATTTGGATCAGGACTCACATCATTGATTTCCAAACAGATCGGATCACCTAATTTGTCAGTGTTGACAAATTCTAAGTCTAGTTAGGTGATCCGAGTATCCTCTCGGATCACCTTCTGTATCTGTACTGATTCTTTGTTAGGTGATCCGAGTATCCTCTCGGATCACCTATTGTTTCTGTACGGATTCTTTCTTTATTTCTATCTCCTCAAAATTTGTGCATCGATTAGCTCAGAAAGTGCATTGCCTCTCAATGTCAAACTTATACCATATATGTATCATGTCACAAAGACGACAGCGCAAGTAAAATCAAAGTGATCAGTCGACCGTGACGTCACTATGACGTCATTATATGAAAACACATTTTCATGCATATCTCATTAATGGAATGGAATATTTCAATGAAATTTACGTCACATATATTTCAAGTCAAGTGAATTGTACTCATATTCTCAAAATTCATTTTTATCTCAAAAACGCGCGCGTACGCGCGCGTTGAAATATTTGTATGCTCAAATCGAGCTCAAAAATTTTTTGCACACGTTTCAGACCATTTGGAGCATTTTTTGAAAAATTGAAAAAATTGGACGGACGCGTACGCGCGCGCACATATTCGCATGCACAGCTCATATGCAATAGAAATTTTCAGTTTTTTCACACGGATCGAATGTCCAAAATGTCAAGGAATATTTCTACCAAGTTTCAAGTCGATCCGACTCAATATGACGTCATACGGGCCCGTCAAAATCAAAATTCCGCGCGTGCGTCAATGGGGATACACAGTGCAACTATGCCAAAAAACCGCCAATTTTAAATCGGATTTTACTCGTCAGGATGGACGGTGACCCCCCAATTTCTTGACATATTCTGAAAGCTGATGAGTTGTACATATCATTTCATGGGTTGGCTATGCTGACAAAATGATTAAAAGATATCAAATTTCTTAATAAAGTAAAAAAAGTTAATTTTCAAAATGACGTCATCAAATTTCAAGTTTACTCAAGCGTATCTCACTTATCCTTTGCCAATTTTCACCCAAATTTCAGTATGTTGTAGCTTATGAATTGTTCTTTCATAATTGTAGAAACATAATTTTGATTGGATGACGGCATCACCTCGTAAAAATGGATTGAAAGTAACCTTGTCAAATTTGACCAGTTTACGTGTAATCTCTATGGGAGTGCAGTTTTTATGGAAATGAAAATTGACATTCCTATCTTTATCGAGCACTAGCTCACTTATGCTTCGGTGAATTTCTCCCAGATTTTAATATATTGTAGCTGAGATTTTGGGCTATCGTAAGTGTGCCCTCCGTTTTTTCTAACGATGTCGGGATCATGTCAAAAATCTTACTTGAAATTAATGTTTATCTTCCATGTATTGAAATATTTCTTTCTTTTTGCAACTTTATGTGCAATAACCCAAGAAAAACATACCCTATCACCACATTATTTTGCACATGTTTAGTTCATATCACGAACATTATTTCATAAAATAACAACTACTTGATCGAACACCATCTTGGGTATGTAAATTAGGGTCAAAGGTCATAAGTGTTTCACCTTGTATCTTAGTGAATATATGTTGTATCTTTCCCATATTTTGCACACGCAAAGGCCATGTTACAAGGATCATTTCACAAAATAACCACTTTTTACTCAGATGCCATCTTGTCTGTGCAAATTGAGGTCAAAGGTCATATGTACTTCTTTTTGTATCTTCGTTATGACGTGTTATCTCTATGGGAGGGAATTTTCTTTAATGTGAAAATTGGCATGATTGTCTTTATCGAACACTAGCTTACTTACCCTTCGGTGAATTTCTCCCAGATTTTAATATGTTGTAGCTGAGACTTTGCGCTATCGTTTTGTTTCCTTCGTTTTTTCATACAATGTCGGGATTACGATGAAAAATTGGTTAAAATTAAAGCTTATCTTCTATGTATTGAGATATTTCTTTCTTTCTGCAACTTTCTTTGCAATAACTCAAGAAAAACACGCCTTATCACCCCCATATTTTGCACATGTTTAGTTCATGTCACGTACATTATTTCATAAAATAACAACTACTAGATCGGACAACATCTTGGGTATGTAAATTAGGGTCAAAGGTCATAAAGGTTTCATCTTGTATCTTAGTGAATACCTGTTCTATCTTTCCCATATTTTTCACACGTATAGACGATGTCGCGAGAATCATTTCACAAAATAACCACTATTTCATCAGATGCAATCTTGGGAGTGCAAAGGTGGGTCAAAGGTCATATGTATTCATTGCTGTATCTTCGTTATTCAGTGTATACAGAATTTGGTACCAAAGATGGCAGATATGACTCCCTTTTCTAAATGAGAATGCAAACATCACACGGCCAATGTCTCTAAACACAGATGAAACTTGTATGGTCATGCCTATTGCGATCAGGACTCGAATCATTGATAAAAAAAAATCGGATCACCTTAATTTGTCAGTGATGACAAATTACAATCTCTAGTTCTTCTTTTTCTTCTTCTTCTTTATTTCTCCTCAAAAGTTGTGCAGAGGTTAGCTCAGAAAGTGCATTGCCTCTCAATGTCAGACTTATACCATATATGTATCATGTCGCAAAGACGACAGCGCAAGTAAAATCATAGTGATCAGTCGACCGTGACGTCACTATGACGTCATTATATGAAAACACATTTTCATGCATATCTCATTAATGGAATGGAATATTTCAATGAAATTTACGTCACATATATTTCAAGTCAAGCGCATTCTACTCATATTCTCAAAATTCATTTTTATCTCAAAACGCGCGCGTACGCGCGCGTTGAAATATTTGTATGCTCAAATCCAGCTCAAATTTTTTTTGCACACGTTTCAGACCATTTGGAGCATTTTTTGAAAAATTGAAAAAATTGGACGGACGCGTACGCGCGCGCACATATACGCACGCACAGCTAATATGAAATAGAAATTTTCAATTTTTTCACACGGATCGGATGTCCGAAATTTCAAGGAATATTTCTACCAAGTTTCAAGTCGATCCGATTCAATATGACGTCATACGGGCCCGTCAAATTCAAAATTCCGCGCGTGCGTCAATGGGGATACACAGTGCAACTATGCCAAAAAACCGCCAATTTTAAATCGGATTTTACTCGTCAGGATGGACGGTGACCCCCCATTTTCTTTACATATTCTGAAAGGTGATGAGTTGTACATGTCATTTCATGGGCTGGCTATGCTGATAAAATGATTAAAAGATATCAAATTTCTTAATAAAGTAAAAAAAGTAGATTTTCAAAATGACGTCATCAAATTTCAAGTTTACTCGAGCGTATCTCACTAATCCTTTGCCAATTTTCACCCAAATTTCAATATGTTGTAGCTTATGAAATGTTCTTTCATAAATGTTATTAAACAATTTTGATTTGATGACGACATCACCTCGAAAAAATGGATTGAAGGTAACCTTGTCAAATTTGACCAGTTTACGTGTAATCTCTATGGGAGTGCAATTTTTATGGAAATGAAAATTGACATGACTATCTTTATCGAGCACTAGCTCACTTATGCTTCGGTGAATTTCTCTAAGATTTTAATATGTTGTAGCTGAGATGTAGGGCTATCGTTAGTGTGCCCTTCGTTTTTTCATACGTTGTCGGGATCACGTCAAAAAACTTGGTTGAAATTAAAATTTATCTTCGATGTATTGAAATATTTCTTTCTTTTTGCAACTTTCTTTGCAATAACTCAAGAAAAACAGCCCCTATCACCTTCATATTTTGCAGATGTTTAGTTCATGTCACGAAAATTATTTCATAAAATTACAACTACTTGATCAGACGCCATCTTGGGTATGTAAATTAGGGTCAAAGGTCATAGATGTTTCATCCTGTATCTTGGTGAATACATGTCCTATCTTTCCCATATTTTGCACACGTAAAGACCATGTTACAGGGATCATTTCATAAAATAACCACTTTTTGCTCAGATGCCATCTTGTCTGTGCAAAGTGGGGTCAAAGGTCATATGTACTTCTTTTTCTATCTTTGCTATGACGTGTTATCTCTATGGGAGGGAATTTTTTAGATGTGAAAATTGACATGACTCTCTTTATCGAGCACTATCTTACTTATGCTTCATTGAATTTCTCTCAGATTTTAATATGTTGTAGCTGAGACTTTGCAGTATCAGGACTCGAATTATTGATTAAAAAAAAAGATCGGATCACCTTAATTTGTCAGTGATGACAAATTACAATCTCTAGTTCTTTCTTTCTTTATTTCTGGACAAAAGTTGTGCAGAGGTTAGCTCAGAAAGTGCATTGCCTATCAATGTCAAACTTATACCATATATGTATCATATCGCAAAGACGGCAGCGCAAGTAAAATCATAGTGATCAGTCAACCGTGACGTCACTATGACGTCATTATATGAAAACACATTTTCAATCATATCTCATTAATGGAATGGAGTTTTTCGATGAAATTTACGTCACATATATTTCAAGTCAAGCGCATTCTACTCATATTCTCAAAATTCATCTATGCCTTAAAACGTGCGCGTACGCGCGCGTTGAAATATTTGTATGCTCAAATCGAGCTCAAATTTTTTTTGCACACGTTTCAGACCATTTGGAGCATTTTTTGAAAAATTGAAAAAATCGGACGGACGCGTACGCGCGCGCATATATACGCACGCACAGCTCAAATGCAACAGAAATTTCCCGTTTTTTCACACGCATCGCATGTCTGAAATGCCAAGGTATATTTCTATCAAATTTCAAGTCAATCCGACTCAATATGACGTCATACGGGCCCGTCAAAGTTGAAATTCCGCGCGCGCGTCAATGGCGATATACAGTGCAACTATGCCAAAAAACCGCCAAATTTAAATCTGATTTTACTCGTCAGGATGAACGGTGACCCCCCATTTTCTTTACATATTTTAAAAGCTGGTGAGTTGTACATGTCATTTCATGGGTTGGCGATACTGAAAAAATGATGAAAAGATATCAAATTTCTTAATAAAGTAAAAAAAGTAAATTTTCAAAATGACGTCATCAAATTTCAAATTCACTCGAGCGTATCTCACTTAAATTTCGCCAATTTTCACCCAGATTTCAGTATGTTGTAGCTTACGAAATGTTCTTTCATTAATGTAATAAAAACATTTTGATTGGATAACGTCATCACCTCGTAAAAATGGATTGAAAGTATCCTTGTAAAATTTGACCAGTTTACGTGTTATCTCTATGGGAGAGCAGTTTTTCTGGCAGTGAAAATTGACATTACTATCTTTTTCGAGCACTAGCTCACTTATGCTTCGGTGAATTTTCCCCAGATTTTAGTATGTTATAGCTGAGACTTTGGGCTATCGTTAATGTGCCCTTCATTTTTTCATATGACGTCGGCATCACGTCGAAAAACTTGGTTGAAAATGGCACGTAGTTTCGATGCAGCGTCATTTTGCTTAATACACAGGGCCTATGGAGCATGAAATAGGTCATTGCATAGCGCATCCGACTCGTAATCCTAAGGTCCCTGGTTCGAAGCTCACTCCTGCCAATATTTTTTTTTTATATTTTTTAAACACTTTTTTCTTCTTTTTCTTTAGTTCGTCTGAATCTCCTTTCCTAGCTTCATCTTTCTCTGATTTTTTTATGCTTCTCCTTTAAATTTCTATAAAATAATATAATTTTTTCTTTATTTTTCTTTCTTTCTACTACTTTCTGTGCAATAGATGAACAACAACAATGACTATCAGCCCCATACTTAGCACATGTTTAGTTCATGTCACGTACATTATTTCATAAAATAACAACTACTTGATCGGACACCATCTTGGGTATGTAAATTAGGGTCAAAGGTCATAAATGTTTCATCCAGTATCTTGGCGAATACATATCCTATCTTTCCAATATTTTGCACGCGCAAAGACCATGTTACAAGGATCAGTTCACAAAATAACCACTTTTTGTTCAGATGTCATCTTGTCTGTGTAAATTGGGGTCAAAGGTCATATGTACCTTTTTCTCTATATGACGTGTTATCTCTATGGAAGGGAATTTTTCTAGATGCGAAAATTGACATGATTGTCTTTATCGAGCACTAGCTCACTTACCCTTCTGTGAATTCCTCCCAGATTTTAATATGTTGTAGCTGAGACTTTGCGCTATTGCTAGTGTGCCTTTTGTTCTTCATACGAAGACGAAATCATGTCAAAAAACGTGGTTGAAATAAGCTTATCTTTGATGTATTGAATTTTACAAAATAACCACTTATTGCTCAGATGCCATCTTGTCTGTGCAAAGTGGGGTCAAAGGTCATATGTACTTCTTTCTGTATCTTCGTAATGACGTGTTATCTCTATGGGAGGGAATTTTTCTAGATGTGAAAATTGACATGATTGTCTTTATTGAGCACTAGCTCACTGACCCTTCGGTGAGTTTCTCCTAGATTTTAATATGTTGTAGCTGAGACTTTGCGCTATCGTTATGTGCCCTTCGTTTACTCATACGACATCGAAATCACGTCATAACACTTTGCTAAAATTAAAGCTTAGCTTCGATGTATTTTTTTCATATTTCTTTCTTTTTGCAACTTTCTTTGCAATAACTCAAGAAAGACATTCCCTATTACCCCCATATTTTGCACATGTTTAGTTCATGTCACATACATTATTTCAAAAAAATAACAGCTACTTTATCGGACACCATCTTGGTTATGTAAATTAGGGTCAAAGATAAAAAATGTTTCATCCTGTATCTTGGTGAATACATGTCCTATCTTTTTCCACATTTTGCACACGCAAAGACCATGTTACAAGAATCATTTCACAAAATAACCACTTTTTGCTCAGATGTCATCTTGGGTGTGCAAAGTGGGGTCAAAGGTCATATTGTATACTGTACTTCATTCTGTATCTTCGTTACTGTATACGAAATTCGGTACCAAAGATGGCAGGTCTGACTCCCTTTTCTAAATGAGAATCCAAACATCACACAGCCAATGTCCCCTCAACACCGATAAAACATGTATGGTCATGCCTATTTGGATCAGGACTCACATCATTGATTTCCAAACAGATCGGATCACCTAATTTGTCAGTGTTGACAAATTCTAAGTCTAGTTTTTTTTTGCTACCGCTTAGGGAAATTTGTTGTTGTTGTTGTTTTTTGCAATTATATATTTTTCTCTATGAGGGGACTGCATTCTAATACTACAAGCTCTGCTTTTTAGCAGTCCCCTCCATTTCCAGCAATATTTTGTATGCATTTACCACAGTGACGTAACTGTTATTTGTATCTCTGTTGATAATTTGCCTGCATCTCTTTTACAATGTTATTCTGTTCATCGCATTGTAGTACTGATTTCATGACGTCTGTGTATATGAGCTTTTCTTTGTAGTTTTTATTATTTGTTTGTTGGAAGTGAAATAAATCAACTTGAACTTGAACTTGAAGAGCCTCCTCAACTCACGGTTCTTTTGCAGCAATGCATTGTATAAACAAAGACGTGCTGATTTTTCAAAGGATTTTTCTTGATGTCCTTGCTTTTATAGTCCGTCTTCCTCCAGTTGTAGATGATTTCATATTCTTCAAAATTCTGCTATGTCCTCTTCCTCCTCTTTCAGCATCACGTGCAATCTCTCTTTCTTCGCCTTTTGGGTAGCTGCTTCGCTGCTTTCTTCTCTTCTTTTTCTTCATCTCTTCTTCTTCTTCGAAAATTACAGCTAAAATTACTTCCCGTTCTTGTGCCGATGTTACTACGCTCAGAAAGACCTTGTTACGCTCATCCCGCTGCGTTTACGCCGTCATTACGCTCTCCCCGCTGCGTTTACGCTGTCACTACGCTCTCCCCGCTTGCCGTACGATTAAAAATATGTCAATTTTGATCGGGGAGATCGGGAAGAAATTTTGAACCGGTTCAAAATTTCTTCCCGATCTGAAAAACTGCCCGCTCCAACCCCGACCTCCACACGCTGCTGCTACGATGCTCCCGATCCCCGTACGCTTTTGCCGCTCTCTCCCGATCTGCTAGATCGGGACAGATCGGGGTCCAAATCGTGATAGTGGAATGGGGGCTTTAGAGAGGGGCAGAGGGAAAGAGGAAGAGAGGGAAACGAAGTAGATTGTGGAATTGCTAATGATGAATTCAGAGAGCCCCATGGCAAGACCCTAAATGGAATCTGTAACGTGTTGACAAAATGTTTGATTGGACAATAACATACCACAGTGTTACATAAGACATTACGACTGTTCAGTGTCTGCAAAATATGCACTCAATAAAAACTCTTTTAATTTACGTTTAAAGGAATATAAAGACAAGCAGCTTGTTATTTCGAGGGAGAGGTCATTCCAGTATCTAGGGCCCGTATACATTATCGTTTTTTTAGCGAAAATTGTTCGAGTACGTGGAAGGTGAAATGCGTCACTTTGGCGGGTAGGATAATTATGAATCAAATAGTTTTTTCTGAACATGCTAGTAAAAACATCCGGTAACTCGTTGGCAGAAAATTTGTACATAAATATGCCGACGTTGTAACTGAACAGATCTGATATTTTCAGTATTTTATTTTTCAAAAATAAATCATTCGTGTGGGACAAATATCCGACATGGTTGATATTTCTGATGGCACGTTTTTGAATACGGAACAGTATATCAAGAAGATTTCTAGTTGCATTCCCCCACACAAGAATACCATAATTAAGGTACGGAGTAATCAAAGTAGAATAAAGATTAAGCAGAATTTGACTTCGAAAAACACTCTTAAGTTTATTAAGAACACCCGTATTTTTAGAAAGAATATTACTTAAATAACTAACGTGAGATTTCCAAGATAAATCACTATCAATAAAAAGCCCTAAAAATTTTATACTACTGACTTGATTTAATTCAGTTTCATTAAACTTAATATGAAAAGGAAGGGTTTTAAGACTATTGCTAAAAAGCATACAATGAGTTTTATCAATATTAAGTGACAATTTGTTGGCGTATATCCAAGATTGCACAGATTTAAGTTCTTTATTCACTGTGTTAACAAGAGTATAAGGATCTCTGTGTGTAAAAAACAGATTGGAGTCGTCAGCAAAACATATAAAGGAAAGAATTGGCGAGGAACTAGGAAGATCGTTAATGTACAAAATGAACAATAGTGGGCCTAGTAAGGAGCCCTGTGGAACACCACATGAAATTAACTTTAACTGAGAATCACGGCCATTTATACTCACAAATTGTTTTCTGTTTGATAAATAATCTCGAAACCAGTCCAAAGCCTTCCCACGTATACCATAATGTCGTAGCTTGTAAATCAAAATATCGTGGTCAATTGTGTCGAAGGCCTTCGAAAAATCAAGAAAAACTCCAATAGTGTGGGAGACATCATCTATAGCATGAGCAACTTTATGGATACAAGTGAGTAAGGCATGGGTCGTACTGTGGTTTTTCCTAAAACCAAACTGGGAGTTACAAAAAACTTCACACTTTTCGAGAAATTTGTGTGTGCGCGTATATACCAACCTTTCAAGAAGTTTTGAAAATGAAGTTAACAAAGATATAGGGCGATAATTTGTCACAGATTCTTTTTGTCCTTTTTTAAAAATTGGTACTACTTTAGCTATTTTCATTTTTTGTGGAACTATGCCAGTAGATAACGATAAATTAAAAATGTGTGTTAATGGTATAACTATTTCATTAATGATGTTTTTAAGGAGAAAATTGGTGATTCCATCACATCCAGAGCTTTTCTTAGTGTTCAAGTTTTGCACGATATCTTTGATTTCTTCTTCAGT
This sequence comes from Diadema antillarum, assembly GCF_040938485.1. NCBI lineage: Eukaryota > Metazoa > Echinodermata > Echinoidea > Diadematoida > Diadematidae > Diadema > Diadema antillarum. The sequence goes on from NW_027271664.1 coordinate 1,079,499, forward strand.
GACAGGTTCAAAAAAAGAGACTGCTGATTCTGGTCTTTTAGAAAGTAATTAAAATCAGTATTTGAATGCGGAATACTGCTGGCAAGATTAGGTCCTATGCTTACAAAGTATTCATTGAATACTTCTGCCACATCAGCTTCATCTTCAATGTACTTATCATTATTAATGATATGCCTAGGTGGTTCGATGTTATTTTTAGTGTTCAGCGCTTCATTTATCACCTTCCACGTACTTTTGATGTCATTTTTATGCTTGATAAATTGCTTTGAAAAATGCATTCGTTTGGCTAAACGTATGGATGATGTAAGAACGTTGCGATAATGCACATACCGAGACCGAGTTCGACTGTTAGGATCACTTCGGTATTTGTAGAAAAGAGCATTTTTACGGTTAATAGACCTCAGGAGAGATTTCGTAATCCATGGTTTCTTTGGAACCTTTTTAAGGTTTAAGCGAGTAAATGGCTTAACGGGTATAATGGAATTGAATGCGGATGATAATATTTGTGAAAAGTGTTCAAAAGCTAAATTTGCATCACTTTGGTTATTAACAATTGACCAATTAACGGATCCTAGTCTCTCCCTAAGTCTATTAAGATTAGTTTCTGACATTTCTCGAAAACCAGAATTGGGCGAATAAAAAGAGGCATTACTTATGTTAACATTGGGCAGAACAGCGAAAATCGGAAAATGATCGGATACATCAGACACTATTACACCAAACGTGATATTGGAAAGAGAACTATTAACAAAAATGTTGTCAATTAGAGTTGCTGTGACATCTGAAATTCGAGTGGGCTTCTTTATAAGAGGTGAAAAGGACTCGGATAACATCACATTGAGGAAATCTTGGCATGCGGAGTTGGTATGACAGTCTAAAAGGTTGAAATTGAAGTCACCCATGATGAAACAACTTTTATTCTCCAAATATTTATCAGCTAAAAGTACGGATAAAGATTCAATAAATTCAGTGGGGCTTGTATTTGGAGGTCTGTATATTTCACCGACAACAATACTTTTTCTATTTGGAACCCTAATTTCAATGAAAATACTCTCAATAACTTCAGACATTAAACTGAATTCGTCTAAGAGTTCATAATTCAAATTCTGAGTGACGTAAAGCCCAACTCCGCCGCCTTTTTTACCTGCCCTGTTTTTTGTCAAAAGTGTGAAGCCATCAATGGTAAATAGCGAAGAAGGTGATGTTTCATTTAACCAGGTTTCACTGATTCCGATAACCTGACTATCAAATTTAACTTGATTCACGAACATATTGAATTGATCAAAGTTTTTGTTTATACTCCTTATGTTAAAGTGCGATATAAAAAAATTGGTTTGGATTAGAATGAGATAATGAAATTATGTCGTCTTCAATGTGGTATTCTGTAGGTGGTGTTTGACGACTGGTGTCGTTTACATCAGAATCAAGTATCAGTTCGTGAGCTTGTGAGTTCAAAAAACTAATAATATCAGGGTTCTTACCCTCTTCGCTATTTGTGGCATGTACGGGTACATCCTCTTTGTCTTGTGCATAAGCAGACATAACAACGATTCCATTATTCATATCATTCACACTATTTGACTCAGCCATTGTGAAAAAGTTTCAGAACAGTGGGTATTACATAAACTTGTTGACACAAAACTCTGCTTTTGAACTTGTTTGCTGCTTGCTGTTTAGGGAGAAGACGACATTCACCTGTCTGAGTTATATAAGATGCTTGAGTAGCTGGCAAAGGAATGTCTTTAAACAAAACATGAGCAAGCATTATGCGTAAACCAAGCTTGAAGTGCGAGTACGATTTTTGTCTTGAGGTAGGGATTTCACGGGATGATTTACAAAGAAAAATACCTGTGTTTGTCAGTACAAGCAGCAAGAAAACTGTATAAAAAGCAGGGAGAGACACTGGAATGACTATTTTCCCCTTTGAAGAAATGTGACACATTTGAGTAGCTACGTACGTACAGACATTGACAGCAAAAATGTCAGTTGTACGGTTACAACCAGAAAATAAGAAACACTTGAAACATGTTAACAGCTTGTGTTCACTGGGTGTGGAATAATGACAGGGGGTGTGAATTTGGCTACTGGAGTATCTGCATACCAGAAAAAGAAGGGACAAGTTCATGTGGTCACAAATAAGAATTGTGTCGATACATTTTGTGCTATTATCATAGGCATTTAAAAGTGCACGCTTGGCACACATATAAAAGAAATTAAAAATCTTTGTGGAGCTTGCGTTTGGCATTTCAACATAGATATACCTTCTATAAAAAAAACAGAAGGAATAAATGACGTTGAACATAATGTGCATAGATCAAAACTTACTATATCAAAAAAGGTAAACGCAACTGTCTCAACCTCTGAGAACAGAAGCAGGAATACCATTAACACGAGAACGGAATTATACATTTCTTTAACCGATTCCAATAGAGACAATTTGTGGTCACCCCTCCCTCCTATACATGTGAACAGAATGACGAGCAGAGATGACATTTTCATTTTTCCTCTTGTCAACCCTTTTCTATTGTAAACAAGGAAAAAAAGTATCATTATGATACAGATTTTGATTTACATATTACTGGTACAATGTACCCAATGTCATTACTTTTTGGTTGCTGTTGGAGAAAAAAACAGCAACAGCAATAACGTTGGAGGTAATGTATTAAAATCATTCATATTGGGTTTAATATAACCTGCAGTTGAATGCAACAAGATTCATGTCAAGCCATTTACGTACATACCAATGCACAATCCGTGAAATTGTGTAGAAAAAACAAATATTACATTATTTCACAGCATTAGGCGAGTCGTTGAACATAATTTGATAAGGGTAAAATAAATGACAATTATCCGGTTACAACGACTGCCTTGGTAATAAGACAACAGTGGGCTACAGCACAAAACACACTGCTCAAGTATTGTTGCAAACTGATTGTAATGGTGTGGCTACGTATTTCGAACTGAGTATGATTAAGGTGTGAAATACGAATTACCTGCGAGACCTATTAAGGACGACGTTCGTTCGTGTCAAAATCAGTTAAAATTACATATTTCAGATGGACTTTGATAATGTGAAACGATTTTACTGGGAAGCATACTATGGACGACGTCCGTTCATGTCCAAACCAGTTGTGAATTACAAATTAAATTTGCTTAACAAGCTGGTTGGAAAACGTACTGTAGACGGTGTTCGTCGTAACAAGATCGACTAGTTTGGTATACACAACGTTTAAATACAGAGTCACAGGTTGCATCAGCACCTTTCAGATCAAGTTCATTCTTCTCGTAAAAGTGATAACAATGTAAATCAGTATCAAAGCTCAGTTGTGTAGTAAATGAGGTTTAGAAGGGCACGTACATTTTATGTGGACTTCTTCAAAATAAATGTGGAATGGTGAACTAACCAGATAAGTTGCGCTAAGAGTTTGCGATAGGGGATTCGTCGCTTACCGTAAACGCTGTAGTTTTGTGCTGATAAATCCTTGGGTCACATGGAGATGTTTAGAGGGAAAAAAGCAGAAAACTAACGAACGCAGTAGATGACTTAGCCGAAGATTGGAATGAAGATTTAATCTTTGTATTGGTTCCACACTGCTGTGCCTCTTTCCTTCCAGTAGAGCAGCACTCTGGTACCAGCCACTGATATTTTGGTGGAAACATTTCTTTCCTTCCTCATGTTGTACGCGATTTTCGCGAGGGAACTTCTCGTAGCTTTAAGGGCGGGTGGGAGATCCGTGTGAACGGTTATTCTGCGGGTTTCCTGCGGGTCAGTGGCAGCTGAGGCGTTGGCTGACCGTGGCTGGCGCTGGCGTTGGCGCTCATCAAACGCAGCGAGGACTTTATTTCTGTCCTTCATGTAGACAAATTTTGCGATGATGGCGCGAGGGGCTGGGGCTCGGGGAGAGCCCTTGTTGGGTTGGGTGGGTGCATTGCGTCGGGGAAGTCGATGCGCATTGACCAGGGCGATGGTGGCGGCTTCGTCGTGGCTCAACCCTAGGTAGACAAAGGTATCTCTAAGCAGATTCTCCACGTTTTCGTCGGGGGTTTCCTTTATTCCGTAGAACAGTAGGTTCATGCGACGACAGTAGATTTCCATCAATGTCAATGGATTAACTTACCTTCGGAATAACTAACCTCCGAAATAACGAACAGCACCCGAATAGAACACCCCTCCATTTCCAAAATACAAAATAAAAAATGTAATACACATTCCATGGAGTGTAAAGTGGTTAGGACATCGTCCCCGGTCAGAAAAGTAAATGAAATGATGTGGCCCCATTCCCTACCCAAAATGTGATTCGAATAACATACATTCAGAGAGTGCAAGAAAAATAAGTTCAGCACCATGGGTCAACGATGTCATCTGTATATGGGTGCCACATAAAATGACCATTTTGTGGGAGAAATGTCATAACTCGACCATGCATCGGTTCTGCCACTCCATCACTCTGACTGTGTTGCAGTATACCTTCAGATACAATGCGCTGCAGCTTAGCAACATGGGTGGTGTAGTTTACCATTAGTCTCTATTCCTATGGGAGATGAAAATGGAAAACGCCAAAGGACGCACTTGTCCGCAGCAGACGTAACTGCCCGAAATGTCCGTAAGTGATCCTAAGTGTTGTGATACGTTAACTTGCGGATAATTTCGGATACTTAGAGTGGACGGGAATAAACGCAAATGGACGGGAGGTAAACTTAGTTTTGGATAGTCTGCGTACAAGCTACGTTCAGTTACGGATAGTTACGTTTAATTACGGCTACTTGCGTAAGTCTGCATCCGTGGAGTCCCTCTGCGAAATTTTGAACAGTTCAAATGATTTCGCAGGCTTGGCGCCGTCATTTTGCGTTTCTTTACGGATTATTTACGGACAGTTACGCCTACATACGACCCTGCGGATGCCTGGAGCAGCGTCCACGCTACGTCCCCCTGCGTCCACTTATCTGTATCTATCCGAGGCGGACGTAACCCATTGTAAGGCACTGTGTGACTGGGGCATTACGTAGACACACGAACGCGCTCACACACAAGACACATACGTAGGGCCTACGTGGCCCACGAACGCCAAACCCCTCAGATACTCATGCTGGCACAAAACTGCGCCCACTAACACGCACCATCACATACCCTTGTTTGATATACACATAGGCCACTATATACCACAGACACACGTACGCATACAGGCACACGTATACACACAGACAAACAAACCACTACCACTATACAACCACCACACATGCACAGTTTCTACATATTGTATTATCATACTCCAAACACACACGCACACACACACACACACACACACACACACATACACACATACGCATAACTTACCAGTCATACCCATCCCATCAAAGCTTAACACCGGAGCAACCACCCCGAGCCCGGGGCGACAATCTTTGACGGGGCGAAAATCCTTGTCGCGACAAATTTTTTGGCCATCATAGAACTGCACAAGCGTCACGGATTGTCGCAAGACGACAATCCGTGACGGGAGCGACAATCCGTGCCGCCAACTCCGTCAAGGATTGTCGCCCCGAGCCGGGGCGACAATCCGTGTAGGGGTAACAATCCGTGTCGCAACAATGTCACTGGCTGTAGCTATATCACGTCTTAAAGGAGCGTAATAGGCCTAAATAATAATCATATAGACCGGGAAAACTCGTTTTATGAGATGCTTTGGATCATGATTTTTTTTTTCTCGTACAGTATATTGAAATCTTGGAATCCCAAACACTGCATGCTACGTGTGCGACAACATAATGTTTATACTGCAAAATAAATCCGACTTTTAGGATAAAATGAAATAGAGTAAGGATACTTTAAGACATTCTGACCTAGAATGACACTGGAGGACTCTGTGTGCGAGAATATGATAGGTATAATTGATCACTTCCTCGCTGGCAAAGACCCCCAAAAAGCAATGCGATGGAGCAGTAATTTGCATTCGTTAGTCACAACTCATTATTTGAATCTAGACGGAAACAATATTCCGTAACGCGAAAGCTACTCAGGTGTATACATGAGTAACAATCATACGCCTTCCTATCATCCATCAAACGGTTTATTCTCTCCAGGCTTTACATTCTTTCATGCTGCTCTCATCGACGATTAGTCATAGAGAATGTTTCCATTGCTACAAGAATTCCAAGTCGCATAGCATTGCTCAATAATGTAACTAAATACTTGAAGATGTGATTTTATTTTGTTCGTTTGTTTTTTCGTTTGCTTTTCTTGTAAGTGATGAATCCTCATTTCCGCTAAAAAACTGATTACTGTTATTGCGATGTGTTTCGCCGCAAAGATCGTAACAAATACACAACTTAGTGGATTCCATTTCGTTGTTTGCTTCCACAGATTATAACTAAACTAATTTGTAACATATCAACGTGTATGATACGTTACTAGTGCTCAGAAATTTCCGAAAATATATATATAGAGAGAGAGAATCAGAAACGGACGAAGGAAAATAGGTGGGTAGATTTTAAAAATGTGTGACTGATTTTTTTTTTCTCCTCTTTCTGTTACAGATCAGCGAATTTAACATGAAGCTACATTTATTGACCATGTCAGAGGCAGCAGCAGCAAACTTGGCTGAATTTCTGTGTCGTCTGCCCCACCTTACATGTGCCGATCTCAAGTACTTTAACCTGCCAAGGACATTCTTCAGGACAATTGCCTCCGAGGCTTCACGTAGAGTAAGAATCAGTCATTTTCATCTGTCCAACAGTGTCGTGTTCGAAATGGGGGGGGGGGGGGGGGGAGGGGGGCATCAGTTACCTCGAGCGCGCGATATTTCAATTCATTTCACCATGTAGTTATGTCTATCTGGTGGCATTGATTTGCAAAATCCGCCAATCCAATAGATGAAAAATAATCGAATACTTCCCCAATTCCAATGTAAGTAAGATGTTGTAAAGTTTTAAAAAACGAAACGTCTCAAGCATTGACATCTTAGTCATATGTAATTTCAATCCGTACCGACGCTGGTCAATCAATGAAAATTTTGTAAAAGAAAATGTATCAAAATGAACACTTCTTTGCAACGAAGGTGGATGTACAAATTCATGAAATTCTTCCATCGAGGTGTTTTTAATGCAACTGATTGGCAAAGTGCAGTACATGGACGTAAATAGCCATTGAATTGATCAGTGTTTTAGTAGTAGCCATGATTTACGGATTAGAATCAACACTTGCTGTCCGGCGAAAGCTTGCTGGTCTAGTTGAGATGACGCCTGTCAGGTGATCAGGTTCAAATCCTGCTCGAGTACATACGCCCATGATTTTGTTACCATGGCTACTACTAAATCACTAATCAATTTAGTCCTTATTTACGGCGATGTAGGGCACTTTGTCAATCAGTTGCATTGGAGGTGGATGTGTCATTCCACATTGGTAAGAACACGTGATTCAAATATTCAGTCTGCTGCTAAAAAAAAAAAAAAAAAAAAAAAAAAAAAAATCCTGTAGAGAATATCAAAATCTTTCTACCTATCTGTACTGAAGAGCTTGCTTCCAAAAGGCGCTTAATCCATTGAAATATGATGGACTTAGCTCCTTTTGGACGCAAGCTCTCCTTCTCTCTCTCCTCTCTCCTCTCACTTCCCCTCTCCCCCTCCCTCTCTTCTCTCTCTCTCTCTTTCTCTCTCTCTTTTATATATATATATATATATATATATATATATATATATACAATTACATAATTATATATATATATATATATATTGTATGTAATTGTATGACGAATAATCAAGAAATAAACTAGTAATGCATTATTTCGCCCATAAGAATGAGTTAATAAACTCATTCTTATTCGCGAAATAGGAGTATTTTTAGTTTATTTCTCGATTCTTCGTTATACTGGAGCCAATACGTGAATTTGCAACATATGTAAATTATACAAGTTATAAAATTATCATATTGGTCATCATGCTATAGGTGGAATGCATCACCATCCATGGCAAGCCGTTAAGAGAGTCGTTGAGTGACTATCAAGGAGGCACAGAGGTATACATTTTGAGTTTTCATCTAATCAGTTATTATACCTTATTAATGAAGAACTAGCATTGCCTAGCTGGACAAACAGAAAAAAAAATCAAATCAAATGTTCTGTTCAAAAAGTGCACACATTAATTGGAACCATTTCATCTAGCAACCTCTGTATAAGACAGTATCGTGCATTTTAGTTTTGATAGCCAAATTTTTTTAGTAAAGACTTTGTGCTGTGACATGCTGTGATGATGACATCATGTTTTGCACTAGTAAACGTCTTGAAGATCCCGTCCAATAAATTGATCTATATTGCATTGTTGTCGATCATAAATGCGGTTCGCCCATTTTTATTCACAACTTAATTTTTGACATTATTTGTCCGCCAGATTGTACGAAGACAGTATCAAGATTTGGCCCGTGGCTTTTTATGCATCTTTGAGATTTTCATGTCAAGACACACCTTTAGAGGCAACTTCGAAAATGTTTCAAACTTAAGTCACATTGTGTACGATTATGACATGAGGAAATACGGTCGACCTCATAAGTGAATTATTGCAAATCGCTACCAAACACGTGGTGAAGCGATATTCAGCCAAAGAAGAATAGTTTATATGTGACCGTGCACCTCAAAACGAACATAAAGTCGCACACACTGATTTTGCGTGAGGACTGAAAATAAGGGAAATGGGTCAACCTAGCCGAACTTGAATTTTTCATATTTTCTGAAAGAGCAGGTCTTCTTTTACATTATGCTAAAATTTGGTATCATAAAACGGGCAGGAAAGTGCGTTTTTTAGCAGTTTATCTCGAACATTTTTGATAGAATAGTGTGATTAGGCGTGTCTTCAGAATCCCTTTTTCATTTCTGAAAAACCTTGTCCACACTCTTCACTTTCAACTCTAATAACTTTTGAAAGGATAGAGCTACTGCTTTGAAAGTTGGCATTAATTATGGACAGAATGTGTTAATGAGGCATGCTTAATTTCAGTTTAATCTAATAATCCCTTCATTGTTGTTACTCCGGTGGTTTACTTCCTGTGTTTTGTCCCATTCATCACACAGCCAGCACGGTTTGGTAAAGATTAAGCGCTTGAATAGACACTGTACTTCAGAGCCTCTTTTCTCAGTTCACACTTTTCCTGAGGTTGTGCTTTCTTTCCAATATTAAAATAGGTTAGGAGAGTCCATTTGATTTGAGTTATACATCATTTTAAAGCTTAAAGTCTGCCCTTTCAGAATATGGTCTTAACTAAAAATTCATGTCTGGCGACTTTTTGTTTGTTTTGAGGTGCATTGTCACATATATTTGAATTGCATACTAGTATTACGTTTCCCAATCGATTCAGATAGTATATTCCTAGTAGAGTAATATTCCTTTACTCAGTATAATTTAAGAAATCTCAGTTCGATTTGCAGTCTTAACCCAATACAATTAATTATTTATATATTATATCAAAAACGTAATGGTAATCAGTGAAGTGAAACAAGAGAAAGTAAAGGTGAGAAAACATGGAGAAAAAACGGTAAAAATACATCAATGTCGCGTGTTATACTTTTACATTAGATATATCCGTCTCATTAAAATAAGTCTGCTACAATACATAGACGTATACATTTTCTTTTGACAACGTAATGTTAGTAACTTCAGAAGAAAAAAAAACAATAAACATAAGGACATAATACACTTCAGTTAAAGAATTTTTTTTTCCATTCCCACAATACCGAGTACTAGTAAATTCTCAGTATGATTTGGAAGGGATGCATTTAAGAATATAGAAGAGGGACATTTAACATTTTAATCAGTTGTGTAACATTGTGGTTTAGAAACATCCATCTCTGGCAATTTCTAGTTTCGGAAATGACGTGGGTTACCCAAAAGCGATGACGACGTCGTTGGTGAAAACATTGACTTTTCGAGACGTGCAATGCTGCCTGCGCAAAATGTAAATGGGATTCGCTTTCTTATTTTGGTGCTTTCACATTGCGCTAAAGTAGATTGCTAACATCAGTTTCAGATATTAAAGGCAGTGTAAACAGTGAAGGGTGAGTTATTTTGAGCAACGACATGGAACACCGCATATTTGCATAAAATGTACGGTACGAAGACAGTGTCATGGGCGAAAAATTGGCTGAACTTTAAAGATTAATATCACAAAAGTTGCGAATCAACACTAGCAATTTTGATGATAAGAGTTCACGAAGAATATACCTAATTTGGATCAGACGAAATTTTAAAAGTCATCTATAACTATCTGACAATACTTGGTAATTCCATTCATTCTCCTCTCACTCTCCAATAGACACTCAGTGACGGAAACGGCTCAGAAGGCGACAGCGGTAGCGAAACTGGCCAGGGTTCTAGGCAAGAAAACTAACACTCCCCGGATGAATCTGAAACGAACAGCTAAAAATGAAGCATAATATTATGTTACTATTCGCGGAGATGGTTTCTTGTCTGAATGTTGTACTACGTTGTAACTGGAGTTTCGTTGCTACCGTGTTTGTTGTAACTGGTGTGCATTGTAGTAATAATGGAGGGCTCTATCGATTTACTAGAAGCATGTAGCTGTAAACTGACATAAGTTGGAAAAAAGAAACATTTAGAATACGCTCACAAGACAGACATTATCTTAAGTCACTGCTCCTACATTGTGACATTAACTTGTGAAGTTTCTCTTCTATGGCTGAATGATATACCTTGTTGACCAGTCTTGTAGATACATTTGTGTTCATGTTTTTGCTTTACTAAGTGATGCTTTTATAAGTTTTCGTATATTTTTCAAGGACTTCGTGTTATGCACAATGATCAATTTATTGGTTTCCGAGGAGCAGGAATACGAACAGCAAGAAAGAGTTTGAGCTTGTAGCTCCATGGCTATAAGTATACTGAAAAAAAACAACCACACACACACGCACGCACGCACCCATACACAACAGGCAACGTACTTAACAATTGCATTGTGCAGAAGAGCAATGTGTTTGTATGATGTTCCCAATTTCACTATGTTCCCACGTGTCCACCTGTGGATTCAAGATCCATAGAAAAAAAAAAAACTGTTTTACATTGACATCAAGAAGCAATGGCAACGTTCTTACAAAGTTGTGAGAAAGTTAGTAAAATGATAATCATTGACTCATGAATTTGCATTTTCACATTTTGTACTTGCAGCATTTTGATTCAAACTTTAAAGTGATCTTGGAACTGTTTCTGATGAGACGAATATTATACCGAAAAACAACAACCCCCAAAAATACAATAAGTCATAGAACCTCGAAGGGGATGAAGAACGAAGGCGTGACACACATACAGACACATACACAGACACAGACACACACACACACACACACACACACACACACACACACACACACACATGATTATACTACATTGCACACAGGAGCTTCCGCACAACATTCGTTTGACACATAAACATAGGAATATACAATCATTAAACTACTCCAGTCATATCCCACTCCAGTGGACCATGCAGTTCAGAATAATATTCGTCTCCAGTCACCATAACGCGTACCGACAGATATCGAAATGTGATTGTCACAATTGTCACTCTCATAGTTGATTGACATGTAAATCATGCTAAATTATCATTAGTACATGTAATTCAATTATGATACATTTCGTGTCCAGACGGCTTGACATGCTGAGGCATTTGTAATTGAGCTGCCTATAATGCATAGAAAATGTGTTGTTTATAGACCATGAATACAGTGCGTAAATAATACAGTAAAGAACGTTCATTGTAAGGGTATTCGTTCGTAGTTCTTTGAAATTGCATACAATGTGTCTTGCAATGGGACTCTTCATTATCATTCTATAGCTCATAGGATTTTATCGTCTTTTGCCTTCTTCCTCGTTATGTATTATTTTGATGAAGACTCATTGCGTTTTGAAATGTCAAAGATGTTGCTTTCTTTAGGACGAGCTTCCAGGCCTGCTTCGGGGTTAGACTCGTTATTTTGTAACTGGATGAAAACTTCTATACTTAGACCGTGAATTTGACTCAAATCAAATAAACCCAATAAAATCTGTATGATTCACAGAACTGTGCACTCAGGCAGGAGAGTAATATCGTGCATCGTGCAGTCTGCTTGAGCAGCAGAATCGGGGTTACATCCTGATCGAAAAAAAATGGTATTGGGTTGGCACATTTCTCGCTCAAAGAAACTGAGTTTGGGCCTCGCTCGATTAATGAAAATTATGTTTGCACCCTCCTGGAGAAATGGAGTTGGGTTTGAGCCTTGCCCGACAAGTGAAATTGTATTTGGAGCTTCCTCGAGCTGTGCATTTGAATTGCACCTTGTCAGGAAGTCAGATTGGGGGGGGGGGGGGGGTGCAGTGTGGCTGAGAAGTGAACTTGGGTATATACTCGTTTTAATCAGCGAACGTATATTTCTTTTCAATTCGAGTCTTTTCCGACTCAGATTGCCCACGTGCCTCATCGAATATCTGGATAACATCCTTTTCGTCAAAATCAGTGTTGTGTACCCGTTCAATCATGGAAAATAGAATACACAATCTTAGTGATAATATTTCAGTATTACAGTTACGGTACACCATTCCGATGAAAATACTTTAACAAATTCTGAGTCATTATGCGTTGTTAAATTAAGCTTCGGATGACCCTTTTCTAGTGACTTGGAAGTCGATGTTTCTGGAATTTAGCGTTGCTGTTAATAGTGCGCTGTTTGTTAAAAAATGTACAGGAAATGAACATAGGTGTTGATGTTTTTATACGAGTGTGTATATTTGTTATTTCATAATGCCATGTAATCGAGATAGCCTGTATAGGACTTTGATCACATGCGAAATTTACAATGTGTTATTTTGTTGCTACAATCGTATTACCGAATGTAGCGTTGTCTGTCTTCAATGTATTCACGAAATCCCTTCATTTTCCTTTTATTCTGCACATTGAAAAACACACTGCAAAGCTACAGCTGCACTTTCCGATAAACATTTGCAGGTCACTGTCTCCATGTATTTACCTCTTTCTCTCTCTCTCTCTCTCTCTCTCTCTCTCTGTTGTCTTTGTATGCCAGTGTTGTCTCTTATAGTCCTATTTACATATCAATTTGTTGTCTGTATTGGGCTTCGGAAATTAAAGTATGTTGTATTGACTTACTTATTCAAAAGGGCCAACATTATGACAAGGGCTGTCTGTTCAGTGTGTTCATCAATTTTTCATACAGTACGTAGTATAATTCTCCTAGGTGATTTATTACAGTGTTTTGTTATGTCAATGACGTATCATAGTTTCTCACTATTGTTTTACAAAGTGTCTTTATTAATTTGCCGCTTATGATAATAATGATAATTATGAATCCATATGTTTTGTCGAAAAAAATAGAATAAATTACTGCTGAATTGAATTGAATCTTAAAGAACTCGTATCATATGCATGTCTACAAAATTAGTAAGACTAATCTCATAATTTTTTTTCAGTTCAGTTCAGTTTTTATTTCTGCATTTCAGAATCAATACAAATCAACAAATCAACAAAATACATAGTCATTTACACAGCTAATATTCGTAACGTTTGGATCTTACATACATTTTCTTTTTTTCAAGAACGAATATCATATATGAAAGGAAGCAATAGGAAATGATAAAAATGAAATGCAGGGGACCATCATCATAAGCTAAGCTTGACGAGGAAGATGGCCCCAGGTAAAGAGATACATAGAGAAAATCTTGCCACTCACTGAGTGGGGGGTAATTGTGCAAAGGGCATAATAATGAGATACATAAAGAAAATCTTACCACTCACTGAGTGGGAAGTAATTGTGCGAAGGACGTGCGGTGCAGTGCGGTGTGCATTGTGTTGGGATGAATCTTGGTTTGTACGTTGAGTGTTATTTTGTGTATCAGTGTGATGAGGTGAATGTTACTTCAGTTATGGCCGTGAACTCATTGTTTAGGGTGTTTGTTGACCAGGTGGTATGAATATTTATGTGTCAGAAGTATACTGGCTTATGAGGGTGTTTTTTAGTTCTCTTTTGAAAATGTTCAACGACGTACATTGTTTTAAATTAGGGGGTAAAGAATTCCAAATATCTGGTCCATTATGTTTTAATGATTTTTGAGCTAAAATGATTCTGGGGTTTTCGAGATGGTAATCGGACGACTGACGTGTTGGATATGAATGAACGGTGGAATTTGGAGTGAAGAAGCCATCAAAAATTTTTGGAAGACAATTAAATGTATATCTATACATAAAAACAGCAGTTTGAAAGGTGTGAAGATCCTCAATTTACAATGTTTTTAGTTGACGAAATAGGGGATTGGATGGGGATAAGTAACGGGAATTGGTAATCAAACGTACAGCACGTTTTTGGAGGGTAAGAATTGGATTAATTTTAGTTGAGCCACAGTTTCCCCAAACGATACTGCAGTATGTGATATGTGGTAAGATCAATGCATTGTATAGAATAGTCAGGGAATTTTGAGAAATGAAGTTTTTCAGTCGATATAAAATTCCTACAGTTCTTGAGACAGACGTGTGAATATCATGAATGTGATCGTTCCAAGTTAAACTCGAGTCAATTGTGATTCCTAAAAAATTAGTAGATCTTACTACAGTTAAGGATAATCCATCAATATTAATATTATAACTGCTGTTAATGTTCTGTGAAGCAGTAGGTTTAAAACGTATAAAATTTGTTTTAGAGACATTAAGGGATAATTTATTACATATGAACCATTGGGAGACTTTGTCTATTTCCGTGTTCAGAGTATTAAACAGTGTTTCGAGGTTCTCATGGGAGTAAAAAATATTAGTATCATCCGCAAAAAGTATAAATTTAAGAGTTTTTGATGTATTTATTATATCATTGATATATACAAGGAACAATAAGGGGCCAAGAACTGATCCCTGGGGAACACCACATACAGTATTAGAATTCGGAGATTTAGATGACTTAAATAGTACATATTGCTTTCTGTTGGATAAATAATCAATAATCCAAGAAAGTGCTAAACCACGAATACCATATCTTTTTAATTTGTAAATTAATATATCATGATCTATGGTATCAAAAGCCTTTGATAAATCCATGAAAATTCCTATAAAGTGTTTTTTATTTGCAAAAGATTCAGTAATCTTATCTAACAATTGAATTATAGCTAAATCGGTGGAATGGCCCTTTCTAAATCCAAACTGATTAGGTATAAGTAGGTCATTTACATGAAGAAAAATGTACAGACGTTTATGAATGATTTTTTCCAAAATTTTAGAAATACTAGGTAATAACGATATTGGTCTATAATTTGTTAAAAGAGAAGGGTCGTCTTTTCTCTTGAAAATTGGAACTACTTTCGCAATTTTTAATGAGTTTGGGCATATTCCAGAAGACAGTGAAAGATTGAAAATGTAAGATAAAGGTGTGGTTATTTGTTTGATGATTTTCTTCAGTATATAAACACTTATTTCATCATGGCCACTAGATCTACTTGGTTTTAATCTGTTAACAATCTCCAGTATTTCTTCCTCATCTGTTGGGGTAAAGAAAAGGGATTTGTCGCAGTTTGGTGGAAGAAATTCAGTAAAGTTTGAATGAACATGTTTGTTTTTTATTTTTGAAGCTAATTGGGGGCCAATATTTACGAAGTATGAGTTAAAAGCATCAGATATTTCATCAGGGTTTGTGAGTTCTTTGTTGTCATTATAAAAAATGGACGATGTTTCCTTATTATTTTTACCTGTTATTTCATATATAGTTTCCCATAAGCCATTTACGTTATCCTTTTGATTATCAAACTTATCAGAATAATACATTTTACGAGAAATACGAATCAAATTACTGAGTATATTTCTATACTTTTTGTAATCTGTAAAATGTTTTGTATTGTGGGTAGTAATCGCCAATTTATACAATTTATTACGGGTTTTTATTGAATTGATGATTCCCTTTGTAATCCAGGGATGTTTGTTCTTTCTACGTGTTTTCTTCTTAACTAAAGGAATGTTTTTTCGATAATAATATAAAAGTTTATCTAAGAAAATATCATAAGCTTTATCGGCGTTATTTTGAAGATACACTTCTTGCCATTCTTCCTTCACTAAGTCAAGATTAAGTAATTCAATATTCTCGTCTGATTCTTTTCTGTACATTATTGGCCTGGGTTTTGAAATACTTTTGACGTTTTCAGAACAACGAAGAATAATGAATATCGGTAAATGATCAGATATATCATAATATAAGATACTATTAATGAATTTATTTACGGAAAAGTTATTAGAAAAAATATTATCCAACAAGGTTTTAGATGTTTGGGATATTCTTGTTGGGTTATCAATATGTGACCCTGCACCTCAAAACAAACAAAAAGTCGCCAGAACTGAATTTTTTGTTACGACCATATTCTGAAAGAGCAGACTTTAAGCTTTAAAATGATATATAACTCAAATCAAATGGACTCTCCTAACCTATCTAAATATTGGAAAGAAAACACAAACTCAGGAAAAGTGTGAACTGAGAAAAGAGGCTCCGAAGTACAGTGTCTATTCAAGCGCTTAATCCTTACCAAACCATGCTGGCTGTGCGATGAATGGGACAAAAAACAGGAAGTAAACCACCAGAGTAACAACAATGAAGGGATTATCAAATTAAACTGAAATTAGGAATGCCTCATTAACACATTCTGTCCATAATTAATGCCAACTTTCAAAGCAGTAGCACTATCCTTTCAAAAGTTATTAGAGTTGAAAGTGAAGAGTGTGGACAAGGTTTTTCAGAAATGAAAAAGGGATTCTAAAGACATACCTAATCACACTATTCTACCAAAAATGTTCGAGATAAACTGCTAAAAAACACACTTTCCTGCCCAATTTATGATACCAAATTTTAGTATAATGTAAAAGAAGATCCGCTCTTTCAGAAAATATGAAAAAGTCAAGTTCGGCTAGGTTGACCCATTTCACTTATTTTCAGTCCTCACGCAAAATCAGCGTGTGCGACTTTGTGTTCGTTTTGAGGTGCACAGTCACATATGGGAATGGAAAGCATATGAAAAAAGAATAGTTTTTAATTTTACAGCTAAAGTATCTATTTTCGTCATATCAATATTATAGTCGCCCATAATATAAATTTCCTTATTTTCTTGTGTAATCGTGTTGAGGCATTCATCACAATTTCTAAAAACGTTTCAGTTTTATGATTTGGTGGTCTGTATATAACACCAATTATCTTATTTTTCATTTTATCATTGATGATTTCCACAAACAGGCTTTCACAACCTTCAATATCAATATCAGTTCTTATTTTTACTCGCAATTCGTTATATATATATATAGGGCTACCCCTCCCCCTCTACCTCTCTTACGATCAGAGCGAAATATTTTATATCTATCGAGGCTAAACAAATTTGGTGACGTGTGCCCTAGCCAAGGTTCAGTTATACCGATTGCGGAAAAGGGAAAATTTTGTAAAGAAAGAAGAAGTAGTTCAAATGAATCAAAATTTTTGTTTAAGCTTCTAGCATTCCAGTGGAATAAGCTAAAATCTTTAACGGGGTTATAATTAGTGTCATCATTCCTATTTGTGGAATTACTACGGGAATTATTAACATGACTTGCAGTGGAATCAAGTGAAGGTTTGAACATATTATTGAAATCCGAAATAGTGTAGTATTTACTGTGATTACTTATGATACCCTGGTCAGGATGATCGTTGTTATGAGTCATTATGAGGATTTGAGTGGAAAGTTGAAAATGGTTGTTCTGGGGCCATGTATTTTTGTGTAGTACGTTGCAATGTCTGTGCGTGAATGTAAATGTGAGTGTGTGCATGTGTGGGGGTGTGCAGTGCATGTGAGTTGATAATAACAATAATGATACTGATATATTTTTACGTTATACAATAGAACAAATGTTACATCATATAGTCTCGCTAAATTTATGTCTACAAAAGTAAATGGAATCCTCCTACACTTAACGGTGAGGTAAATTCGTATGCGTAATATGAAATAACAATGATTATAAAAGAAGACAAGGCGCTTATATGGTAATAACAGAAATATAATTACTCCAATAATAGCATACGATCGAGGTGTTCTAACAGTTAAGGTAAAACAAATTAGATTGGTTGTTTTACAGAGTCATGCTGACAAGCCCCTTCGAACGTCTATGCATTTACGTAGAGATAGTTTGTGAAGGTGAGACATGAAGGAGGAATGTACATCTGGAGGAAAATTCTTGTGTCAAACTACAATGAAAGGGTTCACAAGTTTAGAAGAGTGCAAACGGGACATTCTTGAGTGATTTATAACTGTGCACAGACACAGTCTTGACAAAAATAAAGATTTTCTATAGTCTCGCTAAATTTATGTCTACAAAAGTAAATGGAATCCTCCTACACTTAACGTTGGTGAGGTAATTTCGTATGCGTAATATGAAATAACAATGATTATAAAAGAAGACAAGGCACTTATATGGTAATAACAGAAATATAATTACTCCAATAATAGCATACGAACGAGGTGTTCTAACAGTTAAGGTAAAAAAAAAATTTTTTTTGGTTGTTTTACAGAGTCATACTGACAAGCCTCTTCGAACGTCTATGCATTTACGTAGAGATAGTTTGTGAAGGTGAGACATGAAGGAGGAATGTACATCTGAAGGAAAATTCTTGCGTCAAACTACAATGAAAGGGTTCACAAGTTTACAAGAGTGCAAACGGGACATTCCTGAGTGATTTATAACTGTGCACGGACACTGTCTTGACAAAAATAAAGAATTCATTGACAAAAATAAAGAATTCATTCAATCAATGTTGTAAAGAAATTGATATCGGCTGCTTCGAGGCAGTATAGTTAAAATAACAATGACTATGGTTAAAATTTGCACATAGGTGATTTATCAACTTATGCAAAGACTATGCCAATACTATAATACATGCCAAGACTGGTAACATTCTATCTACGGCCAATCAATGCCAGTCTGGTGAAGTCTGAGCAGAATTCATTCGGCGGAAGCTGTATCATTCTTGCTGAAGGAAGTGGGGAAAACTAGTGACCACACATGATCGATCAGAATGGATGATTCATTGTATGACGTATTAATTATATCATATAATAAGAATAGAAAAAAAAGTAGAGAAACGGCACAGCATGCCAGTTGACAAAATTATTATCATGCCCTATGCCCCACGCTAAGAACAATTATTGTTCTTGTTGGTTGTTTTCAAATCCTAACCAATCATTACGTGATGAATCAGTAACAAGGCAAGGTGGCTCAGTAGGTATAGTCATTAGTCATACTGTGTTTCTCTCTACAGCTTCCAACGCTTAACCCCCCGTGGGTCTTTCGCTTAACTCCCCTCGGAATCTTTCTGAGTAATGACGTTTGTTATCTTGTCCTTCTTAGTAAGAAGAAATCTCCATCCCTCTGATAGGAAATAAAATGGAGGTCTTGTTTTTGAGACAGTCACACGTCATGCATGCACGTAGAAGATCCAGCTTCAATACATTGCAAAGAGCAGAGTGCATACACTGGTGAAGTGATCCACCCCAAGTACTCAACCAGACTGTATAAAAGAACATAATACAATCAAATTATAATGTAATTTGTTTTTGACATTCACACATCAAACACATACACACACATGCATCCAACACACACACACAGACAGACACACACACATAAGCATACAAACGAAAGAGTTATCAAATTAAACACGAATTAAGCTTTTTGTCTGATTTATTATCATACATTTGTATTTACTTAAAGCTAGCATTACCACGGTTTGTTTGGATTACGGTACGTACATAACAACAAGAGATACATTGAACTAAGATTAATTTTCTATTCTCCATTGTCTCTATTTTCCATCACGGAGCAAACAAATAAACAAGAAAAAAATAGAAAAATTCCAAAGAGTCATAGAGAGAGAGAGAGAGAGAGAGAAAGAGACAGAAAAGAAAGGCAGGCTTCTTTTTATTTGTATAGTGTTAAGAATGATTGGATTTGTAGTGGCGAAATTTATTATACCATACGAATTGAGAAAAAGAGAATGCTATTATAATGATCATTCAAGTCCAGAAATAATGCTGAAAACAAACCCATTTAAGTTATAGAAGGAATCCCCTCGTCTCTTGGCAGGATGTAGACATAGAATAAAATGAATAATTAAAATTTGACTGAGTTGGACGTTTACACACACACACTCACTCACACAAAATAAAAATGAAAGCACACAGGATAGTATCATACAAAGGTTTCGATAATCATAACAGCCACTACCTAATATGGCATGGCAAGAAATCCTGAGTTGGTATCATTTTATGTGCTTGTTCACATAATTTCTTCACCTGTTCCTATATTTCCTAAGGCAGTTAGGACTGACATTATTGCTTTGTGAAAACATGAAAAAACCTTGGAATTCTATACGTCTTTCTCATTGTGTGTCTTTTATAGATCATCCTCTGTTCTGTTGGTAGGACATTATTATTTCATGTAAAAAGTCAAATTTCACATGAATAGATAGTTAACCCTTTTAACCATTTGCACATGCCTTGTGATCACGTCAATGCTGGCACGACTCTCGCATCTCTTTACAGAACAATGTTTATGATGTGCACACTGTTCGAACGTGTTTCTTGATTCTATTCATAATCTGTGATTCTATTCAAACCCTGAGCCGAGTACAAAGTCCATGCTGCGCATAATACATATTATTATGTATTTTAACATCATGCTATAAAATGCAAACGCCGAATTTTAAAGTTACTTTTGTATCAATTCACACAGTAACTGTTTCTGCTTGGGCACCTCTACACTGTAGTTACAGGACATATTTTATAGATAAAGTCAGAACGTATTGCCTATTCAGACATGTTTAGCTTCAAACAGTCACGTTTTCATGATAATTATTCTGATTTTAGGTCAGTTAGTGCTATTTCAAAAGTGAGTTACAGATATAGTTCTGGATACATTTTCAAGCATACGTTTACAGGCCAATGATAAACACTTAATTGAATAATGATCTTCCGGTTGACATGAAAACATAGAACACGTACGGACACACACACAAACACACACACACACACACACACACACACACACACACACACACACACACACACACACACACACACACACAACCGGACATGCCATATACACACTTTCTTGAAACCTCACCGTGACTTTTTTACATGGCTTGTTTGCATGGATGTAGCCATGCTAGTAATGTGTTGGTATGTCAGTGATTATGTCAAGAATAATGTTACCACCAAAAATGTGCTTCGAGGGCGGGCGACAATTTGTGCCGGCAGCCCCATGAATAGTTTGACGCCTGTTTCAGGTGGCAAGAATTTGTGCCGGGGCGAAAATTTGTCTCATCCATACTGCCACTACCTGGTATGGCATGGCAATTAGCTAATCGAAACAGTGTATACTCCAACAGAGATTTTTTCCCCCTGAAATGGCCCGATCAGATAGATTGTGTGATATTTTATAAATATAATCATATACCAAAACTTTTTTTTTTCACCTGCTCCAATACTTCAAAACGTTTCTGGGGCTGTCATTATGGTTTCATGACAAAATAGAAACAAACGAAAAACAAACAAAAAACAACAAAACTCTTGGAGTTCTACATCTTTCTCACGATATGCTTTCGATCATGACTTGTTAGATTATTAAAGGGGATGGCTAGAAATTGATTAGTGCAGGGAGGTGAGACACCTCCCTGATTAGTGGGAATCTCAGTGGGAATGCTGGGGGATGATTGTTCCAATCCTTATGGGATTCATTTAAGAGTATACATTATATATCTAATTCAAGTAATGTGCAGTTTGATGTTTCCAGATTAGCATGCCTGTTCAGTAACGTGGCATTAAACTGCACATTTCTTGAATATGCGACCGTTCTGAAGCAAACATTGTTCACACAACAATAGATATGTATAGTACTCACAAGAATTGGAACAATCATCCCCCAGCATTCCCACTGATTCCCACTGATCAGTTACTAGCCATCCCCTTTTACTGTTGTATCGGTTTGGGCTTTATATTTCATGTTGGCCCTAAGTCAAATCTGACATGGATTGAAGTAGATAATCCTTTAGTTCCTTCTTATGCCATGTGATCACGTGACCACTGAGACGACTCTCGGAGCTCCTAACGGATAAGAGGTTATGATGTGCACGCTGTTAGAAACCTGTTGGTTGATTCGATTCAAAATCTCTGATGTTATTCAAAACTGTGACAACCGCTGGGTACAAAGTCCATGCAGAGTATAATACATCTTTGTATTCTTTATCATCCTGCCATTATACAAACGTAAATGGTTAAAGACCTTTTTTTTTGTTTTTTGTTTTTACTTATTACCATGTCACACATAGTTTAATGCTTGGACTTTTCTACACTGTCTAGATACGGGACACTTATACATAAAAGGCAGTTGATGTTTCCTATACCCACGTATGCTCACAATTGATGCAAAAAACTTTTCGTAATAATTGTTTTATGTCAATGCCAGCCCTAGGAGCAAGTTCAAGTAACCATTGCGTTCATATCCATTTTCTCGTTTTCAAGATTTCCTCATTTCCTCACTGATCTTTTCCTTCTCGTTTGTGAGGAAAACAACAAAGGAGACGAGTGAAAGTTTTTCCCGAAAGATGCTGTCGCAAAATGTGCATATTAATGATAATGACAGGGGAAATGGCACGGTCGATTGGTTATTATACCTGTGGAGATTCAGGAGTATTCATATCACTTGTGGACAAAACAGCAACGAAAAAAACAACAACAACAACAACAACGACGACGACGACGACGACAACAAACCAAATGACATACTAGTGTACCAGGCTCCTTATTTCATGACATGGCATATTTTTTTTTTTTTCGATTTCGTTAGGGTTTTATCCGAGGACTAATCCTATAACACGTGTTATAAGGCAACATTTGTGAAATGTGTTTATAATGTCCCTAGCAATATCATATTGATTGACAAATTGAAGCCATTTGATTTGTTTCATCAACATCATGTCGGCCTAAACACTATTTCTACTTCTTTGAAAAGTTTAGGTTCAATCATTTGTATGAATGATGAAGTGTGTGTTAGAGTTACTGTACAGAGTACACGTAACATGTGAATATGATTTGCTGTCAGATGAGCCATGGTATATGCCAGTGTTCTGTTCGGGTATATCTGAATCAGAAAAAGATGAGTAACTGTGTATGCACGGTTTTTCTGTTGTAAGCCACTGAACTTCTACCACTTTATCCATCATAACTATAATATGGATGTTGAGGTGCCCTGCGCTAAATTGAAGACTCCACGCAATCCAGTTGTACAGATAGCACTTCTGTATATTCAGATTGGAGTCCTGCCTTTGGATTTGGGAAAAGAATGTGTGTATTGTACGATGTCATTCATGCATGATATGAGCAAACAGTCATGTCTCCTACGAACTCACTTGTGCCAAAACTATCAGCTGTGTGGAACATTATATGCGAGACATAAGAATTCACGAACATGGCAGCGAGCAAACGGCTGCGTCGAGGGTAGGAGCACTGCCCTAACTCCCACGCACCCACTCAACAAAAGAGTTCGGTCCGCCTCGGATCGGTGCATTAATTTGGGCGTGTGTGTGTGCAACCGGCGCCATTTTTTTAAGTGTGGTTACTTGACAGTATGTTGAGACAGTACGATCATAACGTGCATTCAATTAATTCTCGATTGATTATCTCAATCTTTGACTACCTGTAATGGATAGAAGATACTACTTCGTTCTCCTGTTAACATTGACTACTACTGTGTTCTCTGGCAAATATGGCGAAGGTAAGCGCTTGGACCTGCTATATAATACACACTGCATATAAACACTAATCGCTCGTTAAGTAATTCGTGCACCATGTCCTGTTTCTGCAGTAGTAAAATAATATAATTGTCCTACTTTAATCTCGTTTTGTCCACCGATGTCCAGTCTTGATAAAAACAAGTCGGCTCTTCGAGAACTCTCATTTTCTACATTTGCAGAAGATCATAACTCACCAGCATAAACCATGAAAACCTTTTTGGGCAGCTACGATTTATGTATCAAGATAAAAGCTTTCAGACAATTTCATTTGCGAAATGCAGGTACAAGTGTATTTTACAAAAGAATACATATAATTAAGCAGGTCAAAAATTGTAAGAGATAATCCATGTCGTTATCACGTTTCGTTCATTGTTTGAAAAGCCCCGTTCCTTTTATAAATACAACCACAATGGGGATACGATACTTTTTGCACAGTTTTGATCAAACACTGATGCCTGATGTCTTTTTTTTTTCTTTAATCCGTGTGTCATCATAAACTGACACATTATAAACATCCAATAGACCGTAAGAAACTCCAAAAGCATTTGCTAAGAATCGTGCTAGTTCAGCAGACATGTATCCATACCGGTCTATGTTTTGGCATCTTCCTTTGTATGGACATGAAATATAGACTTACGCCTTCACACTGAATTCGTTTAAAACACGATCGAAACTATTTCTTTTGATAAATGCTGCAATAGAGAGAAATACACTTTGTTTAGTTTCTTTATCATGTGTTTAGTAAGCATACATTTTTTTTTATACCCAGTCTACCTCCGATTTTATAAGACATCCCATATCACATTCTATCTCCATTTTACTTCCTACTCTCTATACCTGCTTTCACAGATAGACACATTGTAGTCAACTCCGCTGCCAGCTGCAGTTCATATGCCATCTTTGCAGTTACTTTATACGATATACTGTCCTGATATGGCTTATCTCCTTGTGGGCTTTGACCACTGATTTACGCATTAATCTAGGCTATTTTGAACTCTGGTCTCTTTCTTCCATATTTTCTGTTTAGTTTTTTTTATTTTTTTTTTATTTTTTTTTTTTTTTTTTTGGGGGGGGGGGGGGGGGGGGTCGAATCCTTTTTCATTCTAATTGTTGATACCCTCTTTTCCCATTTTCTGCGCTCTTTTCAGTTGTAAGTCCATCACTGGCGTACCCCTCATTTCTCCTTCCCTCTACCAGCACCATCTTTTTAGTTGGTGTTTCCATTTTTATTCCGTAGAATTGAAGTGTGTCTATATAAAACGTCTAACAGAACCAGTTGTATAAGTTATTCACATTCATAAAGTGCATTCAAGCTGTGCAGACGTCTGAATCATTAGTCTAGTACTATAGTTTGTAATTGTTTGATAGATACTTTATTTTTTGCAAATCAATATGTACATAAATTACATAATCATGAACATGGGAAACATACAAAGTATATTTGAAACAGAGTCGTTTGACTTGCGTAAACAACGACATAACAGGAAATTAATGATATAATATTACAGTACGCATGTCTATGCAGCAGGGATTACAATAACAATATCATATATAAGAAGCAACAATGCAGAGGGCATTGTAAGCATTGCTTGAAAAGATGGTCGGCCCGAGGAAAAGGTAGGGACGTATTAGATTCGTAACAATGCAAATGCTGCTGCGAAGATTGCAGGGGAAAGTAAACTCTGATGTGTGATGGTGGTGAATGTGCGTGCAAGTGCTTGAAAGTGCACAGGGGCATATAGGATGAAATTTAGAATAATAAGATTGGTTTGCTGGAAGAGGGAACGACATACGATGTTGCTATCATGAGACCAACATGAGTCATATAAATCATTCGTGCTTAATTCGTATTTGAAGTATACCGTAGTAAAATATATATCTTTAGATTTGATTTGAATGAAAACAAGGAGGCACACTGTTTCAACTCCTCAGGAAGAGTGTTCCATGTGTCCGGACCGTGATGTCTAATCGACTTTTGAGCAAGTAAAAGCTTTGGATTACTTAAATGAAAATCATGGGAACAACGGGTACGGTATGGGTGAATATGGTCATTGATTACTAGGGCATTATGGAAAAATGGTAATAAATTTCGAATGTGTTTATACATAAATATGGCAGTTAGGTATAATGTATATTATGGGCCTTTAGAGTTTTAGGCGATAAAATATGGGATCAATGTAAGCCCCAAAATTTGAATGTGTGCATATACGAAGAGCCTTTTTCTGGAGAAGAAAAATTGAGTATATGAATATAAAAACGACCCAAGTCCATGGAAGACCATTTCGAGTAAACTAAAAAAAAAACCTTCATATCTTTTTTGTTTGTCCAATAATATTCTGTTTAACTGTGATGGGATGGCAACATTGTATATACAAATTAGAACATATATCATTATGACAATTAACATTAACATTAATTGTGGAGAGGCCATTTTGTGTGATGGACTAGGGTCGTTCTTTGATTCATATGGACTTGGGTCGTTCTTTGATTCATATACATGATATTCTGCTATAGAGATGAGAGAAGGACGAGAGAGGGCGCTATAATATGAATGTAAGAATGACCCAAGTCCTTCATTCTTACATTCATATAAGATTTAACTCATTTATTTCAGGCACTTCCGGGGGTAATTAGGATTTATCATTTATACACAAGATGAGTCCATGCATAAGCTACAATTTGTCATGTCAAACTGAACTTGGCCAAAATTGGACTTGGGTCGTTCTTATATTCATATACTCAATAATATTTGTGTTCAATTTGGTTTAGCTACAGCTGCCCCATACAATATTGCAGTACATTACATATGGTAGAAATAAGGTGTTGTATAACATCATTAAAGTTTGATCATTAATTAAGTATTTTATTCTCTTTAAAACACCAGTTGCTTTAGACATTGCTAATTTATTTAATTTATCGGTTCTAACATTAACTTTAGAAAATAAACGTAAACTTTATAACTGAACCGAGTACAATATCATGATTTCGGTAATGAGAGTGACATGAACAGCAAAGTTTCACGTAAAGTTTGCCACTGAATACCGGCAAAACCCGCGGTTGGTAAAGAGAGAGGGGAGAGAGAGAGAGAGAGAGAGAGAGAGAGGAAGAAAGGGAATCTTTAGAGATTTTAGGAATAAAGTTTGAAACCTAATTCAAAATTGCAATGAGAAATCAATGTAAGTACACTCTGGTCTAGCATCGACGTCAAGTCAATGAACCCATGGATCACCCCCCCCCCCCCAACCCTCCGCAACAACAACACGTACAACAACACATTATAACAATAAACAGAATTCTGCATTCGGGGCAATCTCATGCAGGCCACCGGTAATCATGGAAACCTCGGTGACAGAGGCTTGACAGAGGCATGACAGAGGCATGCATAAAATACTCTGATTTAGTTTCACTAGTTTAAAAAAAAAATGGTATTTTTGGTCATCAATGAAAGCGTATATGTTATGTGCTGAAAGGGGACCCTGTTTGTAAGGCATGTGGTGGGTCGGAGAACGTCCCTTCGGATGGAACAATTAACAAACGTACATAACTTATGTCTACAAAAGTGAATATGTCAAGACCGACTCAATGATACATGTAGGAGACGTTGGTACAGGATGATTCCCATTGTACCCTAGGGTCGCCTTCAATTATTATACGGTTACAAAATGTAAAGGGAAGTATATAACACACATATACTATCATATATTTCAATGTAAACGATTTTAGATCAAACAGTGAAATACGCTGAATACTTAACTTTCAGTAAGAGGAAAAACCCCAAACAGTACCTTGTAATGAAGGAAGAGGAATCGGCCATGGCTACCTCATTAGATCTGCGATCATGCATGTACATGTGAATATTTCGGTAAAGAAAGAGAATTTAACGAAAAATAAGTGATTCTTATGAATAGCGTGGGATGCTTCTACCCGACACAAGTGTTGCCAATTTAGAAATTGACTGAATATTTTTCATTTTACGTATTGGCAACAAGAATGGTATGCAGAGGCGGATCCAGGGAGGACCGCAACCGGCGCAAGCCCCCCCCCCCTTTGTTTTTTGTTGAAACAAAAGAAATAAAAAGAACAAAAATGGGGGGAGGGATGCGTGCGCCCCCCTTTAACTTTGTAAACGCGTCCCCTCTTTACAGAATTCCTGGATCCGCCCCTGGTATGTATAACAGAGAATCAAGGAAGAGGGAGTGATGATATCTTTAAAAAAGGAGGGATTTACCTACCTACTCCTTCTTATCTCAATACATACGGTGAAGCTCCTCTCTCCATTGGGTTAAGGAGCCCTTGAATTTCCTTTTATTGTACATAAAGTTTAAGAAACAAAACAAAATATAAGACGGATTAAGGTGTAAGAAAAAACAATATGGGACCGATTAAGGGCGAGTTGGGAGTGGCTGGGAATGACGGCCAAAAGGCATATTGGGGATTAAATTACTCAGTATCACTCACTTTTACATGGCCGGAATACGCGTGGGTAACCACAAAAGAAAACAATAACAACTAATCTTATGTGGCTAAAAGATTGAGTAATCTTTATCAAACATGCACAATATGATTAACCACATTCATACAAACATGCATATTTTCAGTGCGTCAATGAGTAACAAAAATAATTCCCGGTCGATATACTATCAAGTGACTCGCCAAAAGGATTGAC
The DNA here is from genome assembly GCF_040938485.1 of Diadema antillarum. Taxonomy (NCBI): domain Eukaryota; kingdom Metazoa; phylum Echinodermata; class Echinoidea; order Diadematoida; family Diadematidae; genus Diadema; species Diadema antillarum. The sequence continues at coordinate 1,107,981 of NW_027271664.1, forward strand.
GCAAATCACATCAAATCTTTCAACATCTTTCAACATAGTCACCACATAATGTAAACTTTACTGCAATAGAAACAACTTGTGCTTATCGAAGAACTTGGGTCACAATTAACTGTCACGTATTTTCTCGTCCCTGTAGTCCTGATATACGTAATATACTTACAGAGTAGATTTGAATTTTGATTATGCTACTTCTCTATTCTCTCTGTTTCTCTATGTTTCCGTATCCAATTCACGCATCCTATTATTTTGTTTTCTCGAAATAGTTCTGTCGAGGCTCGCTGGATCTGTTTTGCCTTTCTGTCCGTTATTTTGTCTTCCTGTTATGTTCTCATTCTGTCTTGTCTTTTAGTCTTCTTCTATTAGTGTCGTCGTCCCGGTATCGTTTAATGTTTATTCGCGTGTGTATGTGTCTGTTTGTTACCTTGTCTTCTTGGTGGGATTCTAGACTTTTTTCTGATTTTTTTCAGCCCTTTTCCCCCTTTTATGCATTGAGTGAGTAATAATAATAACAATAGAAAATCAATCTGATCTCTTTGCTGCACCTCCCCCATTTTCGGGGGGGGGGAGCATCATGCATACAACAAGTTTAGAGTATAAAATCATATGAAATTCAATGCGTGCTTACAATCACGCGAACTCAAATTTCTGCCTTCTAGCGTCAGTTGTAGGCACTGCCCCCAACGTTGAGGGATGGAAAGGAAAAGACATCGTATTACGGTGTGACATCAAGAAGGAGCCTCTCGTTGTACAATGGGTCAAGGAGAAAATCTCAGATCAGCAGCAGAGCACGGCGAAGGCTGAATTCATCGATGGAGAATTTTTTAGCTTAGAGGAACGGTTCGACATTGACAAGAACTGCAGCCTCGTCATCAGCAGCTTGGAGGTGGCAGATGAGGGTCGTTACTATTGTCAGGTGCTGCTGAAGAACGCCCAAAGTTTAGGAAATTCCACCATCATGACGATTAGCTGTAAGTAACATCTGTCTTTTTTCGTGTCATAATTAGTGAGAGGGAAAAAGATTGTTATGAACTAGGTTACCGGTAAATACAAAAAAAAAAAGCTTTAGACGCTCAAGCTAAGTGAAAGGGAGACGAAAGAACGACATGTCAGTAATATTTTTTTTAAATTTCCTTCCACATGGTGTTTTATTTACACACATATTCAGAAATTGACATTTACAAAAAAAAAAATTTCAATACATAACATAATGAGAATTGAATAATGATTCAATCATCAACAAAAAGTGACGTAGTACCCTTATACATATAATTAAAAATATATATGTAACTATTTTTACAACATATAATTTATATTATTCTTTTGTCACTGGCAGAAGCAACCCCAAAACGCTTTTGGTATTGTAAATGTGATTAAATGTTCAAAAACACTTAATAAATAAAGCCATTTTTTCAAAAAGTTCTTCCCTCTACAATTCATTTGACTTATACATTTTTTCCATCTCAAAATAACATTTTATTTCAGATATCATGTGTTCGAATGACGGAACTTTTTTTTTTATTTTGCGGAGGAAATGTCTCTTCTTACAACAATCATTCTTAAAACCCTAAAGTCTAAATAGCTTATGTATGTTTTTGAATACAATTTGTTTATCAATCTTTAGGAGTAACCATCGCTCAAACTTATTCCATATACTATTTGAATAAGGACATGAACAAAATATATGCATTATGGTTTTCTCACTATCATTACAAAACGTACACTTTTCATCTGTTTCAAAACCAAATTTAAGAGGGCGTCTTTTATAATATTCTATTCAGGATCTTAAATTGGAACCGGCCCATATTAATGCCAATAGTTGATTGAAAAGGAATTAAACAGTATAAAGAACATGTTTCATCATCAAGATCCAACATACTACTCCATTCTACAAAACTGTTATAATGTGTAGACGTTTGTCTTAAAAACGTTTGATAAGTATCAGAACAACCTTTCTTGTGTTTCAATATTACAGTTAAACCATGAGGAATAAAGGTTCTGTCATCTTCGACATTCAGTTTTTAGCAAATGATTGAATAGAAGTACACAATCCACAGTGCTGAAGAAGTTAGTTTGTATACCAACATTTCTCTGAAGTTCGAAATATAGAAGACATTTTCCATCATTATCTAACATATCATTTATTACACGTTCACTGTTATCACACCAAGACTTAAAATATACAAAGTATTATTATTCATTTTAATCAAAGGCTTATTCCAAAGAGCATGGTATGGCTTGCTAAATTACTATTTGTATTAATTTGTAAAAATTCTGAAAAAGCCTGAAGTACCCTTTTCCAAAAACCATTGAGCAGTACATTGGCATTTTTTTTTTTTGGTAGTATAATGATCCCATGAATAAATGAAATGATACTGATTTTCAGTCTACGGATCAAAAATAAACTTCTTAATCCAGGACATGTTAACTCTTTATGTGCCATGGTGGAAACTCCCTGTGTGCCACGTTATTCCGAGACACGAAGGTAGTCATGCTTTGAGAAAGAATTCTGTTTTCTAATTTGTATAACCTCTACAAATTTCTGTTAGGATGGGCATAATAGTAGGCAAAGTTAAAGAGGAATGTCAAACTTTGTTTCGATATAAATTGTATGACGAATCTATTTTCAATTTCTCTTTCGAATGACCAGTTGCTACATTACTGTAAAGGCATGACTTGTGCACATAAAACCGTGACAGAAACTTAGAATGTACGAGCAAATCTAGTTGGGAATACCGCTTGATAGTCAATCACTACATAGAATGCAAGTCGTGTATGAGAGAAACAAAAGCACTAAAAGCACTTTCATTGTGCCGCGGGATTAGCAGTGATTAGGGATTTATCGATCGGTTTTGGCGGCTTTGTTTGTTGAGCAGAATATGCGAAGTTCGCACGCCATCGACTGAGCCGGACGTGCGAACGTGGCACATAAAGAGTTAAAAGATTTGGCATGCATGACAATACAAATTATTTTAGTACCACCATGACAATATAATTGGCACATTTGATTTTTATTTAATTTATCATTTATTTTCCTATATAAACAAATAAAAATAACGATTTGTATCTGTCAGGATTTTGAAATTTGATTCGGGAAGTGATAACAGCAAATAATTTTAATTTTGACAGCAGTAATGATTTAACTTCGGTAACTCTCCCTAAAACAGCAAATGATCGTTTAGACCAGGAGGTCATTGTATTTGTAATATCTTTCATTTTTTTCACGGTAATTATGTTCAACCTGTTCTTGTAATTAAGCTGGAAGTTTTATTCCTAGGTACCTGCCCCGAGAAATCCAATCAAATTTACAATCTTCTAATAATTGCTTCTACAATTCCGATTCTTTCCTATCCATATTATTTTGGTTTTTCTCGGGTTAATTCGTAAATTCGATATGTTAGCAAAATTATCAAAAATCTCAAGAGATTCTTTCAGATTGATCTGATCTGTTGAGTGTTAGAAGTGTGTCTTCTGCATAATGTAATACTTTATTTTTGATACTGTGATAAGGTATCCCCTTGCCGAGAGCCCTGTTCTATTTTGAATCTATCTGTAAAGTAACTGTTCACTAAAACACTGGAAGAAGCATTGTTATAAAACAATTACATCTTTTTTTCATAGATTGGCCGCAATTTATAAAAAAAAATTCTAAAACTTTATAAAGAAACTTATAAGACACAGAATCGAAAGCCCTTTTGAAATCGATTAAGTCATTTTTCGCATTTAAACAACGGTATACATGTATTTCACGTTGATCACTTCTGTTTCTTTCTTGCAATACAATGTATGATTACTATAGGTCCTCAATTGTTGTAGTCTTTTTATTTCACTATGTTTTACTTACCTTATTTTCTGTTACTAAATGAAGTGAAACATATGTTTTTTTGTTGAAAAATGAAATAAATTTTGAACTTTGAACTTTGAACTTTGATCTTAAAAGTAACAAATCGGGTTTATCATGTAACTTCGTATATCATACAGATAACGAATATTTTTACCAATGTATCGCTTGCTGTTTGCTTTACAACCAGATGCCAATTTATATACTAGATTTAATAAAGAGATTGGACGCCAATTCTTTAAAAACTCTCGAGGTTGATTTGCTTTTGGAATTAATGTGATTACTAGCAATTTTTTTGCGGCCGGCATTTGTCCTGAAAATAAGCATAATTTAGGGAATTTAACAGAAAAGAATTAATTTCCTTCTTTAAAACAAAAAACACGATAAAACTCTGCGGTAAAATCGTCTAATCCGGGAGATTGATTACATTTCATATATATGTGTATATTTTTCAACACAGAGTATACCTCTTCTTCATTTAATGGACCTTCTAATGATAACGACATTTGTCGTGATAGTTTTGAGATTTCAGAAGATGACATTAATAAGTCTAAATCTACATCTGTGGTTTCTTGTGCTTCATACAAACAGGAATGGAAATGAAATACCTCTTTCTGTATATCGCACTGATTCGTAATAATATCATATTCATGGGAGACCTGACGAATTTGTCTATTGCCATTATTCTGTTTTTTTCAAAATTAAAAAATACTTTGAGGGCTTCTCTCCTATTGCCATCCACTTGATCCTGCTTCTCATTGCGATTCTTTCAATTTTTTAGCGAAATATTTCAAATTCTTCTTTCTGTTTATCAATTTCATCTATTTCACTTTTATCATTACCTAATAATATTTTTTTCTAAAAGTTCTATATTTTTCTCCAATTCTTTTTCTATGTTAACAATTTTCTTTTTAATATAAGAAGCATAAGAAATAGTTTCCCCACGTATTGTCATAATTTCAGTTTCAAAAATAACTGATCATTAACAGTAAACTGACATTCACCAACTATATCGTCATTATGATCAAACTGGACAGTTCCCTTTGCATAAAATATAATTGTATCTGTTATAATTTGTTTATTTTTTGGAACATATATTTCATCTTTCAATAAAATAATATTAAATTTCCAAAGCCCTCGTCCCCGTTTAAACTCATTTAGATTTAAACTTAACAAAAATAACATGATTAGTACGGTAACCTGGAAAAAATAGTATATTATGGACCAACGAAAGCAATTCGGAGGATATCCAAAAAAAAAAAAATAATAATCTACCCTGCGTTAGAGGATTTGGTTGCCACCACGTATAACATCTTTTATCCGGATTACATATTCTCCATGGATCACATGAGCTTAAGTCATTCTTCATTGTATCTAATTGTTTTTTAACCCTAGGGTTATTAACATGTGCATAGTTATATGTATCGCGGGTTGTATCCTGAACTAAATTCAAATCGTCACAAAGAATAATATGTCGGTTTTTTAAATCTGATATAATCCTTTAAAAATTAACGTAAAAATCAGTTTTATTAGTATTTGGACCATACGGTATAAATGTCAAATTATATTCATTATAATTTCAAATCTAATGCCACAAAATTTCCTGTTTTATATGTCTGAACTCTATTAACTTTAACTGGGATTGTATCTTTAAATAATATAGCGACACTTCTTGGATTTTGAGGTATTACATGAAAGAAAACATGGACCATTTCATTCCTTATGGATTTCTGCCTAAATGCTCGGTATGAAATGAGTGTCTTGGATACATCAAACATCATAATTTTTTGACTCCAGATATGACAGAAAGTTAGTGATAGTTCGTCACAATATTATAGTGTCACATTGACTTATAAAATAATGCCAGCAGTTAAGGCAATTTCAAGAGTAATCGTGGTGATGGATAACTGAAATTAATTGCAATCAAACCTTTCGCTCGAAAGAAATGCAACATGACATATAAAGTATATTAAAATTGTTAGTCAGAGCATGTTCATATATTGCTCATCTTCTCATAAGCAAACTTAACCTTCCGTTTAGTTTCTTTTCGATAAAGCATTACATTATTTATAAGATTTGCTACAATGATATATGTAAGACTGTTTTCATATCACAGATTTCACAGCAAACAAATAAATCAAGATAGCAGAGACAACTTTGTCAAAAACAATAATACAATTATTATGATTTTGTGTCAGAGAGGAAGATTTACATTTAAAACTAGTTTTAGCAAATGGACCGTGTCTTCTTTTTTTCTCTTTTTTTCTGGGGGGGGGGGGGAGGAGGGGCACATTTTTCCACATTGTGATGTCATAACAACTCTCCTTTTTGATATTACCGTTTGTGCCTTAAAACAAAATTGATGTAGACTGCGGACAGATAGTGTGTGAACTTTCTGTATAAAATCAGTCATGAATAATGTTTTGATACAAATTGTATTAAGGTATATTTTTTCCCTATTAAACAGCAGTTTCTACAAAAGCGTTACCCAAAAAAAAAAAAAAAACAACAACCACCAACCTTAAAACAAAGTCAGACTTTTGATGATCGAGTTTTCTATGACAAACAAAAATTTCACTTTAGAAGACATACTCAGACAGGTTCAGTCACTTGTCTCACATTTACACATTGCATAATTGAAGGGGTCGGTGCAATATAGTGCTAACCCACACAATAGTCATTTTGAGATTATCGCTGTTGAATCTTTGGAGATTCCATACATAAATACATGCATTTTTTTTATAATCTTATTGGTTGAATTTGAATATGATATTTCAGCAGAGGTTAGAGTGAAGGATAAGGATTATGAAAATGCATGTAACTTAATTTGGACAAAAGTGTGGGTTAGCACTATATTGCACCGACCCCTTCAATTGGAGACATGTTTATTTTTTACTAGCTTTATAACTACACTATGAATAATAATTTTTCCTTCCGTCTCATTTTGTTAGGCTGTTCCTTGAAGTGTTTATCCTGTTACTTATGAATTTTTAAGGTATATCAACAGTGATTTTGGTATGAATCCATAAAGCTATATAGATGAAATAATGCTAAATTTCAAATTCAAATGTAAACAGGTGATTTTTTTTTTTCATTTTGTGTTATCATCCAATTGTCATAATTGTGTTTCTTCATCTGAGCATTGTTCAGGTTGTGGTCCCATTTGTAAAATAGCAAATCCAAAGGAAAAAAAAAAACACAAAAGCGAACATAACTCTTCGTTACATCTAACCCTTCGTTACATCTACGCAAAGTATTAGGTGATATCATGTCATGTCAGTTATTTGCCGAGTAAAGATTAGGATCCGTATTCTATGTGACCCTGCACCACAAAACCAACAAAAAGTCGCCAGACATGGATTTTCAGTTAAAGACAGATTCTGAAAGAGTAGACTCTAAGCTTTACAACGATGCATAACTCAATTCAAATGGACTCCCCTAACCTACCTAAATACTAGAAAGAAAGCACAAACTCTGGAAAAGTGTGAACTGAGAAAAGAGGTTCTGAAGTACACGGTCTATTCAAGCGCTTAACCTTTACCAAGCCGTGCTAGCTGTGCCGCGGAAAGGGACAAAACAAAGGATGCAAACCACAGGAGCAACAACAATGAAGGGATTATCAAATTAAGCTAAAATAAAGCATCTTCTATTAGCACATTATGCCCATGATTAATACTGACATTCAAAGCAGTAGTGTCACCCTTCCGAAAGTTATTAGACTTGAAAGTGAAGAGTGTGCAAAGGATTTCAGGATATGAAAAGCGGTCTCTTAATTATACCTGATCATTCTACTCTTCTCCCAAAAGAGGTTGTAGAAAAACTGCTAAAAACACATTTTTCCATTCATGTTAAGATACCAAATTGAAGAATAATGTAGAAGAGGGATAGCTCTTTCAGAAAATATGAAAAACTCAAGATTGACTTGGTTGAACCATTTCACCTTTTTTGAGTCCTCACTTAAAATCAATAGATGCGAATTTTTGTTTGTTTTGTGGTGCACGGTCATATATAACATATTCTTCATTTCAAAATGTTTTTCTCATTTTTCTAGCGATGGCATCAGGACATACGATTGTGGAGTGCGGTGATAGAAGTCAATCTCGTCAAAGCCGGTGTACATATCAATCACCCACCAACACCCCTTCTTTAAATCTTACGCGTGTCGTGAGTGGATTCAAACCTAACGTTTCCTTGCTATGGACCGAGGAGTCGGGAAAAAGACTGAATTCCGTGATTTCCCATCAGAGCACACTTTCTGACGGCACATACGAGAGGTTCGAGACAATCACTGTTTCAGCCAAACATGGGACAGAGGAAACCTTCATTTGCGTGGCTACCGGTGACTCGCTGAATGGCACGTCGACCCGAGAAATCACAGTTCTGCCTTCATCAGGTTTCGTGAAATATTGCCAATTCTATGTTTCTGAATAATATAATGGCAAACAATATTGATATTACTTAAATCAATGTGCATATTGAGATATGTAACGTCGAAGTATAATTCGCTCTTTCATATTTTGAGCAAAGTAACCTTTCCGCACAAAAAGTGTCCATTTTACTGGTCTCCAATTTACTATAAAAAGGGAAAAGATGCATTCAAGAGAAATGTTATACAATTTCGAATAATAAAAAGTAGAAGAAGAAGAAGAAGAAGAAGAAGAAGAAGAAACTTACGACAATTGACAGGGGTACGCTTCTCAAGTCCGACACCAACGAGCTATAATACAGTTTACGAGTGGCAGAGTCCGTGATATCGATACTTCTCGGGAAGTATAGACCGATTCAAGCGACTGTTCATGGAAGTGCGCCCTCTTAAGGCGACGCCATAACTGGGGGCCAAAGAGGCCGGGTCGGCAAGCGCCCTGCGTGCGGTGGCAAGGGTGCCAGCGGCAGCCAGTGCTTTTACCACCCGGCGCCAGCCGGCCAGCTAGCTATCTCTAACTGGCGCTGGCAGCGATCGACGCATCTGGCTTTGTGACAACTACTTTTTTTTCGCTAGCTAATTAAAAATAAATAAAATTAAACAACTTATACCGACTATGAGCGAAAGGGTAGATGACATACGGCTGTAGCCAAAACTTGAATTTCAAGGTAAATATCGGTACGATCCGTGAATGTTTGTAGACTCTATTTCTTTGGCGATGACTTGGGTACTCGCGTGTAAGCCCCGTATATTCACATTTGTGTAAGAGAATAAAAACCGCTGCGGAGAGTTATTGCTAGGCGCAGGCAGACGTCTTGCTAATAAGCCTAGGCTGTTGACAAGTTAACTGATGTAATTAAATACAAATAATGAATAAGAATCTTGAGCTAGATATGGCGCAATAAATTGCAAGCTATTTTAACCCTTTTAGGGCAGGCTTTTGCCTTTACTCGGCTCGGGAGTGTCGGGCCAGCAGGGTGGAATCTGTCTAACGTTAGATCTTGTCTAGAAATCTAGGCAAGAGTCCAGACTAGATCTAGACCTATTGACTTCTAGAACCCTACATCCTATATAATTTTCGGTTGTCGATAACTTCAGGCAAACCTAACTAAGTAAACCAAACGGAATATAAATCTAGGCGTTTCTACTAGGCCGTATATATGCCTAACGTTAAACTTAAGTTACGACTACATCGCCTAATGTCTACAACCAAAACTTCTACTATTTTAGGTCTAGGTCTAAGTAACCTTGCATAACATTACGCTAACGCCTAATATTATAATCTACAAAAGTGATTTTTAAATCATACTTTCTTAGTATGAGTATGAAGCGGATGTTTGCCACCATCCATGGTTTAATATCTATAATAGTATCACTCTATCAAAAGTCAAATTCAGAGTTCCAGGCCAAAATTGAATAGGTATATGGTCAATTCAGTGCTGAACATTGAAGAAGTGAAAACAATATAAGAATTTAACGCATCTTGAAACATTTATTTAGCTGTAGTGTAGGCTGTAAAATGTTTGTCATAATAATAAAGTCTAGCCAGGAAGTGTATTCTAACTTTGGCAAGTAGGACACCAAGGATAAAAAAAAAAAAAAAAAAAAACAATCAGTGAATTATCAAATTCTTTGATCTAAACTTGTCTTCTAAGGTGAACAACATATTTTACGAATATGCAGTGATAACCTAATTAGAGAATCTAGTACACATAGTTTGTTTCGAAATCTGTGCATTTTTATACCGTTGTATTTCACTTAATTGTCTTTAATTTTGCCTTAATTTATAGCTCGCTAAAAGCCCCCGTTGGCCCCCAGTTATGCCGACCGTTATAGCGCCGCTAGCGGCGGTAGGTGAATAGGTCATCGAAATTGAATCGGTCTATATGAAGGCCCATGAGTTTAGGTACTAAAAAAGGTCCACGAGTCCGATTCCTATTACTCTCATAGTGTTGGTCTCATGAACCGCTTTTTGTTTTTGCTTTGTTTTGTTTTGTTTTGGGTTTGCCTATGAAGTGTCGGACTAGCAGGCCTTGTTTGCCCAGTGTTGGACTCATGACCTTTTAACCTAATGTCAAGCTGACAGGCTGTATTACTCGTGAGCTGTCGTATGACTCAAAGACCTGGACCTTTTATCATTATCGAGCTTGTTGGCCGTATGACTTGTGGGTGTCGGTCTCGTAGGATGACTAAATTAGAAGTGTGTCCTTTGAATACTTGTTTTGTCATCATAATGATGATATGTGACCTAGCATCACAAAACCAATGAAAGTCGCACACCTTGATTTTACATGAGAACTAAAAAAGGTGAAACAGGTCAACCAAGCCGATTTTAATTTTTTATACTTTCTACAAAAGCTCGTCTTCGTCTTCGTCTTATTATTAAGTTTGGGATTATAACATGAAGGGAAAAGTATTTTCCAGCAGGTTTTCTCCAACCATTTCTTGTACAGTAGTCTGATCAGGTACGTCTTACAGATCCCATTTCATTTCTTGAGAATCCTTTGCACACTCTTCACGCTCAACTCTAATAACTTTTGAAAGGATAACTCTACTGCTTTGCTAGTTGGCATTAATTATGAACAGAATGTGTTAATAGAACAGGCTCAATCTCAGCTTAATCTTTTAATCTCTTCATAGTTGTTGCTAGGTGGTTTACATCCTGTTTTTGTCCCATTCATCGCACAGCTAGCACGGCTTGATAAAGATTAAGCGCTTAGTAAGCGCTTCAATAGACCCCGTACTTTAGAACCTCTTTTCTCAAATCCAAAGTGTGTGCTTTCTTTCCAGTATTTTAATAGGTTAGGGGAGTCCATGTGAATTGAGTTATACAGCATTTTAGAAATATTGTGCATTGTTAATATGATATGCACTCTATACTAGGCCGTTCGCCACTACATGTTAATTTTAAGTAGATACTTAGAATAGGGCAGAAGTATATTAACCCCCTGGTTGTTGCCAGGTGGTTTACATCCTGTTTTTTTTTTTTTTTTTGTCCCATTCATCGCACAGCTAGCACGGTTTGATAAAGATTAAGCGCTCAGTAAGCGCTTGAATAGACTCCGTACTTCAGAGCCTCTTTTCTCAGTTCACAACTTTCCAAGGTGTGTGCTTTCTTTCCAATATTTATATAGGTTGGGTTAGTCCATTTGAATTGAGTTATACAACATTTTAAAACTTAGAATCTGATCTTTCGGAATCTGCCCTTAACCATAAAAAGCCATGTCTGGCGACATTTTGTTGGTTTTGCGATACAGGGTCAGATATGTTTTCAGACAATCAACCACTTCGTTTTTACTATCAGACATAGACTTTTTCTCTCTCTATCTCCCTCTCTCTCTTTCTCTCTCTCTCTCTCTCTCTCTCTCACACATACACTCAAACACATATACTTAAATATTAATATTATATTATATATCTAAGAATTATGCGTTTATTTTTCTGTCTTCTAAATGGAGTAATAAATGAAAACGTGTTTCATTTGTGTCTATATCAAGTTTCAGGAAAACGCGTTAATTCGGCTCTCATTATTGGACTCACCATTGGTGTGCCTGTTGCCATAGTTATCCTATTTCTCTTTGTTGGGAAATATTTGCAAAGCAAACATATGGACTACCTACCGCGAAAAGGTATTGGTTTATTTTCTTTACAGTTAGATATTTGCATTCATTGCGTTAATGATTATGCGCGTGTGTATCTTTGGGTGTGTTTGCGTGTGTGTGTGCGTATAGGTGTGCATTTCTTTGGTTTATATGGTATTTTCGTAATTTTGAAACAAAAATAGAATTATTACCTATATTTGTCAACATTACGGAGACCGAAAAATTGTCCAATGTTAGCAGAACTTGCAAATCTATTATTGACGATGATTACTCTATGTCAAATAGAAGAAATGATACTATCTTTTCGTGATAGTGAAGTCTGTACTCTCATTGGACAATCACACTAACACCAACCACTGAATTCCGTATTACGTGATATGACGTCAATACACGTCATGATATTACACAGCTAGCTAGCTGCGCGTGTACGTATGCGCGCATAATCAGCTCACGAGACGTTACAAGTCAACATGGCTGACAGCCGGCGATTTCAACATCATTCACGAGAGGAAATCAACGAGAAGAAGGTTAGCACAACTTACACTTAAAAATATAAAATTGTTACCCCCTGCTTGTTCTTACGAAATACGCTAAATATCTACTGTCTGGTGCCATATTGCATTCCGACTCCGGCCTCATGGAATATGGCACCAGACCGTAGATATTTGCCCATATTTCATGAACAAGCAGGGGGTAACTAATACCATTCATGAAGGGTGAATGAATCAGACCACACATCAAAATTATACTAGTATATGCTTGGAATGATGTTGGCCTGAAAATCTGGTAGTAAAAAGAAGGACAACAAGAAAGGTGTTGAAAACAAGTTGTGCCCCTGATATACTGTATATGATGCTCATGTTGTTACTGATGATGATAATTTTTTCAGGATGTGGCTGGAATCACTGCTGGCGAAGACCAAACATAACAGAACGATTTCACGGGGAAGACGAATTAATGCCGAGTAAGAAAAATATGTTGATAATCACAATCTTATTCGTTGTCTTTGAAAAGTGCACTATTCCATTATGCACAGTGACTTTTATATTTTCAAGGTTATGAAACCTCATCTCTTTTAACTACATTCAATTTGTACAATAATACAATTGTACCATGTAACACGGTTATCAGAAAGAGCGATATACCACATCACAGGCCTTCTTTCTCTCTCTCTCTCTCTCTCTCTCTCTCTCTCTGTATACAGGTTATTCCTTCGTGTCTGTGGGTATCTATGTACACTCATATATTTATAATATTGATTTTATGATTTTGATTTTTTCTGTCGCTTTGGTTTCTCTTCTAAGAATCACCATCGCTTACAAAGGAACAAGTACAGCAATGCAAGGAAGAGCTGAAGAAGTATTACCGTGTGTCACGAAGCAAGGTCATGGTAGATCCACTCAACTTCATGGATCGTGTTGAATTGGATGATATTTATACGAATTTAAGTATAATAGACCAAAGTAGCAATCGTAAGACACCAATAACATACGACGATCTTCTGACAAACAATGCAAATGGAAATCCTTTAAAGCGACTTTTGATCCAGGGTGAGGGAGGTGTCGGTAAAACAACACTTTGCGCTAAGATTGCCTGGGACTGGTGCCAAGGACGGATTCTCCAAGACCTGGACATGGTGATCCTAATACCTCTTAGAGATATTAAGAACGCAGCAAGTATTGGTGGTATTGTCAAAACGTACCTCGCTCATTCAAATACGGCAACACAGAAGAAGATAGATGACTATATTTCAACGAATCTGAGTAGGATTCTCATTATCTTTGATGGTTTTGACGAGTTTGACGAAAAATTAAGTAAAACGAGCAGCAGTGAGGTCATTCGCATTCTAGGAACAGACCAATACAATCCATGCAAAGTCATTGTGACAACACGCCCTTGGAGGACAAATGAATTCATGATGGACAAGAGTCTTGCCGAAATTTACACTTTTCTAAACGTCGAAGGATTTAACAAGGAGAATTTATCAACTTATATTAGGAGGTACTTTCGGATTACAGAGAAGGACACTCTTGCTGAAAGCTTGATCAGTTTTATGCAGGAAAATGATGTCATCCGTTCAAACATGGCCCCGTTTCCTATTTACTGTGCAATGCTTTGCCTCCTGTGGAACGACTTCAGTGAAGAAAGACGAAGAGAAATGCAAAAATTGCGCACTTTCTCCCAGATTTTTGGAGAAATGATCTCTTTCCTGAAAGAACACTACGCATCAAAAAGTTGTGAAAATCTACAGAATCAGAACATTGTTGAACATTTAAAGGAAGCTGGTAGGGCAATTCAAGAAATAAGTGAGATAGCGTTCGATGGTTTATTTGACAGGAATCTTTCATTTCCTGAAGAACAATTCAGAGAGTGTCATGATGCCATGGTCACATGCTGCAGAGTGGGTGTTTTGACTGTAAAAAAAGATGTCATCACAAGGGGACGTCGGCGCGATGTCAACATTTCATCTTTGGTTACATCAACTGTTTCTTTTCCCCACAAACTGTTTCAAGAATACATTGCAGGGGTATACATAGAGTATTTATTCGACAATAACCGTGCTAAGTACGACAAGGTGAAAAACAAACTTCTTAGTCGACCTGAGGAGTTCCGCTACGTACTCTACTTCACGTCAGCTTCAGGGAATGAACTCGGCCTTGATATCATCAAAGGCTTGATAAACTGTCCCTTCGATAACTTTATATCTTATTCCCCCAATGACAATGAGAGTGATAAACGTGATTTCTGCGTTGACGTTGCGTTTGAATGTCATGCGGAGGAGGCAGCAAGGGCAGTGGGAGAACAATGGCATGAATACACACTAGACTATTCACCAGAACACTTAGTGTCAGGAGTGGTGTTCATGGTGCGCTATAACCAAGTGGTGAGTGACACAATTTGAATATTGATTTGAAATATGTCACAAAATATAATGTCGAACGAAAATAACATTCCTTGTGTGTGGGGTGTGTGTTTCCCCTGTGTGAATTTGAGTGCATAATCTACAACCTCAGCAGCTTTGTTAACATTCTTTTTAGACCTGGAACAGGCCCTATTATTTAGGAAAATCGTTTTTATATAACATTATGTGCAATTGTATTAACGTTTTAAGTATTATTGTTATGTAAAAATAATTGCCCTCCTCGCATGATACATTATGATGACTTAATGTAAAAGTTTAATCTGAATTGCCATGGCACTTATTTCATGTCTTGTTATCAATTAGAACGTTTGGTGGTAAATTGTATGAAACGTTTTTCGTCGTGGCTTTTAGAAAAAAAAAAATGTTATGAGCAGTCAAGCAAAATGTTCTTATTGCAACATAATTGGACTCCACGGAGTTTTAACGTCTACTGAAATGAGACCCTTTCCGAGAGTTGCAGTTGTCAAACTGCCCTTTGTAGTAGTCACCCAACCTTGCCTATAATAAAGACGCCGTGTATATTAAAGGGAGATGTCAAACTGAGTATCGTGTATAGTGTTTTGAACATACTGCTACTTAGGGCACCTAACACGAGTAGTGATGTAATGCAATCATATTCTTCGCCCCTCTACCTTTCTCATCAAACTGAAAATGCATTCTTTCCTTTCCGAGTTGTGATTAGTGAAATGACGATATGAATATAACCAGTATAGAATTATCCTTTTTATCCTCTCTGTGAGTTTCAAACCTCCAGTCAACTGCGAGTACTTTATCAACCTTATTCTTCTGAGAATAATTCATTTCCTCTACTGTCAATTCATGTTCGTTCTATCAGCAATCGCTAGATATGGACGAAATGAAGTGCGGAAGAACTGTGTCACGTGACTTGGCGGAAGGCATGTGCTCCAGCAGTTTACTCCGTAACGTATCGCTATGGCACTCACAATTTCACGTGGAATTCTACAAGATCTTCCGGGCAGAGGCTTCAAACTGTCTGGTAAGAACACTCATGTATTATCATGATCTACAACACATGTCTTTATGTACAGACTACAGATGAAGTGCTACTAAGATATATTTCAAATACATTAAATGGATGATAATAAGAAATGTAAAGAAACCAATCTTAGGTGCAAACAATGTTTCCTTGCAAAAATAAAAAAAAAATCTTCTCGAACAAAGAATCCAAGTTGCATCTGAAAACATCTTGATCATGTTATAGTAGGTGTTGCAATATATATATATATATATATATATATATATATATATATATATATTGTTATGGATACATGTGCATTGTACTATCATTTCTGGGCACTTGATTGTTCCGCGGAGGAATATGTAAATAAAGGAGTTCGACAAGATGACCGAGATCGACCAAACACCTTGTTTGAGAGTCTGGGTATTTTCGGTGGTTATGATGGTTCGTTAGGCCAAATTAACCTCCCGTAACAAATTGGGGGCACGTCACGAGAGTTCGGCAGGGTTTCTGCGGACTTAGGTGATTTGGTCGGGTTTGATATTATCCCAGGCATGCCAGGAGTGTTTTTTCGTTCTCGCTTGGCCGATGAATTTCGGTGAGTAGCGTGTGTAGCACTCTATGCTATGTCGTGGACATGGGCGATCGCGATACAGTTTACGTCGCGCAACTACGTATGTCGTTTGCATCGTGATTGTTACAGTGTACTGTATGTGAAGGTGTTACGATTTGAGAAGGCATGGTGCGTTTACGGCGTAGTGTGTGTACGTGTGTGTATGCACGGAGATGGACGCGGAGTGATATGGTATACATTTTGATGTAAATCGGTCGTCTTTCTGTGTCTGCGTGAGGGAAACTCACGTTCGTATTTCTTTCGGGATCGAAAGGGTTAATTTGGCACGTGCGTAGTGTTGAGGATGGTTTAATCTGGGTATACGCTGCTGTAGTGTCTGCGTGGAAACGTTGGTCAAACGTTGGTCGTTGGTCCCGTACGTGGTGGTTCGTGTGTGGTTCTGCATACGGGTTATTCTACGGCGGTTCGTATGTGGTTAAGCATACGGGTTATTCCACGACGGTTTGTACAGCTGTATGTGATTAGCATACAGGTGATTTCACGGTGGTTCGTGTGTGGTTTAGCACACGGGTTATTCCACGGTGGTTTGTATGTGGTTTAGCATACAGGTATTTCACGGTGGTTCGTGTGTGGTATAGCACACGGGTTATTCCACGGTGGTTTGTGTGTGGTTTAGCACACGGGTTATTCCCAGTCGGGTCGTGTGTGGTATAGCATACGGGTTATTGTTTATAGTGCGACTGGTTTTCTTCAATTGAAAAGGGTTTTTTTCAGCTGGCTGGCCGGTGAGAAGTCAGGTTTTCTTGTTGCACTATTAATTGTACATTACTGGTGCATAATGGAGAAAGATCAAGATTTTTCCATTGAGAAGTTTGTGGATTCACCCACAGTTGAGGAATTGCTAACCTTGAAAAAGGTTGATTTGTTGCGTGTTGCAGAAAACTACAAGGTTCCTGCTGTGAAGAGCACAATGAAAAAGTCAGAGATTACACAGCACACGATCAAATTTCTTGTAGATGAAGAAGTATTTCCCCTCCAGGCATTGCGTAGCATATCAGGTAGTCCCCCTGGTGATGTGCAAGGGAGTGTAGAAGTACGTCTGAAAGAGCTTGAACTTGAAAAAGCGAGAATTGAGTTAGAGAGAGAGAAGGTTTCTCTTGAAAGGGCTCGTCAAGTCGGTGAGAGAGAGTATGGTGTAAGCGTCAGTGGTGGGCATTTTGATATCGCCAAAAATGTCAGAATGGTCCCTGAGTTCGATGAAGGAGATGTGGATAGATATTTCCTGCATTTCGAACAGGTGGCGGATAGCATGGAGTGGCCGAAAGAAAAATGGCCTCATCTTTTGCAGACTAAGTTAAAGGGAAAGGCATGTGATGCTTATGCTTCACTGTCACGCGGAGAAGCTCAGGATTATGCAACAGTAAAAAAGGCAATTCTGAACGCGTACGCCTTGGTTCCTGAAGCGTACAGACAAAAATTCAGGAATAGTAGAAAACTGGAGTCACAGTCATTCAGAGAATTTGCAAAAGTGAAGGAAATTGCCTTCACTCGTTGGCTGCAATCAGTAGGCGTGGATACTGTTGATGATTTGCGGGAACTTGTGCTACTAGAGGAGTTTAAGAGTTCGCTACCTCAAGAGGTGCGTTCGCATATTGAGGAACGGAAAGTGAAAACTTTGTTGGTAGCTAGTACAGTGGCTGATGAGTATACTTTGTCCCATAGTCATGGAAACAGGTATGAAGGAAGCAAATATGCAGCTCCTAATCGTCTACGTGTTGGCAAGACAAATTCTAGCAGTAAGACAGAGGTGAAAGCTGGTCTAGTGGTAGAAAATGAGACTGACAAGAAAGGTAGGAACACTGAGAAGCCTATCGTGTGTTTCCATTGTAGGCAACCAGGGCATGTGAAGTCTAATTGTCCCATTCTGAACAAGAAAAAACAGGAAAAAGACAAAGAAAAGAAGTCTCATCCCAATGGATTGGTGAGTCGTTCAGTGGAATCGGCAGGTGATTGGTGTGAACAAGTTCAGAGTGTGATTAAGTCAGCTGATCAAGACAAGATTAAGTCTCAGTATGAACCATTCACTTCTGTAGGCTATGTGTCATTGGTAGGGTGTGATGAAGCCAGAAAGGTTACCATCCTGCGAGATACTGGTGCATCCCAGTCATTGATTCTCGACAGTGTCCTTCCTTTTGGGCAAACTTCGTCCACAGGCACAAGTGTACTGTTACAAGGAGTAGAAGGAGGTTACGTTGAAGCCCCTCTTCACACAGTCGATTTGCAGTCAGGCCTAGTTTCAGGAAGGGTGAGCCTTGGTGTTAGGAAGTCACTTCCAATGGATGGTGTAGCATTGATATTAGGCAATGATCTTGCAGGAGACAAAGTGACTATTCCAGTGGTCAGTGCAGTCCCTTTGGATAAAGAAGGAAATGAGACAGCTGCATTGGTTCAGGAATTCCCTGAAGTTTTCCCAGCTTGTGTAGTCACACGTTCCATGTCTAGAAAATCAGAGGAGTCTGAATTGAAGGCTAGTCCAGAGGATATGAGTCTAGAAGGGAGTTTCTTCTGTCGGTTAGATGATGTAGAAGCAAGTAGAACCGCAGCATCAAAATCACATCAGATAGTGGATGAGTCTCGGCCTGTAGATGAAACTGAGATTGGGTTGAACAAGAGCTCTTTGATTGATGCACAGAAGAATGATCCACAGTATGTTGAGAGAAGTGCAGGTGAGAGTGTGAAGCCAGTCATGTGTGTAGTAGGAGAAGAGTTGAATCACACAAGAGATGACCAATGTGCTGAACTAGAAAGGAAGTGTTCAAGTGTGAAGCTTAAGAACTCGGATGCACTTTGTGATCTTGACAGGAAAATGGTTCATTTGTCCCATGGTGAGAGAGATGATGTGAAACAGATCATTGCAGATTTTCCTGAGTTGTTTTCAGATGTTCCTGGTCGCACAAGTGTGGTGCAACATGATGTGGATGTGGGGGAGTCAGATCCCATCAAGCAGCACCCTTATCGTGCTAACCCAGAGAAGATGCAACATTTGCAGACTGAGGTGGAGTACATGTTAGAACATAACATTGTAGAGCCAAGCACTAGTGCATGGAGTTCACCATGTGTATTAGTTCCCAAGCCGGATGGCTCATATCGCTTTTGCACTGATTATAGGAAGGTGAATTCATGTACCAAATCGGACTGCTTCCCTGTTCCAAGAGTCGATGACTGCATCGATCGTATTGGAACAGCGAGCTATATTAGCAAGTTTGACCTACTGAAAGGTTACTGGCAGGTACCTTTGACACAGAGAGCAAAGGAGATTTCTGCGTTTGTAACTCCACAGGGCCTTTTTCAGTATACCGTGATGCCGTTTGGCATGAAAAACGCCCCGGCTACATTCCAACGCATGATGAATGAGTTGATTTGTGGATTGGATGGCTGTGAGGTATACATCGATGATGTGGTGGTTTACAGCGATTCTTGGGATGACCATGTGAGAACGGTGAGGGAGTTGTTCAAGCGGTTGTCAGCAGCCAGTCTCACAGTTAACTTGGTGAAAAGTGAGTTTGGACATAGTGAAGTGCAGTTTCTTGGTCACGTCGTTGGTCATGGTCGAGTTCGTCCCGCAGCGGCTAAAGTCCAAGCAGTCCAAGATGTCCCCGTTCCCAAGACGAGGAAGGAGCTGATGAGATTCATCGGCATGGCCGGATACTACCGTCGCTTCTGCCATAACTTCTCGGATGTTGTGGCACCCTTGACTGATCTCCTGCGGAAGAACGTGAAGTTCCAGTGGTCAGCCGCATGCCAATCTGCGTTTGACCAAGTGAAGGCAATCCTGTCGAGTGGTCCTGTGTTGGCAGCGCCGGACTTCACAAAAGGCTTCAGCCTAGCTGTCGATGCCAGCGATGTCGGAGCAGGCGCCGTGCTGATGCAAGCTGATGACGATGGAGTGGACAGACCAGTCTGCTACTTCTCAAAGAAATTCAACGCGCATCAGCGGAGGTATTCTACCGTTGAGAAGGAGACCCTAGCGTTAATTCTTTCGCTCGGCCATTTTGATGTCTACGTGGGCAGCACAACTCAACCCGTTGTTGTGTGGACTGATCACAACCCACTGACATTCGTCAACAGAATGAGAAACAAAAACCAGAGACTGATGCGATGGAGTTTAATCCTACAGGAGTATAACCTTGACATTAGGCACATTCGCGGAAAGGAAAACATTGTCGCGGACACACTTTCCCGTGCTTAATTGAGACATCTCGATATTTTGTATTGTTGCCAGATGCAACAATTGTGCAAATGTATTTTATGTTTGTGACACTTTAAACAGGTGTAATTCTGTTTTGCAAGTACACAGGAAAGTGTGTGTACATCATGTTTATGTATGTATTTTGCATACACTATAATTGTGATGCCAACAGCATGAATGGCACTTTAAGTGTGTAAATAACAACACTGAAGTATTTTTAGACATGTTTGTGTTAATAAGGAAACACAGCAAGCTATAATTGTGCTTGAGTCACTCTCCAAAAGAAGACATTATGAAGGCTGTTTTAAGTTACACTAGCCATCAACAGTTGTCAAGAATGTGAGTTGTTAGTAAAATGACTTCAAACAGGTAGTGTTGCTGTTTGTATAGAGAATTTTATGTATCGAGTAATGTAGGTACCGTTCAGGTATTTGAAGTTTTATACTTGTACATGTACAGGTATTGGTTAAATTTGTTGTGGCATACACCCTAAGTTTATTGGATGTTGCCTTTTGGATTTAATTAGCATGTATACTGTATTAGGTACAGAAATTATATAGTTATACATGTACATAGCTTTTGCTCATTGTTATAGTTCAATCATTGCCTTGGCGAAGGTGTCCAGTATTTCACAGTTGATCCAATATACCAACAGGCATGTACAATTGTATTTAAGCGAACTGTGTTATACAGGGATGTATACAGGTATACACACAGGTTATCATCGGGGATATCTCATTCAGGTTCATTTGATGCTTTGTTAGGTAGGTCATACTCTTGGTGTTTTGTATGTTGACAGGCAAGTTTTCAGAAACATAATTAGGGTATATGACATTTGTTGATATCTTGACATTTCAATAGATGCTGACACCACGTCTACAGGTATATGCAAGTCACATATCATGGAATATGATGTTTTGGTTTTAGGTTGTAATATGATTACAACAGTTGGATTATATGCAGTTGCTTGTGGAAGAGATGACGTGTTTTATAATCGTTGTACACAGGTTAATCATTTGATAATGACAGTGTAAAAAATTGATTTATGTTGCATGTGTGTTCTAACGAGGAAACCACATGATTTTGGTACAAATGTATTGTTTGTGCTGTATGCATAACATGATTGCATAAAGGTTAAGGTGTTGAGAAAGTTAACATTGCAGTATTCAGTGTTGCACAACTACATGCAATTCCAGTATGCTGTAACTCACAAGCAGCAGTAACTCACGAGAGTGTAAGATTGGAACATGTTGAATGGTACTAAAGTCGTACATGTTTTATCACAGGTTGTGATGATGATATAGCCATAGCATACTTTGTTTATGTGTTTTTATAATGATGTAACCATGGTAAATTCATGGAGTTATAAGAGTGAATTGGAAGAGGAATGTACAATGCTGTTCCAAAATATTGTGCCAACGTACATAGAGTCCATTTGTGTTAAAACGTTAAATGCACTCTTTTAGGGGGGAAGTGTTATGGATACATGTGCATTGTACTATCATTTCTGGGCACTTGATTGTTCCGCGGAGGAATATGTAAATAAAGGAGTTCGACAAGATGACCGAGATCGACCAAACACCTTGTTTGAGAGTCTGGGTATTTTCGGTGGTTATGATGGTTCGTTAGGCCAAATTAACCTCCCGTAACAATATATATTTGTGACCATCATCACTGATTAAGAGGGAAAATCCTTAACCACTCACGAAGAACATAATGCGATCTAAATTATAGTATGCAAGTTTGAGTGAAATCAAGGTCAACTTGTATAGAATAAAAACATCGTTAAAAAATGTATGGAATGTTTCTAGATATGCATTTCACCGCAAAAGTGATGTTGAGGGCATCATTAATCAACACAAATCGATATGCATTTAAATTTCAGGGGCCCTTTAAGGTGAAGGATTATCCACATATTTGGCTGCAAGCTCTTCAACTCTCCCTCCCCCCCCCCCCAAAAAAAAAGCGCTCGAAGCATCGAGGTAAACTATGACTATGTAGTCACTTCCTGTAGACGCAAAAGGCAACACAGAAACAAGGCTGCAAATAATATATTATGGCCAATAGAAAGGCGCACCTGACATCCTTTTCAATGCCATCGTCTTTATCGTCAACTAAGCTTGTTATTAGAATTAATTAAGTGATATGTTGTTTTCCCATCTTCTTTGCGACCAACAACAATAAGCCCTCAACATATTCTTGTCCTCGCTATTCTGCTGAATATCTTTGCCAAGACAGACACGAAGTGGATACTATAAGATTAAATCTACTTTATTCATTTGCGTAACGAATGGCAATCATCCCGCAAAGTCAATGTAAACCAGGTAATTATATGCAGGGTTGTAGGGGAGGCTTTACAGGGATTTTCACTCAGTATAAAGCTGCTACAAAGATAATAATAATAATAAAAGGACATTTATATTGCGCAGCTACTATAATGATATACTCTACTGCGCATTACAAAATGACATGCATACAAGAAATTCAAACAGAAAATACACTACTTCAAGAGATGACTTTTTAACCTGGTCTTAAACTCATATTGTAACTGCTTGTCTTACAAACAAAGGGAGATTATTCCATAATTTTGGTGCAGCATACAAAATGCCCTGTCACCAAGAGTAACTTTTGATTTCCCCGATGGATATTTCAATAATGTTTGATCCCGTGAACTTCGAAGATGATAAAATGTTTGAAATGATGTTTTTAACTCTACAAGTTCCTGTATGTACACTGGTGCTGTACCATGAATAGCTCTATATACAATTAGCAGAGTTTTGAATATGATTCTCTGCTTTACAGGCAACCAATGTAATGCACGCAGTAATGGACGACAATGAGAAAAACGAGGAGAATTACAAACTAATCTAGCACATGCATTTTGCACCCTTTGTAATTTACCTAACTGATTATCAGGTAAACCATAAAATAAACTGTTACAATAATCCAATCTGCTTGTGACAAACGCATGGATGATTTTTTCAGTACTTTCCCGTGTCAAATGCTTCCGAATATGTGTCATATTAAACAAATGATAAAATGAATTTTTACATACTTCAGAGATATGTCTGTCAAAAGCTAGGCGTGAATCAAACCACACTCCCAGATTCCGTGCAGAATCAACAGGATAAATATCAACATCAATCACTTTTAGGCTTTCAGTGCGTAATTTTGAAACTTGCTGTTGAGTGCCACATATTACAAATTCGGTTTTCTTATCATTGAGTAGAAGATTGTTGGATAATAACCAATTGTGAAGATGCACAATACATCGCTCTATAATAGACACAGTATAATTTTCATCTGCTGCAGTAGGTGAAAAAGATATGTACAGCTGTGTATCATCCGCATAGGTATGACACATTACTTCTGGGAAATTGTGTTGGATTTCATGGAACAACCTACTAGCATACAAAGTAAAAAGAAGGGGACCCAGGCAGGAGCCTTGGGGCACACCCCAGGGTACATCAAACTCCTTGGACATACTGGAATCGACCTGAACCCTCTGTCTCCTATCATTCAAATAGGACTCAAACCATGACAATGCTCTGTTAGTTATTCCAAAATGTGTTTGGAGAACATTTACAAGAATGTCGTGTCTAATTAAATCAAAAGCTGCACTCATGTCCAGTAGAACCCAAAATACCACCTGTTGCTTATTCATTGCTAACAGCAAATCATTCTTCACCTTTAATAGGGCTGTTTCTGTGCTGTGGTTTTGTCTATATGCTGACTGCATTGGTGGTAGTTAATCATTGGTTACAAGATGTTGCTGAATTTGACCTGCTACTGCTGCTTCAACCAGTTTGGACACATATTGCAAATTACTAACAGGTCTACAATTTGAAAACTGTAAATCTGCACCGGGCTTTTTCAGTAATGGTCTAACTATTGCCAACTTCCAATTCCTGTGAAAGTGTCCACTTGTCAGAGACAGGTTGATAATTTTTGTAAGAACTGGCAATAAAATATCAATGTTCCTTACAACCAGCTTTGTGGGTATTGGATCCAATATACATGTCTTCTTGTTTAACTTCAGAACCAACTTTTGCACATCATGTGCACATAACGGAGAAAACTGTGACAACTTATTTTGAACTTCTGAATAAGAGGATTGGTTGGGGAATCCATCTGCTCTTTTTGACTGAATGTCTTCACACATTTTCACTACTTTCTGCTCAAAATACATACCCAACTCATTTACAAAATTTTCAGTATCAATGTGTGGTGGTAAATCAACTATGGACTTCTTCATATTTAACAAAGACTTTGCAATATGAAACAACTTTTTCTGATCAGCAGCATTCTCAGTTATACATTCATTATAATAATCTTGTCTAGCACGATTCATTAAAGACAAAGTCATATTCCGTATACTCTTATAATCATCATGATCACACTTGTTGCGGCTCTTCATCCACTTCTTTTCTGCTTTACGTCTCTTTCGTTTCATTTGCCGAATATCTTCATTGAACCAAGGTGTTTTGGGCCTCTCACTCACATAATTATTTTGTTACAAGTGGTGCACGTTTGTCAAGAACAGATGTCAAAGAGTTTTCATACAATAAGACCAATTCATCTAAATCATCACACATGCAAGTACTGAGATCGCTTGCTCTCAAATCATTCTGAAAAGTGTCAAAATCAATTGATGCAATCTTACGACACATAACTTTCTTTACTTTTACTGATGGTTTTTGTGTTCTCAAATGACACATGACTGACATATGATCGGAAACCAATGAATCAGCCCAAGGCTTTCCAACAACTATGTCATCTGAACTTCTACTGATGATAAGATCTAAAGTATGACCATGAGTATGAGTACTGACATCTACATGTTGTATACAGCTAACAGACTCAAGCAATTCTCGGAGAGCTATCGCATCCAAATTATCATTCACATCAACATGAACATTAAAATCACCTGTTACTATAAGAGGGATTTTACAAAAGAGGTGTGGTTGCAGAAACTCACTGAACTCATGCAAGAAAACTCCAAATGAAATTCGGTGTTGTTCAGAATAAGGTGGTCTGTACAAATTGATAATTCTAAACTGAAAAGAGTTGATAGTGATATTATGCACACTGAATTCGAATGATTGTTTTTCACCGTCATCTACTTTCTTAACGTGCAAACAATCTCTATACATCAATGCTGTACCACCTCCCCGACGGCCTGTTCTAGGCCTATGACTGAATTTGTAACCGGTAGGAACAACATCACCAATAACAGCCGAATCTTTGTCGGTGAGCCAAGTTTCTGTGAAAGCATACAAATCTGCCTAACTATCACATATATAATCAAACACTGCGATTGACTTATTGCGCAGGGAACGCACATTGAGAGAGCAAAGCTTGAAATAACTTCCAAAAAAAAAGACTGGGGAATAATCTTAGATTACTCAATTGCCTATTTCTTTTATGATGCTTGACACATCGTCTTGATGAAGTGATAACAGAGATTGGAGTATCTTTGGGAAGATTACATGTAAGTTGAGCAGCAGGATGTGTGATGTTAGCGTTACTGCTGGAAGAACATACACTTGGACTAGGAGCTGTACTCCGTTGGTGGCGCCAACTTCTGGTTTTTACCCCACCTCGCTTGCTTCGCCTTGTGGGTTTTATGCAATTCAATCCAAGTGTCTTGATTGTAGCATACACATGTTTAGGCAGGAGATAATTACTTCCATACTGCAGCTCCAATAAATCTTGCGAAGTATATTGTGATTGACATAATGACTTGCATGTTGATTCCCTGTTGAATTCACGCTCATCCGGACCTGGGTTAGGGTGTACATCACCATCCCTCAGCAGCTGACATTGGAAGGTCGCTGACCCGTTCACATAGTAGGCAATTCTTCTTTGAAGAAACTGTTTCCTTGTGAATGGCTGCTGCACAATGTGATGCAAGGATGGGAAATTAGCACATTCCCCTTCCACATTCAGCAAGGCTAAAATGCCAAGGGTAGCAACCAAAACAGGATGAATGGGACTCATTGTCAGAAGACCAGACTGATGCTTTTATTCCACAGGTGCTGGTGTTGTAGGTCCAAACAATGCATGGCCAGGTACTGAAGGAGCTGTTGCAGGTTCTGCAGCTAAACATGGCTCCAGCACACACTCAAAGAAACTGACGTGGTTCACAAATAAAATTTCTTCAAAATTCTCTTCCATTTAATGCAGATATGTCCTCTAATAAGTCCTGCCGAATCTCTGAGCTTAGTTCTTCAGGATGGTACAACTTTGAAACAAAGACCAGGTCAATAAATCACTCAAGATCAATGCTGAATGGAGAGCACAGAGGAGAGCTGCATTATGCGCTCGATCCATGCTCAAAGATGGGGAGGAAGGAAGGCTTCTAGATCGGCATCCGGGGACATGTAGGCAAAGGTACCGCCTCATGTAAGAGTGCCACACAAAGTTGACAATTACATTCGAAACGCCTGACATATATTCAGGCATAACATTACATAGCGACGAATGAACCCCATGATGATTGTGCACATAATTATATAGGCGATTGTTTACTATCATGATTAGGACATTGATGTTCTACTACAATGAGAAGTTATATCAGAAACCGAATGGATTATGACGTGCAGTGAGTATTTCTTGGGGCAATCATGCATTGGTAAATACCTCTTGTCGAAATGGAAACTAAATCCTAGCCTCGCCACTGTGTCCGTGTAGAAGTGAATGAGTGAAAAATATCCTCCCACCCCCAGTTACCCCAAATGAAAGGCAGAGTTCAAAGCCTGACGTTAATGACGAACGATAAAGTCAATATTAAACCAATGGGCGTTTATAAGGCAATCCAGGGATAAGACAATATGCACAAAGTGTCCGTTTTGGAACTAAGTCATTTGGCAAATAGTAATAAAAATGACTTTCGTATGGGGGACTTTGATAAAAAAAAAGAAATGTAAAAGCAATCACCTTTTATCATTTGTTTTTGTTTTTGTTTTTGTTTTATTTATTTTCCGTATAAAAACAACAACAAAACAATAATCGTACAGTCAACAGAATGATTTTTTAAAATACGGCTGGATTGCCCTACTCAGCTGTGCCTACACGATACAGCTGTTCTACCGAAGGGTCCAGGAATAGAGTGAATTATAAATGCAATAGAAAACATTGAATGCGAAAAAACAAAAACTCCCAATCAAAAAAAACAAAAACAAACAGACATTAGTATAACTTTACAACAATTTCTAAAAAGAAGGGAGCAAGAATTAGGCCTAAGTACCTCCCCAACCTCCCACCCTATTTTGTAAGCTTGATATTTATCTTAATATGAACATTATGAAAAGGGAATACAAATTACAGGTACAAGTCTACAGTGTATTTCAGGCCACATTTAAATCAAAGGTATTTCAGAATAACAATCATTTTATTAAAACTAGTTACACTCAAACAGCCCTTGGGCTCTGAAGGTAATTCATTATAACTGAAAGCTCCTCTGTACGAAGACATTCTCCGACAATATTCGGTCCTGGGTTTTGGCAGTGAGAGGGTACCATTTGAGCGGAGAGAGTAATTTCGGGACATGAAGTTAAATGATTCTTTAAGATATGGGGCACTGTAGTCATGGAGACATTTGGAAACCATGGAATTTAAATGCTTTTTGCGCCTTACGTTTAAAAAATCCCAGTTTAGAATATGATGAATTTCATGGTTTGATACGTGCTTATATGGATTTATCCCAAGAATTATCCTACCCGCCCTATTTTGTAACTTTTCTATTTGCGAAGTATAATTTCAGCGAGGCTAAGTCATACATTAAATCGGCATAATCAAACAGAGGGAGTATAAGAAAATTATATGATAGTTTTAAGCATGTTTCATTCACAATATGACGAAGTCGACTAAAATATTTTACAAGTTTACCAGCTTTACCAAGTAATGTATTGATGTGAACATCCCACTTTAATTGCTGGTCAAGTGTAACTCCAAGGTACTTAACTGTTTCTTTGTGTTTGATCGCCTGCCCGCATAACTTCATGCGAAGGGCATTGCGGCGTGATAATAAAGAGCGAGAACCAAAAAAAAAAAAAAAAAAAAAAAAACCTCAGTCTTTTGGAGATTTAGACTAAGTTTGTTAACGCACATCCAATCATGATATTCTTTTAAGATCGTTGTTTAGAACGTTTTCAATGTGGATAGGGTCATTATGTGACAAGTGAATGCGACAATTCTTTCCTTGACTGACAATGTCATAAATATAAATCACAAGGAGAACTGGCCCCAGGATAGAGCACTGTGGGACACCGTGGAGTATATCTGAAAAATTTGCCATAGAAGAATTTAAAAGTGTTCCGACTTTTCGATTTGTTACATAGCTTCTAAACCAAGCAAGACAAGCGTCAGAAAAAACCCCATTCGCTTTAGCTTTTGCAACATAATGAAAGGATCCACCGTATCGAACGCTTTCTTCAAATCAATAAAGATTGACACTGTGTAAAGACCTCTGTCGATGGCGACCAAAAAGTCATCCGTGACTTTTAGCAAAGCAGTGGTGGTAGAATGTTTCTCTCGAAAGCCTGACTGTGCTGTAGATAGCAGATCGTTTGTCTTTAAATAACTTGTAAGCTGCTTTTGTACTATATGTTCAAGACCTTTTGAAACACAGGGTAAAATCGCAATGGGGCGATAATTTGTAGGACAAGATTTATCACCTGACTTGAATACAGGAATGAGTTTGGTCATTTTCCACTGAATGGAGTTGATTGATTGATTTTATTTCTAAACTTCTTTGTCATATATAAATGAAATACAAAGTCAATTGAAAACACTAATTGAATACAGTGTAATCTGAATCTTACAGTTAAAACAAATGACTAATTCAAATATTTTACTTTTTCCCCTTACACGATGCAAAATAGAAATAAACAAACTATATTTTGTGCATACATTTATGCAAACATACGTTACAGTATATTAATTGCTCAAAAACAAATTATGCAATTATTTTTGATGCACAGAATTCAGGAGACCATTATCATAAGCAAACGCTTGACGAGGACAATAGCCTCAGAAATTACTGTCTATGTAGAATACAACATTAAGAATATAACATATAAATTACAACCTCCTGAGTGGCGATAAAGAGAAAGAAAGAGAAGAATGAGGGGACAAACTGCAGTGATGCATTGTGCAAGATGTGAAGTGTTTGAAAAAAAAAATTTATATGCGTTCTTTTCTGATGCTTTAGGAACGATAGCTTGTGCGTTTACATGGTAGCATTATCATTATAAGAACGTGTACTATCAGGAAAAAAGAAATAACAACGGATATGTTCAGCGGATTCTCTGACTCCAAAATCAAATTTGGAAAAATTGATGCTCTTGGGATATCAATGTGAAAAACCTCATTTTTAGAGAACAACAAACACTGTCAGCAGCAACTCGATACCATAGCACAACAGAAAGATGAGAGCGGGGAGAAATATTTTTCTTTTTATCTCATCGTAAAATATATCGTCGATGTTCCACACGTTTTTCAATTATGCAAAAGAAGAGCAAATTACAAGTAAGTAAGCGTCTTTATGCAAAGGTCGATACAAGTGTGATATCTTTTATTCGTAGTATTTCCAATCTCTTGTTTTGATAGCCATTTGCTGGTTAAGTATCTCGCCATCAAGTAAAATGGTATTTTAAGTTGTAATTAACTACAGTCAAACCTGTCTTAGCGGCCAACTATTTATGGCGACCACCTGCTTTATAGCGGCCACTGAAAAATCCCCCGCACGAAATTTCTTTATCAGAGCCTTTATATAGCCGTCACCTGCCTAACGCGACCAGTGACCACAAAAAAAAAAAAAAAAAATAGTTGAACCGTTGAATCAGCCATGAATATACGCTTTCTTGTTCATTGCGTATTATAGTCTAGTGGGATTTGGGGAAAATATGAATGTTAGAGGTATTTTTTAGTAAAAGTTGGGAACCGGTCTATTTTGTATAATTCAAGTACGCTGAATCCAAAAATTCCGGTTCCCAAGCGGAATTTTGAGTCTAAGACCATCTAATTTGCATAAACAGAATGGCCGCCAATTCATTGCTTTTTAAGGTGTTTCGATGATCTAATATTCATAAAATCTCCCTAGACATACAGAAATAGTAATAATTTCAGAAATTAAGGTGCAAAGACAATAGCTAGGTCATCATTTGTTCATAACTTTCACTTATATATGCAAATTAAGAAGTGAAATATGCAAATTAGGAGTTGCCGCTGATACAGTAATGCATTACCGCATATATATGCACATGTATAGTACTTACGCGTTCACTTCTGTTTTTGATCATTTTAACAAGTTCCCGGAAAAACAAAAAGTACTTTGTGTCGCCGGAGTCGAATCAAAATAAATCAATTCAAAAGAATTCAATCAATTCAAAAGAACTGAATTACACTTATGCAAATATCTATGCAAATTGGTATACAAGAGGATACATAGTAGATTCTAGATTCTACAACGCATTGCTGCAATATATGGATCTGAATCACAATTCTGAAGGTAGTTATCATTGTATCAAGACCGGTTCACGATTCCTAGTGTGCTAAAGAGATACGAGAACCAACCTTATGTATTAAAACAAAACATGCATCTCATTTGCATAATACATTATGCAAATATTTTTCCATTTTCTCAACATATTTTCCCCTAAAACAAAGTTTTGCTATTAAAATGTACCTTGGCGTAGTGAAAAATAAAGATATGATATCGGTCAAACAAAGTGTACATGGTGTCATCTGAGTCCGAGGAAAGTCAAGTACTGGAATCAATCAATTCAGAATTTAAAAAAAAAATGAATAACAATATTTGTAATAACGTATGTAAATTGGTATGCAAGAGGCTTTACTACGACAGGCTTTGAGATTCTACAACACATTGCCACGATATATGAATCTGAATCATTATAGTTATAATGTCAAGACGTAAGTTGATGATTCTTTTGTGATAAAGGAGATACAAGAAAAAAACACAGTTATTAGAAATACCCTAATAATCTAATTTGCATATAAATTATACAAATAGTTGCCATTTCTATGGATATTTTCCCTAAAACAAAGTCTTGCTATCAAAATGTACCTTGGCGTACTAAAATACAGCTAAGATATCGGGCAAACACGTTGCACATAATGATGTCGTCAGAGTCCGAAGTAAATCAAGTACTGGAATCAATCAATAAAGGAGAACTGAATGACACTAAAATGAAATATGTTTGCAAATTGATATTAAAGAGGCCGTAGACAAGGCAGGTTTCGAGATTCTTCAACGCACTGCCGCAATATATGAATATGTTTCATAACAGTTATAACAATATCAAAACCTGTTAATGATTCCTGGTGTGATTAAGAGATGCAAAAATGAACTGCAACTACTAAACAACACATATCTGTTATCTCATTTGCATAATAAATCATGCAAATATTCACCCATGTTCTATACATATTTGCCACCAAAACAAGATCTTGCCATCAAAGTTATCGAGCAATCACATCACTATACATTACTCTATGGATTAGTGCAAGGTCGCTTTATCCACCCTGTACTTTGTCGTTTTCATTGGATAGATTGGTTTATTATTTTCAATCTGATGAATTTAAAATCAAGTGGCAACTTTCATAAATCTCGTCATAATTTATTGGGTTTCTTTATCTATCTCTTCACCCACTCTGCATTCTCAAGCAAAAAACAATGTAAGAAAAATCCTAGTATCTCAGACAGTGTCGGAAACACAAACGAAGGATGAACTTTGTATTATTGTAGTCATCAACACCTTTATATTTTGGCTGAAAAGAAACATAATCTGAGTTAAAAAGTCTATTTCTCAATCGAGCTAAATTGATCCACATTCATGCAAGGTTTGCATTTGGTTTGTTTGGATTGGAGCTAGATATATCAGTTGTACAGGCTGTAGACCAGATCAAAACGTTCCCATCCATTGTCTACTGGTGAAGAAAGATCAGGTCTGGCACAGTGAGCAGGATTTTCTTCCTTTTTTATCTTTTTTTTTAAATACTGGAGTATTGTCGTTGGACTGCTTCTCGAGCGTTCAGTATACTTTTGTCGGTAAAATGGCGGAACATACTTTGTGCCAAACGAGCTTGTGTGATGCATCTTTTGAATCGAATATAAGTTTATTCTTATAAAGACGACTGATAACAACCATGTTCTTGGAATCCTTTAGTTTTCTTCTCGTACAAGCAGCATCCTTGATAATTGTGAGTCATTGGTCACTTGCTTTAATAAGAGTGCTACTGTCAGTATCAGTCTGGCAGAAAAAGCACAACTCCAGTATCTACGTAAGAAGGCCTCTTTAAGGTAGCTATCGGATCGATGTTATCTCTCAAGGGAACAAAAGTAACTTCATGTTCGCAAGGTGGTGGAAAACCCAGGTCTTCCATGAAAAGATCCATATCCTAATTCTTGGACAGAAATTCAAGTGACAATGTGGGTATTCAAAAACTATACTTGATGAAGCATATAATGAGAGGCAAAATGGCGACCATTTACGTCTGATATGAAGTGGAATCTTCTGTATGTATGGTTTCTAATGAGTATTCATTATTCCTCAGTTCTTACAATCCACTGGCCCTTAAAGCTATAGAGGCTTATTTGCTAAGAATGTCATTTCTATGATCTGAATCACACCTGGTTAGATGTATCAGAAGTCAGACAGACAAGGGAGCGTGGCGTCGTCAAGTTAAGAATAAATTGAAATGCATCATACTTGGTGGTTATCACTGGCGGCATGTTATCCAAGTATACTGAAAACAAAAACAAAAAGGAACAGGAAGGTGTAAACCCCTTATTTCGCAGATTGCACTGGCCGATGCAATTTCAGAGTTCGAACTGTCTTCATTTCATTTCATTTCTTTATTGTCCAAATTATGTATAAAAACATGGCATGGAAATTTGATTTTGTCACACATTCATAAACACATATTGACAACAGATAAATAGCAAATAATATTACATTACATATAAAACAACAAGTGAATACTAAAAAAATACAGGGAACCAAACATACATCACAACATTGACTAGCATCATGTGTTTAACGTGCAGAGGGGGAAAAATAAATATATTTGTGTACATACACAGAAAACTATGGAAAAATCAATTGCCGCAAAAAGTTGTATAACCACAAATTCTGAAACACCTTACTTTACACAGACCACTCCAAATATCATAATCCATAAATTACAACACATATTGCACATATTCCTTACACCCCCCCCCCATACACACAGCTAAAATCTGCTTCGTTTCACTGAATCCCTAACACGCCCGATGTGCACAATCAGACAACTATTGCACATTAATCTTAATTCACTTAGAAGTTGTTCTATTCAAATAATTGCAAACAATAACATTCTTGTGTGTTTTTGATAATGCACAAAATACCCCCCCCCCTGCCGTCATACACCAAACCAGCTACAGCTCTCCCTTCACTTTATACAAAAATCAGCGGTTGTTATTACACATCCTGATTGCGTATGGAACAAAGGAGTCTGCATATCGATTTGTACGACATTTCAGAGACCGTAGTCTTCTGCCTGATCGTAGGAATTCAAAATAATCATGTAGCGGGTGATTCTCGTTTAACATAATAGCATCTGCCATATTGGCGATCCGATCTGTACATTCCTTTGTAAGGTCGTAACTTTCCCCAGTGATTTTGCTAGCCTGGTTGACTAAGTTACATTCTTGTAACAGATGTAGAAGGATCAAATATAGGTGGATGTGTGCCACACGTCTTTTTTTTTGTCCATTTCTTCTCCCTCACTGCTATTCTAACATCGTTATTTAAGTTTATCATGATAAAGCGCGGTCAGAGTGGCAAAAGATCGCAAAGTTTAAGATCGCGAAGTCTTCACGATCTTTAGGTGTCCGGTCACACTGGCAAGAGATCGAGAAGTTTGGAGAGGACAGCATTATAAAATGAAATATCTCTAGCTGTAGTGGGAAGTTTCGCGGAAAGTTTGCAGTCACACGCACTTGAAAAACTTCAAGATCTTAAAGATTGCGATCTGAAACTTGTCGATAATTTGCCATTTTGGCCGCTCCTTTTGAGATCTTGGAGATCGCGATCTTAAACTTCTTGATCTTTCGCCGGTGTGTGATCGCGGCTATTCTACAAACTTAACTTTCCAATGGATCCTTCTCCAGTTTTATATATATATATATATATATATATATATATATATATATATATATATAATTTCATCTAACGGACTTGCAACATAATTTTGTTTATTCATTGGGGCATCAGTAATGTTTGTTGTGAAATTAAAGGTATTTTTCGCTGTCTTGCAAAAAAAAAAACGCTTCATAAGAGAAAATAGAATAAAACCACCTATCCCATTTCAACCTATAGACGTATGTTTGCTATATATAATCATATGTAATCATTTATATATTATCATATATATATGATAACCATGCTCTGGTTAACTGGGAAATAGAATTTCCGTGCTAATGCTACAGATTTGCATATTGGAACAATACAGTAATGGCTGTCGCATAATGAATAAAATGGCATTGCTCGATGACATTCCCCCCCCCCCCACCCATAAAAAATGGAGTTATGATCCGTGTAGAGAGAGTTTTCATCAATTCGTTTTGCGATTATCGATGTACTAAAAATATTTTCATGATATTAACAATTTTATGGCAATATTGCAGCTATTTTGTATGTATTATGCAAATTAGATGTAAAAGTTCATTCGCTCGAAAAAGACCCGTTTTTTGTTTTGTTTTGTTTTTGTTTTTTGGTTTGTTTTTTTTTGCCCTAGCGCTATTATTTTTGGTGAAGAATCGGGTTCCTAACTTGAATTCTTTTTAAAAATCCAAATGGACCATTTTAGAGGATTTGAACAATAAAATTCTACCAGGGTATATAGGCTATTGAATGAACTGCACGCGCATAAAACTCATGAAGCCTAAATATAATTTGCATACCAATTACAATACATGTATTTGCATTTATTTTGATACCACTGAGAAGGGATTCTGATTTCATCTAACCCTCCAAACCTTCAAGTGTATATATATATATATATATATATATATATATAGTGTTCTTAACTTCCCTCTCAAGAAAAAATATGTAAAAAATCTTCTAGTGTTAATATATATCTGCATATTTCAGTACTAATTTGCATAATTATGAAAGAAAAATATTATTTACCACCTGAGAAACGTTCGTCCCTCAAGTTCCTAATTCCTGTCTATGTATACATAGATATCAAATCACTTTTTTTTCCAGCTCGTTTACACACACACACACACACACACACACACACAAATCTAGAAAATGCGTGTCTGAACTTCACAATTTCTGTGGCTGGGCAGCCATTTTGTTTATGCAAATTAGATGGTCAAGATCGGTAAATTTTGCTTGGGAACCGGAGTTTTCCTAACCCTCAAAACCTTAAAGTTTACATCTTTAGTGTTTAACTTGCCTCTCAAGAAAAACATTGTAACAATTACTCTTCCAGTGTTAATATATATTTATCTGCATATTTCAGTACTAATTTGCATAATTATGAATAGAATATACTATTTACCATCTGAGAAACGTTTATCCTCAAATTGCTACTTCTATTATATGTACAAAATATTAAATCCCTTTTTTTTTCCAGCTCGTATGCAAATAATTTCTAGAAAATCCGTGTCCGAAACTGACAATTTCTGTGGCTGGGCAGCCATTTTGTTTATGCAAATTAGATGGTCAAGATCAGTAAATTTCGCTTGGGAACCGGAGTTTTCCTGACCCTCAAAACCTTAAAGTCTACATATTTAGTATTCAATTTGCCTCTCAAGAAATACGAAAATGTCAAAATTACTCTTCCAGTGTTAATGTATATATATATATATATATATATATATATATATATTTATCTGCATATTTCAGTTCTAATTTGCATAATTATGAATAAAATATACTTTTTACCACCTGAGAAACGTTTATTCCATATAAGTTGGTAATTCTATTCTCTGTACAAACATTTCAAATCACTTTTTTCCAGCTTGTTTGCAAAGAATTGCTAGAAAATGCGTATCTGAAACTGATAATTTCTGTAGCTTGGCAGCCATTTTGTTTATGCAAATTAGATGGTCAAGATCGGTGAATTTCGCTTGGGAACCGGATTTTTCGGATTCAGCATACTCAAATTAGGTAAAAGAGACCGGTTCCCAACTTTTACTCAAAAATGCCTCTAACACCATTTTAGAGAGCCCTTTTTCAGAAATCCCACTAGACTATTATACATTCTACCGAGTCCTATCTCAGTCACAACCACACAGACATGATTGACAAAATTAATGCAGCTCTTTGCCGTGAAAATCCGTCTTTTTAACGAATACCACTAATTTGACTAGAACTAGGTTCCAGTAATGTCGCTCTAAACAAAGGCTACAAGGACAAAGACAGCTCCTAATAACATCGTAGAATTTGAACAAGATTAAAATACCTTTGAATAAATAGGTCACTTGTCTGGGTATTGTATGTTGCTTATGTCAGTTTCGCACATCATCAATCCCTCACATTCATTCGTGAACCCCTTTCATGTAAACCGGCACGAACCAGTGCGGTTTCTCAGGCCCGAAATGTTGTTTTAGGAATCAAAAGAACAGGAATAGGCCAAAAAAAAAAAAAACCCACAACAACAACCAGCAACAACAACCAGAAAACAATAAAATGAAGCAAATTGTACACACACACGCACACACACTCCATATAATAGCAGCACATGCAAACTAATTTGCTTGTGGTTTTTGTCTGAATAACACGCGGTATCTTATGCTATAATACAATGCAAGTGTTGACATTAAAACTGGCCACAGGCCTGTCTATAGCGGTCACTTTTGTTGTTTCCCTTGCATAGCCCCTGTAGACGGATTTGACTGCATCTGTAACTACATATCATATTCAGTGAGATAATTCATCTCGCCCTAACGACATATACTATCTCGTGAGGTCGAGTTGACTGTATAATTCATGTACAGACGACATTCACATTTTGTGAAGGGTACTTGTTGAAAGAGTGTAAGTGTCTAGGCAGGTATACACCTGTGCATGCATTTGGAAACAACTTTTGTATAGCAAGATAAATTTTATGTCACCATGACAATTATTCTTTTTCAGGAAGCAGACTTGGAAGATGATTTGTATGTCATCACGACAGCATGAGTTTTCGGAAGTCACTTTTAGCAAGATACGTCAGGCAGCCATATCGACATAATATACTTTTTTTTTTAAAGAAGTTAACATGGCATGATGAATTGCTTGAATAACAGTGATAGTTTATTAGATTTATATACAAGGAACCCAGATCGAAGCTTACCAGGGAGCAGCGCACTGTACGAGTTTGACTGCAGTCACAGACAGACAGAAGTGATCAATGCACAGCGTGAGGGCGCTATTATATGGGAGTTACTTTATGTGGAGACAAACATTGTAGATGAAGTAGAAGGAAGGAAATTAGAAATGTTGCTTTATTGTTTTCTTCCTTTGATGCACTGGTTATTTGCTTGAAAGTTTTGTTTCTCTTGAAAAACAATTTTGATTTTCTCATTCTATTGTATGCATCACACTTTTTTTTCAGTTAAAGTCGGGGAGCCTGGTTAATTCGGAATAACGATATGCAATAAATCAAATGAGTACATTGTATCCTGCTTGCACTTTATAGCTACATTGCAATGTTAAATTGTCCACTAACAATATATTCCTGTTGATTAGGCAACAATAATGTTTAATAACAATGTTCAACAATGTTTTTTACTTTGGAGATTGCCTTCATACAATATGGCGCGACTTTACTCCTCTTACATGTCTTGTTACTGTTCAAGGAGACTTTGCCACTATTTCGTCCCGTTTTGTCCCGCCTTTTTTAGTGCACACGGGTCATCTTATCTTTTTAACAATTTCACCCATTATTCATTATGTTTTATGACATCATTTTCACTTTGATTCATTCGGTGTACATATGAATTGTTATGACTGGCAATACATGCATTGGTCCGAACCTGACCAAGAACGGTAGAAAAGCATGTGATATTAACTGCCATTCAAGTATGACGATCATGGACTGTAGGGAATGACGCAGCCATCTTACATCAGGTAACTCAGCTGGTTGGGCCTGTACACTCCTAGGTATTATAGGAGAGTACATATACTGCTTCCAATAGCGTCGTTATTAGTGTTATTGCAGCATTATCATATTAAGTGTGTTGATTAACCAAAAAAAAATATATATAGCTTGATTTTACGTATCTATCTTTGAAATGTCCGCACATTACATCATAAATATAATGGTAGTCTTCGATCCACCTCTACGTTGGTCTCTTTTCTTCGTGTTCAATTATTCCTTCTTCCCATTTTTACACCATTTCATTAATCTCTTTATTGGTTTCACATTTCGATTCAATTAGTTCTTTCAGATTGAAGATCTGTATTTCAGTCTTAGAAGCAGTGATGATGGTGTCCGTAGTCAGTCCTCGGTGGGAGAAGACTTCGCCCGATGGGTGTGTGCTATGCCACGTCTTTCAAAGTTCATTCTGCGGTGCCCCTGCTTGCTCGATAGCTTCCTCTCAACGGCCGCAACCTTAGCATCAACATGCAAGGTATGTCGTTTTTACTATAATTGATATGAGTCATGTAGTGTTGGGAGAGGACTGCAATTTTTTTTTTCGAGAAATGAAAAAAACAAAACTTGTATTGTAGGGTAGTAAAGAGACTCCTTTAGCAAATCAATCCTATTTTACTTGATATTGACATAACATGATTTGTAACTTCAATACTCCTCAGCATTATGACATTCAATGTATAAAGGAAAGCAT
This sequence comes from Diadema antillarum, assembly GCF_040938485.1. Classification (NCBI taxonomy): domain Eukaryota; kingdom Metazoa; phylum Echinodermata; class Echinoidea; order Diadematoida; family Diadematidae; genus Diadema; species Diadema antillarum. The sequence continues at coordinate 1,147,419 of NW_027271664.1, forward strand.
AGGTATGAACAATTTTCATGCACTGACAAATGTACGGAAATCGAGTGCAATGAGTTTCCTCCGTTATCCGGTTTGGCTTTACACAGTCTTTTCTATACTGACGATACAATGTTTCTCTCCGATAAGTTTGATTATTGATTTTTAGCATGAAACAAACAGGCAGAGAGGAGTGAGGGAAGTTGGAGAGAGAAGGAGAGAGAGAGAAAGATTAAAAGGGAGAGAGAGAGAGAGGGGGGGGGGTGTGATTAAAAGAGAGTTCATTGGGGGTTCCCTAAATGCGGTAATGTTGTGTAGGTAGCGCTGTACTATTCCCAGGAAGTTAACATTGTACACATTATTTTTTTTTTCTTTTAATGGGAAGGGATAAGGCAAAGGATATTGTTACTGAAACACAGACACAGAAACACACATACATGTGTACAAACAAAGACTTTGGCAAATTCAATTCAATTCAATTCATTCATAAAAAAGAAAAAAAAACTACACAAAACTACTGATGATAATGTTAATTTTGGCTTGAAATAAACAAATGTATTTTTTGTTTTACTCAAATAAAGACAGATCCTTACTGCAAATTAGTTTTTAAAACAACCAGAGACGTCACTGGCTGTAGCTACCTCATGTCTAAAAGGAGTGTGTTAGGCCTATTAAGACAATTGTCATATAGACCAGGAAAAATAGTTTTGATAAGATGCTCGGGATCATGATTTCTTTTTTTTTCTGTCGTATATTGCAATCTTGTAATCCCAAAGACTACACGCTACGTGTGCGTTTACGCAATGTTTGTGCTTCCTAATAAATCCAACTTTTAGGATAACATGGAATAGAGTAAAGATACTTAAAGACATTTTAACCTAGAATATCACTGGAAGACTCTGTGTACGAAAATGTGATTGGTATTTGTGATCACTTCCTCGATGGCAACGACCCCAAAAAGCAAGGCTGTGGAGCAGTAATCTGTTTTCGTAAGTCACAACTCATTATTTGAATCTAGACGGAAAAATTATACCGTAACGTGAAGGCTACTGTACGAGGACGTCGAGTCATACAATAGCAATGATACACCTTCCTATCATCTGTCAATTAGTTTATTCTCTCCAGGCTTTACATTGTTAACTTTGTCATGCTGCTGTCATTGACGACTAGTCATAGAGAATGTTACCTTTGTACAAGAATCCCCTGTCACATAGCATCGCTCAATAATGTAACTCGATACTAGACGTGATTTGTGTTTGTTCATTTGTTTGTTTTTCTTTGAAGTGATGAATCCTCCTTATTTACGCTAGAAACTGGTTATTATTATTTCGATGTGTTCCACTGCGAAGATCGTAACAAATACAAAACTTAGTGGATTATATTTCGTTGTCAGCTTCCAAAGAGTATAAGTTCACTAATTTGTAACATATCGTAACGTGTATAACACCTCTACAATGGTCTCTTTTTTTGCGTGTTCAACTATTTCTTCTTGCGATTTTCACACCATTCATTAATCTCTCTTTTTTATTTCCACATTTTGATTCCGTTATTTTCTTCAGATTGAAGATCTGGACTTATATCTTTATGATGATGATATCATAAAGCTCTCCTCGGTGGGAGAAGACATTGCCCAATGGGTGTGTACTATGCCACGTCTTTCTAAGTTCAGACTGGTATGCGCCTACTTGCCCGAGAGTTTCCTCTCAACAGCTGTCACCTTAGCATCATCATGTCAGGTATGTACATGTAGTATTGGAAAATAATTGATATGAGTGATGCAGTGTTGGGAGAGGACTGATTTTATTTTTTCGATATAGATGAAAAAGAGTCTGTATTGTAGGGTAGTGTAGTGACTCCTTTGGCGAATCAATCCTATTATACTTGATATTGACATAACTTTATTTGTAACTCCAGTCCTCCAAAGTTAGCGTTATGAAATTCAATGTATAAACGAAAGAATAGGTATGAAAGCTTTTCATGCAGTGACAAAAGTATGGAAATCAAGTGCAATGCGTTTTTCCCCGTTATCCGGTTGTGCTTTATTCTTTTCTTTACTAATGATACAATGTTTCTCTCAGACAAGTTTCATTGTGGAATTTTTGCCATGAAACAAACATTGCACAAGCAGGGAGGGGGGGGGGGGACAGAGGAAGGGAGGTAGGGAGAGGGAGATTGAAAATGAGGTCAGTCAGGGCTCCCTTTATAATGCGGTAACGTTGTGGAGGTGGCGCTGAACTATTTCCAGGAAGTTTTTTTTTTTTCTTTTAAACGGAAGGGAGAAGAAAAATGATATCATTACTAAAACACAGACCCACAGACATATACATGTGTCGGGTTAACAAACAAAGACTTTAGCAAATTCAATTCAATTTATTTCATTTCATTTATAATACATGAAAGAAGTAAACAAAACTAATCATATATGTTAATGTTGGCTTCAAATAAGCAAATGTATTTTTTCTTGTATTCAAATAGAAAAGTAATCGTTATGTTAAGGTTAAATAAATGACATTATAATTATAACAGATTAACTGGTATAGATATTTTTTGAGTGATTTAAATGTTTGCATGCAGTAGACGTACGAGAGTGCACGGAACTCGGTTTCAATGTACAATTCGTTCACAAAATGTGTGTGTGTGTGTGTGTGTGTGTGTGTGTGTGTGTGTGTGTGTGTGTGTGTGTATGTGTGTATAAGTTCATTGCGCCCATATGATGCAAATACATAGCTTATGTCAGGAACTTTGATCTTTACAGCAAATTAGTTTTAAAAACAACCAACGACGTCACTGGCTGTAGCTATTTCACGTCTTAAAGAAGCGTATAAGGCCTAAATAATAATCACTATAGACCGGTAATTTATTAAGATGCTCGGGATCAAGAGTTTTCTTTCTCGTACAGTACCCTGTATATTGGAATCTTGGAATCCCAAACACTGCACGCTACGTGTGCGAATTCACAATGCTAATGCGGCACAATGAATCCTTCATTTACAATAAAATGGAATAGAGTAAAGATACTATCACCTGTAAAAGATATTCTAACCGAGAATGACACTGGACGATTCTGTGTGCAAAAAAAATGTGAGGTGTTTGTGATCACTTCCTCGCTGGCAAATACCGCAAAAAGCAGGGCGGTGGAGCAGTAATTTGCATTCGTAAGTCACAACTCATTATTTCAATCTAGACGGAAACAATATACCGTAACGTGAAGACTACTCATGTGTCTATGACTCTGCGAGGACGTCAAGTCATACAATAGCAATGATACACCTTCCTATCGTCTGTCAATTAGTTTATTCTCTCCAGGCTTTACATTGTTAAATTTGTCATGCTGCTGTCATTGACGATTAGTCATAGAGAATGTTAAGTTTGTACAAGAATTTCATGTCGCCTAGCATTCCTCAATAATGTAACTCAAAACTAGACGTTGTGATTTTTGTTTGTTCGTTTGTTTGTTTTTCTTTGAAGTGATGAATTCTTCTTATTTACGCTAGAAACTGGTTATTATTATTTTGATGTGCTCCATTGCGAAGATCGTAACAAATACACAACTTCGTGGATTCTATTTCGTTGTCATCTTCCAGAGAGTATATAAGTTCACTAATTGGTAACATATCGTAACGTGTATAACACCTCTACAATGATTTTTTTTTTTTGCGTGTTCAAATATTTCTTCTTCCGATTTTCACACCATTCAATAATCTCTCTTGTGTTTATATCCACATTTCGATTCCGTTATTTTCTTCAGATTAAAGATCTGACTCTATGTCTTGGCAGCCGTGATAATGATATCCTAAAGCTCTCCTGGGTGGGAGAAGATTTTGCCCAATGGGTGTTTGCTATGCCACGTCTTTCAAAGGTCAGACTGGACTGTCACTACTTGACCGATAGTTTCCTCTCAACAGCCGCCACCTTATCATCATCAAGTCAGGTATGTACATGTAGTACTGGAATATAATTGATATGAGTGATGCAGTGTTGGGAGAGGACTGATTTTATTTTTTCGATATAGATGAAAAAGAGTCTGTATTGTAGGGTAGTGTAGTGACTCCTTTGGCGAATCAATCCTATTTTACTTGATATTGACATAACTTTATTTGTAACTCCAGTCCTCCAAAGTTAGCGTTATGAAATTCAATGTATAAACGAAAGAATAGGTATAAACGCTTTTCATGCAGTGACAAAAGTATGGAAATCAAGTGCAATGCGTTTTTCCCCGTTATCCGGTTGTGCTTTATTCTTTTCTTTACTAATGATACAATGTTTCTCTCAGACAAGTTTCATTGTGGAATTTTGCCATTAAACAAACATTGCACAAGCAGGGGGGGGGGGGGAAGAGAAAGGGAGGTAGGGAGAGGGAGATTGAAAGTGAGGTCAGTGAGGGCTCCCTTTATAATGCGGTAACGTTGTGCAGGTGGCGCTGAACTATTCCCAGGAAGTTTTTTTTTATTCTTTTAAACGGAAGGGAGAAGAAAAATGATATCATTACTAAAACACAGACCCAGAGACATATACATGTGTCGGGTTAACAAACAAAGACTTTAGCAAATTCAATTCAATTTATTTCATTTCATTTATAATACATGAAAGAAGTAAACAAAACTAATCATTTATGTTAATGTTGGCTTCAAATAAGCAAATGTATTTTTTCTTGTATTCAAATAGAAAAGTAATCGTTTTGTTAAGGTTAAATAGATGACATTATAATTATAACAGATTCGCTGGTATAGATATTTTTTGAGTGATTTAAATGTTTGCATGCAGTAGACGTACGAGAGTGCACGGAACTCGGTTTCAATGTACCATTCGTTCACAAAATGTGTGTGTGTGTGTGTGTGTGTGTGTGTGTGTGTGTGTGTGTGTGTGTGTGTGTGTGTGTGTATGTGTGTATAAGTTCATTGCGCCCATATGATGCAAATACATAGCTTATGTCTTTTGATCTTTACAGCAAATTAGTTTTAAAAACAACCAACGACGTCACTGGCTGTAGCTATTTCACGTCTTAAAGGAGCGTATAAGGCCTAAATAATAATCACTATAGACCGGTAATTTATTAAGATGCTCGGGATCAAGAGTTTTCTTTCTCGTACAGTACCCTGTATATTGAAATCTTGGAATCCCAAACACTGCACGCTACGTGTGCGACTTCACAATGCTAATGCGGCACAATGAATCCTTCATTTACAATAAAATGGAATAGAGTAAAGATACTAAAAGATATTCTAACCGAGAATGACACTGGACGATTCTGTGTGCAAAAAAAATGTGAGGTGTTTGTGATCACTTCCTCGCTGGCAAATACCGCAAAAAGCAGGGCGGTGGAGCAGTAATATGCTTTCGTAAGTCACAACTCATTATTTCAATCTAGACGGAAACAATATACCGTAACGTAAAGACTACTCATGTGTCTATGACTCTGCGAGGACGTCAAGTCATACAATAGCAATGATACACCTTTCTATCGTCTGTCAATTAGTTTATTCTCTCCAGGCTTTACATTGTTAAATTTGTCATGCTGCTGTCATTGACGATTAGTCATAGAGAATGTTAAGTTTGTACAAGAATTTCATGTCGCCTAGCATTCCTCAATAATGTAACTCAAAACTAGACGTTGTGATTTTTGTTTGTTCGTTTGTTTGTTTTTCTTTGAAGTGATGAATTCTTCTTATTTACGCTAGAAACTGGTTATTATTATTTTGATGTGCTCCATTGCGAAGATCGTAACAAATACACAACTTCGTGGATTCTATTTCGTTGTCATCTTCCAGAGAGTATATAAGTTCACTAATTGGTAACATATCGTAACGTGTATAACACCTCTACAATGATCTTTTTTTTTGCGTGTTCAAATATTTCTTCTTCCAATTTTCACACCATTCAATAATCTCTCTTGTTTTTATATCCACATTTCGATTCCGTTATTTTCTTCAGATTAAAGATCTGACTCTATTTCTTGGCAGCCGAGATAATGATATCCTAAAGCTCTCCTCGGTGGGAGAAGACTTTGCCCAATGGGTGTGTACTATGCCACGTCTTTCAAAGTTCATACTGAAATGCGCCTACTTGACCGATAGTTTCCTCTCAACAGCCGTCACCTTATCATCATCATGTCAGGTATGTACATGTAGTATTTGAATATAAATGATATGAGTGATGCAGTGTTGGGAGAGGACTGATTATTTTTTTTTCGATATAGATGAAAAAGAGTCGGTATTGTAGGGTAGTGTAGTGACACCTTTATCAAATCAATCATATTTTACTTGATATTGACATAGCATCGCTCAATAATGTAACTCAATACTAGACGTTGTGATCTTTGTTTATTCGTTTGTTTGTTTTTCTTTTTAGTGATGAATCCTTCATTTTTATTTACGCTAGAAACTGGTTGTTATTATTTCGATGTGTTCCACTGCGAGGATCGTAAGAAATGCACAACTTTGTGGATTCTTTCTCGTTGTCAGCTTCCAAAGAGAATAAGTTTACTAATTTGTAACATATAGTAACGGGTATAACACCTCTACAGTTGTCTTTTTTTTTTGCATATTCAAATATTTCTTTTTGCGATTTTCACACCATTCATTCATCTCTCTTTTTTATTTCCAAATTTCGATTCCGTTATTTTCTTCAGATTGAAGATCTGGACTTATGTCTTCATGATAATGACATCCCTAAGCTCTCCTTGGTGGGAGAAGACTTTGCCCAATGGGTGTGTACTATGCCACGTCTTTCCAAGTTCAGACTGAGATGCGCCTACTTGACAGATAGTTTCCTCTCAACAGCCGCCACCTTAGCATCATCATGTCAGGTATGTACATGTAGTATTTGAATATAATTGATATGAGTGATGCAGTGTTGGGAGAAGACTGATTTTTTTTTTTCGATATAGATGAAAAAGAGTCTGTATTGTAGGGTAGTGAAGTGACACCTTAGCAAATCAATCCTATTTTATTTGATATTGACATAACTTCACTGTTAAAACATCGGTGTTAGATTTAACACCACGGGTGTTAAATCTAACACCGATGAAACTTCAATAAAGGACCACACCCACAAGTGTTAAAAATGCACTGTGATGGTGTTGAAAAGTGTTCACCTGACACTCCGTGGTGTTAATTTGACACTGTACCTGGTTTTATTTTGACACTGTACTGGTGTTAATTAAAAAATGACACCACATGGTGTTGATTTGATATTTGTTGGTGTTAATATCAATGGTTTAACACCCGTCCAGCTTCAATAAGAGACCACACCAGCTGGTGTCACTTTGGTGTAAATTTATTTTCACATTTTTTCAAAAATCTAGTATTCTAATGTAAAATTCTAGATCGTCTTGTTTAAATTAAAAATAAACAAGAAGTGCAGTTACTAAGAAACTCTTCAAAAAACAGTTTAAAATTTGGAAATGACACCCGGAGGTGTTAATTTAACACCATAAATGAGCACCGGAAATTTAACACCAGCTCGGTGTTCACTATTTAACACCGGACTTTTTGCAGTGTTTAGTTGTTGGTTCATTCCTGCAAAGTCAGCATTATGAAATTCAATGTATAAACGAAAGAATAGGTATGAACGCTTTTCATGCAGTGACGAAAGTATGGAAATCAAGACATTAGTGCAATGCGTTTTTTTTTTTTTTTTCGTTATCCGGTTGTGCTTTACACATTCTTTTCTTTACTAATGATACAATGTTTCTCTCAGACAAGTTTCATTGCGGAATTTTTGCCATGAAACAAACATTGCACAAGCAGGGGGGGGGGGGGGTGGAGAGTCAGAGAGAGAGAGAGAGAGAGAGAGAAAGGGAGGGAGGGAGGGAGAGGGAGATTGAAAGTGAGGTCAGTGACGGCTCCCTTAATGCGGTAACGTTGTGCAGGAGGCGCTGTACTATTCCCAGGAAGTTTTTTTTCTTTTAATTGGAAGGGAGAAGAAAAATGATAATATCTTCACTAAAACACAGACACACAGACAAACATACATGTGTCGGGTTAAAATACAAAGACTTTAGCAAATACAATTCAATTTATTTAATTTCATTTATAATAAATGAAAGAACTAAACAAAACTAATGATTTATGGTAATTTTGGCTTCAAATAAACAAATGTATTTTTCTTTTACTCAAATAGAAAAGTAATCGTTTTGTTAAGTTGAAATGACATTATAATTATGATAGATAAACAGGTAGATATTTTTGAGTGATTTAAATGTTTGCATGCAGTTGACGTACGAGAGTGCACGGACCTCGGTTTTTTCAATGTACCATTCGTTCACAAAATGTGTGAGTGTATGTGTGTGTGTGTGTGTGTGTTAGTGTGTGTGTGTGTGTGTGTGTGTGTGTGTGTGTGTGCATGTGTGTGTGTGTATGTGTGTGTGTGTGTGTGTGTATAAGTTCACTGTGCCCATATCATGCAAATACATAGCTTATGTCAGGAACTTTGATCTTTACAGCAAATTAGTTTTAAAAACAACCAACGACGTCACTGGCTGTAGCTATTTCACGTCTTAAAGGAGCGTATAAGGCCTAAATAATAATCACAATATATGTGACTCTGCACCTCAAAACAAACAAGTCGCCAGACATGACTTTTTAGTTAAGACCATATTCTGAAAGAGCAGACTTTAAGCTTTAAAATGATGTATAACTCAAATCAAATGGACTCTCCGAATCTATCTAAATATTGGAAAGAAAGCACAAACTCAGGAAAAGTGTGAACTGAGAAAAGAGGCTCTGAAGTACAGTGCTTGAAGCGCTTGAATAGACATTCAAGCGCTTAATCTTTACCAAACCGTGCTGGCTGTGCGATGAATGGGACAAAAAACAGGAAGTAAACCACCAGAGTAACAACAATGAAGGGATTATCAGATTTAACTGAAATAAGGCATGCCTCATTAACACATTCTGTCCATAATTAATGCCAACTTTCAAAGCAGTAGCACTATCCTTTTAAAAGTTATTAGAGTTGAAAGTGAAGAGTGTGGATAAGGTTTTTCAGAAATGAAAAAGGGATTCTAAAGACACACATAGTCACACTATTCTACCAAAAATGTTCGAGATAAACTGCTAAAAAAAACACACTTTCCTGCCCGTTTTATGATACCAAAATTTAGCATAATGTAAAAGAAGACCCGCTCTTTCGGAAAATATGAAAAAGTCAAGTTCGGCTAGGTTGACCCGTTTCACTTATTTTCAGTCCTCACGCAAAATCAGTGTTTGCGACTTTACGTTCGTTTTGAGGTGCACAGTCACATATTATAGACCGGTACAACTCTTTTTAATAAGGTGCTCGGGATCATGAGTTTTGTTTTTCGTACAGGACACTGTATATTGAAATCTTGGAATCCCAAACACTGCACGCTACGTGTGCGACTTCACGATGCTACAGTTTGTAATGCGGCACAATGAATCCTTCATTTACGATAAAATGGAATAGAGTAAAGATACTAAAAGATATTCTAACCGAGAATGACACTGGACGACTCTTTGTGCGAAAATGTGATAGGTATTTGTGATCACTTCCTCGCTGGCAAAGACCGTAAAAAGCAAGCGGTGGTGCAGTAATTTGCATTCGCAAGTCACAACTCATTATTTGAATCTAGACGGAAACAATATATTGTAATGTGAAGACTACTCATGTGCCTATGACTCTACGAGGACGTCAAGTCATACAGTAACAATGATACACCTTCCTATCCACCTGTCAAACGGTTTATTCTCTCCAGGCTGTACATTGTTTCATGCTGCTGTCATTGACGAATAGTCCATAGGGAATGTCACCTTGCTACAAGAATTCCATGTCGCATAAAAATTGCTTAATAATGTATCTCAGTTTGAGTACTAAACATTGCGATTTTTGTTTGTTTGTTTGTTTTCATCGTAAGTTAATGTTATAAACTGATAAACATTATTGCGACGTGTTCCACCGCGAAGATCGTAACAAAGACCCAACTTAGTGGATTCCATTTCGTTGTCTGCTTCCACAGAGCAATAACTAATTCATTTTGTAACACAGTAACGTGTACGATACGTTAGGAATGCTCAGAAAATTTCGAAAGAAAAAAAGAGAGAGAGAGAGAATCAGAAACGGACGAAGGAAAATGGGTCGGTAGAGTAAACGATTTGTGGCTGATATTTTTTTTCCTCTTTCTGATACAGATCAGCGAACTTTACATATATAGCATGTATATCATGCCAAAGTGGGAATTCATCTCAGAGTCAGCAGCAGCAAACTTGGCTGAATTTCTGTGTCGTTTGCCCAATCTTACACGTGCCAGTCTCAGATGGGTCTACCTGCCAAGGACATTCTTCAAGACAATTGCCTCCCAGGTTTCACGCCATACAGTAAGACTCAGTCATTGTTATCTGTCCAACACTGTTGTGTTCAAAATGTGTGTGTGTGTTGGGGGGGGGGGGGGCATCGATTACCTTGAGAGCGATATTTCGATTTATTTCACCATGCAGTTATGTCTTCCGAATGCAGTTGTTTGCGAAATCCGCCAAGCCCATGTAAAAAATATAATCGCATACTTCCCCAATTCAAATATAAGATGTTGTAAAGTTTGAAAAAAAGGAAACGTCTCAAGCATTGGCATTTTAGTCATGAGTAATCTCAATCTGTACCGACGCTTGCCAATCAATGAAAGTTTTGTAAAAGAAAATGTATCAAAACAAACACCTCTTTGCAACGGAGGTGGATGTTCAAATTCATGAAATTCTTCTGTCGAGGTGTGTTAAATGCAACCGATTGACAAATTGCCCTATATCCACTAACCACTGAATTGATCAGTGTTTTAGTACTAGTCATGATAAAAAAAACAATCATTAGCGTACGTACTCGAGCAGGAATTGAACCTACGAATCTTGAATAATAATTAGAGGATTAGAACCATCACTTGCTACCGGGCGAAAGCTCTGTGGTCTAGTGGAGACGACGCCTGTCCGGTGATCAGGAGGCCGTAGGTTCGAATCCTTTTCGAGTATGCGCGCCAATGATTTGTATTTTTTTATGGCTACTACTAAAACAGTGATTTATCCACTGCTTATTTACGTCGATGTAGAGGAATTTGTCAATCAGTTGCACTGAAGGACGTGGATGTGTCATTCCATATTGGTAAGAACACGTTATTCAAATATTCAGTATGCTGTCAGGAAGCAATTTCCTTTAGAGAATATTAAAATCTCTCTATCTATATGAACAGTTTGCTCCCAAAAGGCGTGCTAATTACATTACATTGAAAAATGATGGATTTAGCTCCTTTTGGAAACTCTCCCTCCATCTATCTCCTCCCCTCTCTCTCTCTCTCTCTCTCTCTCTCTCTATATATATATATATATATATATATAAGATAAATATAGTATATATTGATATAGAATATATGCCTTTCTCATATTGGTCATCATGCTATAGGTCGAATGCATCATCATCGATGACGAGCCGTTAAGCGACTTGCTGGATGACTATCAAGGAGGCATAGAGGTATGCCATCAATTATATACCTTATCAATGATGAGCTAGCATTGCCTATATGGACAAATGAAAAAAAAACATCAAATCAAATGCTTGAACCCATTTCATCCAGCAACCTCTATATAAGACAGTTTCGTGCATTTTATTTTTCATAGCCATATTTTCTCAGTAAGACTTTATGCTGTGTCATGCTGTGATGACGACATCATGTTTGGCACTAGTACACGTCTTGAAAATCCCGACCAATAAATTGATCTATATTGCATTGTTGTCGATCATTGTCAAAATGAATCTGACATTGGTGATAGAGTATAGTTTGTTTTGGTGTCAATAGAGGGAGCTGGTGATCTGGAGACAAATATTTTGGAATAATAATTTAAATACGATTTGAATAGTATGTGACAGGAATGTATGGTTAGGGTGTGAGTGTGAAGTGAGTGAGCAGTGAGAGTGAACAGTTGCATTTGAGGCTTGCTGGCGAGAAGGTGCGCAGACGGGTTGACAAGCCAAGAACAGGGCCTGAGCATCATTGCATTTAATTCGGCTGCGTCGCTTGGTGCATTCCCCGTAGACACCGCTGGCCGTCACTCAAAAAGGAAAAGGAACCGAGAAGCTGTAAGTTTGCAGAATCTGGTATTATTATTCAATTTAGCACCCGGTAGGAAAGAAATCCTTTTTTTTTAATTGATTAGAATAGTAATAAAGAAATGTTAATGTTAAAGAGTATAAAGCAAATACACCACGTGAGGTTCTTGAAATATAGCTTGAAATGATGTTTGTTTTTGTGTACGTAATGAGCCAAAATATTTAAGCCAGAAGGAGGACTGGTTCGGTAGCGAGAGGGTTAGGTTATTTGTATTACGTCAAAAATGAGATCGTTTGAGTAAAAGAAATAGCAATTAGATTTTTAATCCTGAACGATGAGTTTTCTTGCTGGTGTAATTGCTACGACATTTTTTTCTGATAATTGTCATAATCATGATATTAGTAATATTATCGATTTGTGTTGATACACATATCTACGCCAAGGACGATATGTATGAGGATCGATAAAGCGTAGCTGTGAATCGATTCAGACACAGAAATTAATGGTAAGCGAAAGTATGTCTTCTCTGAAATTCGGATATGAATGTTAAATTGACGAGAGATAAGTGTAAAGAGCATATATGCAAGATTAGTAAAAGCAGCTAGAAAAGAGTGAGCTTTTACGGGAGAGATTTGTATTGCTGGTTAGATGAATTCTATCGCTGGATAGTGATAACTGTCCCATTAATGGTGTGAATTTTTATCTATTCGCAGAGGTTTCTTAAAACGAGTACTTCTGTGCTTATGTATTTCATTCTATGGCAATTTATTGCAACAGAACCGAAATGTGCCATAATTTGTGTGTATTTTTTTGTAAGAAAGGTCAAAATGAACAGGAAAGAAGAAAGTTAATGTGATAATAAGCTGAGGATGTTCGGATACATTTGTACCTTAACACAGTCCTGCAATGGTGAACACAAATGTTGTATTATAGGAGTTGAGGATTACTAGTCGGGTAGAAATGTATTTTGACAAGGGATTGTTGTTATATTCATAGCCGTCCGTATCCAGGCACTGAGTATCCGGACTTGTCCGAGGACGTATCCGGAGTCGGATACCGCCCAGTCTTTGAGTCTTCGAGTAATCCCACGCCCCGCTGTGGACAGAACCAGGCAGACACACGCGAACCGGACAATACCCACGCCAATCGGCCGTGTGTATCCGGCCACGCCGTGCTGCCACACCCGTATACGCTTCACGCCGCGACGGACTGCAGGAACAGGCGTCAGCCACCTCGCGTGAACCGCGTATCCGACGCCAGGATCCGGCTTCGCATGAGCAACCCTGTACAGGCATCGCGCGGTTATCGACAACGGGAAAGTGCCATGGATACTGTAGGGACTTGATTCATAGGGGGGTTTTCATACGTAGAAATGCATGCGCTTATATAGGGACTTAGCAGAAAGGAGGATAATATAACAATTTGTTTATATACAAAAAAAAAATTGTTTTGTATTTTTCTTCCTTTTTCTTCCTTTTCGTACTTTGGTTGAATAAAAGAGTCGCATGACCCACTTGAGTTGAAACGATAATTCACTGTATTCGGTTTATTATTATGGCGGTCGTCTTCTGAGAAACCCTTTGACAATAATTGGCGACCACGAAGGGACCTTTCGAAATAATTCTAAATTGTTAGAGGGGGTATCGGATAGGTGACACTATTGTCTCGGTAGTTTTCATTAATCTCTCCCAGGTGATAGTAATTTAATTACTGTTTTGAGTATATATTTGTAATTGTAGCCTGATAATCCAGTGTAAAATTTTGTGGAGATTTTGATTGTGTTTCAGCTTCCACTTAGTTCTTCTTCCGGCCTGTGCCCACGGGGAAAGATAATCTAGATGTGTATTTACACAGGTTTGAACGGTACGCTAATGCTCAGCACTGGCCACGTGATGTGTGGGCCGTTCATTTGAGTGCTCTTTTGACAGGTAAAGCATTAGACACATACTCGAGACTGGATGACGACGAGGCACAAGACTACGACCGAGTAAAGGCAGCAGTACTCAAGCGCTACTCTCTCACTAGCGACGGCTTCAGGCGGAAATTCCGTGGGGCAAAGCCGGAAACGGGAGAGACAGCAGCGCAGTTCGTGATACGGATACGGAGCTATCTCGAGAAATGGTTGGAGCTATCCGGCCACAAGCCAACCTTCGAGGAGATGGTGCAACTGGTGCTCATCGAGCAGTTCTACAACGTCTGCTCCAAGGATATGGAGACGTTCATTAAAGAGAGACAGCCGACTGACATAGACGACTTCGTGGATATCGCCGACAGGTTCATTGAGGCCCGCTCGGGATGGCATCTCGGAGGGCAGACGGGTGGTAAGTCCCGAGGTCACATTAAACCTGAATCTCGTACTAACACTTCCACAGGTGATGCTCGACCCCAACCGGGAGGAGCAACGACTCCCCGCCCGGACGGATGCTTCATCTGCGGAAAGAAGGGGCATATCGCCAGGTATTGCAGAAGCCGAGAGACCAGGAAAGAAAATGCTGCAGTCGGAATCCAGGGTGGACAGAAACCGGATCCGAACCTGAAAGCTGACGACAAGAAGCCCGACAACCGCACTCCGGAAATGCGAACCGGAGCAAAAGCTGGTCGACCGGATGAGACAGATGTTAGCCCCGTATCGACTCGTAGCAGCGGTTCAGAGGGTAAGCGTCAAATGTCAGAGCACGGTAACGCATGCCTCGTAATCGATTCATGTTTTTCTTGTGCAGAGCCAAGTCCGGATATCCGGATAGCGGATTCGGATCTGCCTCTGATGAGTGTTGCGTGTGGAGAGCAGCCAGTTAGAGCTATGCCTGTGAGAAAAGGCATAGTAAACGGAACGCACGTGGACGTACTACGTGACAGCGGTTGTTCGACAGCGGTGGTGCGCACGGAATTGGTGAGAGCGGATCAGATGACCGGATCGCAACGGACATGCATCCTGATCGACGGCTCCGAGAAGCAGTTCCCAGTCGCCACAGTCATGATCGATTCTCCCTTCTTCGTTGGTGAGTCAGAAGTACTGTGCATGAATAACCCTGTGTACGATGTTATTCTGGGCAATGTTGCAGGTGTTCGTGAGCCTAACGACCCGGATAGCAGCTGGCAGGCGGATAGTGGGCTAGCCGTGGAGACTAGGGCACAGCGCAGGGAGGCAGCCAAACCTCAACGAGCGATGAAAGTGCCACGGCAGGCAGACATTGCAACAGCCGACGAGTTTCGTCGTGAGCAGAGCAATGATGAATCGTTGGAGAAAATTCGACAACAAGCGGAGAGTAGTGAGGTGAAGACGAGCCGAAATGGGAATCAGTCACGCTTCATTGCGAAAAAGGGCTTGCTGTATCGCGAGTTCAGAGCAGGATGCGGCGAGCGGCAGGAAGTCTCGAACCAACTGGTGGTTCCTCGCAAATATCGACGTCAGATTCTGAGTCTAGCACACGAGTCGATACTCGGAGGCCATCTCGGCGCACACAAGACAACGGAGCGGATTTTGCAAAACTTCTTCTGGCCCGGCATTGGAGCAGACACAGTCAGGTACTGCAGATCCTGCGATGTGTGTCAGCGTTCTCTGCAGAAAGGGAAGGTGAGCAAAGTCCCCCTCGGAACCACGCCTTTGATAGACGAACCATTTCATCGCGTGGCGGTAGACCTTGTGGGTCCGATAGTGCCGGTGACGTCACGCGGGAACAGATACATACTGACACTCATGGACTACGCCACTCGTTATCCTGAAGCAGTACCCCTTAGAAACATCGACACCACGTCAGTCGCGGAAGCATTGTTCACGATTTTCTCACGAGTAGGCTTCCCACATGAGATGTTAACGGATCGCGGAACGCAGTTCATGTCCGACGTAATGAAGGAGGTGAGCAGACTGATGTCCATCCGCCACATCACCACTACTCCGTACCACCCGGCCTGTAATGGTCTGGTGGAAAAGTTCAACGGGACCATGAAACAGATGTTGAAGAAAATGTGCGAAGAGCGTCCCCAGGATTGGGATCGGTACATTGACGCGTTGTTGTTTGCCTACAGAGAGGCTCCACAGGCGAGTACGGGATTTGCGCCATTTGAACTCCTGTACGGACGAGCCGTACGCGGACCTCTGATGATTGTGAAGGAGCTATGGACCGACGACAACGCAGAGCCGGAAACAAAATCGACATATCAGTATGTCATGGATCTCAGGGAGAAACTGGAGGACACATGTAAAATGGTGCATGAACATCTGAAACAGTCCCATGACAGGTACCGAGAGCAGTACAACAGGAAGGCGAGACCCAGGTCATTCAAAGTCGGAGATGAGGTACTATTGCTGCTACCAACCGACCACAACAAGCTCTTAATGCACTGGAAGGGCCCCTTTAAGGTAGTAGGCAAGATTGGAAAGCTCGACTACCGGATCGACCTCGGGACGAGGACGACGACGTTTCATGCCAACCTGCTCAAGCAGTATCATCGCCGCCACGACGAGGATGCAGCAGGACTGGTAAGCCACGACGTCGCTGGCGTATCTGTCATCGAGGAAGACGAGAGAGACGAGGACGTCGACGACCTCGGCCCCGAACCCACGTCGAATGAGCACCTCATCCAGACGCCAACACTCACGCAGACGCAAACGGTAGCCGACGTAAAGTTAGGCAGCACTCTGTCTGACGAACAGAGCCGACAGTTGAGGAGACTGATCGGAAACTTTCCCGATGTCCTGACTGATCTGCCTGGCGTGACGAATCTAGGCTGCCACGACATCGAGTTAACTGATCCACGACCGATCAAGTCCCGGCCGTACCCGCTTCCGCATGCTCTCCGTAGAGTAGTCGACGACGAGGTAAAGGAAATGCTCGATCTCGGAGTGATCGAAGCATCATCGTCGCCTTACGTGTCACCGATAGTATTGGTGAAAAAATCGGATGGTACGAACCGATTTTGTTGCGATTTTCGCAAACTCAACTTGGTCACGGTACCAGATGCCGAGCCCATTCCCGACCAAGATGAGATCTTCGCCCAACTGGCGAACGACAATTATTTCAGTAAGCTAGACCTGACCAAAGGCTACTGGCAGGTTCCGCTTACAGAGAGGGCTAAGCCCCTCACGGCGTTCGTGACGCCAAACGGCTTATACCAATTCCGAACCATGCCGTTCGGGTTGATAAACGCCCCTGCTAGTTTTAGCCGAATCATGCGACAGCTTCTTCGAGGGATGGAGTGCGTGCACAATTTCATTGACGACATCTTAGTGCACACCACCACATGGGGAAAACACCTGGAGGTTCTGCGAGAGCTCTTCAAGCGTCTTCGCCAGGCAGGTCTGAAGGCAAAACCGTCGAAGTGTTTGCTTGGGCAAGAGAGCCTGGAGTTTCTTGGGCATCAACTCGGCAGAGGCAAGATCCAGCCGCGGACCGAGAAGGTAGAGGCCATCAAGCAGGCAGAACGACCGCGAACCAAGAGGCAACTCCGCTCATTCCTTGGCCTAGCGAACTATTACAGAAAGTTCGTGCCGAACTTCGCGGCCCTCGCGGTACCCCTCACCGATCTGACTCGGAAGGGGGAACCAAACCAGGTGAGATGGGGGGAAGCGCAAGAAAATGCGTTCAAGTGTCTAAAGGGGAAGATTGCAAATGCACCCATTTTGCATCTCCCAGACGTCGATCGCACCTTCTTCCTCCGAACTGACGCTTCGGAGAACGGAATCGGTGCTGTGCTACTTCAGGAATTTGACGACGAAAAGTTCCCAGTAGCGTTTGCCAGCAAGAAGTTGCTCGATCGAGAGCGAAGATACTCGACGATTGAGAGAGAGTGTCTTGCTGTCATATGGGCAGTGCAAAAGTTCGAGCCGTATCTCTACGGGAAGGAGTTCGTCCTCGAAGTCGACCACGAGCCCCTCCTTGCTATGCGTCGAGGGAAGCTCGCCAACGGACGAGTGATGCGGTGGGCTCTCGCTCTGCAGCCGTTCCGTTATCGGATCGAAGCTATCAAGGGAAAGGAGAACGTTGGAGCCGACTACATGAGTCGCATCCAGCAGTAGCACTGATCAGTAAGGAGTCAGGTAAACAGTGACAAGCAAGGAATGGTGTAACAGAGAAATGTTGAGAAATGTCCCAAACCAGCGTTTTTTGTTTATACACAGAGTACGTAGAATGATAATGTCACACGGGCAATCTAATTTCACCAAAATATTTTCTGAAAAAGGGGGTAAATTGTCAAAATGAATCTGACATTGGTGATAGAGTATAGTTTGTTTTGGTGTCAATAGAGGGAGCTGGTGATCTGGAGACAAATATTTTGGAATAATAATTTAAATACGATTTGAATAGTATGTGACAGGAATGTATGGTTAGGGTGTGAGTGTGAAGTGAGTGAGCAGTGAGAGTGAACAGTTGCATTTGAGGCTTGCTGGCGAGAAGGTGCGCAGACGGGTTGACAAGCCAAGAACAGGGCCTGAGCATCATTGCATTTAATTCGGCTGCGTCGCTTGGTGCATTCCCCGTAGACACCGCTGGCCGTCACTCAAAAAGGAAAAGGAACCGAGAAGCTGTAAGTTTGCAGAATCTGGTATTATTATTCAATTTAGCACCCGGTAGGAAAGAAATCCTTTTTTTTTAATTGATTAGAATAGTAATAAAGAAATGTTAATGTTAAAGAGTATAAAGCAAATACACCACGTGAGGTTCTTGAAATATAGCTTGAAATGATGTTTGTTTTTGTGTACGTAATGAGCCAAAATATTTAAGCCAGAAGGAGGACTGGTTCGGTAGCGAGAGGGTTAGGTTATTTGTATTACGTCAAAAATGAGATCGTTTGAGTAAAAGAAATAGCAATTAGATTTTTAATCCTGAACGATGAGTTTTCTTGCTGGTGTAATTGCTACGACATTTTTTTCTGATAATTGTCATAATCATGATATTAGTAATATTATCGATTTGTGTTGATACACATATCTACGCCAAGGACGATATGTATGAGGATCGATAAAGCGTAGCTGTGAATCGATTCAGACACAGAAATTAATGGTAAGCGAAAGTATGTCTTCTCTGAAATTCGGATATGAATGTTAAATTGACGAGAGATAAGTGTAAAGAGCATATATGCAAGATTAGTAAAAGCAGCTAGAAAAGAGTGAGCTTTTACGGGAGAGATTTGTATTGCTGGTTAGATGAATTCTATCGCTGGATAGTGATAACTGTCCCATTAATGGTGTGAATTTTTATCTATTCGCAGAGGTTTCTTAAAACGAGTACTTCTGTGCTTATGTATTTCATTCTATGGCAATTTATTGCAACAGAACCGAAATGTGCCATAATTTGTGTGTATTTTTTTGTAAGAAAGGTCAAAATGAACAGGAAAGAAGAAAGTTAATGTGATAATAAGCTGAGGATGTTCGGATACATTTGTACCTTAACACAGTCCTGCAATGGTGAACACAAATGTTGTATTATAGGAGTTGAGGATTACTAGTCGGGTAGAAATGTATTTTGACAAGGGATTGTTGTTATATTCATAGCCGTCCGTATCCAGGCACTGAGTATCCGGACTTGTCCGAGGACGTATCCGGAGTCGGATACCGCCCAGTCTTTGAGTCTTCGAGTAATCCCACGCCCCGCTGTGGACAGAACCAGGCAGACACACGCGAACCGGACAATACCCACGCCAATCGACCGTGTGTATCCGGCCACGCCGTGCTGCCACACCCGTATACGCTTCACGCCGCGACGGACTGCAGGAACAGGCGTCAGCCACCTCGCGTGAACCGCGTATCCGACGCCAGGATCCGGCTTCGCATGAGCAACCCTGTACAGGCATCGCGCGGTTATCGACAACGGGAAAGTGCCATGGATAATGTAGGGACTTGATTCATAGGGGGGTTTTCATACGTAGAAATGCATGCGCTTATATAGGGACTTAGCAGAAAGGAGGATAATATAACAATTTGTTTATATACAAAAAAAAAATTGTTTTGTATTTTTCTTCCTTTTTCTTCCTTTTCGTACTTTGGTTGAATAAAAGAGTCGCATGACCCACTTGAGTTGAAACGATAATTCACTGTATTCGGTTTATTATTATGGCGGTCGTCTTCTGAGAAACCCTTTGACAATCATACATACGGTCCGCCCATTTTTATTTACAAGTTGATTTTTGCCATTATTTGTCTGCCAGATAGCACGAAGACAGTACCTAGATTTCGCCATTGGCTTTTTACGCACCTTTGAGATTTTTATGTCAGGACACACCTTTAGAGGCAGCTTCGAAAATGTTTCAACCTTAAGTCGCAATGAGTACGAACCTCACATTAGGAAATATGGACGACTTCAAAGGTGAATTATTGCAAATCGCTACTAAACACGTGCTGAGGCGATAGTCGGCCAAAGAAGACTATATTTGTAAATACATCGACGTTGCATTTCATTCCTTTACATTACAAGTATCGTTTAATAAAACATTTTATCCCTCCCCCTTCGTTGCATTGACATTAGGGAGTTTTCGAAAGCACGACGCGGCCGGGAGTTGAGCGTGCCGTGAGCAAAATTTGCTTCTGCGCATGATCAAAGTCGAGAAACGTCCCGTCCTCGGGAAAAGAAGTACAAATAGCGTTCATTTTCAGTCGTGATGCTGGGCAGCGAGTGAGCCAGCCAGCCAGCCAGGCAGTCCATCATCGATCTTGTCCATACGCTCCCGTCCTGTACAGGAAAGCGAAACTGCTTAGATATGTGGACGGGAGTCCCAGTATGGGGACCGTCACAGCTGTTTGCTTCCGCGTATTTTCGGTCTTCCCGTCGTGAATCAAAAAATCCCTAGTATAGAACGAGGGCGGGGGGGGGGGGGGGGGAGGATAAAACATTTTAATCAGGTGTGTGTCATGATGGTCTAGAAACATTAATCTCCAGCAATGTGTAGTTTCGGAAATGACGTGGGTTACCTAAAAACGATGATATCGACATCAACTCACGTGTCGTTGCTGAGAACATTCACTTTTCGTGATCTTCGCGACGTGCGCTACTGCCTTCCAAAATGCAAATGGAATTAGCCTTCTTATTTTGGTTCTTTCAGATTTGGGCAAAAGTAGGTTGCTCACTTAAATTTCAGACATTATCGGCAGTGTAAACAGTGAAGGGGTAAGTTATTTTGAGCGACGACATGCAACACCGCTTTTTTGCGTAAAATGTGCAGTGCGAAGTACCATACGATGAATTTTAAAGATAATATCACGTTAGTGGCGAATTAACACTATAGCAATGCTGACGATGAGTTCACGTAAACGAGATAAATACCTTATTTTGATCAGACGAAAATGTACAAGTCATCTTTAACTATCTGACAAAACTTTATAATTCTATTCAATCTCTTCTCACTCTCCAATAGACACTCAGTGACGGAAATGCCTCAGAAGGTGACAGCAGCCGCGAAACTGGCCAGGGTTCTGGGCAAGAAAACATGCACTCTCCGGATGAATCTGAAACAAACAGCTCAGGAACCATGTCACTATTCGCGGAGTTGGTTTCTTGAGAGGACCAGGACGACAAAGGACACATGCAATATGAAGAAAAGAACCCAGAGAACAAACTTAATTCAATTGTGGAGAGATGAACTAACCAATGCTAAACGTCATTAAGAAGAGTCACGACGTTCTTAGACATTGGTAGACAAGCCACCGAAGGGGGAGGGGTGATACCGAAGAAGTATAAAGAAAGAAAGTTAGGGAAGGAAGAGGATGACAACATCAGGCCCGTAGCCAGGGGGGTGCGTCGGGTGCGTACGCACCCCCCCCCCCAAATTCTGAAAGGTCCACTTTTTCATAATAACGGTTTTTAGCAATTCTCAAGATAACAATCCAAATAAATATAAAGACACATTATATGCTACGTAAATGTGGAAGAGTACGTTTAACAATGTTAAAAATAATTGTACGAAACCCTTTTGTTGTATGAACCATCGGATCGTCCCCATGCACACAAACACAAATGTTATGTATCAATTTGTGCGAGCTATTACATATTGAAAACTTTCGGTCATCTGCGAAGCCGCGCTTCCGCGCGAACGCTACAACACGTATAAAAACGGGTCAAAAATCGACGCATTTTTCCACAAAATCTGCCATAACTTTTAAACTGTTTAAGAAGCAAACTTGGGGCGCCCGGATTCTGAAAGTGGATACTTTAGGGATTATTTGTGTGTATATATCTTTATTGTAACATTTGTAGCAGTGACGCAAATTAGATCAGAAAAGTACCTTATGAGTAGAATTGTCTATGGCGAACAGTCCAAATTTGACGAATTTGAGCATATTTTGCCGTCTTGCAATTCTTCCAGACGAGATATCTCGAGAACGGAAGATCGCACAAACTTGGGGCGCACGGTTTCAGAAAGTAGAGGTTCTGCCCATTTTTGTGACATAAGAATCTTGTCCATTGGTTGAGCAGTCCTGACGCAAATTTGCAGTAAAGCTAGACTACCCATTCAAAATTGCTGTCATAGGGAACGTGTACAATCCATACAGAACTATCACGTGACGAGACTACCAACGAAAATTTGAGCCGTTGACCTTCACTGTCTGCCGTTGTCAGCAGTGTGAATTCCTGTGATTTCATATGTTTCTCGCCAAATATCATTTTCAACGCAATATCCAAATACAGTTGTATGTGAGACATTATCTAGATACGTAGCAGCCTTACTGACAACATAACTGTTAAGTTTGGGAGCAAAAACGACCAAATACATTCCACATTCCATCTCATTTTTCGATGATGGCTGTAGTCGGACTGGTGCATTTCCTTCGGAGGTGGTAATAATGTAAGTAGTTGCAACGGTCACCTTGCCACCTGCTGTCTGCAATCGGGCGCTTATATACACGTGTTGTACACAGGTAATCAACTGAAATAATGTTGTAAAGGAATGAATATATGCTACTATAATTTAATAAATAAGAAATAACCATTCCAGTATGTATCTTAGTGTGCACAGTAAGACAGATCAAATCAAATAGGAAAACATCTGAGCACTAAGCCTGAGGTCTGAATTTGCACTCAACTTCTTCCAATGGCTAACGGATGTTTAATTTTTGAATTTCACTGACCTCCAAATTTCACAAAGAAAACCTTCTTAGCATGATGGTTAACCCTATTAAGCCCAAGCTATTTTGACCCCTCGCAGGCCCAAGGGGGGGGGGGGGCACATTGTGCCCCCCCCCCCCCCCATACAACTTTTTTATTATTTGATGTATCATCGTCATATTTGGCATGTGGGTAGAGTAACTCATACTCTACATGACCGTACATTTGAATTTTCACAAGGTCACCCATGGAGGGCGCTATTTACAAAAATATAAAGAAATACACAGGAAATATGCTAAAAACATGATTTTTCGGTATAATTTCTTTATCCCCATTATATATGTCTTATTATAGACCAATCATTTTCATATTTGCCACAAATGATAAGCAAGTGGAATTTTATTATTTGTTATGTTTGAAATTTGTCAAGGTCACCACATGGGGGCACTATTCATATCAACATAGCGATACATTATGAGACCTGAGATGAAATGTTTGGGATGGGTACATGTATAGTTATGACATTTCATATTTGCATAATAGTGGAATTTTGAGATTGCAAATCGAAAATATGATAAATTAATGATATTAGAGGCATAACTTGGGTGAAGGAATCAAAATAACTCAAAATATAAGGGCAATCTGTAGAAAATATTATTGCTTTCAATTATCTCTATTATATCTATTGTTTTATGCCTTTGTCACATAAAAACAAAGGAAATAATTAGAAAAACTTTCCAGGACCATGATTACTTCAAATGTTGCTTCTTCAACAAATTTCAGCCAAGAAACACCTATTTCATACACTGTAATGCTGTAAAATGAAATGGGAACAGAAAAAAGATACAAAATCTGACTTACATGGTTGTCAGTTTATGGTTGCCATGGCAACCAGCAACATCAAATATAGCTAAATTATATATCAAAATGTTCGCAATAAGATTTTAGGAAAAGTCACCAAATTTGGTTGAAATCGGTTTAAGGACGAAGGAGTGGCAAACGAAAATCTGGTAGGGGGGCACAATGTGCCCCCCCCCCTTGGGCTTTATAGGGTTAATATGACATTTGATTGATATTGGAGATGTTTGCGAATCGGATCTACTACCTTTAATATTATTAAATTAAAATGATTATTTGAAAGTTCGGAAATGCTGGAAATATCCTACCACAAGGAGGCAAAATATAAATGGTTCACATTAACAATTCATTTTGTTTTAAAAATTTTCTTATTTATTTTCGTTTTTGACAAACTCGCATACCAACGGCTGATATATACTGTATAGTAAAGAGAATGTTTCATCTTCCAAACAGCATCCAATGGGATGGAAAACTCCAACTGAAAGGTGGACACCGTGACCATACTCGCTAAAGAAAACGCGTAATAGGGGTCGTTTTTTCTCACGGATTAGATGGAAAGTGTGATGTACGAGCGTATATAATCAAAGGGTATCAAAAAGGCCGAAATTTGGGAAAATGGTATATTGTTCAATCATGATGAAGTACTTCTTTAGGGTGCAGGAAACATTTAAGGAATACTTGTTTTTAAGGCCCGAAAAAATCATATGATCATTACTCGTTTAGGGGCCATTTTGAAAGTCCATGTATGAGCACGGTGTCCACCTTTAATTGTCGCTACCCCTCCCGGGACAGTATCAAAGGACCGTTTTGTTAATTAACGCAATCCCCCCTTCCTTTAAAAATCCTGGCTTCAGGCCTGCTAACGCGGGTATACAATAGAAAAAAAATAAAAGTTAGAACAACACCAGGAAAATCGCTATTCTCAATTTTGCGGCGCGCTACGCGCGCAGAGTCTCGAACACAATTAAACTTTGCAACTTCCTGGCAAAATGAGTTTTTACTATTTCCTAGATGAAATACCGTAACGCGATTGCATGCAACAGACAAAAATACAAATTTCCTCGAGACTTTAAAACGTCATTAAAACAGTCAAAATTCACAATTTGCGGCGCGCTTCGCGCGCAAATTCTTATACAACTTTTGTAGTTCGGTGGTCCAAAGAATATATGTATATATATATATATATATATATATATATATATATATTATATATACATGTATATATACTTGTGTGTGTGTGTGTGTGTGTGTGTGTGTGTGTCATCATTGGTATTGGTACCGAAGGTCCGTTTTTTTTAGTGACCGCACCCCCCCTTGAAAAATCCTGGCTACGGGCCTGAACATGGAACAGAACGAAAGGACGCAAGCAGAAAGACATTGGAACAACATTCGAATTGGGAAAGAAAGCGAGAAGTGACAAGAATCATTACGAGAGGGAGGACGAGACGTCTGGCACTCTATATAGTGAAACATCGGGGGGGGGGGGGAATCATTCTAGTGAGGAATCCACGTGCTGGACGACACCACAACCACAGTTGACCCCCTTTCTAACGAAGTCCTCGGAACAGGCAGTTTTCTCCCGTTTTATTGAAATTTCTATATAACCGAACAAATAAACAATGCAGAAAAAATAGAGCGGATAATGTCGGGGTCTGAATTTTGTACTACGTTGTATTTTGAGTTTCGTTATTACCTTATTTGTTGTAACGGGAGTGCATTGAAGTAATAATGGAGATCTCTGTCGATTTACCAGAGGCATGTGCATGTATACTGACGAAAGTTGAAAAAAAAAAAAAAACATTTAGATAACGCTCGCAAACTTTAATACGACAGATACCATCTTCAGTCGCTGCTCCACCATTGTGACAGTAACTTGCGAAAATGCTCTTTTATGCCTGAATGATTTACCTTCTTGACCGGTCATGTAGACACACTTGTGTGTTCATGTATTTCCTTCAATTGGTGTTGTTGTTTTTGTTATCAATTTTCTTGTTAAGTACAATAACTATTCTGTTTTCGAAAACTTCGTATTTGTGTCCTGCGCAATGATCAATTGATCGGGTTTCGAGGAGCAGAAATAAGGACAGCAAGCAAGAGTTTGAGCTAGTAGATCCATAGCTATGGCACACAAACACACACACAGACACACACACAGGCACACACATACACACACACACCCATACACTCCAGGCAACGTGCTTAACAATTACATAGTGTAGAAGATCAATGTCTCTGGATGATGTTTCCAATTTCACTATGTTGTTCACCTGTGGATACAAGGTCCTTATAGTAAACTATTTTACATTGACATCAAGAAACAATGTAAACATTCTCACAAAATTGTAAGAAAGTTAGTAAAATCATAATAAATTGACTAATGAACTTGCATTCTACATAATTGTACAGTATTTTGATTAGAACTTTAGAGTGATCTTCGAATTACTTCTGATGAGACGAATATTGTATTGAAAACCAACAACCAAAAATACAATTAGTCATAGAATCTCGAAGGGGATGAAGAACGTGGGCGTGACACACACACAGACACACACACACATACACACAAACACACACACAAATTATTATATTACTTTCCACACAGGAGCTTCGGCACAACCTACGTTTGACACATAAAAATAGGAATATAAAATCATTATACTACTTCAGTCATATCCCACTCCAGTGGACCATGCAATCTTGATTAATATTCGTCTCCAATCAACGTTAAAGGGGATGGCTAGTAACTGATCAGTGGGAATCAGTGGGAATGCTGGAGGATGATTGTTCCAATCCTTGTGGGATTCATTTAAGAGTACATTATATATCTATTGTTGTGTGAAGATTATTCGCTTCAGAATGGTCTCATATTCAAGTAATGTGCAGTTTGATGTTTCCAGGTTAGCGTGCCTGGTCAGTGACGGGGCATTAATCTGCACATTACTTGAATATGAGACCGTTTTGAAGCAAATAATTTTCACACAACAGTAGATATATAATGTACTCTTAAATGAATCCCACAAGAATTGGAACAATCATCCCTCAGCATTCCCACTGATTCCCACCGATCGGTTACTAGCCATCCCCTTCAATGCGTACTGGTAGATTTTGAAAGTTGATCATCATAATTGTCACTCTCATAGTTAATTGTTTGATATGTAAATGTTGATTAGTAACTTAATTGTGATACGTTTCGTGTCTAGACGGTTTAACATGCTGAAGCATTTATAATTGAGCTGCATGTAATACATGTATATAGAAAAGGGTGTTGCTGTTTATAGACCACGAATACTGTGTGTGAATACTATACATTAAAGAACGTTCATTGTAAGGATGTTCCCTCATAGTTCTTGGAAAGTACATACAAGGTGACTTGCAATGGTACTCTTCATTATCATTCTATAGCTCATAGGATGTCATCGGCTTTTGTCTTCTTCCTCGTTATGTATTATTTTCATGGAGACTCCTTGCGTTTTGAAATGTCATAAGGATTGCTTGCATTAGGACGAGCTTCCAGTCCTGCGCAGCTTCGGGATTAGACTTGTTATTTTGTGACTGGATGAACACTCCTATAATGAGACAGTGAATTTGACTCAAATCGAATGAACCCAATCAAATCTACATGATTCACGGAACTGTACACTCCGGTAGGACAGTAATATCATGCATGCATCGTGCAGTCTGCTTGAGCAGTTGGATTGGGGTGAAATCATGATCGAGAAATGATATTGGGTCGGTACCTTTCTCGCTTAAAGAATCTGAGTTTGGACTTCGCTCGATTAATAAAATTAGGTTTGCATCCTGCTCGAGAAATAGAGTTGGGTTTGAGCCTTACTCGACAAATAAACTTAGACTAAGATCCTTCTCGAGCAGTGCATTTTGGATTGCACCTTGCTTGGGAAGCCAGATTGGGTTTGCAATGTGCTTGAGAAGTGAACTTGAATTTATACTCATTTGAATAAGTTAAACTATATTTCATTTCAATTCGAGTCAAATCCGACTCAGATCGCCCACTTGCTTTATCGAATATCTGGATAATATTCTGCTCGTCAAAATAACATTTTAATCAAGAAAAATAAAATACACAATCTTAGTGATATTTCAGTATTGCAGTTACGGTACACCATTCCGATGAAAATACTGTGATACATTCTGAGTCATTATGAGTGGTTAAATTTGGCTTTTGATAACTTGTTTCTAATAACTGGGACATCGATGTTTGTGGAATTTACCGTTGCTGTTAATAGTGCGTTGTCTGTTAAAAAATCAACAGGAAATGAATATTGGTGTAGATATTATTAAATGTGTGTGTATGTGTGTTACATTATAATTTCATGTAAACGATATATCCTGCATACTTACTCAAATGCTAAATTTACAGTTTCTGTTATTTTGTTGCTACAATCGTATTCCCCAATGTAGCGTTGTCTCTGTTCATTGTATTTCCAAAATGCCGTCATTTTCCTTTTCTTCTCTACATTCAAAAACAGCTGTATTTCCCGATAAACATTTGCAGGTCACTGTCTCAATACATTTACCTCCGTCCCCCCTCTCTCTCTCATTCTCTCTCTCTCTCTCTCTCTCTCTCTCTCTCTGTTGTCTTTGTATGCCAGTGTTGTCTCTTATAATCCTATTTACATATCAATATGTTCTCTGTATTTGGCTTCAGAAATCAAAGTATTTGTAATATTGACTTTTCTTATTCAGAAGGGCCAACATTATGACATGGGCTGTCTGATCATACTCAACGTATTTCTTCTTTTTGTATTACAATGTTTTGTTATGTCAATGATGTATCATAATTTTTTGCTATTGTTTTAAAAAGTTTCTTTATTGATTTGCCGTTTGTAATTATATGAAATGCATATGGTATGTTTTGTCGAAAAAATTGAATAAATCTCCACTGAATTGAATTGAATCTGCATATGCATGTCTAAAACTTAGTACAACTCATAACATAGTGTTGTAAAGAAATCAATATCGGCTGTTTCGAGGCACTATGGTTGAAACAACAATGAATGCTTAAAAAAAAAATGCCCATATGTGATTTCTCAACTTTTATGCAAAGACTACGCCAATATCATATGCCAAGACTGTTAATACCCCATCTACGACGAATCAATGCCAGTCTGGTGAAACCTGAGCAGAATATTCAGTCGGCGGAAGCTGTATCATTCATACTGAAGGAAGTGGGGAAAACTAGCGACCACACATGACCAATGGGAATGGAGGGTTCGTATGACGTATTAATTATATCATATTATTATAATAATAAAAGTAGAAAAACAGCACAACATGTCGAATAACATAATTATCAGTGAGGCACAGTCCCTTTTTTCGAGATCAGCGAGAATCTCGCTTTCGCGAGATTCCAAGAGGAGGCACTGCCCGGCGTGTGAAGAATGTTTATATGGATCACATGCTTACGGTGCCTTCATGCCCATGACGTGGGTTCAGGCAGACAGTAGGTTGGGGTTAAGGAGGGGGAAGAGTGGGAGAGGAGAAGGAGGAGCCCAGCTCGTCCTGATGACATAAAAAGGAGAGGGGGGGGGGGGAGGGGGAGTTCCACTAGTATTACTCATAATCACCAGTATTGTTAATAACCTGTACATTTGCACACATTGCCATTCTATTCCCCCTAGCCTTGTCATGCCATATTCTTGGCGGGGGGGGGGGGGGGGGGGGGGTCCATCAGTACTACTCATAATCACCAGTATTTCTAATAACCTGTACATTTGCTCATATTTTTGCCATTCTATTTCCCCTAACGTTATCATGCCAATGATATTCTTCGGGGGGGGGGGGGGGGGGGGTGTCTAGCAGTATTACTCATAATCACCACAATTACTAATAACCTGTACATTTGCATATATTCCTAACCTTATCAGCCCATTAATATTCTTCATCACACATATCACTGTCATTTTCTGCAGACTGAAAATATGAATATACCTATTCCGTAAATATTCAAATCTCCAGAATTCACTCAATAATATTATGTAGAGTTTGTTTGCAAAAACCGATAAGTCCATATTTGCCAAATGGAGATATTTGCAATTAAAGGTCAAGAAAAATAAACAGAATAATCAGAACATTTTTGCTTCTTTTGACCATAACTGTAAAAATGTACCTTTATTTGTAGTGACCAATATATAATTTAAAAGGTATTATTTTGTACTTTATGACAAAGATAGTACTTCAAAATCTAAAAAAATGGACTTATCGGTTTTGCAA
This sequence comes from Diadema antillarum, assembly GCF_040938485.1. Taxonomy (NCBI): domain Eukaryota; kingdom Metazoa; phylum Echinodermata; class Echinoidea; order Diadematoida; family Diadematidae; genus Diadema; species Diadema antillarum. The sequence continues at coordinate 1,177,566 of NW_027271664.1, forward strand.
ACAAACTCTTCATATATATACAGCGACCTCCGACATGCATGATCCTGCATAATTCTCTATACTTTATAACTCTCCTGGTTATCTCTGTATTTCAATAACACAAACAAGTGTACAAAATGTTCGTGTCGCCAGCATGTTCATACAGTTTAAATTGATGTTTTGTTCCTTAAAAATATTTTTTGGTATATTCATCCGAGAGGTTAGACCTGTAAAATACATATCAATAAAGCTATTGGGACATGAGTTTATTCTGGGATATTATTAGAAATACGAAAGCAAGTTTGATGTAACCCTAAATATTCCAAGTCGCCAGACAAAGAAATGCTCATATAACAAGTTGTTACTCGTTAACATACCATTAAAATCAAATCTTTTGTACCTCATTCCATTGCCGCTGGAGTGCCTGAATGAAAAATAATACATAGCAATAATAATTATGTTAATTTGATATTTCTCTAAGAGATCATTTATATCATGTGGCCAAATCGCCGTCAGATACGTTACCCTTTTTCAGATTCTTGAGAGAAGATCCAAGAAATGCCGCATGACAATGTAATTTCCTGTGTTTAAGAAAGTCAACCTAGATGATAACGCAAACAAGGAACCATGATTTATTCATTGAATATCTTTTAACTAAAAAAAAAAATGTACTGATCCGAAGCCGCGGAAGCCTACTTTACGATGATCTGAAATCATACTTTACCCTTAACTTTGAAGGATACTGTAAATAAAAACAAAGCTGAGATACTTTTGAATACTGAAGGTAATGATTAATCAGACAACAGGAATTGTTGGAGAAAATGAAAATTTTTGTAGATAATAGTGTAATAATGGTATTGGCAAATTAGATGCGTTACGATCAAACATGTAAGATACGTTACCAATAAAATGTATCGTGCAGCAAGGTTAGCCCCGATGTGCTTTTGCGCGGGGGTTTAAGCGGTTGACGACGTGCTCTATATGACTTGCTAAGAGGACATATAATTCTAAGAGGAATTGTAAAATTATTTGATTAAAATTGGTTTTGAAATGACCCAAAAAATTATCTAAAAAAGTGTTCGTAATAAAATGTGAAAGCTCATCTACTTTTATTCGGACATCTTTCTTGTACTTTATTTTCGACATCCCAGTCATTTCAAAACCGATATTATGAAATAAATACTTAATTCTTCTTGAGTTTTATGTTCGTAAGTATTTTGTAAGTTGATTTCGATTATCTTGCTAAAAGTTAAAACATAAATACTCATCTGAACCAGAACTGTACTATCCCTTAGAATTGTGGCATTTACAAAAAGGGCTGTCAGATATACGTTACAAAGCCATCTTATTTCTGTTTTTTTTTTTGTGTTTGTGTGTGTTGTTGTTGTTTCACGATATCATAGAAGGACTTTACGGACTGAAGTGCGTACCCACATTTTTTTTTCAACTTTACAGCAAACACAACATGAACGGTCTACCCTTCTTCATTATAATTTTGCATCTTATCTATAAAAACGTGGACTTAGTATTATGGTTTAAATCAAGAGCACTTCCTTGTTTACAGGTTTATGTTCTGAAAAAGAAAATAGGTTTGATGTCTGACGTTTTGCATCAGGATTTTGAATCACATTTTTAGTAGTTTATTGTGTCAATGAACATTAATACTTTGTCAGATACGTAACTACCGTTTATTAGTTCTTGAGACATAATTTACTACAGACAGGAACAAAGGAAAATTGAAGTCATGTGTATTATCTACATGAATCTTTTCCAATTTCATTCTTACCTTCTTCCGTGTATCATAATAACACATTTTCGGAACTATATCAGAAAAGAAGTATTGTGGATTTGTGCCTGCTTCTCTCTCGTATTGCATTTATCTCAACGTTTTTAAAAGAGTTATCTAATCTTTTATCTATGACGAGAACAGTTCACCTGGACTTACATGTCATGGGGGAAATGCTGTAGTACTCAGAAAAAAGTATACCTTACGTAGTTTGAATCTCTCTTGGAAGGCAATTGATGCTAAGTTTTGTGAGAGGTTTAAAAACCTATGCCTTTATACAGATGCTCACAATTCACAAAGTGTAGTTCAAATATTTTCAATTTCTCTTAGAGAACAGCTGATATGTATTATATTCTGTCAGGAGTTTCAAGGACCTCTGCTTTGTTAAGATTCTCTCCACAAAGTGTAGTTTATGTAATTGGAATCTCTCTCAGAAGGCTGATGATAGTAGGTCCCTATATCCGTCAGTTTCAAGGACCTACAAAATGCCATAGATTCTCTCCCCAAAGAGCGTATATTGCAAATGTCTCTCGGAAGGCAGATTGATGTTGAATATGTTCTGTCAGAGTTTCAAGAACCTATGCCTGTATAAAGATGCTCTTCAATCCATGTTTACCGTGAAGTTGTCTGCTCTTGTTACGATCTGATGAAGATATGAAAGCCTTTGTTCATGTCATGTGTTGTCCTTTCTGAATGGAAACCCCCAAAAGCATTTGACATGGCTCCTCCTAAGAGCATTGAAAATATTACTTTGCTCCATATGTCTTGAGAAGCAGGTAAAGGAAATACGTACTTTCATTTCAAAGAAAAAATGAAGATTCATTATTTTCTATGTGTTTTCTGCTACTATACCATTAACAGTTTGTGTGTAGTTCCTATATATGTGACCCTGCACCTCAAAACAAACAAAAAGTCGCCAGAAATGAATTTTTAGTTAAGACCATATTCTGAAAGAGCAGACTTTAAGCTTTAAGATTATGTACAACTCAAATCAAATGGACTCTCCTAACCTATCTAAGATATTGGAAAGAAAGCACAAACTCAGGAAAAGTGTGAACTGAGAAAAGAGGCTCTGAAGTACAGTGTCTATTCAAGCGCTTAATCTTTACCAGACCGTGCTGGCTGTGCGATGAATGGGACAAAAAACAGGAAGTAAACCACCAGAGTAACAACAATGAAGGGATTATTAGATTAAACTGAAATTAAGCATGCCTCATTAACACATTCTGTCCATAATCAATGCCAATTTTCAAAGCAGTAACACTATCCTTTCAAAAGTTATTAGAGTTGAACGTGCAGAGTGTGGACAAGGTTTTTCAGAAATGAAAAAGGGATTCTAAAGACACACCTAAAAACACTATTCTACCAAAAATGTTAGAGATAAACTGCTAAAAAAACACACTTTCCTGCCCGTTTTATGATACCAAATTTTTAGCATAATGTAAAAGAAGACCCGCTCTTTCAGAAAATATGAAAAAGTCAAGTTCGGCTAGGTTGACACATTTTACTTATTTTCAGTCCTCAGGCAAAATCAGTGTGTGCGACTTTATGTTCGTTTTGAGGTGCACAGTCACATATAGAAGGTGCATTGTAGCACTGAAATCAACCAAAATGTGAAGAATTAAAAACTTTTGAGCAGACCCATCTGTTCTCCCGAAACGTTCACTTTAATGAATGGATAGATGGCGCTCTTCACCTATCAAAGGAACGTATCTTCGGATCTCTCCAAATCAGCCAGGGATTTTTTTTTTCATTTTTGTACCCTTCAATTTGTTAATTCACCACCTCGAACATTTACAACTGTTTTCACTGTGTTCTTCTGAGCCGACTAGACGACTTTCAAAGATGATGAGTCAGCGAAGGCCTACCAGATCTCAAGTTTAAAAAAAAGACCCCACCGACACCAGCGAGCGGGCTCCAACCCAACAGTGCACCCCCTGGATACTTGTTATTACTTTAAATATTCTACTTATTGTGTTTGTATTGAGTTGAGTTGAGTTGAGTTTATTAACAACATACATATGAATATGATAACATGATAACATGAAATTCCACAGTGTAAGATACAATAACATGAAATGTTTATGAGAATACAATGATTTTGTACAAGGTTCTTACAGCTTTGCAAGCATATATTTTACATACTTGTATCTACCTTACATAAGAACACATGTGTTATACTAGATTTAGTTTCGTTGTGATACATTCATCACTGAAAAGGCAAAAGAATGAATAAGTATGTAATGTAGACATATATGCATAGACAGAGGTTCTGAAAAAAAAAATCGAAAAAAAGTAATAGAAAAACAGAAGATAATGTTGTTAAAGGGGGAACCAAAAGTTAGCACAAGTGCTAGTCGAGAATGGTTCTCCTATTATAGCTACACGCATATTTAAGCTGCTTATTGCAAGGTCTACCCTTTGAAAGTAATTGTACTATAGAAGTATATTAAGCTAAACACTACAAATTCTTTTCATCACTAAACTTTTCTTAACAAGTGATTTTTTAGGTTTCTTCGCAATGAAGATCTTGTTCTTTCCTCTTGAACATTTTTGGGCAAACTATTCCAAAACTGTGATCCGACAAAAGATATAGAAAATGTACCATGTGTCGTTTTACATTTCGGGAGTCTAAGCATGGAATGATCTTTGCCTCTAGTCCTGTATGCATGATTCATTGGCCCATAATATTGCGTTACAGAATGTGGTAAATGTCCCTTGTGTAGATCATATACAAAGGTTGACACTGCAAGCTTATGCAGGTCAAAAACATCTAACACTCCTATAGACTGGTGAATAATGGCCTAGAACCTGTTCTTAATTGGGAAAATGTAATTGCTCTCACGGCCATTCTTTGCGCTAAAGATATACAATTTAAGTGGCTTCTGTAGGTACTACCCCATACTTCAATTCCATAAAGTATATATGATTGTATAAAGAATTTATATAAAAGCATGAGAACATGCCTTGGAACAAAGTATCTTAACTTGAAGATTAAGCCAATTTTGCGCCTAATGCATTTGTTGATACATTTAATCTGATCCTTCCACATCAAGGTCTCATCAATTTGGATACCTACAAAAGATGCTACATTTACTCTTTCTATAACCGTTTCAGAGACTGTTAACACACCTTTAACTGCAATTGGTTGTCTTGGTCCTTTAATAATCATATAATTTGTTTTTTTCAAGTTAATAGTTGATTTATTCACAATTCACCGTTTCTGTACCTCATTCAATTTTCCATTTACATCATTCATATCAATTTCTTTTGTACCTTTGGGAAACGTATGAAAAATATTTGAATCGTCAGCGAATAGTCTCAACTGAAAATAGTTACATGAGCTAGGTAAGTCATTGATGTATAATAGAAACAGTGTGGGTCCTAGCACTGATCCTTGTGGTACTCCACATGTGATCTTTCTACTACTACTGAATACTTCATTCTTGTAGCACAATACCTGCGATCGGTTTGAGAGGTAATTTTGGAACCACTGCAACACAATGCCTCTTATGCCATAATATTCTAATTTCGCTGAAAGGATGCGATGATTGATTGTGTCAAACGCCTTTTTGAAATCTATAAATATACCAAGGGTTATTTCACCTTTATCATTTGAATGTATTAATGTATTAACCAAATTGATTAATGATAATTTTGTACTGTATTTCTTACGAAATCCATACTGGTGTCTGTACAAAATTTTAGTGGACTCTAAAAAGTCCATTAGACGACCATTGACTAATTTCTCAAAAAAATTTGCAATTACTGGCAGAACCGAAATAGGTCTGTAATTACCTGGGTCATCTTTCGAACCTTTCTTGAGCTTTTGCAATCTTAAGTGCATCTGGGAAATGGCCCATTTCCAATGACAAATTAAAGATATAAGTCAATGGGGAAACAATATATGGTGCTGAGTCCTTGATCAATCTTATTGACAAATTATCATAACCATGAAACTTTGTAGCATCAAGAGCATAATTATACAATATCCATAATTTCTTCTTCTCTGATAGGTTTCCAAGCCAAAGACTTTGTGTTTCTGGCACCCAAATAATCTTGAAAACAACTGTTAGGAGACCCATTTGGTATTTGTTCGGCCAAATTTGACCCAACAGTGACAAAGTAGTTATTGAGTTCTTGGGCTATTTCATTTTCAGAGGATACAACTTTATCAATTCCACCTTGATTAATAGTTAACTTTTCTATATCCAAATGATTGTTCTTACCCTTTCTACCAATTAACACATTAATAGTATCCCAGGTCTTTGTCATGTTACTTTTATTACGATTAAAAGAATTGCAATAATATAATCTCTTTGCATTTTTAATGACTGTTACCAAAGTGTTTCGATACCTTTTATGCTTGTTTCCGTATTCGTCATGAAAATTTGAAGACCTGTAGTTTTTGTATAAGTTGTGCTTCTTCTTGATGGATTTAAGAATCACTGATGAGATCCAAGGTTTCTTTGGGCTGTTCCTTTTCTGGGATACATTATATTCTATTGTAGGTGCACGCTTATCACATATTTTCTCAAACATATCATGAAAAACTTCAAAGCTGTGTTTACATTGTCGTATCTAGATACATGTGGCCATTCAGTTTTCCCTAGATCCTCGTGAAATGACTGGGCATTAAATGACTTGTAGGATCGGGCAAATTTCTGCACAAAGACATTCGTATTTTTGTTCCCATTTTCAAAAATTACAAAAATTGGAAAATGATCTGACACATCTGTCTCAATGACACCTGAATGAATTGTATGACTGTACACATTAGTATAAATATGATCAATAATATAGACGACGTAGAATCTGTCACCCTTGTGGGTGACGAGATAATCTGTTGCAGTCCTGTACTCTCTACCATACTCAGATAATCATATACCTTTTGATTATTCGTTTGAGATATATCTATGTTGAAATCACCAAGAAGTACAATGCCCGTTCTTTTCAACATTAAGTTCCTCTAAACCATTAAGCAAGCTATTTCGAAATTGTTCAACATCAGTATTTGGTTTTCTATAAATTATTCCTATCACAGTTCACAGTTATCAAAACAATTCTGATTTATCCTCAACCAAAGACTTTCCGTGTGTTCAACATAATAATTCAGTGTAACATAGTCAGGCCCGTAGCCAGGATTTTTCAAGGGGGGGGGGTGCGGTCACTAAAAAAAACGGACCTTCGGTACCAATACCAATGATGACACACACACACACACACACACACACACACACACACACACAAGTATATATACATATATATATAATATATATATATATATATATATATATATATATATATATATACATATATATATTCTTTGGACCACCGAACTACAAAAGTTGTATAAGAATTTGCGCGCGAAGCGCGCCGCAAATTGTGAATTTTGACTGTTTTAATGACGTTTTAAAGTCTCGAGGAAATTTGTATTTTTGTCTGTTGCATGCAATCGCGTTACGGTATTTCATCTAGGAAATAGTAAAAACTCATTTTGCCAGGAAGTTGCAAAGTTTAAGCGCGCCGCAAAATTGAGAATAGCGATTTTCCTGGTGTTGTTTTAACTTTTATTTTTTTTCTATTGTATACCCGCGTTAGCAGGCCTGAAGCCAGGATTTTTAAAGGAAGGGGGGATTGCGTTAATTAACAAAACGGTCCTTTGATACTGTCCCGGGAGGGGTAGCGACAATTAAAGGTGGACACCATGCTCATACATAGACTTTCAAAATGGCCCCTAAACGAGTAATGATCATATGATTTTTTCGGGCCTTAAAAACAAGTATTCCTTAAATGTTTCCTGCACCCTAAAGAAGTACTTCATCATGATTGAACAATATACCATTTTCCCAAATTTCGGCCTTTTTGATACCCTTTGATTATATACGCTCGTACATCACACTTTCCATCTAATCCGTGAGAAAAAAACGACCCCTATTACGCGTTTTCTTTAGCGAGTATGGTCACGGTGTCCACCTTTCAGTTGGAGTTTTCCATCCCATTGGATGCTGTTTGGAAGATGAAACATTCACTTTACTATACAGTATATATCAGCCGTTGGTATGCGAGTTTGTCAAAAACGAAAATAAATAAGAAAATTTTTAAAACAAAATGAATTGTTAATGTGAACCATTTATATTTTGCCTCCTTGTGGTAGGATATTTCCAGCATTTCCGAACTTTCAAATAATCATTTTAATTTAATAATATTAAAGGTAGTAGATCCGATTCGCAAACATCTCCAATATCAATCAAATGTCATATTAACCCTATAAAGCCCAAGGGGGGGGCACATTGTGCCCCCCTACCAGATTTTCGTTTGCCACTCCTTCGTCCTTAAACCGATTTCAACCAAATTTGGTGAATTTTCCTAAAATCTTATTGCGAACATTTTGATATATAATTTAGCTATATTTGATGTTGCTGGTTGCCATGGCAACCATAAACTGACAACCATGTAAGTCAGATTTTGTATCTTTTTTCTGTTCCCATTTCATTTTACAGCATTACAGTGTATGAAATAGGTGTTTCTTGGCTGAAATTTGTTGAAGAAGCAAAATTTGAAGTAATCATGGTCCTGGAAAGTTTTTCTAATTATTTCCTTTGTTTTTATGTGACAAAGGCATAAAACAATAGATATAATAGAGATAATTGAAAGCAATAATATTTTCTACAGATTGCCCTTATATTTTGAGTTATTTTGATTCCTTCACCCAAGTTATGCCTCTAATATTATTATTTTATCATATTTTCGATTTGCAATCTCAAAATTCCACTATTATGCAAATATGAAATGTCATAACTATACATGTACCCATCCCAAACATTTCATCTCAGGTCTCATAATGTATCGCTATGTTGATATGAATAGTGCCCCCATGTGGTGACCTTGACAAATTTCAAACATAACAAATAATAAAATTCCACTTGCTTATCATTTGTGGCAAATATGAAAATGATTGGTCTATAATTAGACATATATAATGGGGATAAAGAAATTATACCGAAAAATCATGTTTTTAGCATATTTCCTGTGTATTTCTTTATATTTTTGTAAATAGCGCCCTCCATGGGTGACCTTGTGAAAATTCAAATGTACGGTCATGTAGAGTATGAGTTACTCTACCCACATGCCAAATATGACGATGATACATCAAATAATAAAAAAGTTGTATAGGGGGGGCACAATGTGCCCCCCCCCCCTTGGGCCTGCGAGGGGTCAAAATAGCTTGGGCTTAATAGGGTTAACCATTATGCTAAGGAGGTTTTCTTTGTGAAATTTGGAGGTCAGTGAAATTCAAAAATTAAACATCCGTTAGCCATTGGAAGAAGTTGAGTGCAAATTCAGACCTCAGGCTTAGTGCTCAGATGTTTTCCTATTTGATTTGATCTGTCTTACTGTGCACACTAAGATACATACTGGAATGGTTATTTCTTATTTATTAAATTATAGTAGCATATCATTCCTTTACAACATTATTTCAGTTGATTACCTGTGTACAACACGTGTATATAAGCGCCCGATTGCAGACAGCAGGTGGCAAGGTGACCGTTGCAACTACTTACATTATTACCACCTCCGAAGGAAATGCACCAGTCCGACTACAGCCATCATCGAAAAATGAGATGGAATGTGGAATGTATTTGGTCGTTTTTGCTCCCAAACTTAACAGTTATGTTGTCAGTAAGGCTGCTACGTATCTAGATAATGTCTCACATACAACTGTATTTGGATATTGCGTTGAAAATGATATTTGGCGAGAAACATATGAAATCACAGGAATTCACACTGCTGACAACGGCAGACAGTGAAGGTCAACGGCTCAAATTTTCGTTGGTAGTCTCGTCACGTGATAGTTCTGTATGGATTGTACACGTTCCCTATGACAGCAATTTTGAATGGGTAGTCTAGCTTTACTGCAAATTTGCGTCAGGACTGCTCAACCAATGGACAAGATTCTTATGTCACAAAAATGGGCAGAACCTCTACTTTCTGAAACCGTGCGCCCCAAGTTTGTGCGATCTTCCGTTCTCGAGATATCCCGTCTGGAAGAATTGCAAGACGGCAAAATATGCTCAAATTCGTCAAATTTGGACTGTTCGCCATACACAATTCTACTCATAAGGTACTTTTCTGATCCAATTTGCGTCACTGCTACAAATGTTACAATAAAGATATATACACACAAATAATCCCTAAAGTATCCACTTTCAGAATCCGGGCGCCCCAAGTTTGCTTCTTAAACAGTTTAAAAGTTATGGCAGATTTTGTGGAAAAATGCGTCGATTTTTGACCCGTTTTTATACGTGTTGTAGCGTTCGCGCGGAAGCGCGGCTTCGCAGATGACCGAAAGTTTTCAATATGTAATAGCTCGCACAAATTGATACATAACATTTGTGTTTGTGTGCATGGGGACGATCCGATGGTTCATACAACAAAAGGGTTTCGTACAATTATTTTTAACATTGTTAGACGTACTCTTCCACATTTACGTAGCATATAATGTGTCTTTATATTTATTTGGATTGTTATCTTGAGAATTGCTAAAAACCGTTATTATGAAAAAGTGGACCTTTCAGAATTTGGGGGGGGGGGGTGCGTACGCACCCGACGCACCCCCCTGGCTACGGGCCTGATAGTTAAGCATCTTATGAATATAAGCTCCTACTCCTCCACCCCTCTCCTTTCCCTGGCGGCAATTGACCTCCAAAACATAATCCTGCAGTGGTAATGTGTTAACATTACATGTACTAACGTTCCAAACTTCAGAAAGTGCAATAATATCAAATTTGAATTTAAGGCTGTGATCATACAATAATTGCAGTCAACTTATATTTCTACTTAAAGACCTAACATTGACATGAGTGATACTAAGAGAGTTCTCATTTATTTTATTTATTTCATTATCAAAATCACTGGGACATAATTTGTATTCATGAACTTCCAAAGTATTGACTTCATTTTCTATCATTACTTATTGGGTTGGAGTTTATCTTAAATTGGGATTAACAAGGTCACAGGCTATACTATAAAGTGAAGTTTGAAATCACCATAGGAGACATCATCAAAACCCACATCAAAGAGATCATCCGGGTTCTTGATGATCTTTGTCTCTCCGCTTGTTAGTTTGCAAGACACGTTCCCGTACCTGCTTGTGGTTGATTTGACATTTGGGGCCGTCTTTACCTTCATGAGGATTGAATGCCGCATTGCCGTCAAGTCTTCATTGATGTATACCCCCTTCATGTTGTCCTTCCCTTTAAGTCCGAAACGGGCAGCATACAAATTGTCTCTTTTCCTCCTTGCTGTGAAGCGGAGAACAGTTTGTCTGCTCTTCCCTCCTTCACTCTTCTTGCCAAGTCGGTGACAAGAAGATATGTCCTCAGGGCGTATCTCCACACCAGCTTCCTTGGCCACTTTAGCAACACTTTCAGCAAGCTGGTCCTCCGTCTCCTCCTCAGCCTCAGGGATCCCAGTCAGCCGAAGGTTGTCTCTTCTCAGCTCCTGCTGAATTTCATCTTGCTGGAACTGTATTTCGCAGCAAATGTGGATTTATGGCTTCCTTGATGGTGTTGAGACAAGCCTCCTTGACCACCTGCACTATTTGGGGTAGTAAAGCTTTAAGCGCTGTTTTCACTGCCTTATCTATGAGCTGAGTGATCTGGCTGCCTGCTGCCCCACCCTCACATAGCTCTTCACACAGACCACCTAGATTAAGCTGTATGTCCCTGTTGCTGGATGCTCTCTGGCCTCCCTCAGCTGTCATTCCTCTCTCCCTCTCCACCGCTTGGTCAACTCCCGGGTGGGCAATGAAAGGCCGCCTTTGAGTTGGAATTTGGTCTTGCGGTTTAGGACTGCTGCTAGGCAGAAATTTCCCTGGCATATTCTTCTTGCTTCGATCAGGCGTGTTGGCAGGAACTCACAGTAAATGCAATATGTGGGACTTGAGTTCAAAAATGACACCAAGATCAGCAAAGATGTTGTCCTGAGAATGCTCCTTATCTCTTGCGACAGATAGTGCCAATGAAATCAAACCACACCAAAACAGTCTACTTTGTGTCCAGTAGACAAAGGTGATATTTATTACTTGATGAAAAACTTGAAAAAGAACAAGAAGATGATAAATCCAGAGAGCCTTGTAACACGTGACACATTGCAATTTTGGTAACGTCATATTGCCCTGCTCTGATTATATTATTGCTTGACACATTATCCCAGCGTGAAGAATAACATATGATTATTTTAATATTTTTGATTTGTCCCTTTTTATGGATTAACATTTTTTTTTCTTTTTTCCTCTTACGGTTTAAATATACTAAATTTCACATTTATTTGAATTGATCTAGGCAAAGGAATGTACTAAAATCTGAAATTTTGGTGTTTTGATACATATAGATTATTTCATTTTTTTTTGTTTCAAGTATAATGAATACTGCAGTCTCCCCGATAGTTGAGAACGTTCCAATTCGATCATGATCGTCCGCTCATTGTTTATGATGTTGAGTGTAGCTTTTTTTTTTTCTCTCAACCTAATTTGACACATCATAATGATGTATCTCTGAATGATTTTTTTAAGGTATTACATTGAATGATTGAGTGTTTTGTATTGTTTAATTTTGGATAGGTTAATCTGACTGTAATCGTCCCCCATACATAAATCAGGTATTTGAATAATGTATCCTCATGGTAAGAATCGATAGGCACTGTTACACCCCGAATTAAAATCGATCAAGGAATATTATGTCGCAACTATGCTGTGAGATTGGAATATCTGTTCTGTTTTTGTTTTTTTCTTATGGTCGAAGTGTGACTTTGTTCTTTTCTTGTCTTTTTGCAAAGTGTTATTTCCTTTATATCTTATCTTATGGCCCAATTTACTCATCAATTTAAAGAGTTGCCCAGTAACCACGCTCTGATATACAAACGACCAAGCTCGATATCTTCATCAATACCCTAACTTGCAATCGATTGTGGATTTTTTTTTTAATTTTTGTTTTAATCGTATGGCTCGATGTATTAATCAAGTTAAAGGGTTATTCAGTAACCACGTTCTGATTTGCAACCGATCATGATTTAATGTTATTATCGAAACCTTAACGTGTCATTGATCGTAAAATATCTAGCTATTTATTATTTTTTACGAGACGTGAATACCGTTATTTTGTTGTTGATTTTTTTTTCTTTTATTGTCTAGATATTGAAATTGGTTTATTTAAGTATAGAATAGTGTTATATTTTCCTAGTTTTTCTATGAATTAACCGATTTATTAAGTTAGTAATTATGTTTGAATAATATCTCTCTTTGCATTTATACAATCTCTGTACTGATATTGATATTTGTTTTATTTTTTGTGTTGTTTTAAATATAGTTGTAATGTTAATAGATTGGAAATATGCAGTAACCCTGACACTACACATAAATCCTGTGCTTATTTTAATGTTTGTGTTTGTAATAGATTAGGACATTTTCATAATATGCCTCTTAGGCAATAAAAGATTAGGATATACTTATGATTGATTTAATAAGAAATATTATTATTATTATTTTTTCTTTTTTTGATATCCTTCTTTTTTCTCTGTCCCATAATAATTTTGATTTTATGAGATTTGATTACAAGCCTTTTTTCAACATTTTTTTTTTTCTTTTCGTTGCTTCCAGGAAAGATCTGTTATCAATAATTGTACGTAATAATGGTACATTAACTTCGTGTGTGTGTGTGTGTGTGATAGTTATTGATAGGTAATGAAAGTACCAATGAAATTAGTGAACGGTACAAATTCTAAGATTGTAGTTTGAACATAAGGTTATTTTACTCCTGTGCTCCTTTGGAGAGACTGATGTGACTCCTTAAATTGATAGATGTGTAAGTCCCTTTATGACGTTGTTGTGTATGAGTATGTGTGTGCGTATGTATATGAACGTGTGGGTGTGTGTGTTTGCGTGTATGTGTGTGTATGTGTTTGTATGCATGTGTTTGTATGTACCATGTGTGTGTATGTATGTACACTCTTTCTTTTCATCCCCTCTTCTTCTTTCAACAGGTTAGTACTAGGTGTTTCAAAAAACATTTCCCACTTTTGATTACTAATAATTCAAAAACTATATATCAGATAACACTGTCATTGATATGAATGATAGCTGAATAGTGTACAATTTGGTTGAAGGTGGTTTAAATATGAAAGCATAAATAAGTTTCATGAAATCCATGATTAATTTCACTGTTAGGTTCCAGACTTTGCTCTATTTTCAACCCTCTGTACAAAATTTCACTTTGCACAGGGGTCAATGGGTGTGTATGGGAGTGTGTGGTTAACACCCTGACAATGGTCCTGAACAATGGCCAGGGTTTGAATGCTTCATTATTCATTCATGAGAAATTCCACTATCACAGCTAGTCTTTATTCAGCCTCTGGCAGTATCTGTGTAAAGTCAAACGCCTGTCGATACTGTCGTTGAGTCGCGTCAGTGCTCTCCCTACTTCTGAAAAAAAAAAATTACAATGAATACCTTCTGTTCTATTGTAAACGTGGTGGCAGGAAGTAAAGAAAATCGATTAGAGTATACACTTGTATATATGGAGCCTCGAATAAATCTACTCTGAAACAAATCGCCCCAATGATAAATGCTGCTGAACTCTTTACAAAAAATGATCTCTTTTTATCGAAAAAGCGAAAAATTTGTCAGACTATTTAATTAGTAGACATTTTTATTAAAATGAGGAACTTTAGATCATTTATGCTTATTTATATCCCAAATTTAGTGATATGTCGGAAGCAAAATTTGAAAATGATTGCCAGCTGGAATGAAATGTGGTGTTTGCAAACACTTTACCGTGCATGAATTCAGACTATCAGTGCCCAGGGCAATCCACATGAATTATTGATTAAGCATTCATGTGCCAGGGAGTGCCAGACTGACGCCTATAGTCAACAGGTGGTTCAGGCATGTCTATTGTTCAGGGCCATTGTCAGCACACACTCACATACACATTATTGGTTCCTGTACGAAGTTCAATTTTTGTACAGAGGGTTAAAATTTGACCAAAATGTGAAACCTTGCTTCAAAATCAATCTTAGATTTAATGAAACTGATTTATGCTTTCACGTGCAAATTACCTTCAACCAAATTGTACACTATCCAGCTATTACTCATATCAATGACAGTTTTATCGAATGAATAGTTTTTGAAATGTTTATGATCAAAAGTGGAAAATGTTTTTTGAAACACCTAGTAGATTTCTCTTTACAGGACGTGCGGAGTGGTTTTGTAACGACCGTCAGGGCATTCCAACATTGAATCGATTTAATGGCTGATTCGATATTTGATTTTGACTTCAGTCGTTTGAATGAACAGGATTTTCATGATTTGTTTGTATTTGATTCAAATAATCAGAATGCCACTGCTTCACTGTCATTTGACAACCTAATATCCAAAGATATTAATTTTCATACAAATGATATTTTTTATGATAAATTTCAAGATATTTCTTCACCATATGTTACTGTTAATCAATTAAAGTCCAAAGATGTTAGCGAAAAGTTCTCCCTGATGCATATGAATATAAGAAGTTTAAATAAAAACATTGAAAATTTGCGTATTTTTGTAGATGATTTTATAGTCTCATTTTTTTCTGTAATTGGGCTTACAGAAACATGGCTCACTGATAATACTGCCTCTTTATTTAATCTCCCAGGATATCATTTGATAAATAGCGACAGATATAATAGAAGTGGTGGGGGTGTTTCCTTCTATGTTAAATCCAATTTTGATTTTTTTCATTCGAAAAGATATCTGTTGAATGGAAAGTTTTGTTGAATCCTTATTTATAGAAATCAAAGTGCCTCATCGGAAAGATATTTTATCAGGCCCCCTGATGCTAATATAGAATTATTTTTGATTATTTTAATGAATTATTACAAGGTCCTTCAGTTTTGAATAAGGAATGTTATTTAATGGGTGACTTTGATATTGACTTAAGTAAATGTAATGATTCTTACTATCCCGAGGAATTTCTCAATATTATGCTCTCTGCATATTTCTCACCCTTGATTTCAAAACCAACCCGTGTAACAGAACAATCTGCCACTTTTATAGATAATAATTTTTTTTGTAATGTAAACCCCCTTCCTGATTCTGCTACTATACTTACGGATATATCTGATCATTATGCTTTTCATATGTGTTCATCCTTACAGTTAAAGACTAAAATACATCAGAATTATGAAAGAAGGCGTAAGTTTACACCTCAGAATATAGCCCGGTTTCAAGAATCTTTGATGGGAATTGACTGGTCTGACTTATATGTGGTGCAAGATACGAATGTAGCTTATGAAATTTTTATAAATAAGATTGTTACTTTGTTAGATACACATATTCCATTAGTTAAAAAGAAGTTTGATAGTTGTAAACGTGATCCAAGATTGCCATGGGTGTCAAAGTCATTATTACGTTCAATTAATCGTAAAAATAATTTGTATTTTGTAAGTAAGGCTAAAAAAACACAGCAATCCCGTGATAAGTATACTGCATATAAAAATACTCTCACTATGGTATTGCGTAGAGAAAAAAAGGAATTATTATATGAGAAAATTAGATTTGTTTAAAAATGATATGCGCAATACTTGGAAATTGATAAATGAAACATTGAATAAGCATAAGGAAAGAAATGTTATTTCTAATATTAAGAATGATGGATTTGAAATAAAAGATTTACGTATGATAGCAGAAATGTTTAATTCACATTTTTCAACTGTTGGCCGGAATCTTTGTGCAAATATTCCGTTGTCTACTAAAGAATGCTATGATTATCTGGACGTAGGTAATCAAAATTCAATCTTTTTTCCCCCTGTAACAGTTATGGGATTTTAGATATTGTTCATAATTTACCTTCTAAAAGAAGTTCTGGTTATGATGATATTGATAATATACTGTTAAAAAATATAATACCTTATATTGTTGATCCTTTGTTTCATACTTTTAATTTATCAATATCACAAGGGCAGGTACCAGACGTTATGAAAATATCAAAAATAGTTCCAACAGACCTATTTCACTTTTACCTAATATATCTAAACTATTAGAAAAGATAATATATTCTCGAGTTATAGATTTTTGAAATAGAAATAACATTTTGTCAAAATATCAATTTGGATTTCGCAAGAAACATAGCACAGCACATGCAATATTATCTTTCACTGAAAAAGTATCTCGAGCAATTGATAAGTTTCAACATAGGCCTACTGCAGGAATCTTCCTGGACCTTTCCAAGGCCTTCGACACGATTAACCACGACATTCTTCTTTGTAAACTTAATCATTATGGTATACGTGGGAAGGCCTTGGAGTGGTTCAGAAGCTATTTGAAAGACAGAAACAATTTGTTTGTATAAACAATGAAAAATCCTCTTTGCGCTCAGTTGATTGTGGAGTTCCACAAGGAAGTATACTAGGGCCGTTACTTTTTATTATCTACATCAATGATTTTCCAAAATCTCCAAATGTTCTTTCTTTTATATTATTTGCAGAGGATTCTATTTTTTTCTTTTCCTATTCAAATCCTCATACATTAGTTGATGTCATGAATATAGAATTGAACAAGATAATGCAATGGCTAAGAGCAAATAGATTATCGCTTAATTTGCAGAAAACAAATGTGATGTTGTTTAGTAATACCCTTGATAAATTGCCACATGATATAATTTTTTAAAATGAAGTGATAAAACGGGTCTATTCTGTTAGATTTCTTGGTGTAACTGTAGACAGAAAGCTTTCTTGGAAACAGCATATAGATTGTATATGCCGCACTATTTCCAGTAACATAGATGTAATTAATAAAGTAAAGTTTTTTTTTTTGTTAAAAAGTTGCTAATGTTATATTCAACGTTAATTTTATCTTATTTAATGTATGGAATTATAGTATGGGGAAATACACATTCAACTTATTTGGATAGATTATTTTTGTTACAAAAAAAAAACACTTCGAGTAATATGAAATGCCTCCAAATATTCCCATACTGACGGATTATTTGTGGAGAATAATGTTTTGAAAGTAAGGAATTTGTATTATTATTATTACCTTGGTCAATTTATGTACAGTTCGTATAATAATTCACTTCCTTTAGTTTTTGAAAATATGTTTAATAAGAATAGAAATATTCATAAATACCCCACTCGTCAAACACATGAATATCATTTGCCCCTTACCCGAACTCTATTTACAAAATCCACGTTTACTTACAGTGGCCCAAAATTTTGGAATTCCCTCGAGAAAAATATAAAAGATTCCATCAGTTTGAAATCATTCTCTAGTAATTTAAAGAAATATTTGATTAGCTCATAATATGAGCTAATGTCCCCCATGATTAGTTTGACTGGAATTGTTGTTCTTTTTTCTTCACCCTGCATCGAGAATGTTGACCTGCCCTTCGCTCTCTCTACTCCCCTTCTCCCCCTCCAGCCCTCTCTTTCCCTACTCTCTTCTGTGTGTGCACAATGTATGTGGATGCATACATGTGTGTGTACGTGCGTGTGTGTGCGTATGTGTATGTGGGTACGTGTGTGTGCTTGTGTGTATGTGTATGTGTGTGTGTATGTGTGTGTGTATGTGTATGTGTATGTGTATGTGTATGTGTATGTGTGTGTGTATGTGTGTGTGTATGTGTATGTGTGTCTGTATGTGTATGTGTATGTCTATGTCTATTCTATGTCTATGTCTATGTCTATGTCTATGTGTATACATGTGTATACTTCATTAAACCATCCAATTCGATTGAATGAAAACTGTATACAAGTTGTACTTTCAATGATTAGCTTGTACGGTACATGTATCGTTGTATTAGAAGAAAGTCATATATAATTAATGTATTGTAGTAATGTAACGTAAGTGAGGAGACTGCAATCTACAAGTTCGCTTTTTAGCAGCCCCTCAATTTCCACTTCCATGAAGTTCTTTTAAGAACCAATATGTATTATTATGTTCCAATATATGTAATCATGTCAAAGTGTATTACCTGTGTTTGATTGGAAATGACAATTAAAAAAAAAAAAAAAAAAAAACATGCATGTGAACATGCGTGTGTGAAATGAAATGAATGAATGTTCGATTAAACATTGCTGCAATGGCGGAATTTTCATTGGCTGTTTCGGGAAACTAATTCTGTATGTGAAAATCAGTTTTATCTCATTTGTTGTCTGTGGAACAATTACTATTTCTTGGCTTATCATGATATTACAACTGGAAGTTGCAAATAAAGAGAGATTAAAGGGTATGATGGTAAACAGTAAAACTGTTTACTAATTGGTGCGATGGCATCTTCCATCAACAACCTCCTCACCATCGGCATGGAGCGGAGGCTGGAGGAAGTGGGGGGATGAGAGGAGATCTCATTGGTGGTGGTGGTGGAGATGATGGATGGATGCTGGTAGTCCGGTTGCTCTCGTTGTTATTTCCGATGATGATGATGATGATGATAGTTGTGGTTGTTATGATGACAGCCAATCTACAGGCAGTAATGTACTGTAGGAGGAGGAGTTGATGATGATGATGATGATGATGATGATGATGATGATGATGATTGCGGGGATGATAATGATATGTGACAATTGCTGTAATGATCAATGTAGACAGTGTTGGAGGGAAAGGTGGAGATGGTAATGATTATTTATGATGATTATGATGATGATGATGATGATGATGATTGCGGGGATGATAGTAATATGTGACAATTGCTGTAATGATCTATGTAGACAGCAGTGTTGGAGGGAAAGGTGGAAATGGTAATGATTATTTATGATGATGATGATGATGATGATGATGATGATGATAATAATAATGGTTGCTACTGTGACCAAAGTCTATAGACAGTAGTGGAGTAGGGTAAGATGATGGGGATACCAGAGGAAGCTAGTGATGATGAAGATGAAGATGACAGGGAAAGGAATGATGTTTCAGCAATGATACATTCCTCACTGGTAACATGGGGAGGAGGCCAAAGAGGGGAATGATTGCTTGAATTTGCAAATGATTACTCGTAAGGTGATCATGATGACGATGTGACAATCATGCAATATAGTTTGTATGCCAACCAAATTCGAGAAACGGAAGGAATCATTGGTAAACTCAACCGTAATATGCAATAAATAAACAAGAGGAGATGATGAAATGTATGAATAATGATGACGATGATGTTGATGTTGACGATGACACAACGACGATGATGATGATGATGATGATGATGATGATGGTGGTGGTGGTGGTGGTGGTGGTTGATATGGACACTTAACACCAGAGATACAATGTAAATAAAACGCAAGTCAAAAGCACTAGACACTATAAACTCTTCATTCACTCATTCACATTTGTCTCCACAAGTAGAAGTTTATTTGAAGCAAATTTTGTTTTCATTACAATTCGACCTACACATTTGTATCTCCAATATTGTTCACCTCTGGTACTGAAAGGGAAAAAAAAAATTATAGCTTCTCACGAATTCTTAGACATTTCTCACTGGGATGTAATTATATTTTAAGTTTGTTTTGAAAGGCACAAATACATTCGCTGTTTCTGTCTTTTTTTGAATCTTGATATTTTGAATGTGCATATTGTGTCTGGAATAATAACACAATACACACACACATTGATGATTTGCAGTAATATGATATTTCAATATTTCACTCACAATTTGATTTAACCATAGTCACTACACTTGCGTTGATCCAATTGATTCAAAGAAAATGTGAATTCCTATTGTGTGAGGAAAATTAGTGAAAGGACAAAACAGAAGATGAAAATGTTGTGACAGTTTCAGATATTATTTTTTAGTTAGATATCTTCTATGGGTTTTCACCTATTTCCCACATCAAATGCCAAAATAAAGATGTATACGACAACAAGGCAAGTCAAATACAACAAATAACAAAGAAGAGTTGCTGAACAGAAATTATTATTTATGTTTCGAATTTTTCCCCCTTTAGTTCAAGGAAATCAAGAATTAAAGAATATTCACGTGAATCATCTTTGTATTGGCATTGTTGCTCTGGCGGGATGTTGTGTGTATGTTTGTTACTAAACTTAGTAGTTTAATGGGAAAGGGTTGGGTGTTTTTGTGTTTGTCTTGAGTAATGTATTGTATTCACATCGATGGCTTTGAGTGATGTGAATGTGTAGTGTTAATAAACTTGTTTCGTGATTTGATGATGTGTTTCACTGACAGTTCACTGAAGTACTCCCATGTCAAAATGATAATGATTTGATTTGATATTAATTTGAAGATCATAATATCAGAAATAATCATGCAGATAACTCAACTGCCTGTGTGCCCATATTTACGACTATAATATTACTCATAATGAATGGTTTAACAATGGATTGCGCAAAATGATTAATGCTGCTGTCTCTATATTCGCAACGATTGACTTCTGAAGATGATAAACTAACGGAGATTTGACCTATAATATCAGAATTTATCGATTGCATTTTTCGTAATAATGCACTGACTGTATTTATGATTAATTCATTGTTTGTTGAAATGTATGCACATGTGTGAATACCCTTCAATTTAATGTGTTTATATAGCTCAATGATACTTTTTTTTTATTTTAACAACATTCTTTTATTATTATTGATTAGACCTGGCTGAACTTTTCTGATCCATAACTTTGCCTGATTTCTGTTCGAACATAGATCCGTCTTTCATTTCATGTTATTCCTCCATTTTTTTCTTTTTTAATCTTGTGTCCAAATGCATTGCATGCACACGAAAAAAACATAGTGTATACAAGTATAGTGCATGAGGGCGCCCTACTAGTTGTTTCCGTTATTGTAGCAGTTTCCTTTGATGCTAGTCATAGATAGCCTGTTGCTGTGTGTAACCATTTTTCCTTTTTTTCCGAACTTTATTCTTAATATGACACAAAACATTCTTCACGAGCCTATTTTTCAAAAAAAAAAATTCTGTGACAAGAATTCATATAGAGCCACTTTTGGCACCCCATGATAAAGTGGAAAATGACACCAATCTCCCTCCTCCACCACCCCCCCCCCCCCCCCCCCCCCCCCCCCCCAAAAAAAAAAGGGGCGGGAAGAAGGCAGATGAACAACAACAACAACAAAATCTGTTATCTTGAGGTTCCCTTTCAGGAGACAATATAAAAACAGAAGAAATAAAAAAAACTCATGCTGACAAATAGAACAACGACTTTGATTGACAGAGAAAAACCCATATGCAAGAATTTGATGAACACATAACAAATGGACAAAAACACTGACTCCCATGAACACTGTCCATCAACTAATCAATCACTAATGATAATTTGGATGATGAAACATGACATAAACCAGTCCTGAGAAATTATTATTATTTAAGATTCGTAGCTTCAAATCCTGCTCGAGTACGTACGCCAATGATTTTTTTTTTTAATTTTTTTATCATGGCTACTACTAAAACACTAATCAATTCAGTGGTTATTTACGTCGATGTAGGGCAATTTGTCAATCAGTTGCATTAAAAACACCTCGACGGAAGAATTTAATGAATTCGAACATCCGCCTTCGTTGCAAAGACGTGTTCATTTTGATACATTTTCTTTTCCAGACTTTCATTGATTGTCGAACGTTGGTACGGCTTGAGTTTACACATGAGTAAAATGTAACGCTTGAGACGTTTCCTTTTTTTTTTTTTTTTTTTTTTTTTTGGTCAACCTTTACAACATTTTATATTGGAATTGGGGAAGTATGCGATTGTATTTCATGTGATTCGCAGATTTCGTTAATTAATGCAACCGAAATGACAAAACTGCATGGTGAAATAAATCGAAATATCGCGCTCAAGGTAATTGATGCCCCCCCCCCCCCCCATTTTGAACACGACAGTGTTGGACAGATGACAATGACTGATTCTTACTATGCAGTGTGAAGCCTGGGAGGCAATTGTCGTGAAGAATGTCCTTGGCAGGTTCACCCCATTGATACTGGCAGATGTAAGATGTGGCAGACGACACAGAAATTCAGCCAAGTTTGCTGCTGCTGACTCTGAGATGAATATTCCCACTGACAAGTAAGACGGTTTACTTATGTTCAATTGGCTTATCTGTAAAAAAAAGAAAGAAAAAAAATCAGTCACAAATCTCTAAACTCTACCGAACCATTTTCCTTTGTCTATTTCTGTATCTCTCTCTCTCTCTCTCTCTCTCTCGCTCTCTTTTGAATTTTCTGAGCATTGGTAACGTATCATACACGTTTCTATGTTACAAATTAGTTACGTATTATGGTGTGGAAAAAAGATAACGAAATAGAATCCACTAAGTTGTGTATTTGTTACGATCTTCGCTGTGAAACATAATATCTAATAATATCTAACAGTTTCTAGCGTAAATGAGAAGGATTCTTCATTTACAAGAAAAACAATCAAACAAAATCACAACGTCTATTATTGAGTTACATTATTAAGCAATGCTATGTGATATGGGATTCTTGTAGCAAAGGTAACATTCTCTATGACTAATCGTCAATGACAGCAGCATGGAACAATGTAAAACCTGGAGAGAATAAACTAATTGACAAACAATAGGAAGGTGTATCATTGTTACTGTATGACTGGACGTCCTCGTAGAGTCATAGACACATGAGTAATCTTCACGTTACAATATATTGTTTCCGTCTAGACTCAAATAATGAGTTGTGACTTTCGGATGCCGATCACTGCTCCTCAGCCTTTTTTTTTTTTTTTTTTTTTTTTTTTTTTTTTGGGGGGGGGGGGGGGGGGGTATTTGCCAGCGAGGAAGTGATCACAAATACTTATCACATTTTCGCACACAGAGTCGTCCAGTGTCATTCTCGGTTAGAATATCTTTTAGTATCTTTACTCTAGGCTATTCCATTTTATCGTAAATGAAGGATTCAATGTGCCGCATTAGCATTGTGAAGTCGCACACGTAGCGTGCAGTGTTTGGGATTCCAAGATTTCAATGTACAGTGTACTGTACGAGAAACAAAACTCATGATCCCGATCATCTTAATAAAAAGAGTTTTACCGGTCTATGATATAAATATGGTTATTATTTAGGCCTTGTACGCTCCTTTAAGACGTGAAATTGCTACAGCCAGTGATGTCGTTGGTTGTTTTTAAAAACTAATTTGCTGTAAAGATCAAAGATCCTGACATACAACGTAAGCTATGTATTTGCATCATATGGGCACAATGAACTTATACACGCATACACACACACACACACACACACACACACACACACACACACATACACGCACACTCACACATTTTGTGAACGAATGGTACAGTGAAATCGAGGTCCACGCACTCTCGTACGTCCACTGGATGCAAACATTTAAATCACTCAAAAATATCTACCTATTTATCAGTAATAATTATAATGTCATGTGTTTATTCTTAACAAAACGATTACTTTTCTGTTTCATTAAAAAAATACATTTACTTATTTGAAGCCAAAATTAACATAAATCATTAGTTTTGTATAGTTCTTTCATTTATTATAAATGAAAAAAAATAAATTGAATTGAATTTACTAAAGTCTTTGTTAACCCGACACATGTATGTGTGTCTGTGTGTGTGTGTTTTAGTTTGTAACGATATCATTTTTCTTCTCCCTTCCTATTAAACTTCCTGGGAATAGTACAGCGCCACCTGCACAAAGTTATCGCATCAAGGGAGCCCTCACTGACCTCTCTTTCAATCTCCTTCTCCCTTCGTCCCTTTCTCTCCCCCCCCCCCCCCCCCCCTGCTTGTGCAATGTTTGTCTCATGGCAAAAATTCCACAATGAAACTTGTCTGAGAGAAACATTGTATCATTAGTAAAGAAAATAATGTGTAAAGACAACCGGATAACGGGAAAAAACGCATGGTACTTGATTTCCATACTTTTGTTACTGCGTGAAAAGGGTTCATGGTCTATTCTTTCGTTTATACATTGAATTTCATAATGCTGAATTTGGAGGACTGGAGTTACAAATAAAGTTATGTCAATGTCAAGTGAAACAGGATTGATTTGCTAAAGGCGTCAATACACTACCCTACAATACAGACTCTTTTTCATCTTTATCGAAACAAAAAATCATTCCTCTCCCAACACTGCATCATTCATATCAAATATATTCAAATACTACATGTACAAAGCTGACATGTTGATGCTAAGGAGGCGGCTGTTGAGAGGAAACTATCGGACAAGTAGGCGCATTCCAGTCTGAACTTAGAAAGGCGTGGCATAGTACACACCCATTGGGCGAAGTCTTCTCCCAACGAGGAGAGCTTAAGGATGTCATTATCATGAAGACGTAAGTCCAGATCTTCAATCTGAAGAAAATAACGGAATCGAAATTTCGATATAAAAAAAGAGAGATGAATGAATGGTGTGAAAATCGCAAAAAGAAATATTTGAATACGCAAAAAAAAAAGACAACTGTAGAGGTGTTATACCCGTTACTATATGTTACAAATTAGTAAACTTATTCTCTTTGGAAGCTGACAACGAGAAAGAATCCACAAAGTTGTGCATTTCTTACGATCCTCGCAGTGAAACACATCGAAATAATAACAACCAGTTTCTAGCGTAGATAAGAAGGATTCATCAATACACACAAAAGAAAAACAAACAAACAACAAATAAACAAACATCACAACGTCTAGTATTGAGTTACATTATTGAGCGATGCTATGTCAATATCAAGAGAAACCGGATTGATTCGCTAAAGGTGTCACTACACTACCCTACAATACAGACTCTTTTTCATCTATATCGAAAAAAAAAAGAATCATACCTCTCCCAACACTGCATCACTCATATCAATTATATTCAAATACTGCATGTACATACCTGACATGATGATGATAAGGTGGCGGCTGTTGAGAGGAAACTATCAGTCAAGTAGGCGCATACCAGTCCGAACTTGGAAAGACGTGGCATAGTACACACCCATTGGGCAAAGTCTTCTCCCACCGAGGAGAGCTTTAGGATATCATTATCATAAAGATGTAAGTCTAGATCTTCAATCTGAAGAGAATAACGGAATCGAAATGTGGAAATAAAAAAGAGAGATTAATGACTGGTGTGAAAATCGCAAGAAGAAATATTTGAACACGCAAAAAAGGCCATTGTAGAGGTGTTATTCTCTATGACTTATCGTCAATGACAGCAGCACGAAACAATGTAAAGCCTGGAGAGAATAAACTAATTGACAGATGATAGAAAGGTGTATCGTTGTTACTGTATGACTCGACGTCTTTGTAGAGTCAAAGACACCTGAGTAGCCTACGCGTTACGGTGATTGTTTCCGTATAGATTAAAACAATGAGTTTTGACTTAACAATTGCAAATTACTGTTCCACCGCCTTGCTTTTTGTGGTCTTTGCCAGCGAGGAAGTGATCACAAATACCTATCACATTTTTGCACACAGAGTCGTCTAGTGTCATTCTCGGTTAGAGTATCTTTACTCTATTCCATTTTATCGTAAATGAAGGTTTCATTGTGCCGCACTAGCATTGTGAAGTCGCACACGTAGCGTGCAGTGTTTGGGATTCGAAGAATTTAATATACAGTGTACTGTACGAGAAACAAAACTCATGATCCCGAACATCTTAATAAAAAAAGAGTTTTATCGGTCTATATATATGTGACCGTGCACCTCAAAACGAACATAAAGTCGCACACACTGATTTTGCGTGAGGACTGAAAATAAGTGAAATGGGTCAACCTAGCCGAACTTGACTTTTTCATATTTTCTGAAAGAGCACGTCTTCTTTTACATTATGCTAAGATTTGGTATCATAAAACGGGCAGGAAAGTGTGTTTTTTTTAGCAGTTTATCTCGAACATTTTTGGTAGAATAGTGTGATTAGGTGTGTCTTTAGAATCCCGTTTTCATTTCTGAAAAACCTTGTCCACACTCTTCACTTTCAACTCTAATAACTTTTGAAAAAATAGTGCTACTGCTTTGAAAGTTGGCATTAATTATGAACAGAATGTGTTAATGAGGCATATTTAATTTCAGTTTAATCTGACAATCCCTTCATTGTTGTTACTCTGGTGGTTTACTTCCTGTTTTTTGTCCCATTCATCGCACAGCCAGCACGGTTTGGTAAAGATTAAGCGCTTGAATAGACACTGTACTTCAGAGCCTCTTTTCTCAGTTCACACTTTTCCTGAGTTTGTGCTTTCTTTCCAATATTTAGATAGGTTAAGAGAGTCCATTTGATTTCAGTTATACATCATTTTAAAGCTTAAAGTCTGCTCTTTCAGAATATGGTCTTAACTAAAAATTCATGTCTGGCGACTTTTTGTTTGTTTTGAGGTGCAGGGTCACATATTATGATTAGTATTTAGGCCTTATACGTTTCCGTATAGATTCAAACAATGAGTTGTGACTTATGAATGCAAATTACTGTTCCACCGCCTTGCTTTTTGGGGTCTTTGCAAGTGAGGAAGTGATCACAAATACCTATCACACTTTTGCACACAAGTCCCCAAGTGTCACTCTAGGTTAAAATGTCTCTAAGTATCTTTACTCTATTCCATTTTATCCTAAAAGTTGAATTTATCATGAGGCACAAACATTACGCAGACGCACACGTAGCGTGCAGTCTTTGGGATTGCAAGATTTCAATATACGACAGAAAACAAAAAAAATCATGATTCCAAGCATCTTATCAAAACGATTTTTCCCGGTGTATATGATAATTGTTTTGATATGCCTAATACACTCCTTATAGACGTGAGATAGCTACAGCCAGTGACGTCGCTAGTTGTTTTAAAAACTGATTTGCCGTAAGGATCTTTCTTTATTTGAGTAACAAAAAATACATTTGTTTATTTCAAGCTAAGATTAACATATCATCATTAGTTTTGTGTAGTTCTTTCTTTTATTATGGATGAATTGAATTAAGTTAAATTGCATTTGCCAAAGTGTTTGTTTCTTAACCCGACACACGTATGTGTGTCTGTGTGTCTGTGTTTCAGTAACGATATCCTTTGCCTTATCCCTTCCTTTTAAAAGGAAACAACGAGTTCAAGTTCAAGTTTCAAGTTTATTTATTCATTTGTCTTTCTTCCAACAATAGGCAATATAACAATAACATAACAATAACATTATACTTTCTTTCAAGTATATGTAGGAACAACAACAACTAATACTAAAATTTTTGCAAATACATAAGTATATGTGACCGTGCACCTCAAAACGAACATAAAGTCGCACACACTGATTTTGCGTGAGGACTGAATATAAGTGAAATGGGTCAACCTAGCCGAACTTGACTTTTCCATATTTTCTGAAAGAGCGGGTCTTCTTTTACATTATGATAAAATTTGGTATCATAAAACGGGCGGGAAAGTGTGTTTGTTTAGCAGTTTATCTCGAACATTTTTGGTAGAATAGTGTGACTAGGTGTGTCTTTAGAATCCCTTTTTTCATTTCTGAAAAACCTTGTCCACACTCTTCACTTTCAACTCTAATAACTTTTGAATGGATAGTGCTACTGCTTTGAAAGTTGGCATTAATTATGGACAGAATGTGTTAATGAGGCATGCCTAATTTCAGTTTAATCTGATAATCTCTTCATTGTTGTTACTCTGGTGGTTTACTTCCTGTTTTTGTCCCATTCATCGCACAGCCAGCACGGTTTGGTAAAGATTAAGCGCTTGAATAGACACTGTACTTCAGAGCCTCTTTTCTCAGTTCCCACTTTTCCTGAGTCTGTGCTTTCTTTCCAATATTTAGATAGGTTAGGAGAGTCTATTTGATTTGAGTTATACATCATTTTAAAGCTTAAAGTCTGCTCTTTCAGAATATGGTCTTAACAAAAATTTCATGTCTGGCGACTTTTTGTTTGTTTTGAGGTGCAGGGTCACATATGATTACATACATGTGAAATGATAAAGAAAGGGTAACAAATATTTTGAGAAAGGCAAACGAGGAAACATTAATGAAGCATAGCTTGTGAGACCAGGTCCCTCAGGAATAAATGATAGAAAAAATACATTGTGTATATATATATATATATATATATATATATATATGTATACGTAGTGGGAAAAAAATAACAAAAGGTACACAATTCCAAACGGAAACAGGGAATAGACAAGGGAGGCTATGTGTAATGGGGTGAAGGGAGATTATTTACATAAAACAAGGGTAGGAATGAAGGGAGGGGGTAGAAAGGAAGGATAAAAAAAGGTTACTGTATGTGAGACGATAAAATACATACAAAAACACACACACTTAACAAAAAAAAAACAAAAAAACAAAAACAAAAAACAAAACAAAACAAAACAAACAAAAGAAAACATAACAAAACAAAACAAAACATGACAAGAAGACAACTGGGTTTCAATAATATTATACATTGATACTTTTTTTTTTTAAAGGGAAGTCTGACATAAAAGTATATGCATCTGAAATGTAACATACAGGACTTACTTTCAGTTATTGACATTAACATTGTTAACATTGTTTTAACGACATCACGCATCAACACAATAAGTATTTAAAAGATGAGACTTAAGCCTACGCTTGAAGGATGATTTACTTGAAGTATGTTTAATGCTTGCATCAAGCGAATTCCAAAACCTGGGTCCAGTATGTACTAGCGTTTTAAGAGTAAATTGTGTCCTTGCACGGGTTAAGTGCAAACCTGAAGCCTGCCTTGTGTTATATCTATGAACATCACTATTTTTCTTAAAACGCTGTGCTAGTGCCAGTGGGAGTTCACCTGCATTAAGATCATACATTAGAGACCCTAACTGCATTAAATAGATATCTTCCACTTTCAGAATTTTAGGTTGATGAAAGAGAGCATTAGTGTGACAATGAAAATGTACATTACAAATTATTCTTATAATTCTCTTCTGGATCAAAAATAGCTTTTCATTTAGCGATTTTGAAGAATTACCCCACGCTACTACACCATAATTAAGATATGGAAGAATTAAAGTAGAATATAGGATAAACAATATTTCTTTGGGAATAACTCTTTTTAGTTTGCATATAACACCAGTATTTCGTGATAAGAGCTTACAAATGTTATTCACATGTATTTTCCAATTCAGTTTGTCATCGATATACAGACCAAGAAATTTTGTTGAGTTTACTCTATCTAACGCAACTCCACCAAACAAAACATTTCCTGGTAGTATTTTAACAGAATTACTAAAAAGCATATAATTGGTCTTCTGAAAATCCAATGACAGTTTGTTTGCATGAATCCAAGTTATAATATTACTTAGCTCAATATTAACTGTTTGTAAAAGGACCTGAGGATTCTTGTGTGATAAAACTATGTTTGAGTCGTCTGCAAATAAAATAAATGAGAATACATCAGAGCAATATTGAAAATCATTAATATATATAAGAAATAATAGTGGTCCAAGTAGTGATCCTTGTGGAACTCCACATGTGACATTTTGTAACCCCGATTTTGCATCATTCAGTGAGACAAACTGCCTCCTGTTAGATAAGTAGCTTGTGAACCACTCCAAGGCTTTCCCTCTTACTCCGTAATGAGATAACTTCTGTAATAAAATAGTATGATCAACAGTGTCGAAAGCCTTGGAGTAATCCAGAAAAATACCCACTGTGTGCATGCGATTATCCAATGCCGTAAACATTTTATCAATAAAATGTAAAATAGCATGACTTGTTGTGTGCTTTTCACGAAAACCAAATTGAAAATTGGAGAAGGTTTGGTTCACATTAAAAAATTTCACCGTCCTGACATACATAAGTTTTTCAAGGATTTTGGAAAATTGGATAAAAGAGAAATTGGACGATAATTACTCAATAACTGGGGATCACCTTTCTTAAAAATAGGTATCACCTTCGCTATTTTCATATTCACAGGGACAATACCATCATTCATTAATAGATTAAAAATATGTACAAGAGGTTGAACAACCCCTAATATAACATTCTTTATCAAATCATTTGAAATACCGTCATAACCTGGGCTCTTCCTCTTTTTTAAGGGAATTCACAACATCAAAAAGTTCTTCTTCATTTGTTGGGATTAAAAATAAACTACTTAGGTTTGGTTCCCGTAAATAATCAGAAAACATCTTCTCGCAGTGGGGCACTACCCTTGACAGATTGGGACCAATACTACAAAAAAAAATTCATTGAATTTATCAACAATGGCATTTTTATTTTCAATTAGTTCACCATTGATTCTAATGTCATGTATATCTGACTTTTTCTGAGTGGGTTTGAATACATTTCTAATAACTTTCCATGTGTCTCTGATATTATTAACAGTTGAGTGAAACTGATCAGAATAATGCTTCTTCTTTGCTAGCATATTGTGTACAATGTTTACTTCCTGGGAATAGTACAGCGCCAGGCACCTGCACAACGTTACCGCATTTTAAGGATCCCCCACTGAGCTCTCTTTCAATCACTCCCTCTCTCTCTCTCTCTCTCTCTCTCCAACTTCCCTCACTCCTCTCTGCCTGCTTGTGCAATGTTGTTTCATGGCAAAAATGCAACGCTTATCACTTATTCACACTTATCGGAGAGAAACATTGTATCGTCAGAAAAGAAAAAAACTATGTAAAGCCCAACCGGATCACGGAAGAAACGCATTGCACTCGATTTCCATACATTTGTCAGTGCATAAAAAGTGTTCATACCTATGCTATCGTTCATACATTGAATGTCATAATGCTGAAGAGGACTGAAGTTACAGATAATGTTATGTAAATAGCAAGTAGAATAGGATTGATATGCTAAAGGAGTCACTTTACTACCCTACAATACAGGGTGTGTGTGTTTTTTTTTTCCTCGAAAAATAGATGCAGTCCTCTCCCAACACTACATGACTCATATCAATTACAGTCAGAAACTACATACAAGGAGGGCGTTTCATAAAGCTGTTCGTAAAGTTACGAACGTCTTACGAGCGACTGGTGATCAGTTGTGATGTGCTATACATATCAGATTTGCCATAATTCAGCACAAGAACTGATCACCAGTCGCTCGTAAGATGTTCGTAACTTTACGAACAGCTTTATGAAACACCCCCCTGGCATGATGCTAAGGTGTGTACTATGCCACGTCTTTCCAAGTTCACCCTGGTGTACTCCGACATGCTCGACAGTTTCTTCTCAACAGGGTGAACTTGGAAAGACGTGGCATAGTACACACCCATTCGGCAAAATCTTCTCTCACCGTGTACTGATTTAGGATATCATCATCACCGCTGCTAGGATTGAAATCCAGATATTCAATCTGAAAAGAATAACGGATTCGAAATGTGAAACTAAGAAAAGAGAGATTAATGAAATGATGTGAACTTTGGAAGAAGGAATAAGTGAACAAGAAGAAAAAAAGATCATTGTAGAGGTGGATCGTAGACTACCAACTTGATCCCATGGAAAACCAGATTAACGTAGCTGAATATGGGATATGCAGCCATCTTCTCAGATGGAAAATTAAAAAAATAGAACGAACAAACAAACAAAAACCACATGGTAATGATTGCGCAGTCATTTTAAAGTAATAGACATAAGATCAAGCTACATTATTTTTTACTTGTGATAACAGTAATAACGACTTTATTGGAAGCAGTATAATGTTATCTCCTTTTATACATAGGAGTGTACACACCTAACCAGTCAGGGATAAAAGATAGCTTCGTCATTCCCTACAGTATAAGTGATCATCATACTTAATGGCAGCTATAAACATCAACGATAGTAAACATGATTATTACATATACTTTCAGATGTACCTTGGATTCTTTGTTTGAGAAGATTTTTCTGCAAGGATTTTTTCATTTTTTTTTCCAAGAATTTTTCTTTTTCTGTACATTTGTTATTGTCATCCAGTTAATCTGTAGTCTGTACATAAAAGAGGCATACGTGTTGTAGATCTTGGTAATATAATTATATAAGTTCCTACCTGACAGTTTGAAGCCTCTGCTCGGAGGATCTTGTAGAATTCCAAGTGAAATTGTGAGTCCCGTACTCGTACTTTACGGAGTCCACTGCTGGAACACATGCCCCCCGCCAAGTCACGTGACACAGTTTTTCCGCACTTTACCCGGCTTATGTCTAGCGATTGCTGATAGAACGAACATGA
Organism: Diadema antillarum; assembly: GCF_040938485.1. NCBI lineage: Eukaryota > Metazoa > Echinodermata > Echinoidea > Diadematoida > Diadematidae > Diadema > Diadema antillarum. The sequence goes on from NW_027271664.1 coordinate 1,210,428, forward strand.
ATTGACGATAGGGGAGAGCAATTGAGTATATGAATATAAGAACGACCCAAGTCCAATTTTTGGCCAAATTCAGTTTGACATGGGAAATTGTAGCTTATGCATGGACTCATCTTGTGTATAAATGATAAATCCTAATTACCCCCGGAAGTGCCTGAAATGAATGAGTTAAATCTTATATTAATGTAAGAATGAAGGACTTGGGTCATTCTTACATTCATACAATAGCCCCCTCTCTCATCCTTCTCCCATCTCTATAGCAGAATATCATGTATATGAATCAAAGAACGACCCAAGTCCACCACACAAAATGGCCTCTCCACAATTAATGTAAATGTTAATTGTCTTAATGATATATGTTCTAATTTGTATATGTGACCGTGCACCTCAAATCGAACATAAAGTCGCACACACTGATTTTGCGTGAGGACTGAAAATAAGTGAAATGGGTCAACCTAGCCGAACTTGACTTTTTCATATTTTCTGAAAGAGCGGGTCTTCTTTTACATTATGCTAGAATTTTGTATCATAAAACGGGCAGGAAAGTGTGTATTTTTAGCAGTTTATCTCGAATATTTTTGGTAGAATAGTGTGATTAGGTGTGTCTTTAGAATCCCTTGTTCATTTCTGAAAAACCTTGTCCACACTCTTCACTTTCAACTCTAATAACTTTTGAAAAGATAGTGCTACTGCTTTGAAAGTTGGCATTAATTATGGACAGAATGTGTTAATGAGGAATGCTTAATTTCAGTTTAATCTAATAATTCCTTCATTGTTGTTACTCTGGTGGTTTACTTCATGTTTTTTGTCCCATTCATCGCACAGCCAGCACGGTTTGGTAAAGATTAAGCGCTTGAATAGACACTGTACTTCAGAGCCTCTTTTCTCAGTTCACACTTTTCCTGAGTTTGTGCTTTCTTTCCAATATTTAGATAGGTTAGGAGAGTCCATTTGATTTGAGTTATACATCATTTTAAAGCTTGAAGTCTGCTTTTTCAGAATATGGTCTTAACTAAAAATTCATGTCCGGCGACTTTTGGTTTGTTTTGAGGTGCAGGGTGACATATACAATGTTGCCTTCCCATCACAGTTAAATAGAATATTATTGAACAAATAAAAAAGATATGAAGTTTTTTTTTTTTTTTTAGTTTACTCGAAATGATCTTCCATGGACTTGGGTCGCTCTTATATTCATATACTCAATTATACACAGAAGAAGAAGGTTGATAAAGTACTCACAGAGCAAAGAAGATCATTTTGATAAACGTTCTATGCATATCGTCAATTCGCTAATCACAACTTGTGAAAGAAAGAATGCATTTTCAATTAGATATATTATGAGAAAGGCAGAGGGGCAATATATAAGATTGCATCAATACTCGTGTTATGTGCCCTAAGTGGATACATGCCCAAACGCATAGGTACGTTCTATACACGATAACCAGCTTGACATCTCCCCGAGATACACGGCGTCTTTAGTATAACCAAACTTGGATGATTACTACAAAGGGCAGTTTGACAACGGAACTGTCGCGAATGGGTCTGACTCCATGGAGTCGAATTATTTTTCCATAAGAACATATTGCTAGCCTAGACTCCTCATAACTTTTTTTTTTCTAAAAGCCATGATAATAAATGTTTTTTTTATACAATTTACCACCAAACGTTCTGAATAATAACAAGACATGAAATGAGTGTCATAGCGATTCAGATTAAAATCACACAAGAAGTTATATGACAAATGCATCATGCGAGGAATGCAATCATTTAACACAACAATATCACACCTAAACGGTTAACACAATTGTACGAAATTTTGTATTTCAAAACAATTTCCCAAATTCATAGGACCTGTTCCAGTTCTGAAAACCAACTTTGAGTACAGCTGTTGAGGTTGTAGATTATGCACTCAAACGGGGGAGCCAAAACCAACACACACACACACACACACACACACACACACACACACACACACACGAGCAAACACAAGGAATCTTATTTTCGTTCGACATGATATTTTCTGAAATATTTCATAGCGATATTCAAGTTGTGTCACTCACCACTTGGTTATAGCGCACCATGAACACCACTCCTGACACTAAGTGTTCTGGTGAATGGTATAGTGTGTATTCATTCCATTGTTCTCCCACTGCCCTTGCTGCCTCCTCAGTGTGGCATTCAAACGCAACGTCAACGCAGAGCTCCCGGTTATGATAAGACTTCACCAGGCCCTTAATGATATCCAGGCCGATTTCATTCCCTGAAGCTGAGGTGAAGTAGAGTACGTAGCGGAACTCCAAAGGTCGACTAAGAAGTTTGTTTTTCACCTCGTCGTACTTAGCACGGTTATTGTCGAATAAATACTCAATGTATACCCCTGCAATGTATTCTTGAAACAGTCTGTGGGGAAAAGAAACAGTTGATGTAACCAAAGATGAAATGTTGACATCGCGCCGACGTTCCCTTGTGATGACATCTTTTTCTATAGTCAAAACACCCACTCTGCAGCATGTGACCATGGCATCATGACACTCTCTGAATTGTTCTTCAGGAAATGAGAGATTCCTGTCAAATAAACCATCGGACGCTATCTCACTTATTTCTTGAATTGCTCTACCAGCTTCCTTTAAATGTTCAACAATGTTATCATTTTGTAGATTTTCACATGTTTTTGATGCGTAGTGTTCTTTAAGGAAAGAGATCATTTCTCCAAAAATCTGGGAGAAAGTGTGCAATTTTTGCATATCTCTTCCCCTTTCTTCACTGAAGTCGTTCCACAGGAGGCAAAGCATTGCACAGTAAATAGGAAACGGGGCCATGTTTGACCGGATGACATCATTTTCCTGCATAAAACTGATCAAGTTTTCTGCAAGAGTGTCCTTCTCTCTTATGCGAAAGTACCTCTTAATATAAGTTGATAAATTTGCTTGGTTAAATCCTTCAACGTTTAGAAAAGTGTAAGTTTCGGCAAGACTCTTGTCCATCTTGAATTCATTTGTTCTCCAAGGGCGTGTTGTCACAATTACTTTGCATGAATTGTATTGCTCTGTTTCTAGAATGCGAATGACCTCACTGGTGCTCGTTTTACTTAATTTTTCGTCAAACTCGTCGAAACCGTCAAATATGATGAGAACCCTACTAAGATTTGTTGAAATGTAGTCATCTATCTTATTCTTTGTTGTCGTATTTGAATGAGAGAGGTACGTTTTGACAATACCACCAATACTTGTTGCGTTCTTTATATCTCGAAGAGGAATTAGGAGTACCATGTCCAGATCCTGGAGAATCCTACCTTGGCACCAGTCCCAGGCAATCTTAGCGCAAAGTGTTGTTTTACCAACACCTCCTTCACCTTGGATCAGAAGTCGCCTTGAAAGATTTCCATTTTCATTGTTTGTCAGAAGATCGTCGTATGTTATTGGTGTCTTACGCTTGCTATTTCCGTCTATTATACTTAAATTCGTGTAAATATCATCCAATTCAACACGTTCCATAAAGTCGAGTGGATCCACCGTGACCTTACGTCGTGACACGAGGTAAAATGCCTTCAGATCTTCTTTGCATTGCTGTACCTGTTCTTTTGTAAGCGATGATGATTCTTAGAAGAGAAACCAAAAAGATAGAAGAAAGCGAAAACACAAAATCAATATTATGAATATATGAATGTACTTAAATACATGTAGACATGTAGGAATAACCTGAAAACACAGCGGCACAGACCGGGGGGGGGGGGGGGGGGGGGGATGAGGGCCTGGAATAGGATTAATCGTTCTTTCTGTGTTACATAATACAGCAGCGGCTGTATGATTGTACAAAGAATGTAGGTAGAAGAGATGAGATTTCATAATATTGAAGATATTAAAGTTACTCTGCATAGTGGAATATTACACTTATTAAGACAACGAATAAGAATGTGATTATCTACATTTTTTTTTTCTTACTCAGCATTAATTCTTCTTTCTCGTGAAATTTCTCTGGTATGTTTGGTCTTCTCAAGAAGTCTCTTCCCTCATGAAATCTCTCTGGTATGTTTGGTCCTCTCAAGTATTCATTTTCATCGTGACATTGCTCTGGTATGTTTGGTCCTCTCAAGTTTTCACTTTCCTCGTGACATTGCTCTGGTATGTTTGGTTCTCTCAAGTCTTCACTTTCCTCATGATATTGGTCTGGTATGTTTGGTCCTCTCAAGCCTTCACTTTCCTCGTGACATTGCTCTGGTATGTTTGGTTCTCTCAAGCATTCTATTTCCTCATGATATTGCTCTGATGTGTTCGGTCCTTTCAAGCATTCACTTTCCTCATGACATTGCTCTGGTGTGTTCGGTCCTCTCAAGCATTCACTTTCCTCGTGGCATTGGTCTGGTGTGTTTGATCCTCTCAAGCATTCACTTTCCTCATGACATTGCTCTGATATGTTTGGTCCTCTCAAGCATTCACTTTCCTCATGACATTGCTGTGGTTTGTTTGGTCTTCGCCAGCAGGGGTTCCAGCCACATCCTGAAATATTATCATAAATAACAAGAGGGTCACTATAAATGAACATATTTTTATACAGGATATCAGGGGTACAACTTATTTTCGACACCTTTCTTGTTTCCTCTCTTTTCACTACCACATTCTCATGCCAACATCATTTCAAGCATATACGCTTTCGATGTGTGGTCTGATGCATTTGCTTGATATATATATATATATATATATACATTTTTTGACATAGAGTAATCATCGTTGATAACAGATTTGTAAGTTCTGCTTTAATATTACATGGGACAATTTGTCGGTCTCCATAAGGTTAACAAAAAGTAGTTATAATTTTATTTTTTTGTATCAAAATTATTAGAAATTTATATATAAAATCAAAGAAGTAAACACCTATACGTACACACACACACATGCGCGCGCACACACACAGACCCACACGCGCATGTGGGTTAATGATTATTAACGCAATGAATGCAAATATCTAACCATAAAGAAAATAAACCAATACCTTTTCGCGGTAGGTAATCCGGATGTTTGCTTTGCAGATATTTCCCAACAGAGAGAAAAAAGACGACTATGACAACAGGCACACCAATGATGAGTCCAATAATGAGAGCCAAATCAAGACGTTTACCTGAAATTTGATAGAGACACATATATTATGAAACTCGTTTTCATTCATTTCTCCATTTAGAAAACAGTAACATAAAACATATAAATGTTTATATATACAATACAATGCTAACATTTCAGCATTTGTGTGTGAGAGTGTGTGAGAGAGAAAAAATGAAATTATGTTTGGTAGTGAAAACGAAGTGGTTAATTGCATGAATAGGGCCTACATGTTATCTGACCCTGCATCACAAAACCAACAAAAAGTCGCCTGACATGGACTTTTAGTTAAGGGCACATTGGAAAGATCAGACTCTAAGATTCAAAATGTTGTATAACTCAATTTAAATGAACTCCCCTAACCTAAATATCTAAATATCGGAAAGAAAATACACATTCTGGAAAAGTGTGAAATAAGAAAAGAGGCTCTGAAGTACCGGGTCTATTCAAGCCCTTAATCCTTACCAAGCCATGCTAGTTGTGCGATGAAAAGGACAAAACACAGGATGTAAACCACCGTAGCAACAACAATAAAGAGTATATCAGATTACACTGATATTGAGTATGTTATATTAACATAATTATTCTGTGCATGATTAATGCCAACTTTCAAAGCAGTACCATTATCTTTTCAAAAGTTATTCGAGTTGAAGAGTGTGCAAAGGATTTTCAAAAAATGAAAAGGGACCTGTAAGACGTAGCTGATAATACTACTCTACAATAAATGGTTACAGAAAAACTGAAGGAAAACCCATTCCAATTCATGAATTATGATCCCAAACTTAAAAATAAGAAGAAGACGGAGACTAGCTCTTACAGAAAGTATAAACACTTAAAGTCGACTTGGTTGACCTGTTTCACCATTTTTTTGAATCCTCTAATTCTAAAATCAAGGGGTGCAACTTTTTGTTGGCTTTGTGATGCACGGTCACATTATCATCAATGTATAAATGACAAAGCAAATCATTCAAAGGACACATTTCTAATTTAGTCATCCTACGAGACGACTCATATACGACCAACGAGCTCTATAGATAAAAGGTCCAGGTCCATGAGTCACATAGCTGACTAGTCATAGAGCCTGTCAGTTTGACATAAGGTAAAAAAAAAAAAATTACGAGTCCGACACTAGGCAAACAAGGCCTGCGAGTTCGACCCTCCATAGGCAAACAAACAAACAAACAAAACAAAAGCAAAACAAAAACAAAAAGCGGTTTATGAGACCAACACTTCACACCTCCCTGATAATTATGATAGCACTAGGTGTCGGACTCGTGGACTTTTTACTTTAATACCTAAACTCATTGGCCTTTATATACTTGCGTAGTATAAGTGTCGACATCACGGACTGTGCGCCTCGTGTGCTGTTTATAGCTCGTTGGTGTCGAACTTGTGACGCTTACCTCTGCCAATTGTGGTACGTTTCTTATTCTTCTTCTCCTACTTTTATTCATTAGAATTTGTTAACATTTTTCTGAATGCATCTTTTCTTTTTCTTTTTTTTAATGGTAAATTAGAGACCAGTAAGGTGGACATTTTTTTGTGCGGAAAGGTTACTTTGCTCAAAATAATATGAATGAGCGAATTAGACTTCCCGGTGACAAATCTCAATTAGAACATTGGTTTAAGTAATAGCAATTGTAGACAAGCTATTATTCAGAAACATAGAATTGGCAACATTTCACGAAACCTGATAAAGGCAGAACGGTGATTTCTCTGGTCGACTCTCCATTCAGCGAGTCACCGGTAGCCACGCACATGAACGTTTGCTCTGTCCCATGTTCAGTTAACACAATGATTGTCTCGAACCTCTCGTATGTGCCGTCAGAAAGTGTTCTCTGTCGTGAAACCACAGAATCTATTCTCTTTCCCGACTCCTCAGTCAATAGCATGGAAACGTTTGGTTTGAATCCACTCACGACACACGTAAGATTTAAAGAAGGGGTGTTGGAGGGAGATTGATATGTACACCGGCTTTGACGAGATCGACTTCTATCAGCACACTCCTTGATCGTATGTCCTGATGCCATCGCTAGTAAAATAAGAAATTTATTTTAAAATGACGTATGTTGCGACACGGATTGTCGCCCCTACACGGATTGTCGCCTCCTGCTCGGGGCGACAATCCTTGACGGGCGCTGGCGGCACGGATTGTCGCCTGGCGACAATCCGTGACGCTTGTGGAGTCCCCAGTTTTTGACCTCGAAGGCGACAATCCGTGTTGGCAAAAATTTGTTGCGACACGGTGCGGATTGTCGCTCCGTCACGGATTGTCGTCCGGGCTCGGGGTGGTTCCTCCGGTGAAGCTTTGGTGGGATGGGTATGACTGGTAAGTTATGCATATGTGTGTGTGTGTGTGTGTTGTGAGCTGCATGATATGTGATGTGTATGATTTGTTGCACGTGTGTGTGTGTGTGTGTGTGTATGTGTGTGTGTGTTTGGAGTATAATAATACAATATGTAGAAACTGTGCATGTGTGGTGGTTGTATAGTGGTAGTGGTTTGTTTGTCTGTGTGTATACGTGTTCCTGTATGCTTACGTGTGTATGTGGAATATAGTGGCGCTACTGTGGCAATACAAACGCCTTCAGAGTGTATGAGCACGTGTTTACAGAATTCACACCAGCGTTGATCTAAAAATAGTATAGGTGTGTCAACCAATATCAGCGGTGAGGCGGGCTAGGCGAGAGAGAGAGACCGAGAGAAAATACATACGAGGAAGGTACCGTCCCCAAATGTTATTTGTCTCTGTTCATTTTTCACTGCAGTCATTTTCTTCCATCAGTCTTATAAACTAGAACGTCCATACCACTATTCCTTGTCCAAGAATAGGTTTGGCATGCTTTTATGCATGAGCGAATAATTTCCAACGTCGTAAAAAAAAAAAAAAACTGTCAATCGTTAGTTGATTTTAGCACTAACGAACTGCTATTGCACACCGCTAATACATACGTAATACAAACAAACACCAACAAACACTAAAACAAATCCTCATAATGCAAATAAACCAACTCAACACTTTTTCCTTGATATTTCTTGATTTCATTCAAATCATTCATAAATCGACCCATTCTGGGTGTAACATGAACAACAAAAGTTACAAATGGCAATTCGAAACACAAACAAATCCATTTGTCAATTTATACTACAAATAATCTCACTTCAACATAGATAACTCGATTATAGACCAACCCTGCTAATAATTTCTGACATGTATAGGGCCCTACCAAACCTATATTTCCTGAATATCTTGGTTTGGATCATGTAACACCTTCTTACTTACAAGGGCATATACATAAAAAACACAAATACATTACACAAATCTAGAATGAAATCTGTCATTAAAAAAAAAAACGACCACCCCTTCCCCTCCCCAACCGAAACAAATCTAGGGCCTACATCTATCCTAAATATTGAATCCTACCAACATCTGTCATACCATTTATAACTATCCTTCTTCAAATCCAATCCAAAACCCACCAACCCCAGATTAAACAAAACTTAAATCATCCCACCCCCACATTCACCAACCCAAATACACACACACACACACACACACACACACACACACACACACGAAGGTTCGTTATTCCGAAGTTTCGTTTTTCCCGAGGCTTCATTTATCCGAATCACACAATTCCTTATAACTAGAAATTCGTTGATCCAAAAATGAAATTCGGAATAACGAACCTTCGGAATAATGAGCCTTCGGACGAATGAGCCTTCGGACGAATGAGCCTTCAGAATAACAAACTTTTGCAATAACGAAATGTAACCCCCTTCCCACATACCGACGCACACCCGAACCGATACCACATTCCTTCCTGATGAAACGATTTCCCAATGTTGATAAATAAGACATAATGTACCGTTTGCAGAAAAGCAGCATCCGCCCGCACGCAAGCTCCAGTCCGAATTCATATACAAATCTGCCAAACAAACTCATCAAATTCAAAGCTGCTGATAAAACCAATATCAACGTTTATGCCAGCAACAGCTTACTAGGTATCCCTCCCCACGCGCAGCTAAAAAACACATACGCAAAAAACTGACATAATAAACACATTCTTTCATCACACACACACACACACACACACACACGCACAAACGGACACTAAATTATCATGTGCACGCGCACATACACACTTCCTTGAAACCTCACCATGACTTTTTACATGGCATGTTTGCATGGATGTAGCCATGTAAGTTATGTGTTAGTATTTCAATGATTATGTCCAGAACGATATTACCCAGCAAAATGTGCTTCAAGGGCGGGCGACAATCCGTGCCGCCAGCCCTCGTCACGGATTGTCGCCCCGAGCAGGAGGCGACAATCCGTGTAGGGGCGACAATCGGTGTCGCAACAGACGTATATGTTACATACGTATTCTAATCTTTACTCGGCAAATAACTGACCATGATATCACCTGATATTTTGCGTAGATGTAACGAAGAGGGGTTTTTTTCTCTTGTGTTTTGTTTTACAAAACTCTCGTGTTTACATTTGAATTCAAAATGCAGGATGATCACATCTATATAGCTTTATGACTTAATATCAAAATCACTGTTTATTTACCTACAAAAAATACAAGTAATATGATAAACGCAAAAAGGAACAGCGTAACAAAATGAAACGGAAAGACAATCGTTATCTATAGTAGTTATAAAGCTAGTAAAAAAATAAACACGTTTCTAATAATGCGAAATGTAAATGTGAGACAAGTGACTGAACCTGTCTGAGTGTGTCTTCTTCAAGTGAACATTCTGTTTGTCATAGAAAACTCGGTCATCAAAAGTCTGTCTTTGTTTTAAACTTGGTGGTTGCTATGGTAACACCTTTGTAGAAACTGTTATTTTCAACAACAAAAAGACCTGAATATATTTAATCAAAACATTATTCATGACTGATTTATACAGACAGTTTACACCCTGATTGTCAGCAGTCTACATCTATGTTGTTTTAAGGAATAAACGGTAATGTCAAGTAGGACAGTTGCTACGATACCACAATGTAGAAAAGTGTCCCCCCCAAAAAAAACAAACAAACAAACAAACAAACAAAAACAAAACAAAACAAAACAAAACAAAGAGAGACATGGTCGATTTGCTAAAACTAGTTTTAAATGAAAATCTTCCTCTCTGACACAAAATCATTACAATAGAGTTTTTTGTTTGTTTGTTTGTTTTTTCTACAAAGTTGTCTCGGCAATCTTGATTTATCTCTTTGCTGTGAAATTTGTGCTATAAAAACTGTCTTAGATATGACATTGTAGCAAGTATAATAATGCATTGCTTTATCAAAAAGAAACTAAACGGAAGGTTTAAAGTTTTAGTGTGCTTGTGCATGAGAAAATTAACAATATGTAAACATTCTCTGACTAACAACATAAATAAATATACTTTATGTGTCATATTGTATTTCTTTCAAGTAAAAGGTTTGATTGCAATTAGTCTCAGTATCCATCACCACGATTACTCTTGAAATTGGCTTAACTGCCAGCATTATTTGTGACCCTGCAACTCAAAACAAACAAAAAGTCGCCAGACATGAATTTTTAGTTAAGACCATACTCTGAAAGAGCAGACTTTAAGCTTTAAAATGATGTATAACAAAAATCAAATGGACTCTCCTAACCTATCTAAATATTGGAAAGAAAGCACAAACTCAGGAAAAGTGTGAACTGAGAAAAGAGGCTCTGAAGTACAGTGTCTATTCAAGCGCTTAATCTTTACCAAACCGTGCTGGCTGTGCGATGAATGGGACAAAAAACAGGAAGTAAACCACCAGAGTAACAACAACGAAGAGATTACCAGATTAAACTGAAATTAAGCGTGCCTCATCAACACATTCTTTTCATAAGTAATGCCAACTTTCAAAGCAGTAGCATTATCCTTTCAAAAGTTATTAGAGTTGAAAGTGAAGAGTGTGGACAAGGTTTTTCAGAAATGAAAAAGGGATTCTAAAGACACACCTAATTACACTATTCTACCAAAAATGTTCGAGATAAACTGCTAAAAAAAACACACTTTCCTGCCCGTTTTATGCTACCAAATTTTAGCATAATGTAAAAGAAGACCCGCTCTTTCAGAAAATATAAAAAAGTCAAGTTCGGCTAGGTTGACCCATTTCACTTATTTTCATTCCTCACGCATATTCAGTGTGTGCGACTTTATGTTCGTTTTGAGGTGCACGGTCACATTTTATAAGTCAATGTGACACTATAATAGTGTGACAAACTATCACTGACATGTCGTTCTTTCGTCTCCTTCTTTTCAGTTAACTTGAGTTAAACGCTTCTTCTTTTTTTCTATTTACCTGTTACCACATTCACAACAATATTTTTCTTTCTCACTATTAATAAATCACTACATGAATAGAGACAAATATTACTTACAGCTTATCGTCATGATGGTGGAATTACCCAAACTTTTGGAATTCTTCAGCAGCACCTGACAATAGTAACGACCCTCATCTGCAACCTCCAAGCTGCTGATGACGAGGCTGAAGTTCTTGTCGATATCAAACCGTTCCTCCAAGCTCTTAAAAGTTCCATCTAAATATTGCGCCTTAGGCGTCTTCTGTTCGGGATTTAAGAAGTCCTCCTTTTCCCAGTACACACCTATAGGCTCCTCCTTGATGTCACACCACAACAGCATGTCTTCTCCTTTCCATCCTTGAACGTTGGGGGCAGTGCCTACCACTGACGCTAGACAGCAGAAATTTGAGTTTGCGTGATTGCATGCATGCAATCAGGTATGAACTTCATACATACCGTATAAATGGCTCTCTACTCTAAATTTCTTGTATGCATGATGCCAGCACTATTTTCATGCCCCCCCCCCTCCAACCACACACAAAATATAAGATGTGCAGCAAAGAGATAAAAGTGACTGTTTTTAATTAGTATTATTACAATCATTTTGATATCCAAGATTGTCTAGTATTACTAGCAAAAAGGTGTTCACTCAATGTCCTTCTTACAATTTCAATCATTTGAATGTACAGGTTATACCAAAGAGAAATTTCTTCCTCATATATAACTTAAGGTGCAAAACTTTCGTTGAGTTGAGTTCTAGTTTTAAGGTGAAGTTAAATCATTTTTGTCCGAAAGAATGAAAAATAGTAGGTAACCCTAACTTCAATCAAAAAAAAAAAAAAATCCAAGTTGTCCTAATGAACATAATTACAGAAATATTGTTTTCTTCTTTCCATTTGACTCAGTTCAATTCAATTCAAACTTTATTTCATTTAAAAAAAAAAGACATTCACTTTCTTTGGTAACAGAGAATAAGGTGACATAATCAAAGCAAAGTAAATTGAGAAAAATATAATTGTTAAACTTCGGAGTTGCAAATACGTTGTCATGAAAATTGACTGAATTGGTATAGACCATATAACAATACGTTAAACATCGAAAAATGCACGAGGGACCCTCTAAAAAGACAAAGCTTGTAGAATGTGGGCAGGTCAATCAAATGAAAACGATATTATCACACATTTATACACAGTCCAAAAATACAAACTAATAATAATTATACAAACTTACAAGAGTGTTCTATCGTCCCCTCATCGATTGCAGCGGGGTCTGACTTGGCTGATGCCTGCCTGTATGTAGCGTCCGGCTTGTAGTTCGTAGCTGCAACTGGGTTTTGTAACCTGGCGTTTTTTGAGTGACAACCGAGCTACTTTGTGTAACTTGCTATGCTACCTTTCTTCAAACTCTAAACCTCCTAATTCATATCCTGCTGTTCTTCTAACCCCCAACCATACCACACAAATATACTACAACACCACCCTATCATTGTGGTTACACCCATCTACTCACTCTGCTCCAATAACCCTTATCTCAACCAATCATCACCTTCCTACCTATTATCCTATCCTACCCCACAATCTAGCACATACATAATTTATCCTCTCCACTGTACCTATTATCCTATCCTGCCCAACTATCCCCTACCTGCCTGATCCAATCACTCCATTATGCCTGGACCCCCTCGTTTCACAAAAGCCCCAGTTCTGCTTGAGGTGGGGATTCATGTTCATAACATTCCTAGGTAAGATTATGAGAAACCTCTTATGAAATTAGAAAGAACATGTAATTTTAAGAAGAATTCAACGTTTATTTGATGACATTTGGTCTTCAAATGGTTAAGATATCCAAAAAATTGATAGTAATAAAATGCCACAGGCCACGCCATTTATAGGATCTCTTTGTTTCACCTTGATTTTGGATATCTCAGCAATTTCCAAACCGATTTCATCAAATAAACTTTTGATACCCTTTACAGTTACATGCTCTTTGACATCTCATAGAGTGGTTTCTAAAAGTTAAATCCTCACCTCAGCCAGAACTGTACAGTCCCTTTATTGTCTCTTTCTATTCCTGATTTCTGCTACTCTACCTGTTCTGAATTAGAGTCACCTTGTGACAGGGACAATTGAACATTTGATAAGAAAACCTTTTGACGTGAATATCATAATTATGTTTTAGGATCAGGTAGTCCAAATTGAAATAAGTACACTTTCCTAAAAAAAAAAAAAAAAAAAAAAAAAACTGATGAAATCAACAGTTATATTCAATTAGTGTCCTAATGAGGAAAATGTAATCTGATCTGCCATAAAAGACGCTGAAATAAAGGGAGGGAAAGGAAAATACCCAGGTTGGGTGTGTGTGTTCGTATGTGTGTGTGTGTGCTTTGCTAATATTGCTGCTGATAGTCTACATTTATATTTGCCTTAGGCTTTTGTTTTCCTTAGGAACTCTTGGTATTGCTGGTAGTTTTACATAATGTTCGTCATCATTGTGCATTTAACACTGGATGTAGGTACCCTATTATATCACAAAGGATGCGAGTTTTGCGAGGTTCCACCGTTCACGCCACCGAACACCAGGATACCTTCGTGTCACCTACTTACACTCACACATCATCTTATGAACAAGCTGTGCTGTTTACTGTCGGTTTGTGAATTTGAAAGAAACAACACAAAAACCAAACACACACACAACACACAACACACACGCGCGCGCGCGCACACAGCAACATTGCAACAACATATTATTACTGAGCTTCCATTTCGGTATTGATTTAATGACACACGCGTTCACCAGCACTTATCATTATTATTAGTGTAGGGCGTCACCAGGAGGGGGGGGGGGGGTGCGTTGTGTGCGAACGCACCCCCTTCAGACCCTTAAAAGAAAGAAACAAACAAAAAAAAAACAAACAAACAAACAAACAAACCAACCTCCAGTCTGCGAGAGACCTCAACGCCGGACGCTAAATATTTATTCGTTTTTCTTTTATTTTGCACCAGGGGCAAAAGATTCGGGGGCAAAAACAATTCGCACCCCTGGCTCAGGCAGCACTGATTTTATACATTATTTAGTAGTATTCTATTCCGCGTTTACTATTTATCGACCGTATTGTACATCCGTACAGTACTGAGCACGTACACGTTTGCATGTACGTGTGCTACTTACAACTATAGGGTCTATGTACGTTACTTCTGACTAATCCATATTGCCAGCCCAAGTGCGAGCCTTAGCCTCATAAAAAAAAAAAAAAAAATGGAGGTGCAAGTATATCATTTTGCCCACCCCCCCCGCCCCATAATTCCAGAGACAAGAAGATTTTGTTACCTTTTTTTTTGACAGAAAAAAAGGTCGCCCCCATGAAAATATTGGAGGGGCAAGCATATTATAATTTTGCCCCCCCCCCCATAATTAATAATTCCCGAAATGAGATTTTCTTGCTTTTGAAAGAAAAAAAAAAAATGTTGCTCCCATAAAAAAATTGGAAGGCAAGCGCACCATTTGCCCCACCCCAAATAATCATAATTTCCGCAATGAAAAGATTTCCTAGCTTTTTTTTCGTTAGAAATATGTCCAATTATTTCACCCAAAAGCAGTGGCGCTTAACTACGGAAGAGGGGGGGGGGGGGGGGCGCAGGGGGGGTACCCCTCCCCCCCCCCCCCCCCCATCCGCTGGTAAAAAAAAAGGACTTACCAAACCAATGGTAATTCAAGGGTTAGTAAACTGCTTTTGAAATCGACATGAAAGGGTGATCAAGAAATACAAGATATTTGTCTATGATTTCTTTTAACCATACTTAAAGGGGTACATATAGTGTGAAACATTGTTCAAAAAGCCGGAACCGACAAAAAGATTGTGATTCAGAGTGATTCCTGGTTGGCATTCTACATTATAAGCAGGGTACTCGGAACATCCGAACGGCAAAAAGAGTCGCTGTAATGTTGCGCAATGTAATGATGTAGAATGTACACGTTTGTACCTTACGCTTCGTTATACCAAAGGTAGATCATTGATTTTGCAGTGTTGCTTATAATATACTAGTCTATTTAAAAATATCTAGCATTGCCAATAAAAAGACTTGACCTGGGCTAATTCCAAACTTTCCCATACACACACACACACACACACACACACACACACAAACACACGCACAATTTAGGGGATGCTCTAAGGTGCAGATTTTGATCATCCTTCCCCCGCTTGTTCACTTCGACGCCACCTCGCTGGTCATACCTCCCCAATCATGAACATACCATAACATACCTTGACTACCAGTGGCCGATGGGGGGGGGGGGGGGGGGGACCCCCTTAAACAGCCTTTTATCAAGGCCCTCTCGCTCTATGGTGAGGAGAGCCCAGCTGAGTGGGTTTACTGTCGCGCTCGGCTGGGCTCGCTTCGCTCTCCATTACAGCGAGAGGGCCTTGACAGAAGGCTGCCCAAAGCGAACAGTACAGCTGCAAACGGCAGTTTTGGACTGAAAACATGTCAAAATTTTCAAGCTCGCTCGCTCCTCTCGATCGCATTTAATCGTTATGCCATTCTCCTGATATTGCTGCCAGTAATTGCCAACACTTGCGCCCGGTGCATCCCCCCCCCCCCCCCCTCCCCTTTAATTTAGAAAGCTAAAAAATATAGCTACGAACGGCAGTTTTTGGACTGTAAAATGACAGAATTGTCAAGCTCGCCAGCATTTAATCTTTGTGCAATTCTCCTGATTTTATTGTTAAGCTCGTTCGCATGTAATCGTTACACCAGTCTCATGATATTGCTGCCAGTTATTATCAGCAGTTGCGCCGGTGCCCCCCCCCCCCCCCATAAATCCCTAAGCGGAGAAATATAGCAACAATGGCATTTTCTTTTTTGACCGGAAAAATTAAAATTTTCAAGCTCGATCGCTCCGCTCGCTTGCATTATTTTAATTGTTATGCAATTCTCCTGACGTGCGCTGCCAGTAATTTGTCGTTTCACTCTGTCATTCCATAATCCATTTATAGGGGACTAGCCCTCCCACAACTCCCCCCTTGCTCACTCCGCTTGCTCGGGCTCGGTCGCGTTCATTACATCAGTGTAAGAATTAATACTAGATAGGCAACTTGTTAAAGAACAATTTACTGTTTCAAGTCGATAAAACACGCAAAAAAACCTGCATCAAATCACACCATTTACAACATCCAAAAAAAAAAAAGTGCTCACCGTGGGAGGGGACACTCCCTCCCACATCCATCCTCCCCCTCGCTCACTCCTCTCGTTCTTGCTTGGCCCCGTTCATGATATTCAGTGTAAATATTCAAACAGGAAGTTTATTTGGATGATACTTTTTTGTAGGAAAATTGTTCAATAATAATCTACATCAAAGTATACTTCTAACCTAAACAAGTGGGACTGTTTCAAATCGATACAACAAGAAAAAAAAAAACAAAAACATGCATCAAATTGCACCATTTACAACATCAAAATGCAATTTCAGTTCTAACCGTGGGAGGGGGTTGGTCCCCTCCCACACCCTCCCCCTCGCTCGCTCCGCTTGCTCGGGCTCGGTCGCGATCATGACATCAGTGTAAGAATCAATACAAGAAGTTTATTGAAATGATATAATTTATAGGCACATTGTTCAACAACAATTTCCATCAAAATGCACTGCTACCTTAAACAAGTGGGACTGTTTCAAGTCGATAAAACACGCAAAAACCTGCATCAAATTGCAACATTTTACAACATCATAATGCAAAAAGTTCTCACCGTGGGAGGAGGGGGACAACAGATACTTCCACCCCCCCCCCCCCCCCCCCCCCAAAAGATGAAATCCTAGCTACGCCGATGCCCTTCCCCCGCTTGGTTTCCCTAAAAAAAAAGCAAACAAACAACAAACAAAAAACAAATACACTATAAGTCTGGGGATTGAGAGCTTCCTATATTCCGAATTCCTGTCCAAAAAATCGCATTACATCAGTGTCAAAACGCACCCCCCCCCCCCTTGTAAAAAAAGCTGGTGACGCCCTTGTTAGTGTCTGTTGTAAACCAAGATAATATAGGTTTTCCCGGTCAATGTCATACTTTTGTCATTCAAGTTCCTATTCCGAGCATTCGATTTCACGCATCCCACGCTCGCAGCACTGAATCAGCAATCAAATTCAAAATCCGGTCATTCGAATTCACTATCCGAGCATTCAAATTCACTCTCGGAGCATTCAAATTCACTAACGGAGCATTCAAATTCACTAACGGAGCATTCAAATTTAAGAGAGGAGCACGCATTTCATCAAAGAGCATTCAAATTCATGTCAAGCTGGCGACGAAATCTCGTCGGTCATTCGAATTCGTGAATAGGCAACCATGTTCCAAATAACTGCATTCAATTTAAAAGAAGTCCTGAATTTAGTTACTTTGGGGCCGTGTATGCATGTGTTTCTCACTTGGCTTTGGATATATTGGGATTTATGTTGATTATATATTTTGCAGTAGAGGTCCACCTGTTAATTGACAATTTTGAACTCGCGCTTAGCAAATACGAATATACAGGCACATTTCCCTGGGATTGGACATAAAATGGAGGTCCCACGCGTAAAAGAGTCACAACTCATGCACGTAAAAGATCCCACTTCATTTATTCATCGCAAAGAGCAAAACATCTAAACTGGACCCCATATGGAAGACCAGCTTTTGCAGCTGAATATGGGTTATCCAGCCATCTTCTTTGATAGAAAATAAGAAATAAAAAAATCAGGCACTGTATAGGCCTACAGACGAGCATAATACGGAGGGTTGAGTGACACTTTCGAGGAAAAAAAAAATTGACTATATTGAAACTGATACATGAGCATTTTATACGTATTGTCTGTTGTGTATTGCTGTCTTAAGCATTGATGAATTGTCATTATATGGTTGGTGTTGGGGCGTTGTCAGCATGCAGTATCATCAAGAAATATGATTACTAGTCGTTGTGTTGTTTGGATGCACTGCTGATTGGACATTGCAATTTGAAATTTATTGAGATGAAAAACAAAGAATACATGAACAGAGAACAATGTAGAACATGTAAAGAATCCTGATTACACTACATGCAAGCATTCATTGGTTGTGTTGGCTCTTTTTCCTTTCTTAAAGTCTCCTCCATTTTCCTTGTTAAATTGATTGCACGAAGTAGGAACTTGATCGTCTAAAATGAATTTGAACGCTCCAAACAAGCTCATTGGGACTATCACGTGACTATTGTATGAATTTGAATGCACGAGTAGGAAAGTCGGTGCTCGCATTTTGAAATTGAATGCCCAATCGTGAATTTGATTTTACGAAAACGAAGTAGAACGCTCATAAATGAAATTGATCGCTCGGATTCTGAATTTGAATGCCCCAATATTTTCGCGTGCGTGCGCTGCGTGAATTTGAATGCACATTAATGAATTTGAGTGACAAAAGTATGAAATTGACCGGGAAAACCTACAATTACAGCAAGAATCGTCACGCTAAATAATCAACATAAGAGAGAGGTGCATTCATCTAAAATTGTCGTGGTCTTCGTTCTACTTTGTTTTTTTTTCTTTATATAACCTTATTCTTGAAATTATAGGGTATCTTAATAACACAAACTAGTCACTCAAGTTATCTCTCCCCTTTTGTATTCACAGTAGGAAAGCATTTTATCTCATCTGTGGGTTAGGAGAAAATGTGAGTGATATTTGTATACTATCTATTTACATGTGCCCTATTATACCTGGCATGGACTAAAATGACTGTGACTAAATTTGAAAATACAAGGCTCTGCTTGGTAGGGTTCAGGGGCTTTGACTGATCTTTCCTAGTCAAGGCGCTAATTCCTGTACGGGCCTTAATTAAGGAGTTCGTTCAACCCACCCCGCAGAAAAGGTTTGACCACACAGAGTGGTAGATGGGACCTCCAGGAACACCCTCAGGTAGTATGTGAGTCGAAATTGAGGTATCAATAAAATTTTACAGGCCATTTTAGTTGCGACAAGACCTTATTGTTCGAAAAAAAAAAGTCTGCGCACGCCAAGACTACTACACGCACCACTAGTACTGCTACAGGCGCCAGTGCCAGTGGTGCGTGTAGTAGTCTTAGCGCACGCAGACTTTTTCCTCGGCAAACAAGGGTTTTTGCCAGCAAACTCACTAGCTGAGGTCAGTGTAGTTTAGTTTCTAGCCGTTTTTATTTCGTGTATATTTTTTTCAGAGTTGCAGCAAGCCGAGTGAGGTTGCATACCCAGTGATTGTGACCCAAATCCGTTCGGGCGTCGCAATCACTTGGTATGCGCCTTCGCTCGGCTTAGCACAATAAAGTGGGCTTCTACACATGCGCAAGCTGCAACTCGGAGAGATGAAAACGAAATAAAAACGACTAGGAGAGTCCATTTGATTTGAGTTATACATCATTTTAAAGCTTAAAGTCTGCTCTTTCAGAATATGATCTTAACTAAAATTCATGTCTGGCGACTTTTTGTTTGTTTTGAGGTGCAGGGTCACATATATATATATATATATATATATATATATATATATGTTGCTAGAGATGTCAGCAAAACAATGGGATACATTGTAAGTTCAAATATTGTGCATGGTTACCATGGTAACCAGATGTATACAGGTGATTGATAATCCAAAAAATACCTCCAACTGCTGCAAACTTTGGTATTTTTTGTTCAGTTTTTTTTGTAGATAGGTGAATTAAAAACAAACATTTCTATTGATTATTGTTCAAAAAAAGTTTTTTTTCCTGTTGCCATGGCAACCAGTAATATCCAATCAGGATTCAGCTGTCAATACCATATTTTCAAAAGCTCAATAAGCATGTCATTCTGCATAATTGTACCATTTACCGTACTTTTAACACATATTTGACTTCAAATTACAGGCAAATGTTGTTTCCACCAATGTATGGACACAAAATTCCCTCCAAAATCTATGTTAATACAGAGAGCAAAGCCGACGATATTCTGATGTTAGCTTTTTAGAGTATATATTTACAGAGAAATGGTTATTCGAAACAACCTTGGAAAAGAGCAGAAGAAAGCAATTGATTGTTCTTGTTCTTAAAGGAAATTTATTCAAGAATGCAGATAAATTCCTTTCTAAAGAAGGAATATACACGTACACTGCATTATCCATCAATGGAATTAAAAGCGTACTTTTTCGTTGGTAAGCTAGGGTTAAAAATGAAAAAAATAAAATGAAAAGTCATGACATGTAAATTTGTATTAAAACGTGCAGTAATGAATTAATGCTATTAAGGAGAGAATGAGGGAAAATCTTAGGGTCCTATCCGTTTTATCCAGGTCAACTTTGTAGTGTTGAGGTGGGTAGTTTAACCCTATAAAGCCCAAGGGGGGGGGGGGGGGCACATTGTGCCCCCTACGATATCTTCATTTGCCGCTCCTAAACCCTTTACCCGATTTCAACCAAATTTGGTGGCTTTTCCTAAAATCTTATTACAAACATATTGATTTATAATTTAGGTATGTCCGATATTCCTGTTTGCTATGGCAACCCTAAACTGACAACCATGTTAGTCAGATTTTGTATGATTTTCTGTTTTAATTTCAGTTAACAATCTGATTATGGATGAAATTGGGGTTTTCTTGGCTATAGTTTGCTAAAGGAAAGAAATGTGAAGTAATTATGGATGAGAATTACCCTGAAATGGTCTTCTTATTATTTCCTTTATTTTCTATATAACATAGGCATCAAACAATATATATAATAGAAATAATCGAAAATACTGCATTTTTCAAAGATAACCTTTTTATTTTGTGTTATCTTCACAAAAGCTTTGCCTGGAATATCATTTGTTTATCATAATATCAATCTGTAAACTTAAAATTTCAGTATTTTGGAAATATGAAATGTGGTACAAATATATGCACCCATTCCAAGCAATACGTAATAGGTTTCATATATTTCTTTATATTGTAATGAATTACGCCCCCACATGTTGACCTTGAGAAATTTCAACCATAACAAATAGTGAACGTTGACTTGCTCTTCCTTTCTAGTAAATATGAAAATGATTAATATATAAAAATAACAACATATTTACTGGGGATAAAGAAATAGAAAGAAAAAAACGTGATTTTAGCATATTTTCTTTGTATTTTTCATATTTTGGGAAATAGTGCCCTCAGTGGGTAACCTTGAGAAATGTTGGGTCATGTAAAGCATGAGTTGCTCTACCCATGTGCCAAATATGACGGTCATACATCATATAATAAAGAAGTTATGTAGGAGGCACAATGTCCCCCCCCCCCCCCTTGGGCCTGGAAGGGGTCAAAATAGCTTGGGCTTTATAGGGTTAAGACCCGACCTACAATGGGTGATCATGAGCACGTAAGGCAAAATAAACAAACGTGTCTGGATTCCAGATTTTTTTTTTTTCACTTTATCCTACTTTGTTGTGGCAAACTTATAAATGACTGTGGAAAATAGAAAGTTATCTGAGTCCGAAATGTCCTTAAAATACCCTGATCCACAAATAAAATTGTTGAACAAAAAAGTTACAAAACTTGTACTGTAATGTATAACAAAGTACTGAAAGTCAGTCACACTGTGAGCTCTAGTAACAGGCATAACAAGAAATTCATATCTAACAAAGAACTGACGATTCGAACTTGGTTATGAAATATCACCATAAGTTGTCCAAATAATGATACCCTATATTGACACAATGAATCAAATTTCGTGCACTTACAGTCCACGAAAAGCACAAAAAAATGTATCTACACTTTAGATATAGCCTATAACAAACAGAATGATTCAAATTTCGTGCACTTACAGTCCACGAAAAGCACGAAAAAGTATTTACACTCGAGATATTTTTTTTTCACTTTTATCGCACGCTGGTGTGGTATAAACATAAATGCTGATGGTATATTTGAGACAGAAAGTCGTCTGATTGTCTGAATTGTCTGACCCTGAGACGTCCTTAAAATACCCTGAATCACAAATACCTCGATCCACAAATGTGACCGTGCACCTTAAAACGAACATAAAGTCGCACACACTGATTTTGCGTGAGGACTGAAAATAAGTGAAATGGGTCAACCTAGCCGAACTTGACTTTTACATATGTGACCCTGCACCTCAAAACAAACAAAAAGTCGCCAGACATGAATTTTTAGTTAAGACCATATTCTGAAAGAGCAGACTTTAAGCTTTAAAATGATGTATAACTGAAATCAAATGGACTCTCTTAACCTATCTAAATATTGGAAAGAAAGCACAAACTCAGGAAAAGTGTGAACTGAGAAAAGAGGCTCTGAAGTACAGTGTCTATTCAAGCGCTTAATCTTTACCAAACCGTGCTGGCTGTGCGATGAATGGGACAAAAAACAGGAAGTAAACCACCAGAGTAACAACAATGAAGGGATTATCAGATTAAAATGAAATTACAAATTGTAAGCATGCCTCATTAACACACCCTGTCCATAATTAATGTAAACTTTCAAAGCAGTAGCACTATCCTTTCAAAAGTTATTAGAGTTGAAAGTGAAGAGTGTGGACAAGGTTTTTCAGAAATGAAAAAGGGATTCTAAAGACACACCTAATCACACTATTCTACCAAAAATGTTCGAGATAAACTGCTAAAAAACACACTTTCCTGCCCGTTTTATGGTACCAAATTTTAGCATAATGTAAAAGAAGACCCGCTCTTTCAGAAAATATGAAAAAGTCAAGTTCGGCTAGGTTGACCCATTTCACTTATTTTCAGTCCTCACGCAAAATCAGCGTGTGCGACTTTATGTTCGTTTTGAGGTGCACAGTCACATATTTTCTGGAAGAGCGGGTTTTCTTTTACATTATGCTAAAATTTGGTATCATAAGACGGGCAGTAAAGTGTGTTTTTTAGCAGTTTATCTCGAACATTTTTGGTGGAATAGTGTGATTAGGTGTGTCTTTAGAATCCCTTTTCATTTCTGAAAAACCTTGTACACACTCTTCACTTTCAACTCTAATAACTTTTGAAAGGATAAGGCTACGGCTTTGAAAGTTGGCATTGATTATGGACAGAATGTGTTAATGAGGCATGCTTAATTTCAATTTAATTTGATAATCTCTTCATTGTTGTTGCTCTGGTGGTTTACTTCCTGTTTTATATCTCATTCATCGCACAGTCAGCACGGTTTGGTAAAGATTAAGCGCTTGAATAGACACTGTGACATACTTCAGAGCCTCTTTTCTCAGTTCACACATTTCCTGAGTTTGTGCTTTCTTTCGTATATTTAGATTAGGAGAGTCCATTTGATTTTAGTTATACATCATTTTAAAGCGTATAGTCTGCTCTTTCAGAATATGGTCATAACTAGAAATTCATATCTGGCGACTTTTTGTTTGTTTTGAGGTGCAGGGTCACAAATAAACTTGTTGAAAATAAAGCTAAAATACTTGTGTATATATATTGTAGCCTTCTCTCCTTCTGTCGCTAGTGTATGTTCGTATACGCTGTGTGCCATCCGGCCCCGGCAACTAGCTGGAGAAGGGTCAGGATGGTCCGAGCTAGGCTGGGGTCCGTTTGGTTGAAATATACAACCAGGCGTGGAGAACGGCGTTGAAATGTACCATATTGCTAGGTTACTTACTACCAGTCTATTCCCGTTACTTGCTTACTACCAGAATACTACCAGGCACAATTCATCCAACGAAGATACCAGTACCAGTGCAGCTCATCCAATCGCAGATACCAATACCAGTGCAGCTCATCCAATGCAGATACCAATACCAGCGCAGCTGATCCAACGCAGATACCAATATCAGATACCACCAGTTCATTCGCATATTAGTTAAGCAGCACCGTACTTGCATTGCACTACTCACCGATACTTATGTTATACTGCAGCAGACTTCAAAGGAAACGGTCCAGGCAGTAGTGTCCACTTCAATCAACGCTTTATTAACACTCAACAACACTAATCATCCACACCTTGGCCTGTATCCAGGCCCACCCAGCTGTTTGGCCTGTATCTAGGCCCACCCAGCTGTTTGGCCTGTATCTAGGCCCACCCAGCTGTTTCGATATACATTCGACCTCTTGTTATTCTCCGACTGCTGTATTTCCGAAACAGTTACGCATTTTACTTACTGACCTTTTCCTCAAATACAAACGCTTATTAACCTTCCTCATCATACGGACATGATTAGATAACTAAGCAATAATTGTATGAAAGATTATTACTGAACATAATCGCATCTCCAACAATCATTACCCCTCTAAAATTCCTAACAAAACAATCCATAATCGTCAGTTTCCTTGAAACTGATCGATTCATGATCGATTGTTCAAACAATCGATCGATTATGTAATCTATCACGGAACTTCCAACATTGGGCTAATTTTCACCCGTTTTCTTACTAATACACTAATCTACCAATTCTTCATTGGTTACAATATATATATATATATATATATATATATATATATATATATATATGTATATATATACTCCTGGGTGGAACCTTAAGGAGACGTTCGTGAAATACATACCTTACGGAGACAATATGGTAAACTGTGAAAAAAGTGATTTTGTCATAGTTTCTATTTTTGAATTTTACGTTAAAACATTGAAAATGAAGATATCTTTTTAATCTGAAATAAAAATTGGAGCTTAGAAAATTCATTTCAGATATATATTCTGTAAGTGATATTTTTGTCTCCTTTGGGTTTTCTAACCCATAAGTCCACCTTAGGGAGACACTATGAATAAAAAGTACCTTTGGGAGACGTGTCTCCTTAATGTGCCAATATCAAATTTCATAAATATGCATCGTACATTAGGGAGACAGAATAGAGTACACACGTATCCGTATTATTAACAGTAAAACATATATTCTTATTTTTCTTATTTTTCTTTCTTATTCCCGATCATTTCTGTTGCTATTGTTCACGAGGAAATATTCAATTCTTATTTTTTTATATATAATTAAGTACTCGTAACTTAAAGTTTCATACCCTTCCCATAAGCTACCTTTAAAGCTCATTGAGGGGAGGGGGCATTGTGCCCTCACCAGATTTTCATTTGCCTTTCCTTTGCCCTCTATCCAATTCCAACAAGATTTAGTGACTTATTCGAACATCTTATTGCAAACATTTTTATATATAATTTAATTATATATTTGATAATGCTGGCTGCATGGCAATCATAACTGATAACCATGTCAGTCAGATTCTTTTTCTTTTTTCTGTTCCACTTTCAATTAACAATATTACAACGTATGAAATGGGCGTTTCTGGGCTGAAATTTGCTGAAGAAGCAACATGTGAAGTAATTATGGTCCTAATTTTTTTTTCTTATTATGTCCATTGTTTGTATGTGACAAAAGCCCTTCTATTTTGGATCGTTTTGATTCCTTCACCCAAGTTATACCTGTAATATCATTACATAATCGTATAATCTATTTTCAGACTCGAAATTCCAATATTACACAAATGTGAAATGTGATAACTATATATGTACGAACACCTATGCCAGGTCACAGGTCTCATAATGTATTTTTTATGTTGTTATAAATAGAGCCAAATATGGGTGATCTTAAGAGATTTCAACCATAGCAAATGATAAGATTCTTCTTATTCATTTGTGGCAAATACTTATGGAAAATGATTGCTCTATAATCAGACATACCTACCGGGGATGAAAATATTTCACAGAAAAATCATGTTTTAAGCATAATAATATTATTTCTACATGTATGTATGTCTTTATTGTTTCTCGTAAATAGCGCCCTCCATGGGTGACCTTGAGAAATTTCACATGTAGGGTCATGCATCCAACATGTTCAAGTTTAAGTTCAAGTTCAAATTTATTTTCATATTTCCATTTTCTCAATGATGAGATTACAAAATTATTGACAACAAAACAAGAATACAAAATATAAAAAAAAAAATCATGCCTTTTGATTGTAGAAGAAAAAGAAAAAAATACATACTTGACACAAGTGTACATGGTCATATCGTGTGAAAATGTCACTTGTAAGAATGATGGGGCCTACATAAAAGATTTAAAGCTTGTAAAACTGTAGGTTCCCGAGTTCATAGGCATATAATTTTACACGGAGAACGGATATGTTTGTCTTGACCAACTAAAATTACACAAGTACAAAAAAAAAAGAAAAAAAATCGATAAGTAATAGACTACTGTAATGAACCACATAGATATCGCACCAACCATACTGTATACAAATCTCGCAGTGTTTGAAAAACAAAAATGCTATATTATTTAAAGATGAATCGGTACCATAAAATAACTTGAATAACTTGGTGCTGCGGACAAGGACAAAATACTGGGAGCATTAAAAAAGTTGTTAAAAGCTTGGTAGTGTGTATCCACTGAGTAATAACTGTTTTAATTTGCGTTTGAAGGTGAATAAAGATAAGGAAGAAGTGATATCTAGAGGGAGATCATTTCAATATCTGGGTCCAGTAAATATAATTGTTTTCTTTGCAAAAATAGTGCGAATACGGGCGTCTCTCTGGCGAGTGGGATAACTGTGGATAGAGCGATTCCTTTTGAACATGTGGATAAAAACAGATGGTAATTCATTAGCTGTTAGTTTATACATGAAAATTCCGAGAAATGCTCTACCAATGCGCCAAATATGACAGTGATACATTAAATAATAAAAAAAAGTAAGGGGGCACAATGTGCCCCCCCCCCCCCCCCCCTTGGACTGGGAAGGGTCAAAATAGCTTTGGGTTAATGGGGCTGAATCCTAACAAATCCTACAATCTGTCAGATCTTGCCGCAGATTTAGCGTGGTGGGTGTCAATCGGTAAAAAAAAAAACCAAACAAACAAACGAAAAAAAAAAACCTCGGCATTTGTATTTGTAGTATTTCTTTGCCTATTGTCAAATATTGCTGCTGAACATAGCTCCATTCTCCTTGACGGCATGTTCTTTTTTCCTTCATTCTTTCTCTCTCTCTCTCTATCTCTCTGTCAATTCTGTTACTGATTGTAACACATGTTAGCACCCTCCACGGGCCTTTATAATTACATTTATGCAAATATCACTCAATACCTTTGCTCTACATTTGGTGAGCGCGTTTTTTTTTTTAAATCATGAAAACGAGGAATTAATGTTGAAAGTTATTATTTCAATCATTTCAAGAGGGAGTTAACATGCTCATGTATGACTGCACAGATGTCTCTCTCGTCGGTACATGGGTAACTTTTCACTAGTTTCACTGAAAGTGGTACACTCACACATTCTCATTAGGTAGGGATAGTAAAGTATCGGTTGAGATGAGGCGTCAGGTGTCCTACATTTGATGTATGATAATGAGAATTAAACCCATTATGAAGTACTGCAGCGGATATGATTCCAAACGGAATTCAAAGTTTATTAATATGTTGATGAAAATAGTTTTTGAAATGGCTGAGATGTCCTAAAAACCGATCCTAATGATTGATGGGATCCATCTTTTATTAGGATCGCTTTGTTTTACTTTGCATTCAGATATTTCAGAAATTTCAAAAATAATTTTCATCAAATAAATTTTGAATTGCTCTTAAAATTGTATACTCTTTCACATAATCACAAACTGCTTCCTAGGTATCTTCTCAGCCAAAACTGTACCATCCCTTCATGAACACACTGGACTCTTTGATGTTCTTCCACAGTAATGGATCCAGTAACTTGAAGTGGCGAAAGAGGCGACCGCACCCCTTTCCAGCCAATTTATTATCCATGCGGTGTGCCTGTTATCAAGCAAAGCCCATGACCACTCAGTTAGATCACTCCCTTTTTGAATATCCTGATTCTGCCACTCATTCACAATTTCAGCAAAGAAAGTCAAAAACTCCACGAGCATCAAATCATGATACAATTGTACTCTGTCAATAATATACCACAGGAAAAAAGAAGTAAGATAGAACAACCAACTGATTTAATGCCAAAAACACCATCTTCTTTGACTCTGCGCAGTGCAGTTACAATCAACTTGCACTTAGCAATAAATAAACTTTCAAGATAATCACGTGGGAACATAAGTAATAGGAAAAAAATGCCTCATCTATTTCATTCGTAAACGTACATAGTCCAAACTACACCATGAGATAAAGGATCAACCTTGTTTGTTTCTATGATTTACTAACGTGTTTGTTTGTTATTAATTGAAACATGAAAATTTTAAAGTTTATTAAAAGAAATTCACAATGGCTGCTGACAAACCATTTTTCTGTAACAGATCCATTGCTTTTTAACATGTCAGACATATATCGCTATCAACTGTAAATAAACATTTGCAAAGTATTCATGACTGCAACAAAGAACAGCACACGTGTTTCGTTTCCGTGATAACTGATATTATCACAATGTACACAATAACTTGTACTTGAATGTATTCCTGTCACAATGAAAGTACGGTTTCTGATTCGGATGGTACAAGACAAGAAACTACTAAAATACATACACTATTCAAAATGGTTGGCGCTTTGTAACTTTATTCCATTAATTTATAATATTTGTCATGCACTTTATTTGATAGTAACATACAGTCATAATATCTTTACATACGCAATTCAACACTAATTATTAACATCAGATATATGATACATGCAAAGATATTATATGTAAACTAATCAAAGTCGATGCAATTCAGTGTTGTTGAACTTAATAAATGCCCCATATATCGTACTCAATATTTATGATATTTTTCTCAACGTTGATTTCGTTTTGATTTCGTTTGTTTCGTAACAATTTCGTAACATTTCATACGTAGATTGGTGCTTTGTTATTGCCTTGGAGGCATCAACTCTGAATACATATGCTGGCCAACTATTTAAGTAACCTTTACAAAATATTCCAGATTGCCATAAAATTGATGAGATGATAACGTAACCGATACATTGTATTTGACATTTTCTTGTTATTATGGAAGTGTTGCTTCCTGTTTTGACGGTGCAAGACGTGTAACTACGTAAAATATGATACCACATTATTTGAAATAGCCGCCACTATGCTACTATCACTATACGTATACATATATATACGTATACATTACTATCATTTTTGTCATACACGGTTACACTATATACGCTCACATGATCAGGATGATTTTTTGATGGTATCCTGTCATAACAAGGGTGAAATTCAGCGAGTTTTTACATATTATATACACATGTACGAATAGCATCAATTACTTTAAAGGGATCGTACAGTTTTGGTTGAGACCTAATTTCAGGTTTCTAACATTTTTGATGAGATAATGAGAAACCTCTCATGAAATATGAAAGAGCATGTAATTCCATGAGGAATTCAACGTTTATTTGATGAAAATTGCTTTTGAAATGGCTGAGATATCCAAAACAGAGTGATTCTAATAAGTGTGGGACCCACACTTTATTATGATTGCTTTGTTTTACTTTGTTTTTAGATGTTTCAGTCCTTCCAAACCCGATTATCATCAAATAAGCTTTGAATTCCTCTTAAAAGGGTATGCTCTGAACTATTTCATAAGTGTTTTCTTGGTATCTCGCAAAAAGTTAAAAGCCCAATTCTCATCTCCACCAATACTGTACTATCCCTTTAATTATCATGACAGCACATATACAAGAAAATGCAAACTACTTATAGTCAAGGCAGTTTGGTATAACTGCATTAATTATGTCGTACATACTTTATATTTAGCGCATTGAAATTGCCCATGTCTTTTTTTCTTTCAAAAAAAAATATTCCAAAACGTAGTTGGTCCAGGCCGCACCCACTGGCCGAGGGATCAACCCGCTTGTTGTTTTGATACATGCATTTTTATTGATTTTCATTGATATGGATTACGTTGATAGTAAATCTGATGGGAACCAGAGACGAAATTTTCAAATAATTTCAAATACTCCAATTTATCAAAATAGCTGCCTTCAAACAATTTTCTCTAACAAATGTATTTCCTTTTATTAGTAGATGTTGCAGGAAATCCGTTTGTTTTATTATCGATATGGATGTCCAAACTCAGAACTGCTGTCGGGCGCGCGCGAAAACACTTCCAAAGTTACTTTGGTGTGATGTTTGCAAAATGTTTTCTTAAGAACAATCTACATATCTCACACTGAGTATATTGTCTCCCTAAATACATATCTTTATATAGGAAACACTTCCAAACTTACTCTGGTGTCGTGCTTGCACACTCTCTCCTTAAGAACAAAATATATGTCTCAAACACTGAAAATTTTGTCTCCCTAAAGACTGTGTATTTTCTATATAGGAAACACTTCCAAAGTTACTTTGATGTGATGTTTGCATAATGTTTTCTTAAGAACAATCTATATGTCTCACACTGAGTATATTGTCTCCTTAAAAACACTTATATATATTTCTATACAGGAAACACTTCCAAAGATACTTCGATGTCATGTTTGCACACTGTCTCCTTATATAAGAACAAAATATATGTCTCAAACACTGAATATTTTGTCTCCATAAAGACTCTCTGTATTTGTAGGGAACACTTCCAAAGTTACTTTGTTGTGATGTTTGTATGATGTTTTCTTGAGAACAATCTATATGTCTCACACTTAGTGTATTGTCTCCCTGAATACACTTATATATCTCTATACAGGAAACATTTCAAAACTTACTCTGGTGTCGCACGCTGTCTCCTTACAAACAAAATATATGTCTCAAGTACTGAATATTTTAACTCACTAAAGACTGTGCATTTTCTTATATAGGGAACACTTCCAAAGTCACTTTGTTGTGATATTAGTATAATGTTTTCTTGAGAACAATTTATATATCCCACACTGAGTATATTGTCTCCCTTAATACACTTAGATATCTCTATACAAGAAACACTTCCAAACTTACTCTGGTGTCATGTTGGCACGCTGTCTCCATAAGAACAAGATATATGTCTCAAATACAGAATATTAATTTTGTCTCCCTAAAGACTGTGTATTTGTTATGTAGGGAACACTTCCAAAGTTACTTTGATGTTTTGATGTTTATATGCCCCACACTGAGTATATTGTCTCCCTAAATATCTCTATACAGGAAACACTTCCAAACTTACTCTGGTGTCATGTTTGCACGCTGTCTCCTTAAGAACAAAATATATGTCTCACACACTGAAAATTTTGTCTCCCTAAAGACTGTGTATTTTCTATATAGGAAACACTTCCAAAGTCACTTTGATGTGATGTTTGCATAATGTTTTCTCAAGAACAATCTATATGTCTCACACTGAGTATATTGTCTCCTTAAAACACTTATATATATTTCTATACAGGAAACACTTCCAAAGATACTTCGATATCATGTTTGCACACTGTCTCCTTAAGAACAAAATATATGTCTCAAACACTGAATATTTTGTCTCCTTAAAGACTCTGTGTATTTGTTATGTAGGGAACACTTCCAAAGTTACTTTGTTGTGATGTTTGTATGATGTTTTCTTGAGAACAATCTATATGTCTCACACTGAGTATATTGTCTCCCTGAATACACTTATATATCTCTATACAGGAAACACTTCCAAACTTACTCTGGTGTCGCACGCTGTCTCCTTACAAACCAAATATATGTCTCAAGTACTGAATATTTTGTCTCCCTAAAGACTCTGTGCATTTTCTTATATACGGAACACTTCGAGAAGTCACTTTGTTGTGATGTTGGCACGCTGTCTCCTTAAGGACAACATGTATGTCTCAACACTGAATATTTTGTCTCCCTAAAGACTCTGTGTATTTTTTTATAAAGGGGAACACTTCCAAAGATACTTTGGTGGGATGTTTGCATAATACTTTTTCTTAAAAACAATCTATATGTCTTACACTGAGTATATTGTCTCCCTAAATACACTTATATATCTCTAAACAGGAAACACTTCCAAACTTACTCTGGTCTTGCACGCTGTCTCCTTACAAACAAAATATATATCTCAAGTACATGTACTGAATATTTTGACTCCCTAAAGACTGTGCATTTTCTTATATAGGGAACACTTCCAAAGTCACTTTGTTGTGATATTAGTATAATGTTTTCTTGAGAACAATTTATATATCCCACACTGAGTATATTGTCTCCCTAAATACACTTAGATATCTCTATACAAGAAACACTTCCAAACTTACTCTGGTGTCATGTTGGCACGCTGTCTCCATAAGAACAAGATATATGTCTCAAATACAGAATATTAATTTTGTCTCCCTAAAGACTGTGTATTTGTTATGTAGGGAACACTTCCAAAGTTACTTTGATGTTTTGATGTTTATA
The DNA here is from genome assembly GCF_040938485.1 of Diadema antillarum. NCBI lineage: Eukaryota > Metazoa > Echinodermata > Echinoidea > Diadematoida > Diadematidae > Diadema > Diadema antillarum. The sequence goes on from NW_027271664.1 coordinate 1,243,046, forward strand.
TGCCCCACACTGAGTATATTGTCTCCCTAAATATCTCTATACAGGAAACACTTCCAAACTTACTCTGGTGTCATGTTTGCACGCTGTCTCCTTTAAAGGGAAGATAAACCCCAAGAGCAATGTGGATTGAGTGAAAGCAGCAACATTAGTAGAACACATCAGTGAAAGTTTGAAGAAAATCGGACAATCGATGCAAAAGTTATGAATTTTTAAAGTTTTGGTGTTGGAACCGCTGGATGAGGAGACTACTAGAGGTTATGACGTATGAGTGGACAACAATACCAAGAAAATATAAAGAAAATACTACAAAAATCCATTTTTCATGAAAATTACAAATTCCATCAACTTGATATTGACATATGTTAAGGGTAGCAATTCTTCCCCCTGCTTTCTGAAAGCGGTTGGTCCATTGCTCTTTCATAATTCTGGAAAAGTGAATTTTTGTTGAATTTCCTTTATATTTTCTTTGTATTGTTGTCCACTCATACGTCATATCCTCTAGTAGTCTCCTCATCCAGCGGTTCCAACACCAAAACTTTAAAAATTCATAACTTTTGCATCGATTGTCCGATTTTCCTCAAACTTTCACTGATGTGTTTTACTAATTTTGCTGCTTTCACTCAATCCACATTGCTCTTTGGGTTTACCTTCCCTTTAAGAACAAAATATATGTCTCAAATACTGAATAGTTTATCTCCCTATAAAGACTCTGCATATTTTCTCCACACAAAACACGTCCTACATCAATATTGTGCTGCCTAAACCGTATCAATAATACTGATATGTTCAACACACTTAACTGCTCAATCAGCTCATTCAATACTTTCTCTTTCACAAAGCACAGCTTGGCGTGGTGAATTTTAACAGGATTGTAAATAGTGTGTTTAGAAAAAAATCACATGCACACAGAGTCTCTTATTTTATTTTCCCCTCACCTTTCCTTGTTCCGTTCTTATTCGCTGTTCTTCTTCTTACCTCTTGGGCCTTTGTCTCTTCATTTGTTGATGCTGGCTCCAAGTTGTGTTTCCAGTTTTGTCCTGGCAACAGCTCATCTCCGTCAACATGTAGCACACTGTCCTCATCAACAACCTTTTCATTCTTCTATGTCAATAAAATTTTGACAGAATAAACTGACCAGAAAGAATATAAATTATTAGTGGAAAAGTGAGCAAAGAAAATGGGATTCCATCGGGATTCGAACCCGAGACCTCCGGATTGCTAGACCGGTGCTCTACCGACTGAGCTATAGAAAGCCCTAGTGCAGTGTTCGTCCCAGAAAACCCTTAATTCTCAATGCTCGGGTGGTCAGAAGCTATAGCAGTGTGTTTGTGTGTGACACACACGCACACACTTGAACCTGGCATAAACCCGAAGGATAATTCAACTTGGGGATAAATGCGAGGGATCACCGAAGTGATGCAGCTTTTTGAGTTTGTAACAAATAAAGACAGAATAAACTGACCAGAAAGAATATAAATTATTAGTGGAAAAGTGAGCAAAGAAAATGGGATTCCATCGGGATTCCAAAGGCCCAAGAGGTAAGAAGAAGAACAGCGAATCCCGATGGAATCCCATTTTCTTTGCTCACTTTTCCACTAATAATTTATATTCTTTCTGGTCAGTTTATTCTGTCTTTATTTGTTACAAACTCAAAAAGCTGCATCACTTCGGTGATCCCTCGCATTTATCCCCAAGTTGAATTATCCTTCGGGTTTATGCCAGGTTCAAGTGTGTGCGTGTGTGTCACACACAAACACACTGCTATAGCTTCTGACCACCCGAGCATTGAGAATTAAGGGTTTTCTGGGACGAACACTGCACTAGGGCTTTCTATAGCTCAGTCGGTAGAGCACCGGTCTAGCAATCCGGAGGTCTCGGGTTCGAATCCCGATGGAATCCCATTTTCTTTGCTCACTTTTCCACTAATAATTTATATTCTTTCTGGTCAGTTTATTCTGTCTTTATTTGTTACAAACTCAAAAAGCTGCATCACTTCGGTGATCCCTCGCATTTATCCCCAAGTTGAATTATCCTTCGGGTTTATGCCAGGTTCAAGTGTGTGCGTGTGTGTCACACACAAACACACTGCTATAGCTTCTGACCACCCGAGCATTGAGAATTAAGGGTTTTCTGGGACGAACACTGCACTAGGGCTTTCTATAGCTCAGTCGGTAGAGCACCGGTCTAGCAATCCGGAGGTCTCGGGTTCGAATCCCGATGGAATCCCATTTTCTTTGCTCACTTTTCCATCAATAAAATTTTAATACATGCGCGATTTCAGCATATTCATGAGCATTCAAAACTCTTGTTTGAATGTCAAATGGAATAAAAGCTGATCTGTGACATAAGTCAAATCAGCAGCAATAATCACGAAATATGGATCCCTTGTACCTTCTTCGTTTAGGATGATGTGTACATCCCAAACAGTAAACACCACGTCCAGTATAATTGACACTGTATATTTTAAAGGCAAAAAACATTTCAGTCCGAATTACAATTCGAGCATAATATTTGCCGTCTTGCAATTCTTTCACACGGGATATCTTCCGAGGTCTCATCCACTGTCCACTATAGCTACCACGTGACTGGTCATGATGAAAAATCCCCTTTACGCATGATAAACTTCTCTCTCCTTTGGATCTTGAGCACCCTTCCCCACACTCTCCGCAAGTTTCAATTACCTCGACATACGTTTCAAGCAATAAAAACGTAACATGATAGTTTATGTACAGGGTGGTTATCATTTTGCATTCTCAGAGATACCGAAACCAGCGACAATTCGGCTTGTCGTAGAACCAGTAGCGTTCGCAATGTGTGGAATGTGGGGCGGACAATGACAATCACACGTCTGCCTCACATTCCACACACTGTGAACGCTACTGGTTCTATGACAAGCCGAATTGTCGCTGATTTCGGTATCGCTGAGAGTGCAAAATGGTCACATTTTGAAAATTGCAAGGGTTGACAAAAATCGTCCTAAAATCATAACGCATCAACCAAAATTAAAGAACTTACAATCATTCTATTGGACAAAGAATGGCCTTTCCAATAGAAGGCAAAATAATGATATATTTGCCACAATATTGCTGAAATTAAAGATCTTAGGTGTTCCGCTCTTTTTGGACCACCCTGTATAAGTGAATCTAATAAAAAATAGTAATATTTCATGAGTACAACGGTAAAAATTTGACTTCAATTGGATTGAAAATATGGAAGTTGTGAAATTTGCAGTTTCGATAATTTCTCAAAAACAGTTCTTGTACAGTGTGTATAAATACGCAAATGAGTGAGCTATCCATGTCATACCCTGACAATTTTCCATTGATAATGTCCAAAAAAAAGAGAGAAAAAAATAAAAATTAATGTTTCTTTCATTGAAATCTAAAACATGATGGTATTCTTTGTTGAATAACCTCAGGATAGTGATAAGCTAGATATATGAGAATTGAAGCCTAGGGCAAAATTGCAATTGAATGGAAAATTGGAAATTTCAAAATTTTATGTACAAACTTTATGGTAAGATGTGAGGGAATGACATGCTCACATTGTCATTTGCATATTCATAATTTCTGTTCAAGAACTGTTTAAGCCCAAAAACATTGTAACGTCAAAATGTCATAACTTCCTTATTTTTTATTCGACTTCGATAAAAATTGTACCGTTGAACTCGTAATATTTTACTCTTTTTTATCAACCTAATATACATTTGAACTGGATTTCCCCTTGGAGCATCAAAGTAGCTTAGGCCTTATGGGGTAAACAGTGAACCCTTTGCGGATGTAGTATTCAATGTACTAATTGAATTGTGTAACACATGATTAAAGGGATCGTATAGTTTTGATTGAGAATTAACTTCAGGTTTGTAACCTTTCTTGACGAGATATGAGAAGCACCTTACGAAATATGAAAGATGCATTCAAGGTTGATTCAATGAATATTAGTTTTGAAAATTGCTAACTATATCCAAGACAGAGTGATCCTAATAGAATGTGGGACACACCTTTCATTACAATCGTTTTGATTTACCCTGTTTTTGGCTGTCTCAGCCATTGCAAAACTCATTTTCATTTAAAAAAAAAAAACCACACACTTTGAATTCCTCTGAGAATGGTATCCTTTGCTGTATTTTATTTCTTGGTATCTCGCAAAAAGTCAAAAGCCCAATCCTCATCTTCAATCATATACCATCCCTACAAGACAATATTGCTCTGTAACACGCCCACAAAAACTTTTATCATAATTATTAAAAACTTTTGATCATCTCCGGAACTGCGTTTCTGCGCGAGCGCTATGTACATTTAACGGGTCAAACCCGGCGCATATTTATTTTTCCCACAATTTTTTTAATCTGCCGAGATTCTGAAAGTTTACCTTTCAGGGATTATTCATGTGTATGTATCATTAAAGAATTGTTTTATAGTAGAGAAGCACATTGTTCAAAAAAGTACATCATGAGTCGATTTGTTGTGGCAAGCACTCCGAATTAGGCCAATTTGAGTATTATGTTGCCTCTTGCAATACTATTCTTTCACCTTTCACACGGGATATCTCGGAGACGAAAGGTTGAACGAACTTGGGGTGTGCACTTTCAGAGAGCAGAGATTCTGCCCAATTGTGTGATATAAGAATCACTTTCACTGGCTGAGCACTTTTGCAATTAAGTTGCTGCCAAAGGGAACGCGTACAACCTCCAGTCACTATCCCTAGGAAATTTGAGTCGTTAACCTTCATGGTTTGCCACTACTGATGTCGACACTGTGAATTATTGAGAACTCTTCTTTACGGTTTTGTTTCTCGTCAACTATCATACATTTTTTTAAGTTAAAAAGGGTTGTATAGTTTTGGTTGGAAACTACAACTTCAGAGTTTTTTATACTCATTTTGGGGCGGGGTGAGGTGAGATAATGAGAAATCTGTTATGGAATATGAAAGCGCGATGCAATTCGAAGAGGATATCAATGCATATTTAATGAAAATGGTTTTGAAATGGCTGAGGTAAACAATCGTAAAGAAAGGTGGGACCCACCTTTTATTAGGATCGCTTTTTAAAATTGATTCTCTAAAAAAAAAAAAAAAAAAAAAAAAAAACTTAAAACTTTGGATTCCTCTTCGAATGGTATACAATCCGTATACTTTCGTGAGTGCTTTCTCGGTATTCTCGCAAAAAAAACAAAAACAAAACAAAACAAAACAAAAAGCACAGCGATTTTCATCTCCACCAATAATATACCATCTTCTAATATTCCCACACTTTTGTATGTGAGACATTGTTTGGATTCGTAGCAGCCCTATGAACAAGATAACTGTTATGTCGGGAGCAGAAACAACCACAAATTATATTCTACTTTCCGTCTTCTTTTTGGATCACATTTCCTTTGTGAGGTGGTAATAATGTAAATGGCTGCAACGGTCGCTTGCCACCTGCTGTCTGCAGTCGCGCACATGTATGCACGTGCTTTACACAGGTAATCAAGTGTTGAAATAATGTTGTAAAGCAATGATAAGGTCCTATACTACATCACAACTGTAGATCTAACTCGATTTCTGTCGTTCACAGTATACACACAAGACACCACCGGGGAAATTCAGTAAACATGGAGTAAAGCGGTGTAAAATTTTGCCTCCGACAAAGATTCTGCTAGGACCGAAGGCTCAGGCCCCTTCTGAATCCATCTCATTAAATATACATCATGATAGCTGAAAATGTAGTTAAGAGAAATAAGGACAAGGACAGGAACAGAGACAAAGGCTCTAATATACTTTTATATGATGTTAGTATTATTATATCGTAATATACATCCTCAGAATAGCTATATTCTGCAAAAAATGGTATAGATTTATGATATCAAATGACTAAAAATCTATACACTGTACCATTTTGGCAGAATATAGCTATTCTGAGGATTTATACTAGCATCAGATGCAAAAATTTAGTCACATCATATAAAAGCATATAATATAAGTCTTTGTCTCTGTTCCTGTCCTTGTACTCATTTCTTTTAAGTGCATCTTCTGCTACATTGTATCATGATATATTTAATTAAATGAATTCAGAAGGGGCTTGAGCTTTCGATCCTAGCAGAATCGGGTCTAGGGCAATTTACCCCCTGGGCAATTACCCGCACCCTTCCCCTGGCCCCTAAACTCCTAATCCTAACCCTAACCCTAATCTTTACTCTTAGCTTACCACTAACCAGTATTTAGCCGGGGGTAATTGCCCTCTGGGGTAATTTCCCGGATACGGATATCATGTACGGGTCAGGAACACACAGAGAAATCGGAGAGTGTAAATCTCTCGGTCAACATACTGCTGTCGTCAATTTTCTTTAAGACGCATGGGGATCGATGGAACCCTCTGATTACCTTGCGCATTCAGCCTAGGTTTGACAAACTTGTAAAAAAATTCAGAATCGTGGAATGGTTTGCCCTTGTTATTATGGTTTACAAAGTTTACTTGTGTTTTTCATTTGAAAAAAAAAAATCTTTGTTCTATTACATTTAGCATAATGTATGATTTGCAAAATAACTGATGTAAGCATTGCTAGTTCAATACGTCCATCGTATTCATTGTGTACTGGATGTATGTGCTTTCCATGTATGGTAGGTCTCATTTACTTCAGTACTTCATGACTTTATCTTTTCTCTACTCTTTCTTTCTCGAATTCATTTGATGAAATCACATGATCTCAATCTAACATTAATGTACATTTCAAAAGCAGAGCTGGAACAAAAAAAAAAGGATAGCAGCACAGGAAAATATGCTTTCTTGTTACATGTCTTTCTTTAAATAAACTGTGTGTTGATTTGTTTCTGTTGAAAATAAATTTATGGTAATGGTTTATCTAAAATTTGTTTGTAAAATTTCAGCTATGGGTATGGTTGAATTGCAGAATTTTTTAAAGTATCATATTAAATATCATAACATACATCACAATATGAAGAGTTTGTTTGCAAAAACCGATAAGTCCATATTTGCCAAATGGAGATATTTGCGATTAAAGGTCGAGAAAAATAAAGAGAATAATAAGAAAATTTTTGCTTCCTTTGACCATAACTTCAAAAATGTACCTTTTTTGTAGTGACCAATATATCATTTAAAAGGTATTGTTTTGTACTTTATGACAGAGACGGTACTTCAAAATCTTCAAAATAATGGACTTATCGGTTTTTGCGAATAAACTCTTCATATGTATGATTATGTATCTAATTCATCTTCATGTACATGGATTATTATTAAATTCATGTACATGGTCATGATCATGACAAAGAAATGGATGTGGGGCTGTAAATTGATTCCATCCCCATTCTACAGCCCTTGTCTAACAAAATCTAACAATCTTACATAACTGGTACACGAAACGCATGTCGTGGAGCTGATTTCTAAATATAAAGGACTTTATAATCCTTTCACTCCTTGCTACATAAATTTCATCCATCAACTTCGTGTTTGAAAGACATGCATATACACACACACAGACACAAACCAGTGACACAAACCAGTGACATCATTACTGAAACCAAAATAATGAATCAAATAATATTTCTATATTCAGTTCTTGTTAACCTTTCCACAAGAGCATATAACATAAACTTTTATGTAATGCCTTGAGATATCCTTGTCATTTGATTGGTTTTTGACATTGATCATTTCACTATGACGTCATACACATGTAAAACGCTTGCATTTGCAGTGTGTGTATACGACAGCGATCTAGCGTAAAGCACTCAGTGCGCACTCTCACGATCTCAGATTTTCTCTTGTTTCTTAATTAGTACATGTAAAACATTAAATGAAAAGGATTAGGTGTTATATAAAGCAAATAATAAATGTTTCCATTCGTACAATGGACAGATATTTTATCGTGTTTTGTCCATTGCACTCATAAATATTCATTATTTGTATGATATAATACTTTTTAAAGAATGCAAATGACGGTCATTTGTAGCTTGACATGGAAACCATAACATACATGTACATTGACAAGAGGCTTCATTTTCACACACTTTAATGAGGGCTGTTTATCACAGCAAAATGTCGCACTGTCATTTATCATACATGTAAATACTATAGGACAGAGTATTGAGTAGACCTTGGTCAAAGGAGTATAGAACTACATATTTCTCTACAGACAGCTTATATGCATACAAAATACATTGTACATGCAAACAGGTGTATACGGCATGTCATAATTCACAGCTTGAGTTCCAACAATATACATTGTACATTGTACTTCAAATACAGCTACATGTACAATACAAGGACAAGCTAAGGATGATAACATGTGAAATAAATATCTGCTCTAATTAAAGTTTTTTCAATGAAATAAAAAAAAAATCAACTGCATAGGCTTACTAATGTCATAAAGTAGGATCGAGATTTGTCAAAAGATACATGTACAGGATACTCTTTTTCCATGTTATAATACGGTTATTCTCACAATCCTGCCCAGGCACATTTAAACACAAAGCAATGTCAAATGTGGTACGTATATCTATTAAGAAGAAAAAAATGTGCTGAGGATGACACCATACCTTACATATTTAACAAATCTCCCTTACAAAAAATAAATCATTCCTACAATAGAGGTTCACCATCTATTTACAGTCAATTTGTGCATGAGAGTCTGTATCACAACTAGTGATAATACATGAAGTTCTGCACACATTATCGAAGTGCTCATAAACTCTGTATGTATGTAATATTTCACAGGATGATTTTGGCTGCTAGGCCATGGTTGAGGTTACGCATGAAAACTTCTTGTTTCCCCTACTTAAGGTGACATAAGGGGGTCAAAACATCAACATTGTCACTTGAGACAATAGTACAGGCAGGAGGCTGTAAATGTGACAGTTTCAGCTTTTACACATCTGTCATGAATGTACTGTACCTTCAGAGCTTGAAAACCATATACAGTATTATTTAACATTTTAAGAAATCTAAATGAATGACATGGTTTCTTGACGTATTAGCCATGATGATAGAAAATGGGTTTATGAAACACCATCCTTCAAACAGAACTGATTTAAAAAAAATGCATTATTTTTTTTTCATGTCCCTCTTGTATGCTGATATGAAATTGATGAACTCTTCATAAACTCCAACATGCAATAATCCAAAGAAAATCTATTCATCAACTATGGCTTTTAGTAGACATATGGTATTCCACACGTAAGGGTAAAAAATAGACAATACCTTTGTTCATGTGAAACTCTGTAACAGATACAGGTTTTGTTTTGTTTTGCTTTGTTTTGTTTTGTTTTTTGATAAAAGAAAATGTTCCATAATGCATTTACCATGCTCTTGCAGTGATCACTACAGTCAATTAAAATTTGATCTCTTCTAAATATACAGTATCACCATCAGCATCAGATGATGGATTTAACTGAACATCTTCACTACAAACACAAAGCCAGGATAGTAGGATACTGTAGTCACCTAAACACATGTACATCACTACCTTACCCATGTTTCTGAGCATAAAGTTCTAAATGAACCATTTGGCACACATTAATATTGTGTTCATAAAATGGATCAGTTGTAAAGACAAGGCAAGTGCCATATAAATGCGTCTCGCCCATTTGCGTACAAGAAATTGTGCGTGAATGCACTAGAACAGATAAAAAAAGAGATATAACAGATGAAAAGAGATCTAAAAGGGTACAAATTTATGGTAAAAAAGAAATGTGCCATAAAAGCTTAACATTGGGCCCTAAAAGTTTGTCGACCCCTGCCTGTGACCTTTGACCTTGTGGTGACTATCCACTCCCCAGGAGACATCAACCATCCAAGTTTGGTCACAAATGGACTTATGGATCAAAAAATATGACCCATAATAGAAATGCACCATGAAAACTAAACATTGGGCTCTAAAAGTTTGTTGACCCATGCTTGTGACCTTCGACTTTACCATGTGAGCTCCAACGGCACCATAACATGAATGTATTCCAAGTGCATCCATCACCCAAGTTTGATTGCCATTGTAGCAACATGTGCTGAGTTACATGTGATAAGAGAGTCTTGCAAGTAAACTTTAATGTATGACCTAAAATGACCTTTGACCTTATCATGTGACATGTTATGGCACCATAACATGAAGGTACCCCAAGTACATCCATCATCCAAGTTTGATTGCCATTGTAGCAACATGTGTCAAGTTACGTGTGATAAGAGAGTCTTGCAAGTAAACTTTAATGTATGACCTCAAATGACCTTTGACCTTATCCCGTGACCTCCAACAGCACCATAACATGAAGGTACCCCCTGTTCATCTATGACCAAAATTAGGTTGTAATCTAAGCAACTTATGTGAAGTTATTTGTCAAAAGAGAGTCTTGCAGGTAAATTTTAACATAGAAAAGAGGTCAATAGCACAATCAGGGTATGCAATTGTGTAACAGGGCAAAAATGAAAAAAACTTGGTGAAAATGCTTTTTTTGTTGTTTGTTGTAGCTGAGTGTTCAAATTTTCATTTCATGTAAAGAAAGAGTCAAAATTTTGCATTAAACTGCGCATAAATTAGCATTTAAATTAGGGGTGTCGAATTACATTGAAATGACTAATGTATTGGAGAAATTCATTTAAAAAAAGGAGAATGTTTTTTTCATCTGATATTGCTGTTAGATATTCCTGATAAATATCCCTTTCATTCACCACCAGCACATAGCCATGACATATCACAAAATATGAATGAATTTCATATTTTCACTTCTCGAAATGGATGATCAATTTTGTAGGCATTATTTTGAATTCAAGTAAAACCACTTTTACATATTTTATATTTCACTTTTGCCAAAGAGTGAAGAGGCGAAACTTTCAGGAATAGGTAACAGACATAGTGGCCATTATTACAAATTTTTATGAAATTAGGGCTGGTACTTTGGAAGATATTATATTTTTCATCAAAAAATTATCTGTACAGTTTGACCTTGAATGTGCGCACAGTGTTTGGATCAATTCTCATATTTGTAAACACAGATAGAAGAATGAATGTGAGATTTATGATGACTTGAGTTGATATCCAAGCTGTGACACTCAAACAATGACATATTAAGCCAAAATACTATGTTTTTGCTTATGATATCTTTAGAAATTGAACAAGCATTTAAATATGAACACTGAACACTTATCATATGACCTTCATGCAGTATAACATGGGCGTGTATCGCACTTATTTATGCTCAGCAATTTGTAAAAATATAAAAAAATAAGTTCCTATTGCTCAAATTTGCTAAAATTTTCACACAATAGATTTCTACTTTAATATGCACAATTCATGGTTAAAAAAACAAGGATATTCAATAAGGGGAAAAGATTCTTTAAAGTAGTCAAATTAGGATATACCTCATTGAAAATACTGAAAAACGGCTGCACTTATTTTACTCAGCACTTGAAAATGGCTCAAAACTCAAAACTGGCTGAACATTTATTGGCAAACGGCGCACCATAATTGTAGTGTGTCTTCAGTACTTTCAGGAAAAGCAGAAAAATAAGCTGTTTCTCCATGTATAGCTGTACAGCATGGGTTAAAAGGTCACAATGTCACAAAAATAAGCCAGCATTACACTCCAACCAGGATGGGACTTCAGACCTTATAACTTTCTCCAGCTGAAAGAACCACTGTTTTTTTATTGCATGCAAGCAATGCCAGGAAAAAATCCATTAATTTGATACCAAACACATAGGGGTAGACTTAAAATATGGACCTCAAATCTTGATTTTACGTAAGTTGTAAAACGCTTTTTTTGACGCATTACGTGGGTTTTGGGGGACTTTTTGGTAATTAATCTTTAATAATTAACAGTAAATGAGAAGAAATTAGCTATTGTCTTACCACATGTGATTACTGATGTCTTAGCATGCTGCATGTGAATTTTTAAGTCAGTTGGTGCATTCTTTTAGAAGTTACAATTTTTTAAAGTGAGAAAGTCATGATTGCATACCCTGATTGTGCTTATCACTAAGAGAGTCTTGCACATACTCTTTAATATATGACCTCTTATGACCTTTGACATCATCACATGACCTCCGACAACACCATAACATGAAGATACCCTATTACTTCTATCACCCAAGTGTGGCTGCCATTACTGTAACAATTGCCAAGTTATGCATCATAAGAGAGTCTTGCAGGTAAACTTTAACATTTGTGATGGACAACCGACGGACGGACGGACAACGGACGGACGCCATTTGGATTCCTTAGTCTCGCCTTTACCTCTGGTGGGTGAGACAAAAGCCAAGTTTTTTTTTTTCTGAACAGCTGTATGAATAGGTTAAATTACTTTCCAAACTGATGAAGAATTTCCTCTTCGCATACATGTCTCCTTTTTTCTTTTCTTTTTTCGTGTGTGTGTGTTCTCATTGTAGGTCTAGATTGCTGTCTCTTATCCATGCATACAGCATGCAGTTACTTCAGCATAAAATATTCTGATACGGTTAAAAGCAAGAAGTAACCAACTTCTCTACAAAGCTTGCACATTTGAAGAAACACCATGCTTATAGGGGAAGGATAGTAACTGATCAGTGGGAATCAGTGGGAATGCTGGGGGATGATTGTTCCAATCCTTGTGGTATTCATTTAAGAGTACATTATATATCTATTGTTGTGTGGAATCTATTTACTTCAGAATGGTCCTGTATTCAAGTAATAAGCAGTTCAATGTTTCCAGGATAGCATGCCTGTACAGTGTTGGGGCAATCATTAAAGGGATAGTACAGTTTTGGTTGAGATGAGAAATAGGCTTTCGAATTTTTGCAAGATACCAAGAAAACGCTTGATATAGCACAGCACAGATACCATTTTAAGAGGAATTCAAAGTTTATTTGATGAAAATCGGGTTTGGAATAACTGAAACATCCAAAAACAAAGTAAAACAAAGCGATCGTTACAAAGTGTGGGTCCCACACTTTATTAGAATCGTTCTTTTTTGGATATCTCAGCCATTTCAAAACCCATTTTTATCAAATAAACGTTGAATTCCTCATAAAATTGCATGCTCTTTCATATTTCATATGAGATTTCTCATTATCTCACCTAAAAATGTTAGAAACCTGAAATTAGGTCTCAACCAGAACTGTACGATCCCTTTAACAGGCCGTTAACGATCGTCCCTACGCTGTACAGGCATGCTAACCTGGAAACATTTAACTGCACATTACTCGAATGAATCCCATAAGGATTGGAACAATCATCCTCCAGCACTCCCACTGATTCCCACTAATCAGTTACTAGCCATCCCCTTTAATAATAACAAGTTTGTTTTTAAGGTTAGCTCATCACTGCCATTTTTTGTCTTCTAAGAATCCCTGCAAAAACCTTTTGTCCAGTTCTTCAAAAATTTGTTTCTTTTTACATGTGAAATGTCATCTGGCATGACAATAACAAGCCCTTCAAAGTATACTATGACTTTTGTCCGAAAAGTGTCATTAATTTGACAAACAAAGTGAATCTTTAACATCAAGTACACTTAAAACTGGGCATGAGACTTGCTTATCATCTGAGGTACCTTCACAGACAAAACAATTTGAAAACTTTGTGATTCTTTTGTACAAACACATATCATGATGGCTCTTCATGCATATAGCACAAAGCTGGTATCCACAAACACTGCAAGGAAAGGGCTGAATTAAAGGTCTCTAATGTGCATTGACATATTTTATATACATATATAAAATATACTTCTATATGGACAATACTTTTGCAAGCCTGTTTAATAATTGTTAAGGTTCAGATTGTACAGTAGAGAGTTAGATGTATTTCAGTGATGATTTCTTATAACACAGCTTACATGGGCCATTGTATTGTTCTTTCTCTGGTTAGCATTTTCCTTACCCAGTAGCACTGTGACAACTGAGTGATTTCTAATCGCTTCTGGCTCAGATTCTGAGATGGCAAGTTAAGGCAGAGATGTTCCTTCCCAAATGACAATCCGGAGGATGCTCTCTTGGTACAGGAGGATGGGGACCAATTGGGTTAGGTGGAGATATCTGGTTGAGTGATGTTCTGCTCAATGGGTTAATTTCTGTGCTGGAGGAGCAAGAGGTCAGCTCTGTTGAGAAGGTGGAACTGATGTGCTCCTAAAAGAGAGAGGACAACAGAAAAATTAAAAAACGAGGAAATTCGATGTATCCACTAGTATCTATTTGCATATAATAGCATAGGCTATTTGACACTTTAGACGATTCATATTACTTTGATGCTATTGTGCAAAGTTTTCCACAATTAACCCCATGTATGTTCTTGAAAAAAAAATGAATGAAAGAAGAAAAACCAAGAAAAGGTATACAATTCAACAAAAGGTAGGTTTTGCCTTTTACAGATTTTCTGTAAAATTTCCCATAAGACTCATATATTCTGGCAAAATGTACACACACTGTCTTTGACACAGTACTAGTCTCATAACCCGTTGAGGATGGACTGATTTTGCTACAACATGCATTTCCCATAGACACCTTCCCAAGTATACTTGCGACTCATCCTCAACTGGTTAAGAACCCACCTCTTTCTGACTTTATTGTACTCACCATTCAAAAACTAAACAACAAAAGATTGCTTAGAAGTTGTCATAAACTAACAACATCAGACTCTAGTGAGTCTACACTGTAGGCCTACAGGAAACATTATATTCTGATGTACAACCAATGTGGACTCTTCGGTACTTCAGCACAGAACCTACCCTAGCCGCCTTTACAAGCTCAAAGAGACATACATTGCAGGATTGAGAAACATGTATAAATCTGGAATCTATGCTTTACTTCTTGATTTACAATGTATATACAGGTACGGTAGGGTATTACTGGACAGCAAGGTAATTCCGGACGTGCACATTTCCACGTACTAATGACATCCAATATGCGCGGGATTCCTAGACTAGCCTCACAGATCGTGGTATCGACCAAAATCATGAAAATGTGCCACAAAAATGTAAAAAAAAAACCAAACTACTTTAGATAAAGATGTCAATTAATCTCAAGATTCTTTTGCATGAACTATATGAATACTGTACATTCAGATTTGATATTCCACAGTAAAACATGAAATTTGACCCTCATTGGCTGATTTTTTCCTTTGTCCTCCACTCAGTAGGAATGTGCAAGGTAAATTGTGGGTATGAATTACACTGTAGGATTCTGGAGCAAGGACACGATGTGAGATGTTGATTATTCCATTACGAAAATCAAGACAACTTTTTTGGAGAGGGGTATGTTTGAAGTCTATTTTCCAAAAATCAGATTGAACTATTTTTCGTAATTGGCTTTGTGAGTAACTGGTGCTATTTTTGGCCAAAATATCATCTGAGTACAGAATTCAGAACCACTGGGAAAAAAAAAAATGTCCAGTGACAGTACCGTATCCACTCTCAAACACAAATCTACAAGTATAAGAGCTGATGTAATAACATACTGATACTATAGAGTGTGTGGCATGAATGTATCCGTTATAGAAATATTTGTAAGTTTTGATGAACTTTCTTCACAAAATATACATGATGGACACACATGCAGTGCATGGCGCCGCATGGGTCTGAAAAGGTAGCCTAGTAATCAACTGGAATTTACGGTGAGCCCCGAAAAATATTGAATTCAAAATCTAACGGTCAACAAAAATGTACTCAAAATTTTACCTTCCACTTTCATTACTTTATGGGAGTTTCTAAAATGATACTCTCTTCAACATACCACTGTATTTAGATCTATAGAACTCTTCATTTAAGGCATGCAAATGGGATTCCCTACCTTTAAGTTTCTATCGCTAAAAATAGATACAGGATAATTTTAGGGTGTCAATGTCTTGGACACCCGATCATCATACCCCCTGGAGCACGCGTACGTGTACGCGTATTCAAGAGAGCATCCAAGTCTTGGCACTCTTTAATTGCCCTTGGTGGTCGGATGAAAGCTCTCATACGCGTACTGATCAAGAGTGTAACCATACATCAGAACCAACCCATGGGACTAAACTGATACGTGATGATGAAAGGACGTTACAATTTCCCGCATCATAAAACAAAAAAAATTCCAGCAACTTGGTGAAAACTATGTGATTTCGGCATACTCGTGAAATAGGCCCCATGTTCTTTAAAAAAAGAGTGGTTTTCAGTGATCACTTACCCCACAATTTTTCCATGATCAGTACAATTTGCAGAGTCTCGCGATTCCATGTTGTTCTTTTCTGATCTTCTTCTGGGTGCAACTTAGTGTTTTGGTACTGTCGCGACATTATCATGCGAAGGCGCGCGCACGCGGGGAGGCGTACGTAGCGCGCGAGCGGCCGAAAAGCCGATCGAATGTGAACGGTGCGTAAGGATCAAAAAGTGCAATTTCGAGGGGCTGTTTTTCAATTAAGTGCATGTTTAATGAACAACTCTGAAGTATATTTGATGATACCAGTACCAGAATGTATAGGAAAGATATTTTTGTTGCTGACACCTTTGTAATGAAGATATACAGTTTCCTCTTTCCACAAAAAGCCAAAAACTGAAAGTCTCCTTTATGTCGCTTTATAACCCCTACAGATATACACGATGAAAACAACTAACCTATCCTGTCTTCCACCTTTAAATTATGATACATGACCGAGTGGTAATGCAGAATAAGGTTGGTTCCCTCTAAACGAAAAAGAGTGCAAAAGACGCCAATATCCTTTCAGTAAGATGGTACAAGTTGTGCAATCATTAAGGAGACAGCAAATTGTCTCCTTTGAGAAACTGTCTCCTTAATATACACATTATAACCCCCATTTGTCTCCCTAATGTGGGCTACAGGCAAATATATATATATATATATATATATATATATATATATATATGTATAACGAAGTACTGAAAGTCAATCCATCACACTGTGAGCTCTAGTAACAGGCTTAACAAGAAATGAAAAATTGAATTCATATTTAACAAAGACTTGGTAATTCGAACTTGATTATGAAATATCACCACAAGTTGTCCAAATATATATAGCTTACCAACGAAAAGTACGTTTTTAATTCCATTGATGGATGATGCAGTGTACGTGTATATTCCTTCTTTAGAAAGGAATTTATCTGCATTCTTGAATAAATTTCCTTTAAGAACAGGAACACTTGCTTTCTTCTGCTCTTTTCCAAGGTTGTTTCGAATAACCATTTCTCTGTAAATATATACTCTAAAAAGCTAATATCAGAATATCGTCGGCTTCGCTCTCTGTATTAACATAGATTTTGAAGGGAATTTTGTGTCCATACATTGCTGGAAACAACATTTGCCTGTAATTTGAAGTCAAATATGTGTTAAAAGTACGGTAAAAGGTACAATTATGCAGAATGACATGCTTATTGAGCTTTTTGAAAATATGGCCATTAGTTCTTAAGTATTGACAGCTGAATCCTGATTGGATATTACTGGTTGCCATGGCAACAGGAAAAACACTTTTTTTGAACAATAATCAATAGAAATGTTTGTTTTTAATTCACCTATCTACAAAAAAATAAAAACTGAACAAAAAATACCAAAGTTTGCAGCAGTTGGAGGCATTTTTTGGATTATCAATCACCAGCATACATCTGGTTAGCATGGTAACCATGCACAATATTTTAACTTACAATGTATCCCATTGTTTTGCTGACATCTCTAGCAACATATATATATATATATATATATATATATATATATATATATATATATATGGTTTTACGGTGTTTTGAGGAATTATTCATGAAATGACTGCAAAAAACTGTGATTATGTTGTAATTTTCAGTGCCAGCCGTTACCGACCCCAGTCTAGTTTCTAGTCGTTTTTATTTCGTTTTCATCTCTCAGAGTTGCAGCTTGCGCATGTGTAGAAGCCCACTTTATTGTGCTAAGCCGAGCGAAGGCGCATACCAAGTGATTGCGACGCCCGAACGGATTTGGGTCACAATCACTGGGTATGCAACCTCACTCGGCTTGCTGCAACTCTGAAAAAAAATATACACGAAATAAAAACGGCTAGAAACTAAACTACACTGACCTCAGCTAGTGAGTTTGCTGGCAAAAACCCTTGTTTGCCGAGGAAAAAGTCTGCGTGCGCTAAGACTACTACACGCACCACTGGCACTGGCGCCTGTAGCAGTCCTAGTGGTGCGTGTAGTAGTCTTGGCGTGCGCAGACTTTTTTTCGAACAATAAGGTCTTGTCGCAACTAAAATGGCCTGTAAAATTTTATTGATACCACAATTTCAATTCACATACTACCTAGGGGTGTTCCAGAGAGTCCAACCGACCACCCTATGCAGTCAAACTTTTTCTGCGGGGTGGGTTGAACGAAGTCATTTTTTCTGGGCCCCTGCGCCTGGACTATTCCATTCCCTTACCTGTTCTTCAATTTCAACATGCAATTGGGACTGGCGTTAATTGTTCCATGGAAATTCTAGAAATTCTATACCTTACTCATGTTACATTGCCTACCACCTTAAGTCATCCACTCTTTTGTTGGTTGGATATCAATTCAATGTGAGTTTGGATATTTCAGCAATAAATGAAGTAGGTTACCATAAATCTATAGCACCATGTCACCACTGACACGACTCTTAAAGCTCTGATTGAGAACAAAGGTTAAAATGTGTACACTGTTTGTACGTGTGATTGATAAGGTCTGTCTGTCTCTGTGTTAAGCGCAAAGTCCATTGTTTATCAAATATGTATATTCATCGCGTTAATTCAAATACCAAGACCTCATTTTCGTGGATGCATTATCGTTCTACAAACTTATGCTTGGACACTTATACATTTTATAGATATGTCACACTGTAGACCTATAGTCGGGGCGTATTTCTTACACCGACAGGATACTCAAATGGAAAGGTATTTTGGGGAATTATGTGCATAATTTCAAATAGATAAGTGTCATCTCACTATAATGACTTGCTGATAAATTTGTATATTTCACATGCTTTATATAAAAATAGCTTATTTCGCAAATAATCTAATAGATGTCCTAAAAACAAAGCAGACTTACACAAACAGTCAACTAAACAAGAGGTATGTCGATTACTATTTGATTCAATGGAGAGAGACAGACTTTGTTGGGCATAAAATGTTCCCCTCGCTTCATGCACTGTCGACAAGACAATAATCTAATATGACCAATGTCACAATAAGGCCATTTATTTGTGATGACAGTATGAAATTTATCAAATCTAATTAAGTTTGATAAACTATTCAAGACAAACAAGGTCAACTATAAATGTCTGTGCAAGCTCAAACAGTGGTACATTCACCTGTCATCATAAACTCCATCAGTTGTAATCTTTCCATTGGTATCATAATTCCAATATATGTAAATTGACGTCAAACTCATACACAACGATAATGAAAGCATACTAGAGAAAGAATTTATATATATATATATATATATATATATATATATATATATATATATATATCATTTTCGTCTGTTAGTCCCTTTATTAGCCCCCCTGAATTTTGCACATCAGTGCATAGTATTATTATAAACTATAACAAAAAACAAAAACAAAAAACATTTCCCACTTTGGAACCATGATAATTCAAAAGCTATATATCAGATAGCACTATCTTTAATAATATTAGCAATAGCTAAATAGTGTGCAATTGTGTCGGAGGTAATATTCGAAAATGAAAGCATGATTCAGTCTAATTGAATTCAACATTAGTTTTTCAGTTAGGTTTCAGATTTTGCTCTATTTTCAACCCTCTGCACAAAACTTTAACTTTGCACAGGGGGTATAGGTGTGTATTGAGTGTGTAGATGACACACAGACAATGGTCTTGGACAACGGCTAGAATTGGATTGTTCTTTTACATATTCATGAAGAATAGTAGTGCTAAGGGCAATCCACATGAATGATATTATTAATATTAATAAAGTATTCATGTGCCTTGGAGAAGAGCTTTGAACAGGTGGTAGCCATGTCCATTGGTCAGGGTCATTGTAAACACACACTTACATACATCATTGGTTCCTGTGTGAAGTTCAAGTTTTGTACAGAGGGTTAAAATTTGAAAACAAAAATCATGGATTTCATGAAACTAATACATAGGTTTTCATAGTCAAATCACCTCCAACTAGATTGCTCACTATTCAGCTATTACTCATATTGATGACAGTTTTATGTGATATATAGTTTTTTAAACAATTAAGGATCAAAAGTGGAAAATCTTTTTGTAGCACCTAATATAAAGGGCATAGTAATAGTGGATGATGTTTGTTTTTCCGAAGGTTCCTTATTCCAAAGCAAACAAATTGCGTCTTCAACCATGTTCGCTAATCCCCAAATGAAATTGGGTTTGATAATCTGATCATCTGTAGCCTTATTCCCGGGGTTTGTTACTCAGAAGTTATACGCTCTTCTGAAAGATATATCATTTGGAATTTCGAATCATATATCAATTTCGGATTAATAAACCCTTCGGAAAACGTGAATGTAAAGAACACTTAACACACGGGTCTGTGCCTGGGAGCAAGATGAAAGCTAACGTACTTCGGAGAGTGGTATATTTATTCATGTGGATTACTTGTGTAAAGCAAAGTGTCCATATACTTGCCCTTTTTAATTTTCCCCCCGCTGCGCAGTTATAACGCGATCACCGAAAACACTGCGTCGTACTGTTGTATCTGTCTATTTAACGCAGTTGTTTGGGAGATTACATGAACGACACTAGCACTAACTGGAAGCTCTACATGCTGTACTTTTGTCGATTTTCCAATATGTTGTCGTCAGTTTTTGTATTGGTTTTTTTTTTATTGGGGGGCGATATGAGCATATTAAGTAAAATAATGGAAATTCTAGAGAAAGACACTATTATAGTAAAGTTTGAAAAATGAAATTGACGAGGCATCAAACATTTTTGTCATCAATGTGAAAGACAGTACAGGACCTGGTTCCATGTTACATTACATGACACTATTTTCCCAAAGCATTCAGATAAGGTTAATGATATTGTATATATATATATATATATATATATATATATATATATATATATATATGTGTGTGTGTGTGTGTGTGTGTGTGTGTGTGTGTGTGTGTGTGTGTGTGTGTGTGTGTGCGTGTGAGCGTGTGATCCTGCAGTGGATTCCTCCCAAGAGGGTCATTCCAAGATAGTAGTGCTAAATATCCACATTCATATTATACGGTAGGCGAGCTTAACACTAAAAAGATACATGAGTCTTACACCCACGAGTCATACACCCTTAGACTCATTCAGCTCACAAGCTATAAACACCACGTAAAACAGACCCATGAGCTAGACACTTCTACGTAAATTCTAAGATTTAATGTCCAGCTCGTGTCCCATTCTGTGGGCCTTATTTTCCTATAGTGTCTAGCTCGTGGTCTTTATTTGCGTAGTGTCCAGCTTGACATGTGCATAGTATTTAATACCTCGTGGGTCTTATTCACTTTAGCGTTGAGTCTGTGGGCAGTTTAACAATCGAGCTGTATCACTCATGACGGGTTTTGAGCTCGTGACGTACACCACTCACAAATAGCCAATTTGTAACGTGCTCATGACGGGAACACACAGGAATGGCGCGTTCTGTGGCAGTTATCTCAACTGACACTCCATCATAACTACAACTTGTCTGTTGAGAATGAGAAGGGCTTTAAGTCTTCTCGAACACTATGGGTTTTGTGGTCACTTAACGCCCTTATCATTCTCAACCGACGAACTCATGTCGGCCATGCACGGATCTGAAGACTGCAAGATCATTGTCTGATTCTGTATTTGCAACACTCTTAATTGTCTTCAGAAAGTCCTTTGATAAAAAAAGCAGACAGAAAAGGTCAAATAGTAGTTTTTACGCGTTGTATAGAGATCACTATCAAACACGACACGAGCAAACAGGTAAGTTTACTCCTCACTGAACCTTGGACTATGTCTCCTACGAACAAACAGTGCCAATAGAATGTTGTATGATACATAATCTGGAAATATTAAAATTTAACAACTTAAGATTAGCAAGTAAACGGCTGTGTCGCGGGCAGCAGCGTCACATTTACTTCCATGCGCTCACAAACAAATTGATTTGTCCCGCAAGGGTTTATTACTTGGGATGGATTCCACTTTTTTCATCTGTTATTATGATTATTGTGATTGCCTGAGAGTATTTTAGGACATTACAATCCAAACGTGTATTCAACTTATTTTTTTATTAATCATCTCAGTCTCTGAGACTACCAGCGATGGATAGAATATACGACCTCTTTCTCTTTTTGACATTGACTGCTACTATGTTCTCTGACCAAAATATAAAAGGTAAGTGCAACTTTGTTTCCGTGAATCTGCACTCAATTTAATCGTTGCCGAGAAATAACCAATATGGTAAGTTAGTTCAAAAACAACAGATCCTTCAAGAAAATTACAAAATTCTGAGAATATCTTAAAACACTATTATGAACAAAGTTGTTTGTTATTGTTGATGTATCTCTTTCACTTGAACCGTTTGAAATTTATCGAAATAAAGACACAACCCTCGTATTGTAGACTTCTTCAGTTTCTTCAGTTCAACGTATTAAATTTAACTTGAACAATGAGTGTGTTCACTACAATTCTTGCCAAGTATCAATCCTAGATAAAGGGCCACAGCAATCTATTTTTAGTTACATGTTTGTCACGTTTGGGGCCCACGAATGTGGGAAAGAGGGTTAACCTGTTCCATACGGGAACCTGCCTGTACAGTAACGGGGCTGTTGTTAATGGCCCGTTGACGATTGTCCCGGCACTGTACAGGCATGCTAACCTGGGAACATTAAACTGCACATTACTTGAATATGAGACCATTCTGAAGCAAATGATGTTCACACAACAATAGATATATCATAATGTATTCTTAAATGAATCCCACAATCATCCCCCAGCATTCACACTGATTCCCATTGATCAGTAAACTAGCCATCCCCTTTAATGAGGATGTACCTAATACCATTTCAATAACGTCACATTTTTTTTTTCCGGACAATATATTGAATTTTTATTGATGGCACGGTTGGTTGATTTCATATCGTGCAAGAGTAGAATGGTAACATGACTATTGTGCATATGATGTCATTTGTGTCGTATTATTCTTACATCTTATCTTTGTGAACAATTGAAGAGAAGAACACAATTTTTACAAAGGTCCTTTAGGACAGCATCGATTATTTTGATTTAAGCCAAGATTACCTATTATTTTCCATTCTTTCGGGCAAAAAAAGTATTATAACTCACCTAAAAAATAAGACTCAACTCATTCAAAGTTTAAAACCTTAAAGGGTGTGTACAGTTCTGGTCGAGGTGGAGATTTAGCTTTTAGCGTTTTGCGAGATATTCAGAAACTTCTCTATGAGATGTCAAAGAGCATGCAGTTCTAAGGGGCATCAAAAGTTTATTCGATGAAAATCGGTTTTGAAATGGCTGAGATATCCAAAAACAAGGTGAAACAAAATATCATAATAAAGTTGTGGAATGTCGCCCTTTATTATCAGCCATTTGAAAACCAATTTTCATCAAATAAACGTTAAATCCTTCTTAGAATTACATGCTCTTTCATATTTCATAAGAGGCTTTTCATTATCTCACTTAGGAATGTTCAAAACATGAATCCCTACGTCAACCAGTACTTTATACAGTTCCTTTAAGTTGTACGTATGGGGAAGACATTTCTTATCTGTATAGCATTTACATTTGAATGATTGCAAGCGTATTAATGGAGGACATTGAGTGAACAACTTTTCGCTAGTTATAAAAGAAAAAAGGGATATCAAAATGATGATAATAATGATAATAATAATACATCTGATCCCTTTGCTGCACCTCCCCCATTTTCGGGGGGGGGGGGGGCATGAAGACAGGCACCATACATACAAGAAGTTTAGAGTAGAAAGCCATGTATAAAGCTCAATGCATGCATACAATCACGCGAATTCAAATTTCTGCCCGCTAGCGTCATTGGTAGGTACTGCCCCCAACGTTCAAGGATGGAAAGGAGAAGACATGATATTGCCGTGTGACATCAAGGAGGAGCCTCTCGTTGTGCAGTGGGTCAAGGAGAGAATCTCAGATCAGCAGCAGAGGACGGCGAAGGCTGGATTCATCGATGGAGAATTTTTTAGCAGGGAGGAACGGTTCGGCATCGACAAGAACTTCAGCCTCGCCATCAGCAGCTTGGAGATGGCAGATGAGGGTCGTTACTATTGTCTGGTGGTGCTGAAGAATTCCCAAAGTTTGGGAAATTCCACCATCATTACGATTAGCTGTAAGTAACATCTGACTCTATTCATGTCATAATTAGTGAGAGGGAAAAAAAAGTATTGTTATGAATTAGGTTACCGGTAAATAGAAATAAAGAAGAAGCCTTAGACACTCAAGTTAACTGAAAAGAAGGAGACGAAAGAACGACATGTCAGTGATAGTTCGTCTCGATATCATTATAGTGTCACATTGAATTATAAAATACAGTGTATGCTGGCAGTTAAGCCAATTTTAAGCGTAATTGTGGTGATGAATAACTGAGACTAATAATGATTGCAATCAAACGTTTTACTTGAAAGAAGTACAACATGACACAGAGTACTAGTATATTAAAGTTGTTAGTCAAAGCATGTTTACATACTAGTATTGTTCATTTTCTAACAAGCACACTTAACCTTCCTTTCAGTTTCTTTTTGATAAAGCATTACATCATTTATGAAATTTGCTTCAGCGACATAATTATCTGAGACTGTTTTCATATCACAAGTTTCACAGCAAACGGATAAATCAAGATAGTAGAGACAACTTTGTTAAAAAAAAAAACTATCATGATTTGGTGTCAGAGAGGAAGATTAATATTCAAAACTATATATTTTTTTAAACAAATAGACCTTGTCTTTTTTAAGGGGGTAGGGAACTTTTCCACTTTGTGGTGTCATAGCAACTGTCCTATTTGACATTAACGTTTATGCCTTAACCCTATAAAGTCAAAGGGGGGTACATTGTGCCCGCTACCATATTTTCGTTTGCCACTCCTACACCCTTTACTCGATTTCAACCAAATTTGATGACTTTCCCTAAAATCTCATTGCAAACATTTTGATATATAATTTAGCTATATCTGATGTTGCTTTTTACCATTGAGAAAGTAAACTTACAACCATGTCCATCAGATTTTGCATGATTTTCTGTTCCAATTTCTGGTAACAATATAATAATGTACGAAATGGAACCTTTTTAGCTGTAATTTGCTGAAGGACCAAAATGTGAAGTAATTATGGTTGTGAATTACCCAAAAATGCTTTCCTTTTTATTTCCTTTATTTTTCGTATGGCATAGGCTTCAAACATTAGATATTTGAAAAATAATCGAAAATACAGCATTCTTGAAAGACCATCCTTTTATTTTGTCTTATCTGTTATTTTGTGTAACAACATTTGTTTATAATATTATTATCAATCTGCAAACTCAAAATTTCAGTATTTTGGAAATATGAAATGTGATACCAATATATGTACCCAGTTCAAGTAATACATCAAGGTTTCATATATTTCTTTCAATGAATATTGCCACCATATGTTGACCTTAAGAAATTTCAACCATAACAAATTGTTAAGGTTGGCTTGCTGTTCCTTTGTGGTAAATATGAAAATGGTCGATATAAAATAGAAACATAAAACCGTGGATAAAGAAATAAAAAAAAAAAAGATTGTGCGTGTTTGACATGTATTTCTTTATATTTTTGTAAATAGCGCCCTCACTGGATGACCTTGATAAATTCCAAATAATGGGTCACGTAGAGTAAGAGTCGCTCTACCGATGTGTGAAATATGACGGTCATAAATTAAATAATTAAAGAGTTATATATGGGGAGGGAGCACAATGTGACCCCCCCCCCCTCCCCCTTGGACCTGGAAGGTGTCAAAATAGCTTGTGCTTTAAAGGGTTAAAACAAAAGAGATGTAGACTGTGGACAGTATAAGTGTGCAAACTTTCTGTGTAAATCAGCGATGAAAAATGTTGTGAAACAAAATATTATTTTTGTTCCTTAAAACAGCAGTTTTAAGTGTTACCATAGACACCACAAATTTTATAACAAAATAAGACTTTTGATGACCGAGTTTTATATGACAAACATAATTTTCACTTGTAAAAGACATACTTTAAATAGATCGGTTAAATCACATGT
Source organism: Diadema antillarum (assembly GCF_040938485.1). Classification (NCBI taxonomy): domain Eukaryota; kingdom Metazoa; phylum Echinodermata; class Echinoidea; order Diadematoida; family Diadematidae; genus Diadema; species Diadema antillarum. The sequence continues at coordinate 1,269,182 of NW_027271664.1, forward strand.
CTCACATTTGCATTTGGCACATTTGGAAACATGTTAATATTTTACTAGCTTTATAACAACACTATGAATAATGATTTTTCTTTTCGTTTCATTTCGTTACGCTGTTCCTTTTTGCGTTTATCATATTACTTATGAATTGTTAGATACATTAACAGTAATTTCGGTGTTAAATTATAAAGCTATATGTGACCCTGCACCTCAAAACAAACAAAAAGTCGCCAGACATGAATTTTTAGTTAATACCATATTCTGAAAGAACAGACTTTAAGCTTTAAAATGATGTATAACTCAAATCAAATGGACTCTCCTAATCTATCTAAATATTGGAAAGAAAGCACAAACTCAGGAAAAGTGTGAACTGAGAAAAGAGGCTCTGAAGTACAGTGTCTATTCAAGCGCTTAATCTTTACCAAACCCTGCTGGCTGTGCAATGAATGGGACAAAAAACAGGAAGTAAACCACCAGAGTAACAACAATGAAGAGATTGTCAGATTAAATTGAAATTAAGCATGCCTCATTAACACATTCTGTCCATAATCAATGCCAACTTTCAAAGCAGTAGCACTATCCTTTCAAAAGTTATTAGAGTTGAAAGTGAAGAGTGTGGACAAGGTTTTTCAGAAATGAAAAAGGGATTCTAAAGACACACCTAATCACACTATTCTACCAAAAATGTTCGAGATAAACTGCTAAAAAAAACACACTTTCCTGCCCGTTTTAGGATACCAAATTTTAGTATAATATAAAAGAAGACCCGCTCTTTCAGAAAATATGAAAAAGTCAAGTTCGGCTAGGTTGACCCATTTCACTTATTTTCAGTCCTCACGCAAAATCAGTGTGTGCGACTTTATGTTCGTTTTGAGGTGCACGGTCACATATAGATGTAATCATCCTAAATTTTGAATTTGAATGCAAGCAGGTGAGTTCTGTTTATTTTGTGTTATTAACCAATTGTCATAATTATGTTTTTTCATCCTGAGCATTCTTCAGATTTTAGTCTCAGTAGTAAAATAGCAAATCCAAAGGGAAAATATAGTATCAGGTGAAATCATGTCATGTCAGTTATTTGCCGAGTAAAGATTAAGATACGTATACAACATATACGTCATTTCAAAATATTTTTTTAATTTTCATAGCGATGGCATCAGGACATACAATTGAGGAGTGTGCTGATAGAAGTCAATCTCGTCAAAACCGGTGTACATATCAATATCCCTCCAACACCCCTTCCTTTACTCTAACGTGTGTGGTGAGTGGATTCAAACCTAACGTTTCCATGCTATGGACCGAGGAGTCGGGAAAGAGACTGAATTCCGTGGTTTCACAACAGAACACACTTTCTGATGGCACATACGAGAGGTCCGAGACAATCACTGTTTCAGCCAATCACGGGACAGGGCAAACCTTCATGTGCGTTGCTGCCGGTGACTCGCTGAATGGAACGTCGACCCGAGAAATCACAGTTCTGCCTTTATCAGGTTCTTGAAATGTTGCCAATTTTAAGTTCCTGAATAATAACTGGCAAACAAGTATTGATATTACTTAAACCAATGTTCTTGTTGAGATTTGCAACGTGGAAGTATAATTCGCTCATTCATATTTTGACCAAAGCAACCTTTCCGCACATAAGTGTCTATTTTACTGGTCTCCAATTTACTATAAAAAAATGCATTCAAGAGAAATGTTAACCAATTTCAAAGAAGACAAAGTAGGAGGACAAGAAGAGAACAAAGAAGAAGAAAAAAACTTACTCTTTGTTTTTTTTTTTTTTTTTTTTTTTTTTTTGCGTATGAAGTGTAGCCCTGTTTGCCTAGTCCCGTTCTTTTGACCTTTTCACCTAACGTTGAGCTGACAGGCTGTATGACAAGTCAGCTATGTGACTCATGCACCTGGACTTTTTATCAGTATCGAGCTCTTTGGCCGTATGACTCACGGGTGTCGGTCTGATAGGATCATTGAATCATAAGTGTGTCCTTTGAGTAATTTTGTCATCATAGTGATGATATGTATTCAGGCAATCAATCACTTTGTTTTTACTATCAAACATATTCTTTCACACACACACACTCAAACACATATACTAAAATATTAAATTTGTATTGTATATCTAAGTATTAATATGTGTTTATTTTACTGTCTTCTAAATGAAGTAATGAATGAAAACGTGTTTCATTTGTGTCTCTATGAAGTTTCAGGTAATCGTGTTAATTTGGCTCTCATCATTGGACTCACCATTGGAGTGGCTGTTGCCATAGTCATCCCATTTCTCTCTTTTGGGAAATATCTGCAAAGTAAACATCCGGACTACCTACCTCGTAAAGGTATTGGTTTATTTTCTTTAAGGTTAGATATTTCCATTTGTTGCGTTAATGATTATGCGCGTGTGTGTCTGTGTGTCTGTGTGTCTTTGTGTACGTATGTGTGTGTGCGTATAAGTGTGTATTTTTTTTTTTGTTTTCATGATTTTCCATTGTTTTGATACAACAATATCAAAAAACTACTACTTATACATGCACTTGTCAACATTACGGAGACCGAAAAATTGTGCCATGTAAGTAGAACTTCCAAATTTATTATTAGCGATGATCTCTCTATGTCAAATAAAATACGTAATTTTTCATAAAGTAATGGATCATACCACACATCGAAAGCGTATATTCTTGAGATAATCTGGTAGTGAAAAGAGGGGAAACGAGAATGGTGTTGAAAATAAGTTTGCCCCGGATAATATACTGTGTATGAAAATTATCATTTATAGTGACGCTCTTGTTGCTATTGATGATGATAATATTTCAGGATGTAGCTGGAACCCCTGCTGGCGAAGACCAAACATACCAGAGCGATTTCACGAGGAAGAAGAATTAATGCTGGGTGAGAAAAATATGTAGATAATCACAATCTTATTCGTTGTCTTGAAAAAGCGCATTATTCTATTATGCACAGTGACTTTTACATGTTCAAGGTTATAAAACTCATCTCTGCATTCTTTGTGCAATGATACAGTTGTATTATGTAACACGGTTATTAGAAAAGAAACGATATATCATATTACAGGCCTTCTTCCCTCTCTCTTCACCCTCTCTCTCTCTCTCTCTCTTTCTCTCTGTATACATGTTAATATTCCTACGTGTCTGCGGGTATTTACGTACACTCTTATATTTATAATTTTGATTTTTTTTCTTTTTTCCTTGATTTGGTTTCTCTTCTAAGAACCACCATCGCTTACACAGGAACAGATACAGCAATGCAAGGAAGAGCTGAAGGAGTATTACCGTGTGTCACGAAGCAAGGTCATGGTGGATCCACTCAACTTTATGGAACGTGTTGAATTGGATGATATTTATACGAATTTAAGTATAATAAACCAAAGTAGCAAGCATAAGACGCAAATAACATACGACGATCTTCTAGTCTTTCTAAAAAACAATAAAGAGGGATATGTTTCGAAGCGACTTCTGATCCAAGGTGAGGGAGGTGTCGGTAAAACAACATTTTGCGCTAAGATTGCCTGGGACTGGTGTCAGGGACGGATTCTCCAAGATCTGGACATGGTGCTCCTAATACCTCTTAGAGATATTAAGAACGCAATAAGTATCGGTGGTATAGTGAAGACGTACATCTCGCATTCAAATACGGCAACAAAGCCGAAGATAGATGACTATATTTCAACAAATCTGAGTAGGATTCTCATTATATTTGACGGTTTCGACGAGTTTGACGAAAAATTAAGTGAAACGAGCAGCAGTGAAGTCATTCGCATTCTACGAAGAGACAAATACAATTCATGCAAAGTAATTGTCACAACACGCCCTTGGAGGACAAATGAATTCGTGATGGACAGGAGTCTTGCCGAAACTTACACGTTTCTAAACGTCGAAGGATTTAACAAAGAGAATTTATCAACTTATATTAGGAGGTACTTTCGGATTAGAGAGAAGGACAATCTTGCAGAAAGCTTAATCAGTTTTATGGAGGAAAATGATGTCATCCGGTCGAACATGGCCCCGTTTCCTATTTACTGTGCAATGCTTTGCCTCATGTGGAGCGACTTCAGTGAAGAAAGACGAAGAGAAATGCAAAAATTGCGCACTTTCTCCCAGATTTTTAGAGAAATTATTTCTTTCCTGATAGAACACTACGCTTCAAAAAAATATGAAAATCTACAAAATGAGAACATTGTTGGACATTTAAAGGAAACTGGTAGGGCAATTCAAGAAATAAGTGAGATAGCGTTAGAGGGTTTATTTGATAGGAATCTTTCATTTCCTGAAGAACAATTCAGAGAGTGTCATGATGCCATGGTCACATGCTGCAGAGTGGGAGTTTTGACTATAGAAAAAGATGTCATCCCAAGGGAACGTCGGCGCGATGTCAACATCTCATCCTTGGTTACATCAACTGTTTCTTTTCCCCACAAACTGTTTCAAGAATATATTGCAGGGGTATATATTAAGGATTTATTCGATAATGATCATGCTAAGTACGGCGAGGTAAAAAACAAACTTCTTAGTCAACCTGAGGAGTTCCGCTACGTACTCTACTTCACCTCAGCTTCAGGGAATGAAATCGGCCTGGATATCATTAAGGGCCTAGTGAAGTCTTATGATTACTGGCAGCTCTGCGTTGACGTTGCGTTTGAATGTCACACTGAGGAGGCAACAAAGGCAGTGGGAGAACAATGGCATGAATACAAACTATCGTCCTATACAGCAGAACACACAGTGTCAGGAGTAGTGTTCATGGTGCGCTATAACCAAGTGGTGAGTGATACAACTTGAATATTGATTTGAAATATGTCAGAAAATATAATACCGAACGAAAATAACATTCCTTGTGTGTGAGGGTGTGTGTTTGTGTGTGTGTTTCCCCTGTGTGAATTTGAGTGCATAATCTACAACCTCAACAGCTTTATTAACATTCTTTGTAGACCTGGAACAGGCCCTATTATTTAGGGAAATCGTTTTTATATAACATTCTGTGCAATTGTATCAACGTTTTAAGTATTATTGTTATGTAAAATAATTGCCCTCCTCGCATGATACATTATGAGGACTTAATGTATAAGTTTAATCTGAATTGCCATGCCACTTATTTCATGTCTTGTTATTAATCAGAACGTTTGGTGGTACATTGTATGAAACGTTTTTCGTCGTGGCTTTTAGAAAAAAAAAATGTTATGAGGAGTCAAGCAAAATGTTCTTATTGCAAAATAATTGGACTACACGGAGTTTCAACGACTACTAAAATGAGACCCCTCTGCGAGAGTTGCAGTTGTCAAACTGCCCTTTGTGGTAATAATCCAACTTTGGCTATAATAAAGACGCCTTGTATATTAAAGGGAGAAGTCAAACTGAGTATCGTGTATAGTGTTTTGAACATACAGCTACTTAGGGCACCTAAAACGAGTATTGATGTAATGCAATCATATTTATCGCCCCTCTTCATGTACCTTTTTCATCAAACTGAAAATGCATTATTTCCTTCCCGAGTTGTGATTAGTGAAATGACGATATGAATAGAACCTGTATAGAATGATTATTTTTTTCTCTGTGAGTTTCAAACCTCCAGTCAACTGCGAGTACTATATCAACCTTATTCTTCTGAGAATAATTTATTTCCTCTACTGTCAATTCATGCTCGTTCTATCAGCAATCGCTACATATGAACGAAGTGAAGTGCGGAAGAACTGTGTCACGTGACTTGGCAGGGAGTATGTGTTCCAACAGTGTACTCCGTGAGGTATTGCTATGGTACTCACAATTTCACGTGGAATTCTACAAGATCCTCCGGGTAGAGGCTTCAAACTGTCTGGTAAGAAATTTCATGTAATATCATGATCTACAACACATGTCTTTATGTACAGACTACAGATGAAGTGTTACTAAGATATTTCAAAGTGGAAATACATTAAATGGATGATAACAAGAAATGTAAAGAAAACAATCTTAGGTGCAAGCAATGTTTCCTTGCAGAAAAGAAAAAAACATCTTCTCGAACAAAGAATCCAAGTTACATCTGAAAACATATACTGATCATGTTATAGTAGGTGTTTCAAAAAAAAAAATATATTTTTTTTTTCTTTTGTGACCATCATCACTGATTAAGAGGGAAAATCCTTAACCACTCACGAAGAACATAATGCGATCTAAATTATAGTATGCAAGTTTGAGTGAATCAAGGTCAACTTGTATAGAATAAAAACATCGATAAAAAGTATATGGAATGTTTCTAGATATGCATTTCACCGCAAAAGTGATGTTGAGGGCATCATAAATCAACACAAATCGACATGCATTTAGATTTCAGGGGCCCTTTAAGGTAAATGATTATCCCTATTTTTGGCTGCAGCTCTTCAACTCTCCCTCCCCCCCCCCCCTAAACAAAAAATGCGCTCGAAGCATCGCGGTAAACTATGACTATATATGTAGTCACTTCCTGTAGACGCAAAAGGCAACACAGAAACAAGGCTGCAATAATATATTATGGTCAATAGAAAGGCGCACCTGGCATCCTTTTCAATGCCATCGTCTTTATCGTCAACTAAGCTTGTTATTAGAATCAATTGAGTAATATGTTGTTTTCCCATCTTCTTTGTGACCAACAGCAATAAGCCCTCAACATATTCTTGTCCTCGCTATTCTGCTGAATGTCTTTGCAAAGACATACACGAAGTGGATACTATAAGATTAAATCTACTGTATTCATTTGCGTAACGAATGACAATCATCCAGCAAAGTCAATGCAAACCCGGTAATTATATACAGGGATTTTCACTCAGTATAAAGCTGCTACAAAGATGGGGAGGAAGGTAGGCTTCTGTTAGATCCGGCGTCCGGGGACATTTAGGCGAAGGTACCTCTCCATCTAAGAGTGCACACAAAGTTGACAATTACATTCGAAACGCCTGACATATATTCCGCCTTAAAGCATTACTTCAGGCATAACATTACATAGCGACGAATGAACCCCATGATGAGTGTGCACATAATGATATAGGCGATTGTTTACTATCATGATTAGGACAATGGATGTTCTACTGCAATGGGAAGTTATATCAGAAACCGAATGGATTATGACGTGCAGTGAGTATTTCTTGCGGCAATCATGCATGGGTAAATACATCTTGTCGAAATGGAAACTAAATCCTAGCCTCGCCACTGTGTCCGTGTAGAAGTGAATGAGTGAAAAATAATTCCCCCACCCCCACTTACCCCAAATGAAAGGCAGAGTTCAAAGCCTGACGTTAATGGCGAACGATAAAGTCAATATAAAGTCAATGATTTGTAAGCTATTCGATAACACCTTCTGGTATTGTCTGGCATTTGGAATTCTTCAACTTTACACTGTCTGTAAGACTAGCTTCATATCCTTAGTCACTCATGCAACGTCTAGAAAAATCCATGAACCTGCTGTTCCAGCTACTTGTTACGTAACGTTTATACTCGATCAACTCACGCGTAGATAAAACGAATGTCAAGGACCTCACTTTGTCACTGTCTATAGCGGTTCCTTGTTATTTGGTTCCTTCTTAAAATATTCCATTATTTATTGCCCATGCCCATGTATACCTGTTCTTAGTGCGTAGTTTCACAATGTGCAATACACACCTGTCATTACCACCTCTTCATATATTATCCCACGTAAGCGCCTGTACTTCTGTCATTACTTACTCTTGGAATGTTGTTTTTGAAAATTGTCTCAAAGTGACAGATGGAAAGCGAATCTACGAATATGCATTCCTGGTAAACAACCCATTATGTAACTTGTGTTTGTTTGTCACCAAATATGGCTGAACAAATTAATGCAAATGTACTTCCTGTTATGAACAATGAAGTATGTGATCATCAGTCAGCTGTACTAAATTCCCCCTTAACGTGTTCTGATTGTGAAGAAGGCGACAGCACCAATTTTATCACATCTTTAAATGCAGAAACCCCAGAATTAAATCTGGATTTTGATTTCAATGATGTTTCACTGCAAAATGTATTTTCTAACTATCTTTTGGAAAATGACATAGTTACCTTGTCTCATTCTAACCCTAAACATCTTTTTGTTTCGCATATCAATATCAGAAGTTTGAATAAAAATTTTGACCAATTTCTTGTATTTGTTAATGAGTTACAATTTAGTCATATGATCATTGGCCTCAGTGAAACTTGGCTAAAGGAAACGTCACCTGCTTCTCAATACTCCATCAATCGTTTCAAATTATTTACCAATAACAGGACTGGCAAAAGAGGTGGTGGAGTAGGTTTTTATGTTTCACAAACTCTAAATTGTCAATTGTTACACGAATACAGCATCACCTCAGAATGTATAGAGTGTATTTTTATAGAGGTTATAACTCCAAACAAAGGTAACATTATCCTGGGGGAAATTTATAGACCCCCGCATTCTAACCCTACTGAGTTTATTGGGTTGCTTCATGATCTCCTCTCTGATAAATATTTTGATAACAAGACATGCATTATTATGGGAGACTTTAATATAAATCTCCTTAATTATAATGATACTGCAGTTTGTCAAGACTTTCTCAACCTTATGTTGTCCAAATCCTTTATCCTTATTTATAAGAAAACCTACTCGAATTTCCGATGTCACTTCAACTCTCATCGATAATATTTTTGTTAATAATTTATCTCTTGACGTCACATCTGGTATCGTAGTTTCTGACATTTCTGATCACTTCCCGATTTATGCCCTTGTACCTCAGTTCACAACCAGAAAAACTCCAACATCTAACCATTGTACTCGTGACACGTCTGAACGCAATCTAGATAGGCTCAGGGAGGGATTTGGGTCCGTTGACTGGTCCCCTGTCTACAACGCAGGAAATGTAAACTCATCCTTTGAGGTTTTTATGAAAATTTTGATAGAAACTTGTGATAACTATATACCCTTGTGTAACCGATCTAAATTTAATTATAAAAAGATACCAAAACAGCCTTGGATCACGAAATCTCTTCTTCTTATATCTCTTCTATTAATAAGAAAAACAGATTATATTGTAGATACCGTAAATCCCCAAATTCTTCAACTAAATCTCGTTATGTTTGTTATCGAAATACGCTGACCTCTACGTTACGCTTAGCTAAGCAACAGTATTTTTACCGACAGTTCGATAGATGCAAATCTGACATAAAGAGTACGTGGAAGGTGATCAACACAGCTTTAAAATCCAGCACTGAGGCGAATTCCCCAAATCGTATTCTAAACGAGGGTCGCGTGATAGACAATCCAGGGGAGATGGCAGATGTATTCAATGACTTCTTCGTTAACCTTGGGCCAGATCTTGCCAAGAAACTACCTCGCTCCGGGACACCTTTTCATTCGTTTCTAAGGGAAAGGAATGCACACACTTTGTTTTTTGTTCCTATTATCGAGGAAGAAATCAAAGAAATTGTTCGCAAACTAAATAACAAGAAAAGTACAGGTAATGACAGAATTTCAGTTTTTCTTTTAAAAAATATAATAACTGAAATAATTACTCCCCTTACTTATATTTTCAATCAATCTTTGTTAACTGGAAAAGTTCCTGAAAAGATGAAAATTGCTAGAGTCGTTCCAATATTCAAAAAGGGTGCTAAAGAATCGGTTAGCAATTACCGTCCAATATCTCTTTTAACTTCAATTTCAAAAATTTTGGAGAAAATTGTTCACAAACGAACTCTTAGATTCCTTATCAATTGCAATATTCTTTCAAATTTTCAGTTTGGATTCAGAAAACAGCATAGCACAATCCACGCTTTGCTAGCTTTCATTGATAAAGTAGCCCATGCTTTAGGTGAAGCTTCCCATACCATCGGTGTTTTTCTCGACTTCTCAAAAGCGTTCGATACTATAGACCATGATATTTTGTTTTATAAGTTAAGCCATTACGGCATTCGTGGGACAGCTTTAGATTGGTTTAAAGACTACCTTACTAATAGAATGCAATATGTTTATCTAAACGGTCATGAGTCTCTCTTGAAAACAACTTCTTGTGGTGTCCCCCAGGGTTCCCTACTTGGCCCATTATTATTTATTTTGTACATAAACGACCTCCAAAATTCGTCTCAGATTCTTTCTTTCATATGCTTTGCTGATGACACAAATTTATTTCCTTCACATCGTAACTCTAACACGCTTATACATATGTTAAACAATGAACTGAAACTTGTTCAGTCCTGGATCCACGCAAATAAGTTATCACTAAATATTGATAAGACTCATTACATGCTGTTCAGCAATTCTCTGCAATCTGTTTCTGATTATGTTAAGATCAATGGTATCAATTTAAACCAGGTAGATAGTATTAAGTTTCTAGGACTTTACATTGATAGTGATCTATCCTGGAAAACCCATATTAACTATTTAAGTAAAATTTTGTCCAGAAACATAGGAATTTTGAATAAGCTGAAATATTTTTTCCCCATACATATATTACAAATTATATACTCAACAATGATTTCCCCTTACCTCAACTATGGAATTCTTGCATGGGGTAATTCGTCCAGATTTTTGCTTGATTCGCTTTTCCTCCTCCAAAAACGCGCCATCAGAATTATCAATAACGCTGGATATCTATCTCATACAAATGAATTTTTTCACAAGAATAAAACTTTTAAATTGCCTGACTTGTTTGATTACAACCTAGGTATTTTCATGTATAAATACACCACGAATGATCTTCCTGATGTTTTTCTTCACATGTTCAAAAGAAACTACTCAGTTCACAATTATCCCACCCGCTAACGGGACGCTTATCACCTTCCACGTACTCGAACAATTTTCGCGATGAAAACAATTATGTATGCGGGACCGAAATACTGGAACGATCTCCCCTCTGAACTCACAGGTTGTTTATCACTATCATCCTTTAAATGCAAATTAAGACAGTATTTATTGAATAATTACATTAATTCAGCTCACTGAAATCTGTTTTATGATGCACAGGACTATCCCGCTGTACCGTACTCCAGGGTTGTTGTTATGTTAAAACCAGCTATTTGTGCCCTCAAATTCTGTCACTGTGTCTATGGCCTATTGCATTTTCTTCCTTCTCTAAGACATTTGGGGCGAGGTAACAGCTGGTATTTTAATTCCTTCTGCACTGTAACTGGTTGTTGAATGTCTTCTTTTTTTCTGGGGGGGGGGGGGGATTTGCAGGTGCATGTGTTCCCTCCTTAATACACGCAATGTATAAATCTTTAATATTTTTTAACCGTATTATTGTTATCATATATTGAGTCATATTGTTATTATCGCCAGAACGACAATGGTTCATCCGCCTACAGCATGTGGCTTATCCGACCCCAAATCTGTATTAGAGAAGAATTTGCTATATAACTGTATAAATGTACTTTTTTTCTCTATGTTTTGGTCAATGTTGTACCCGTGCTCCCCATCTTAATCTTTAACTCGATTTTAACTGGGACCTACGCTCAACAAGCTCGCTTTTAAGTAGGTTCCTTCATATTTCTTTAGCATCCATTCACAGATTCAAAACGTCATAGATCGACCACTATATGTTTTATATATTTGCAATATGTTATGTATGTCTCCAGCTTGATATCATGTACTTCATTTGATTTTGTTATATTTGATGTATTTTTTCATCGAGAAATATGAAAATAAATCGAAATCGAATATTAAACCAATGGGCGTTTATAAGGCAATCCAGGGATAAGACAATAATATGCACAAAGTGTCCGTTTTGGAACTAAGCCATTTGTCAAATAGTAATACAAATGACTTTCGTATGGGGGACTTTGATCAGAAAAAAAAGAAATGTAAAAACAATCACCTTTTATCATTTGTTTTTGGTTTTTTATTTATTTATTTATTTTCCGTATAAAAACAACAACAAAACAATAATCGTACAGTCAACAGAATGATTTCTTTAAAATACGGCTGGATTGCCCTACTCAGCTGTGCCTACACGATACAGCTGTTCTACCGAGGGGTCCAGGAACAGAGTAAATTATAAATGCAATAGAAAACATTGAATGCGAAAAACAAAAACCCCAAATCAAAAAACAAACATTAGTATAATTTTACAACAATTTCTAAAAAGAAGGGAGCAAGAATTAGGCCTAAGTACCTCCCCAACCTCCCACCCTATTCTGTAAGCTTGATATTTATCTTACTATGAACATTATGAAAAGGGAATACAAATTACAGGTACAGTTTATTTCATGCCACATTTAAATCAAAGATATTTCAGAATAACATCGATCATTTTATTAAAACTGGTTACACTCAAACAGCCCTTGGGCTCTGAAGGTAATTCATTATAACTGAAAGCACCTCTGTACGAAGACATTCTCCGACAATATTCGGTCCTGGGTTTTGGCAGTGAAAGGGTTCCATTTGAGCGGAGAGAGTAATTTCGGGACATAAAGTTAAATGATTCTTTAAGATATGGGGCACTGTAGTCATGGAGACATTTGGAAACCATGGAATTTAAATGCTTTTTGCGCCTTACGTTTAAAAAATCCCAGTTTAGAATTTAATGAATTTCATGATTTGATACGTGCTTATATGGATTTATCCCAAGAATTATCCTACCCGCCCTATTTTGTAACTTTTCTATTTGCGAAGTATAATTTCAGCGAGGCCAATTCATAAATTAAATCGGCATAATCAAGCAGAGGGAGTATAACAGAATTGTATGATAGTTTTAAGCATGTTTCATTAACAATATGACGAAGTCGACTAAAATATTTTAAAAGTTTACCAGCTTTACCAAGTAATGTATTGATGTGAACATCCCACTTTAATTGCTGGTCAAGTGTAACTCCAAGGTATTTTATAATAACTGTTTCTTTGTGTTTGATCGCCTGCCCGCTTAACTTTATGCGAAGGGCATTGCGGCGTGATAATAAAGAGCGAGAACCAACAAAAAAAAAAAAAAACCTCAGTCTTTTGGAGATTTAGACTAAGTTTGATAACGCACATCTAGTCTGGGTGCCAAAGCCACTTTTTGGGCCTAACCTTGTTTTACCGTCCACCCAACGTGTTTTGATGGTTTTACCCTATTTCGAAGGTGCTGAATCCGAATCTGGATGATGCAACTTTTGCATCCTTGAGGGTTTTGAGATATTCAAGATGGCCGCCAAAATGGCCGCCTAAACCGGAAATTCCCATGTATTTCCTTCTAAATGGTGAGAAAATGAAAACAATTGATGGTTTTACCCTGTTTAGAGGGTGCTGAATCCGAATCTTGATGACGCAACTCCTTCACCCTTGAGGATTTTGAGATATTCAAGATGGCTGCCAAAATGGCCGCCAAAACAAGAAATTCTCACGTATTTCATTCTCAATGGTGAAAAATTGAAAACACTTGATGGTTTTACCCTGTTTCCATGGTGCTGAATCCGAATCTGGATGATGCAACTCTTGCATCCTTGAGGGTTTTGAGATATTCAAAATGGCCGCCAAAGTGGCCGCCGAAATAACCGCCAATTAAAACCAGAAATTCCGATGTATTTCCTTCCAAATGGTAAGAACTTGAAAACAATTGATGGTTTTACCCTGTTTGGAGGGTGCTGAATCCGAATCTGGATGATGCAACTCCTGCATCCTTGAGGATTTTGAGATATTCAAGATGGCCGCCGAAATGGCCGCCAAAACCGGAAATTCTCACGTATTTCATTCTCAATGGTGAAAAATTGAAAACACTTGATGGTTTTACCCTATTTCGAGGGTGCTGAATCCAAATCTGGATGATGCAACTCTTACATCCTTGAGAATTTTGAGATATTCAAGATGGCCGCCAAGATGGCCGCCAAAACCGGAAATTCCCATGTATTTCCTTTTAAATGGTGAGAAATTTAAAACAATTGATGGTTTTACCCTATTTCCATGGTGCTGAATCCAAATCTGGATGATGCAACTCTTGCATCCTTGAGGGTTTTGAGATATTCAAAATGGCCGCCAAAGTGGCCGCCAAAATAACCGCCAATTAAAACCAGAAATTCCGATGTATTTCCTTCCAAATGGTAAGAACTTGAAAACAATTGATGGTTTTACCCTGTTTGGAGGGTGCTGAATCCGAATCTGGATGATGCAACTCCTGCATCCTTGAGGATTTTGAGATATTCAAGATGGCCGCCAAAATGGCCGCCAAAACCGGAAATTCTCACGTATTTCATTCTCAATGGTTCAAAATTGAGAACAATTGATGGTTCTATCCTATTCCGATTTCAAAATGGCCGCCAAAACCGGAAATGTCCACGTATTTCAATTTTAATGTTTCGCAATTGAGAACAATTTGCTCGCCAGGATGGTGAGAAATTGATAACAATAAATGTTTTTACCCTATCTTTTGTTTTCGTCGATGGCAAAATCTAAACCCAACCATACTCTGCTGATAAAAGAACGCATATTGTCCACCCCAGTCTGAACTTGCTGTACAGGGAAACCAGCTTTACCGGATATCTTGGAGTTTGTAAGATACAGCTTTGCCAGGAATGAATCCTGCAAGACTACAGATGCGGTTGAATATTTGAAAGATTACACTGTTTCATCTACATATACATATCATGGATATGTTTTGAATACTAACAATCAGTGGACAAGACATACCCTTCTCGATCATTATGTGATAGTGGTGTAGAGAAGTTTACTGAGATTCCCAATATTACCAGTTTTAATCCATGAACAGTTTTAATCGTTTCATCCATGAACACTCACATTGGTTAATTGGTTTATATTGGTGGTCTTGATGACATTGTTGAAGACAAGAGTTGGACATTTTTATAGTTCTGCTTCAAATTTTTCTTCAATATGGTGTAATATTATATATATATATATATATATATATATATATACATATGGGGCGACAAACCTCGTATCTACAAAATGTCACGTGTTCAGGAGAGAAAAACAAAAACAAAAAGCAAACAAACATGGCAGCCAAAGCACTATAACAAATGAGAGAACCTTTCCTTTGACATGCCATGGTAGCTTTATTTTGGGGGTAAGACAGCTAAGGTTTGGACAGGACATCAGTAACTGATTATCTGTTTATTCAAAAAATGTTATTTTCACTAAAATTTCAGATGCAGGGTCTTGTCGCCCAAGGGACAATATCATATATGCACACGTGGGGATGGAAAAATCACAGGTAACGCGCAGTAAAAAAACAAACAAACAAACAAACAAACGAACAAACAAAAACATGTAAGGTGATAGTTGAAAGTCCAGTACTTACGAATATCATAAGCACGCAGAGTGCTTTTGGAATTACCCTTATATTGATATCTACTATAGTGGTCATGGATGCAACCATTTCTAGTGACGTAATCAGAATATGCCACAAGTTTCATAAGAGCACGCGGCGAGACTCATAAGAATACAAGACAAATTTCAACACCAAATACCAGCAGGCCATAATTCAATATTACTCTTGTATCTCAAAACCTTCAGCACCCTAGAATTGGGGTGAGACCAATTTATTTTCAAATTTTCACCATTTAGAAAAAAAAATATTAACATTGGAACTTCAATTTCTGCCAATTATTTTGGCGGTCATCTTGGACATTTCAAAACCCTAGGGGACGCAAAAATGGCAACAACAAAATGTCGAGGGTGCTGAATGGGGTCTCAAAAATTTCAGTATTGACAGTTATTTTGGCGGTCATCATGGAATTCTCAAAACCCCCCAAAACACAAAAGTTGCATCAGCCAGGTTCGGATTCAACACCCTCAAAAAAGGGTAAAACTACCAATTGTTTTCAATTTTACACCATTTAGAACGAATTAGGGGGCCTACATGGGAATTTCCGTTTTTGACGGCCATTTGGGGGCCATTTTGGCGGCCATCTTTATCATCTCAAAACCATTAAGGATGTAAGAGCTGAATCCTGCAGCTTCAAATTCAGCAAACTCAAAATAGGGTAAAACCATCAATTTGTTTTCAATTTTACACCATTTAGAAGGAAAAAAAGGTGTCTACTTGTGAGTTTCCACTTTTGGTGGTCATTTTGGTGGCCATCTTTATTATCTCAAAACCCTTAAGGATAAAGAAGTTTTATCAAGATTCTGATTCAGCACCCTCGAACTAGGGTAAAGCCATCAATAGTTTTTCAATTTCCCACCATTTAGAAGGAAATACAGGGGAATTTCCAGTTTTGGCGGCCATTTTGGCGGCCATCTTGAATATCTCAGAACCCTTAACGATGCAAGAGTTGCATCATCCTGATTCGGATTCAGCACCGTCGAAATAGCTTCGAACTATTGTTTTCAATTACTCACCACTAAGAAGGAAATACATAGGAATTTCCGGTTTGGGAGGCCATTTTGGCAGCCAATTTGGCGGCCATCTTGAATATCTCAAAATCCTCAATGATGAAAGAGTCGCATCAGCCAGATTCGGATTCAACATCCTCGAAATAGCTTAGAACCATTAAAATTGCTTTGAACTTCTCACCATTTAGAAGGAAATACATAGGAATTTCCGGGTAAATTGGCTGCCATTTTGGCGGCCATCTTGAATATCTCAATATCATCAAGGATGCAAGAGTCGCATCAGCCAGATTCGGATTCAGCACCCTCGAAATAGCTTAGAACCATCAATTGTTTTCAATTTCTCACCATTTAGAAGGAAATGCATAGGAATTTCCGATTTTGGCGGCCATTTTGGCAGCCATCTTGAATATCTCAAAATCCTCAATGATGAAAGAGTCGCATCAGCCAGATTCGGATTCAACATCCTCGAAATAGCTTAGAACCATTAAAATTGCTTTGAACTTCTCACCATTTAGAAGGAAATACATAGGAATTTCCGGGTAAATTGGCTGCCATTTTGGCGGCCATCTTGAATATCTCAATATCATCAAGGATGCAAGAGTCGCATCAGCCAGATTCGGATTCAGCACCCTCGAAATAGCTTAGAACCATCAATTGTTTTCAATTTCTCACCATTTAGAAGGAAATGCATAGGAATTTCCGATTTTGGCGGCCATTTTGGCAGCCATCTTGAATATCTCAAAATCCTCAAGGATGCAAGAGTTGCATCATCCAGATTTGGATTCAACACCCTCGAAATAGGGTAAAACCATGAATTGTTTTCAATTTCTCACCATTTAGAAGGAAATACATGGGAATTTCCGGTTTTGGCGGCCATTTTGGCGGCCATCTTAAATATCTCAAAACCCTCAAGGATGCAAGAGTTGCATCATGCAGATTCGGATTCAGCACCCCCGAAATAGGGTAAAACCATCAAAAAACATTGGGTGGACGGTAAAACAAGGTTCAGCCTTTGGCACCCAGACTAATCCAATCATGATATTCTTTTAAGATCGTTGTTTAGAACGTTTTCAATATGGATAGGGTCATTATGTGACAAGCGAATTCGACACTTCTTTACTTGACTGACAATGTCATTGATATAAATCACAAAGAGAACTGGCCCCAGGATAGTGGTGGGACACCATGGAATATATCTGAAAAATTTGACTGTAGAAGAATTTAAAAGTGTTCCGACTTTTCGATTTGTTAAATAGCTTCTAAACCAAGCAAGACAAGCGTCAGGAAAAAAAAACATTCGCTTTAGCTTTTGCAACATAATGAAAGGATCCACCGTATCGAACGCTTTCTTCAAATCAATAAAGATTGACCCTGTGTAAAGACCTCTGTCGATGGCAACCAAAAAGTCATCCGTGACTTTTAGCAAAGCAGTGGTGGTAGAATGTTCTCTCGAAAGCCTGACTGTGCTGTAGATAGCAGATCGTTTGTTTTTAAATAACTTGTAAGCTGCTTTTGTACTATTTTTTCAAGATCTCTTGAAACACAGGGTAAAATGGCAATGGGGCGATAATTTATAGGACAAGATTTATCACCTGACTTGAATAAAGGAATGAGTTTGGTCATTTTCCACTGAATGGGGTTGATTGATTGATTTTATTTCTAAATTTCTTTGTCATATATAAATGAAATACAAAGTCAATTGAACAAACTAATTGAGTACAGTGTAATTTGAATCTTACAGTTAAAACAAATGACTAATTCAAATATCTTATTTTTCCCCTTTATTGAATACACGATGTAAAGCAGAACTAAACAAATCTATTTTGTGCATACATTTATGCAAACATACGCTACAGTATATTTATTGCTCAAAAACAAATTATGCAATTATTCTTGATGCACAGAATTCAGGAGACCATTATCATGAGCAAACGCTTGACGAGGACAATAGCCTAAGAAATTATTGTCTATGTAGAATACAACATTAAGAATATAACAAATACATTACAACATACTGAGTGGCGATAAAGAGAAAGAAAGAGAAGAATGAGGGGACAAAGTGCAGTAATGCATTGTGCAAGATGTGAAGTGTTTGAAAAAAAAATTATATGCGTTCTTTTCTGATGCTTTAGGAACGATAGCTTGTGCGTTTACATGGTAGCATTATCATTATAAGAACGTGTAATATCAAGAAAAAAGAAATAACAACATAATTATGTTCAGCGGATTCTCTGACTGCAAAATGAAATTTGGAAAAATTGATGTTCTTGGGATATCAATGTGAAAAACCTCATTTTTAGAGAACAATAAACACTGTCGGCAGCAACTCGATACCATAGCACAACAGAAAGATGAGAGCGGGGTGAAACATTTTTCTTTTTATCTCATCGTAACATACATCGTCGATGTTCCACACGTTTTTCAATTATGCAAAAGAAGAGCAAGTTACAAGTAAGTAAGCGTCTTTATGCAAAGGTTGATACAAGTGTGATATCTTTTATTCGCAGTATTTCTAATCTCTTGTTTCGATAGTCATTTGCAGGTCAAGTATCTCGCCACCAAGTAGAATGGTATTTTAAGTTGTAATTAACTACAGTCTAGACCTCCTAAAGCCCAACCCCGCGTCCCCGCCGTAGGAGGTGGAAACAGGTAATGCTGGCCAACGGGGCTCTGGTGAAGCTACGACGGGCCTAGCAAGCCGGTAGCGGATAACTATTGCTCGAGACAAACAAAGGAGATATAAACGGACCGATCAAAACGGAAAACGGACCGGACATGAAAACGGACAACGATTTACGGATACCCAAATGGTTTGCACATGGAACATCTGTGGCTTGAAGGATAAAGAACCTGAACTAGTGGAATTCATGACACAACGTAAGATTTCGATCATGGGGATTCCAGACACCAGAAGGAAAGGAACAGGGACTAAGAAAATTGACTCAGATTTCGTTCTCAACTGGAGCGGAGTGAACAAAGACCAGAGAGCAGTACACGGTGTTGGTTTTATCCTGCATTCCTACACAGCGAAAAACATTTTAAACACCGAGTACATCTCAGAGCGAATTGTTAAGATAAGAGTGAGGGAAGGAAAGAAGGTTGCAAACTATATACAGATCTACGCACCTTGCAACGACACATACTCAGATGAAGAAAAGGACAAATTCTTTGGAAATCTCTCAGAAATTATCAACAAGGTCCATGACAGTGAAGACCTCTACGTTATGGGAGACTTTAACGGCAGAGTAGGTGAGAGAAGAATGCCATGGACACCACATCTTGGCCCACACAGTGACCACCAAACCCCCTGCAATTACAATGGCAACCTTGTGCTGGAACTGTGTGCAGAGCATGAACTTATGGTCGCCAACACCTTCTTCCAACATCGACCCAGTCACATTTATACTTGGTACAAGTGGAACGACATGGAAGTAAGGTCTCAGATTGACTTTATTCTTATAAGAACTGGTATGAGAAAGATCATCACGGATGCAAAGGTCATACCAAACGCGTTCCTAGACACAGACCACAGACCAATCATTTTGAAACACACAGCACAGAAGAAGAAGAGGCCAGGCAAAAGGAAACAGATAGAGAGAATTAACATGAGGAAACTTCAAAATACTGAGGTACAGGACCACATCCTCAACGTGGTAGGCCAAAAGCTGAAAGAGGTGGACCCCACAAACACGAATGTTGAAGAGGCCTGGAGCACCTTCAAAGCTACTCTTCTGGACACCCTGCAAGATGCCTGCGGCTATAGAAAGGCAGGGAACGGAACAAGAAAGGCGACAGCATGGTGGAACGAGGACGTCAAAGAGGCAATCAAAGAAAAGAAGAGGCTCTTCAAGGTCTGGCTGAAGTCAAAGCAGGACGATGACTACGAAGCGTACAGCCACGCAAGAAGAAATAGCAAACGAGTGATAAAAGCAGCAAAGGAGGCCTCATGGAGAAAGTATGGTGAAGACCTTAGTGAACTGTGTAAACACTCCCCGAGAGAGTTTTACAAAAGTGTGAAAGCCATGCGGGTACGCGACGAACCCTTTGACCCCACCACTGTGATCAACGACGCAAATGGGCAGTCTCTGCAGGAAGAGGATGAGATCACGCAGAGAGGGAGGAATATTTTAAGGACCTTCTAAATCCATCTGGAGTGAGCGACACACAATCACAGTTCACTCCCAACCACCCAGACCACTCCGAACCAACCATCTTGGAGAGTGAAGTAAGATGGGCCATCAAGAAAAGCCCTAAAGGAAAATCAGCAGGCGTAGATGGCATAACAACAGAAGCTGTCCAGGCCTGTGGAGAGACGGGAGTTGAGTGGCTCACAATCATATTCCAGAAGGCGTGGGAGGAAAGGAGAGTCCCAGAAGACTGGCAGAACAGAAGCAACAATGGCGGCTGTGTGTTAGCACCGTGTGTCTCTACCGTGTCATTACTGGTTTACTGTATCTGCGTTTCGACTCTGTTTGACTTGCAATGTACAAACTGCAAGTTTCCTTACATCACAAGCCACGTCAGGAGTAAGTCCAAATCGTCTCCAACCATGTCGTCGTCGAGAACGAGACTAAAGAAGAAATCTTCTAAATCTGGTCACCATGTTGAAACCATCGACGAAGATTCCCCCGAGGACTCCCCCGACCTGGCTGGGCATTCCAGTCTAGGTTGTACCGGCAGAGACGTCTCTACTGCTGCTGGGCACTCAAGCACTACACCTCATTCAAATGCAAATTGTGCTGCCGACACAAGTGAAAGTGCGAATGCAAATGCGAGCACGGACAATGTCAAGACCGCCGACATGAAAGAGCTCATTTCCGAGCAAGTGATGAAAGCCCTTTGTTCAGAATCCGTCATCAAGGAAATAGTTGACGCCGTTTACACAGCTGTCTACGAGAAACTTGGGGATGAACTTCATGCTTCGTTTCAGCTAGAATTGAAGCAAAGGGACGAAAAGATCAGTGAACTTGCTTCATCATCGGAGAAACTCCAGAAGAAGATCAAATACTTGGAATCAGAGCTGGAGAAACAGGAACAGTATTCACGTCGTCAGTGTCTACGAGTATACGGCCTCCCAGAATCTCCAAAGGAGAATACGGATGATGCCATCCTCGCTCTTGCCACCAAGATCGGTGTCGACCTGGATGTTCGGGACCTAGACAGAAGCCATAGGATCACCTCCAAGCCGCGCTCCGGCGATCGATCTACCAACCATCGGTCACCTGCAAAACCCAGACCACTCCTAGTCAAATTTGCGAGATACAACGCTCGTAACCAGATGTATGCTGCCAAGTCGCGATTGAAGGGGACAGGAATTGTCATCCGCGAAGACTTGACATCTGAAAGGCAGGAACTGTACTACAAAGCACTCTCTCACGTGAACACTACGCAAACATGGTCATCTGACGGAAGAATTTTCACAATAACAAAAAACGGAACCAAGAAACTGATCACTTCTCTCCGCGACATCGACACTTTGTGAATAATCAATAAAGCTTCATTATCTCTGTCTTCTAATGGCGTCTTTCTGTGAGTATCTAGGCACTGATTTTTCGGTCAATTCTGATGACGATGAGAATTCCTATTCTCAAAATTACACCTCTGATTGCAATTATTATGATTTTGAACAGTTTCGTGATTCAGTATCTATCAATGCGTCGATGAACAAGCTTAGAATTTCATAAGACTAAATTTGATTCAAAATGTATGTGGAAATTTATTAACCGGACTCTGGGAAAAACTGATAGTAATCTGCCTGAAATTTTAGTACAAGGAAATGATGTTATATGTGATCAAGTTTTAATAGCAAATATTTTTAATGAACATTTTGTGGATGTTGGTCCAAATTTGTCTCGTTCGATTGATACATCAGATACGTCTATGAGTTTTTCTGATTTTCTCTCTGGTAATTTTGAACGTTCTTTCTTTTTTAAACCGGTTTCTGAATCAGAAATATATGATATTGTTCACAAAATTGATGGTAACAAGAGTGCTGGCTTTGATAACATACCCGCTTCCATTGTAAAATCAGTTATCACATTTATTATTAAACCAATTGTACATATATGTAATTTATCTTTTGAAACCGGCGTATTTCCATCCAGTATGAAAACTGCCAAAGTTATCCCTGTGTTTAAGAAAGGGGACAAGAATGATTGTAATAACTACAGACCTATATCAGTACTACCGGTTTTTGCAAAAATATTGGAGAGAATAGCATTTGATAGGCTTTACACTTTTCTTAATCAGAATGATATTCTTTGTTCTAATCAATATGGTTTCCGTTCCCATTATTCTACTGAGTTTGCTATAATTGATTTATATGATCGGGTATTGAATCTTATCAATAAAAATAAGCATGCAATTGCAATATTTATGGATTTATCGAAGGCCTTCGACACCCTTTCCCATTCAGTTTTATTATCCAAATTGCAATACTACGGGGTTCGTGGTATACCATACCAGTGGTTTCATAGTTATTTAACTGGGCGAAAACAATATACTGTATACAATACTTACTGCTCTAATAGCAACTCATTATTGTGCGGTGTTCCCCAGGGGTCCATATTAGGACCCCTTCTGTTTTTGATATATATCAATGATATTGTAAAATGTGCACCGTTTTTTCAGTTCTTATTATTTGCAGATGACACTACTTTAGTAGCATCCCATTCTGATTTTTCAGTTTTGATTGATTCCATAAATGAAAATTTGAATTTAGTTTATACTTGGCTTCTCTGTAATAAGTTATCATTGAATGTTCTCAAAACAAAATATGTCGTATTTCGTTATTCGCAAAATTTGAGTGAAAATTATGACAACATATCATTGTATATAAATGACACTGAAATTGAACACTGCTCGGTAGTAACATACTTGGGAGTGACATTAGATCAACATTTTGCCTGGGATTTTCATATAAATCATGTCAGTTCGAAGGTATCCAGGATCATTGGTATACTTCAACATATAAGGCATTTTGTCCCCCTTCGTATTTTGTTTATGATGTACAATGCATTTATTCTTCCATATATTATGTATTGCAACACTGTGTGGGCCACTGCATACCCGTCCAAACTCTGCAAACTGCACCGTCTTCAAAAACGGGCTCTGCGTATCTGTTCAAATGCCGAATTTTATGCTCCATCTATGCCTTTATTTTATAGTTTGAACACTCTAAATATTTATGATATTAATAGATTAAGTATTTGTATGATTATGCATCGTTATTTTTCCAATACATTACCTGAGTATCTGATGGAAATGTTTTCTTTGAATCTGGATGTACACAATTATGATACTAGAAATAGACAACTTTTCCACAAATCTAGAGTAACTTCCCATTCCCTGTATAAATCGATTCGGTATACTGGACCAAATATGTGGAATTCTCTGCCTCCATCACTACGCAATATTCAATTTCTGAACTCATTTAAAATTAAGTATAAGTTTCATCTTTTGTCGTTTTATGTTTAACGCAACAACTTATATTCACTCACATTCACACACTCGCTCACGCGCGAACACACATTGAGTTATTCTGTGCTGTACTGTAGCTATATATTTCTATGTCATACGTTATGGGTGTATCTACCTGTCAAGCCTCCTAGGCTTTTACTGATACATCCTATTTCATTTTTCTTTATTACAATGCACTCCGTTTGTTCTATTGTATTTGTTCGCTGATAGTATTTTTACCATTTTAACCTGTACATATTGTGTATATATGCATGATTGTTATTTTTCCAATCTTTTTATCCGAAGAATGAAATAAACGAATGAATGAATGAAGAACGCAGTCGTGATACCAATATGGAAGAAAAAGGGGAACAAGAAGGATTGCAGCACCTACAGGGGCATATCACTCTTCAGCCATGTAGGAAAGATGTATGCAAAAATCTTGGAGCAACGCACTAGGGCGAAGGCAGAACATTTCCTGAGCGACGCCCAGCTTGGCTTTAGGAAAGGGAGAGGCTGTACTGACGCCATCTTTGCACTGAGACTGCTGAGTGAAATGGCCCTAGAGTACAACAAAGCACTCCATCTGGTATTTGTTGACCAAGAAAAAGCATTTGATAGAGTGAACAGAGACAAGCTATGGAGAGTCCTGGAGCACTATGACATCAAGGGGCAGCTCCTAGACAATATCAGATCTATATACACCAACAGCAAGAGCGCAGTTCGTACCTCTAGTGGACTTTCCAACTGGTTCCCCGTAACTTCCGGGGTGAGACAGGGCTGTGTCCTCTCTCCCCTGCTCTTTATCATATACATGGACCAGATCACAAAGGAGGCAAACCCAGACCTGGAGGCACTAAATGAACTCCTGTTTGTTGATGATCAAGCCATAATGAACAACAACAAGGATGAATTGCAGGAACACACAGATCTGCTCAACGCATGCTGTGAGAGTTATGACATGAAAATCAGTGTGAGTAAGACTGAAGCCATGACAGTCAGTAGAACCCCAGAGAAGCTTGAAATCAACATCAATGGAGCTCAACTGAAGCAGACAACTGAGTTCAAGTACCTGGGCAGCATATTTACAGTAGACGGGAAACTAGACAGAGAAATAGAAACACGCTGCCAGAAAGCAAACGCAGTCAGCTACCAACTGGCCCCCCTTCTCAGACACCCCAATATCCCAATGTGCACAAAGGCAAAGCTCGTCAACACCATATTCCTGCCAACTCTCACTTACCAGTGCCAGACATGGCCCCTAACAAGAACTCTTGAGCAGAAGCTGGTAACATGCGAGATGAAGTGTCTGAGGAAAGCCGTGAACAAGACCAGGAGGGACATGATACGAAATAAGGTGATCAGAGACATGGAAGGCGCCACATCTGTCCTACATCCTATCAAGCAACAACGTATCAAATGGTTCGGTCACCTCACACGGATGCCACCCAACCAGCCCCCCTTACAAGCTTACAACCTGAGATACTCGGGTGCAAGAGCCAGAGGCAGACTAAGGCGACGCTGGAGAGACTCTGTGGCAGATACCCTGAATGCTCACGATATGTCCCTTCTCTCACAGGCTACCCGCTTGGCAGCACAAAGACGTTTATATCTCCCCGCGACGCCCCCGGGTACAAGCGGAAGGAAAAATGAAAAAAAAATTAAATGAAAAAAATTAACTACAGTCAAACCTGTCTTAGCGGCTAACTATCTTTGGCGACCACCTGCTTTATAGCGGCCACTGAAAAATCCCCCGCACGAAATTTCTTTATCAGAGCCTTTATATAGCGGTCACCTGCCTAACGCGGCCAGTGGCCAAAAAAAAAAAAAAAAAAATAGCTGAACCGTTGAATCAGCAATGAGTATACTTTGGCTTTCTTTTTCATTGCGTACATTCTACCGAGTCCTATCTCAGTCACAACCACACAGACATGATTGACAAAAGTAATGCAGCTCTTTGCCGTGAAAAAAACCGTCTTTTGAATACCGCTAATTTGACACGTTTGAGTAGAACTAGCCTCTAGTAATGTCGCTCTAAATAAATGCTACAAGGACAAAGACAGCTCCTAATAATATCGTAGAATTTGAACAAGATTAAAATACCTTTGAATAAATAGGTCACTTGACTGGGTATTGTGTGTTGCTTATGTCAGTGTCGCACATCATCAATCCCTCACATTCATTCATTCGTGAACCCCATTCATGTAAACCGGCACGACCCAGTGCGGTTTCTCAGGCCAGAAATGTTATTTCAGAAATCAAAAGAACAGAAATAGGCAAAAAAACAACAACAACAACAACGAACAACAACAACCATAAAACAATAAAATGAAGCAAATTGTACACACACATACACACACACACACATACACACAAATCCATATTATTATAATAGCTGCACATGCAAACTAATTTGCTTGTGGTTTTTGTTTGAATGACACGCGGTATCTTATGCTATAATACAAAGCAAGTGTTGACATTATAAATGTCCACAGACCTGTCTATAGCGGCCACTTTTGTTGTTTCCCTTGGACGGGCCCTTTACTCAACACGGATTTGACTGTATCTGTAACTACATATCATACTCAGCAAGATATTTCATCCCGCCATAACGACATATACTATCTCAACGTGAGGTCGAGTTGACTGTATAATTCATGTACAGATGACATTCACATTTTGTGAAGGGTATTTGTTGAAAGAGTGTAAGTGCCTCTGCAGGTATACACCTGTGCATGCATTTGGAAATGACTTTTGTACAGCAAGATAAATTTTATGTCACCATGACAATTATTCTTTTTCAGGAAACAGACTTGAAAGATGATTTGTATGTCATCACGATAGCATGAGTTTTCGGAAGTCACTTTTAGCAAGATACGTCAGGCAACCATATCGACATAAAGTATATATTTTTTTTAAGAAGTTAACATGGCATGATGAACTGCTTGAATAACAATGATAGTTTATTAGATTTATATACCAGGAACCCAAATCGAAGCTTGCCAGGGAGCAGCGCACTGTACGAGTTTGACTGCAGTCACAGACAGACAGAAGTGATCAATATACAGCGTGAGGGCGCTATTATGTGGGAGTTACTTCATGTGGAGACAAACATTGTAGATGAAGTAGAAGGAAGGAAATTAGAAATGTTGCTTTATTGTTCTCTTCATTTGATGCACTGGTTATTTGCTTGAAAGTTTAGCTTTTCCTGAAAAACAATTTTGATGTTCTCATTCTATTGTATGCATCACACTTTTTTCAGTTGAAGTCGGGGAGCCTGGTTAATTCGGAAAACGATATGCAATAAATCAGACAGTACATTGCATCCTGCTTGCATTTTATAGCTACATTACAATGCTGAATTGTCCACTAACAATATATTCCTCTTGATTAGGCAACAATAATGTTCAATAACAATGTTCAACAAATGTTCTTTACTTTGGAGATTGCCTTCTTAAAATATGGCGCGACTTTACTCTTCTTACATGTCTTGTTACTGTTCGACGAGACTTTGCCACTATTTCGTCCAGTTTTGTCCCAACTTTTTTTTGTGTGCACATCTTATCTTTTTAACAATTTCACCTAGTATATCCATTATGTTTTATGATATCATTTTCACTTTGATTCACTCGGTGTACATGTGGATCGTTATGACTGGCAATACATGCATTTATCCGAACCTGACCAAGAACTGTAGAAAAGCGAGTGATGTTAACTGCCATTAAGTATGAGGATCACGGACTGTAGGGAATGACGAAGCCATCTTTCATCCACTGACTCAACTGGTTGGTTCTGTACACTCCTATTATATGTATAAAAGGAGAGTACATTATACTGTGTACTTCCAGTAACGTCGTTATTAGTGTTATCGCAACACAATCATATCAGTTTGTTGATTAAGTTAAAAAAAAATAATACAGCTTGATCTTATGTCTATAGCTTTAAAATGTCCGCACTTAACACCATATGGTAGTCTTCTTTCTACCTCTACAATGGTCTCTTTTCTTCGTGTTCAATTATTCCTTCTTCCAAAGTTCACACCATTTCATGAATCTCTCTTTCTTTTTAGTTTCACATTTCGATTCCGTTATTTTCTTCAGATTGAAGGTTTTGATTTCCGTCTTACCAGCGGAGATGATATCCTAAGTCAGTCTTCGGTGGGAGAAGACTTGGCCCAATGGGTGTGTGCTATGCCACGTCTTACGAAGCTCACTCTGTGGTGCCCCTACCTTCCCGATAGTTTCCTCTCAACAGCCGCCACCTTAGCATCATCATGCCAGGTATGTAGTTTTTTACTATAATTGATATGAGTCATGTAGTGTTAGGAGAGGACTTTATTTCTTTTTTTTCGAGAAATGAAAAAAAAGAACCTGCATTGTAGGGTAGTAAAGACACTCCTTTAGCAAATCAATCCTGTTTTATTTGATATTGACGTAACATTATTTGTAACTTCAATCCTGGCTTCTCAGCATTATGACATTCAATGTATGAACGAAAGAATAGGTATGAACACTTTTCATGCACTGACAAATGTATGGAAATCGAGTGCAATGCGTTTCCTCCGTTATCCGGTAGGGCTTTACACAGTCTTTTCTTTACTTACGATACAATGTTTCTCTCCGATAAGTGTGATTATTGAAATTTTGCCATGAAACAAACATTACACAAGCAGGCAGAAAGGAGTGAGGGAATTTGGAGAGAGAGATGGAGAGATATAGAGAGAGAGCGAAAGATAAAATTGGAGAGAAATAGAGGGATGTATATATACATATATATATATATATATAGAGAGAGAGAGAGAGAGAGAGAGTGAGTGATTGAAAGAGAGTTCGGTAAGGGCTCCCTTAATGCGGTAACGTTGTGCAGGTGCATGGCGCTGTACTATTCTCAGGAAGTAAACATTGTACACATTATTTTTTTTCTTTTAAAAGGAAGGGATAAGGCAAGGATATCGTTACTGGAACACAGACACACAGACACACATACATGTGTCGGGTTAACAAACAAAGACTTTGGCCAATTGAATTCAATTCAATTCAATTCAATTCATTCATAATAAAAGAAAGAACTACACAAAACTAATGATGGTATGTTATTTTTGGCTTGAAATAAACAAATGTATTTAAAAAAACTCAAATAAAGAAAGATCCTTACTGCAAATTAGTTTTTAAAACAATCACTGGCTGTATCTATCTCATTACTTTACTTTAAAACATTATGACCTAGAATTACACTGGACGACTCTGTGTGCGAAATTGTGATAGGTTTTTGTGATCACTTCCTCGCTGGCAAAGACCGCAAAAAGCAAGCGGTGGTGCAGTAATTTGCATTCGTAAGTCACAACTCATTATTTGAATCTAGACGGAAACAATATATTGTAACGTGAAGGCTACTCAGGTGTCAATGACTCTACGAGGACGTCGAGTCATACAATAACAATGATACACCTTCCTATCATCTGTAAAACGGTTTATTCTATCCAGGCTTTATATTGTTTCATGCTGCTGTCATTGACGAATAGTCATAGGGAATGTTACCTTGCTACAAGAATTTCATGTCGCATAAAAAATTGCTTAATAATGTATCTCAATACTAAACATTGCGATTTTGGTTTGTTTGTTTGTTTTTATCATAAGTTAATGTTATAAACTGATAAACATTATTGCGACGTGTTCCACCGCGAAGATCGTAACAAAGGCCCAACTTAGTGGATTCCATTTCATTGTCTGCTTCCATAAAGCAATAACTAATTTTGTAACACAGTAACGTGTACGATACGTTACGAATGCTCAGAAAATTTTGAAAGAAAGAGAGAGAGAGAGAGAGAGAGAGAGAGAGAATCAGAAACGGACGAAGGAAATGGGTCTTTAGAGTAAACGATTTGTGGCTGATATTTCTTTTTTCCTCTTTCTGATACAGATCAGCGAACTTTAAATATATAGCATGTCTACCATGTCAGAGGGGGAATTCGTCTCAGAGTCAGCAGCAGCAAACTTGGCTGAATTTCTGTGTCGTCTGCCCCGTCTTACACGCTCCAGTATCAATGATATAAACCTGCCAAGGACATTCTTCAAGACAATTGACTCCCAGGCTTCACGCTTTAAAGTAAGAATCAGTCATTGTCATCTGTCCAACAATGCCTTGTTCAAAATGGAGGGGGGGGCATCAATTACCTTGAGCGCGATATTTCGATTAATTTCACTATGCAGTTATGTCTTTCCGGTGGCATTGATTTATGAAATTCGCCAATCCCATGGATGAAATATAATCGCATACTTCCCAATTACAATATACATGATATACGGTGTTGTAAAGTTTGAAAAAAAAGCAAAAGTATCAAGCATTGTCATTTTAGTCATGTGCATCTCAATCCGTACCGACGCTCGACAATCAATGAAAGGTTTGTAAAAGAAAATGTATCAAAATGAAAACTTTTTTTTTCCAATGAAGGCAGATGTTCAAATTAATGAAATTCTTCTGCCGAGGTGTTTTTAATGTAACTGACTGACAAATTGCCCTACAAATTACCCTAAGTAAATAAGCACTAAATGTGACCCTGCACCTCAAAACAAACAAAAAGTCGCCAGACATGATTTTTTAGTTAAGACCATATTCTGAAAGAGCAGACTTTAAGCTTTAAAATGATGTATAACTCAAATCAAATGGACTCTCCTAACCTATCTAAATATTGGAAAGAAAGCACAAACTCAGGAAAAGTGTGAACTGAGAAAAGAGGCTCTGAAGTACAGTGTCTATTCAAGCGATTAATCTTTACCAAACCGTGTTGGCTGTGCGATGAATGAGACAAAAAAACAGGAAGTAAACCACCAGAGTAACAACAATGAAGAGAGTATCAGATTAAACTGAAATTAAGCATGCCTCATTCACACATTCTGTCCATAATTAATGCTAACTTTCAAAGCAGTAGCACTATCCTTTCAAAAGTTATTAGAGTTGAAAGTGAAGAGTGTGGACAAGGTTTTTCAGAAATGAAAAAGGGATTCTACAGACACACCTAATCACACTATTCTACCAAAAATGTTCGAGATAAACTGCTAAAAAAACACACTTTCCTGCCCGTTTTATGATACCAAATTTTAGCATAATGTTAAAGAAGACCCGCTCTTACAAAAAATATGAAAAAGTCAGGTTCGGCTAGGTTGACCCATTTCACTTATTTTCAGTCCTCACGCAAAATCAGTGTGAGCGACTTTATGTTCGTTTTGAGGTGCACGGTCACAAATTTGTCAATGTTTTAGTATATAAAAAACAAACAAACAAACAAACATTGGCGTACGTACACGAGCAGGATTCGAACCTAAGAATCTTGTTGAATTACGCAGTACCCGCTGCTTGCTACAGACTGTATAAGGATTAGAACCAACACTTGCTGTCGAGCAAAAATTCGGTGGCCTAGTAGAGGTGACGCATGTTCGGAGATGAGGAGGTCGTAGGTTCGAATCCTGTTTGAGTACATGCACCCATGATATCTAATCATGGCTACTACTAAAACACTGATCAATTCAGGGCTAATTTACGTCGATGTAGGGTACTTTTTCAATCAGTTGCATTGAAGGTGGATGTCTCATTCCAAACTGATAAGAACACGTGATTCATATATTCAGTATGCTAACATGAAACGAGTTCTTTAGAGAATATCAAAATCTTTCTATCTTTAATTGAAGAGCTTGCTTCAAAAAGACGCTAGATCCATTGAAAAATAATTGATTTAGATCCTTTTGGAAGCAAGCTATCTCTCTCTCCCTCTCGAATATTATATATATGTATATATATATATATATATATATATATATATATATATATATATATATATATATATGTGTGTGTGTGTGTGTGTGTGTGTGTGTGTATAAGCCATATATTGATATAGAATATGAGCCTTTTTTCATATTGATTATTATGTTATAGGTGAAATGCATCACCATCAACAACAAGCCGCTAAGCAAGTTGATGAGTGACTATCAAGGAGGCACAGAGGTATTCATCAGTTCATATTGTGTTTTCATCCTATACCTTATTAGTAATGATGAGCTAGCAATGCCTAGCTGGACAAAAAAAAAAAAAAAATCACTTCAAATGCTCTGTTTAAAAGTGCGCACATTAATTAAAAAAGTTCCATCTAGCAACCTCTATATGAGACAGTTTTGTGCATTTTATTTTTGATAGCCATAAGTTTCTCATTAAAGACTTTGTTCTGTGTCATGCAGTGATGAGGACATCATGTTTGGCACTTGTTCACGTCTTGAAGATTCCGTCCAATGAATTGATCTACATTGGATTGTTGTCGGTCATAAAAATGTGGTCCGACCAATTTTATTCCCAACTTAATTTTTGACGTTATTTGTCTGCCAGATTACACGAAGATAGTATCAAGATTTGGCCCGTTCTTTTTATGCATCTTTGAGATTTTCATGTCAGATCACACCTTGAGAGGAAACTTTTAAAATGTTTCAAACAAAGGTCGCCACAATGGGTACGAACATGACAATTGCGTTAATAATTGTGATTGTGAATCAGAAGTGAAATCGCTACCAAACGCGTGTTGAAGCGATAATCGGCCAATGAAGAATAGTTTATATGTAATTGAATACGAGTAGTATACATTTCCAAATCGATTCAGACAATAATATTCTCAGTATCGTACGTTCCGTTTGTTCATGATAATTTAGAAATTTACCCTTCTGATTTTGGTGCTTTCATATTTGCCCAGAAGTAGGTGGCTAACTTCAGTTTCAGATATAGGCAGTGTAAGCAGTGAACATGGTGAAGGGTAAGTTATTTTGAGTCAGGACCACATGCAATACCGCAGTGCGAAGTTCCATAGGTGAAAAAATTGGATGCACTTTAAAGATAATATCACATGCAAGGATGCGAATTAACACAAGCAGTGCTGGCGATAAGAGCTCATGTAACCGAGATACCTTATTTGGAGAATTTACAAATCATCTGTAACTATCTAACATAACTTGGTCATTCTATTCAATCTCCTCTCACTCTCCAATAGACACTCAGTGACGGAAACGGCTCAGAAGGCGACAGCAGCCGCAAAACTGGCCAGGGTTCTTGCCAAGAAAACGTGCACTCTTCGGATGAAACAAACAGATAAGGAAACATGTTCCTATTCGCGGAGTTGGTTTCTTGAGAGGACAAGAAAAACGAAGAACACATGCAAGAGAAAGAAGAGAACAAACTCAAAGAACAAAGTCATTGCTAGAGAGATTTAGCAACCAAGGCTAAACGTCATAAAGAAGAGTCACAACGTTTTTAGACATTGATAGATAGCTAAGAAGCGGAGAAAGGAAGTGAGGGAAGGAAGAGGAAGAAAACGTGGACCAGAACGAAAGGACGCTAGCAGAAAGACATTGAGGCAACATTCGAACGTGGACGAGGACGGGACGTGCACTGTATAGTTAAACATCGGGGGGGGGGGGGGGGGGGGGGGGGGGGGGGGGATCATTCTAGTGAGCAATCCACGTGCTGGACGACGCCACAACCAAGATTCAGAGATCCTCAGTGAGCTTAGCTGAAATACAGCCGACCCCGTTATAACGAAGCCCTCGTGGCGGGCAGTTTTCTCTAGGTATACCGATATTTCGTTTTAACCGGACAAATAATACAAAAAATAGAGCAAATAATGTCGGGTGCCAAATTTTGTACTACGTAGTAACTGTATAAGTTTCGTTACTACCTTCTTTGTTTAAATGGGAGTGCATTGTAGTAATAATGAAAAACTCTATCGATTTACTAGAGGCATGTGCCTGGGAGTGTATACTGACGAAAACTGGATAAAAAAGAAAAACTCACAAACTTAAATACGACAGATACCATTTTGAGTCACTGCTCCAACATTGTGACAGTAGCTTGCGAAGATGCTCTTTTATGGCTAAATGATTTACCTTGTTGACGGTCTTGTAGATACAATTGTGTTTCATGTGTTTCCTTTACATAGTGTCGTTTTTATTTGTTTTCGTGTTAAGTACAATAATTATTTTGTTTTCAGGGACTTTCTATTTGTGTCATGCATAATTATCAATTTATCGGTTTCCGAGGAGCAGGAAAACGAACAGCCAGCAAGAGGATGGGCTAGTAGCTCCATGGCTATAAGTATACTGAAAAAAAACAACAAAACAAACAAACACAAACACACACATACGCACACACACACACACAAACGCACGAACACATACACACCAGGCAAGGTACTCAACAATATTTCATTGTGTATAAGAAGAGCAATGTGTATGAATGATGTTCCCAATTTCGCTATGTTCGCACATGTCCATCTGTGGATATGATCAAGATCCATAGTAAAACTTTTTACACTGACATTAAGAAGCAAAGTCAACGATCTCTCAAATTTGTAAGAAAGTTAGTAAATATTATAATCATTGACTCATTGACTTGTATTCTACAGTTTGTAAATACAGCATTTTTGATTAAAACTTTAGAGCGATCCTCGAATTAGTCATGATGAGACGAATATTGTATCGAAAAACAATTGCCTAAAAATACAATAAGTCATACAACCTCGAAGGGGATGAAGAACGAGGGCGTGACACACACACACACACACACACACACACACACACACACACACGCACACACACACATACACACACACACACACACACACACACACACACACAATGATTATATTACATTGCACACAGGAGCTTCCGCACAACATTCGTTTGACACATGGAAATAGGAATGAATTCAGTATACTACTCCAGTCATGTCCCATTCTTGTGGACCATGCAGTTCAGAATAATATTCGTCTCCAATCAACATTAATGCGTACTGGCAGATTTTGAAATTGGATTGTCACAATATCGTCACTCTCATAGTTACTTGATTAACATGTATATTATGATTAGTAATTCAATTATAAATCATTTCATGTCTAGACGGTTTGACATGATGACGCATTTGTCATGGAGCTGCCTTTAATGCATGTGTATAGAAAAAGGTGTTGTTTATAGACCACGACTACTGTTTGTATAGTATAAATCATGTTCATTGTAAGGACATTTCCTCACAGTTCTTGGAAATTGCATACAATTTGTCTTACAATGGGACTCTTCGTTATCATTCTATACCTCACAGGATGTTATCGCCTTTTGTCTTCTTCCTCGATATGTATTATTTTAATTAAGACGCATTGCGTTTTCAAATGCCAGGGACTGTCTTCTTTAGGACGAGCTTCCAGTCCTGGTTCGGGATTAGACTCGTTATTCTGTGACTGGATGAACACTCCTATAATGAGACAGTGAATTTGACTCAAATCGAATGAACCCAATCAAATCTACATGATTCACGGAACTGTTTCAGTTTTAGTTTCAGTAAGTTTTATTGATCCACTTATACATAACCAAATATAAGTATAACAATATCGAACATTTTCGCAAGTCATGAAAATATAAACAAACTGTTGCATTACAAATATATAATCATATGAAATAATACATACATATCATATCAAATCTTTACGAGTACAGGTGGAGGAGACCGTTATCATTAAGCAAAACGCTTGACTTTGACAACGGCCTCTGAACATAGTTATGTAGTATGCCTTGTAGCATTTTTTTCATTAATTTTAACTAAAGGAAGGAACGGTACAATTTACACTTGTGGAACAACTAACGTAAATCTTTAAAGTATTTGAAATGTCACTTGACTGAAAAGGGCAACACAAGGTGGAATGTATAAAGACGAAAGGTGTAACTGCTCACTCAGATGTAACTGTTCACTCAGATGATTCATTAAAGATGTAAGTAAGACACGAGAGTAATGAAATCAGGTTGGCACCGTGCTCGACAGATAGTTGTGCTTTAGCATTGTTCGACATATGAAATTAGATTTGGAGCCTGGTTGAGCAGTGCATTTGAATTGCACCTTGCCAGGAAGTCAGATTCGGTTTGCAGTGTGGCTGAGAAGTGAACTTGGGTATACATTCATTTTAATCAGTGAACCTACATTTCATTTCAATTCGAGTCATATCCAACTCAGATTGCCCACTTCCTTCATCGAATATCTGGATAACATTTTTCTCGTCAAATTAATTTTGATATCTGTTCAATCATTAAAAAAATAGAATACACACTCTTAATGATATTTCAGTATTGCAGTTACGGAACACCAATCCGATGAAATACTCTAATACATTCTGAGTCATTATGCGCTGTTGAATTTAACTTTATATAACTTTTTCTAATGACTGGGACGTCGATGTTTCTGGAATTTAGCGTTGCTGGGAATAGTGCGCTGTTTGTTAAAAAATGTACAGGAAATTAATATCGGTGTAGATGTTTTTATATGCGTGTGTATGTTTTCTTTTTTATATTTCCATGTAATCAATGTATATAGTATGTATGTAATGTATAGGACTTTTATCACACGCACAATTTACAGAGTGTGTCATTTTGTTGCTACTATCGTATTCCCAAATATAGCGATGTCTCTTTTTATGGTATTTCCGAAATTCCTTCATTTTTCTTTTCTTCTGCATATTCAAAAACACATTGCAAAGCTCAGCTGTACTTCCCGAAAACATTTGCATGTCAATGTCTCCATGTATTTACCTCCCTCTCTTCCTCTCCCTCCCCCCTCCCCTCTCTCTCTCTCTCTCTCTCTCTCTCTCTCTCTCTCTGTATCTCTCTCTGTTTCCTTTGTATGCCAGTGTTGTCTTTTATAGTCCTATCTATATATCAATTTGTTCTCTGTATTGGGCTTCAGTAATCAAAGTAAATTTAATATTGACTTACTTATCCAGAAGGGCCAACATTATAACAAGCCATTGGGGCTGTCTGTTGAGTAAGTCCATTCATTTTTCATACAGTAGGCCTATATACGTATCTATTCTCCTACGTGATTTATTACAATGTTTCGTTATATCAATAATGTATCATATTTCTTGCTACTGATTTACAAAGTTTGTTAGTAATTTACCTCTTATAATATGAAATGCATATGCTATGTTCTGTCGAAAAAATTGAATAAAATTGAATAATTCAATAAACTGAATTGAATTGAATCTTAAAGAACTCGTATCATAATATTTTGCATGTCTAAAAATCAGTACAACTCACCTCATAATGTTGTAAAGAAATTAATATCGACTATACCAGAAACGTGTGTTACCCTCGTGAATGTTCGACTTCTCCACCCCTTGCTAATGGCGGCGGGTCGTTAAATTGGCCCCGCTTTTATATGCAAGCGCGCACTCTACAACGCATAGATTAAGCTCTTTGGCTTGCTCTTTGGTGGGCACAAAATGACGCCTGTGTTTAAGTTGGCCAAACTCTGTAATAGAAGGCTCAGATGCCAAAACTGGTAATACCCCATCTACGACGAATTTATGCCAAGCTGGTGAAGCCTGAGCAGAATTCAGTCGGCGAAAGCTGTATCATTCCAACTGAAGGAAGTAGGGAAAACTATTGATCACACATGACCAATCAGAATGGAGGACTCGTCATATTACGTTTTAAATATATCATAATATTATGAAGAGTTTGTTTGCAAAAACCGATAAGTCCATATTTGAAAAATGAGATACACTGTATTTGCTATTAAAGGTCAAGAAAAATAAAGAGAATAATAAGAAAATATTTGCTTCTTTTCACCATAACTTCAAAAATGTACCTTTATAATAGTGACCAATATATCATTTAAAAGGTATTATTTTGTACTTTATGACAGAGACCGTAACTCAAAATCTTCAAAAATGGACTTATCGGTTTTTGCGAACAAAGTCTTCATATTATTATGATAAAAACAGTACAGCACAACGTGTCAAGCAACATAATTTTCAATGAGGCACAGTCCCATTTATCCAAGATCAGCGAGAATCTCGCTTTCACGGGATTCCAAGAGGAGGCGGGGCTCTCCGGCTTTTTTTTTATTTTTTTTATTTTTCTTTACTAATTTTATTTTATTAGACGGCACAGATTGGGGACCCTAACCCTAACCCTAAACCCTAACCCTAAAACCCAACGTGTTTCCTATAGGTTTAATCGCGCCATTCCCCAATCTGTGCCGTCTATAAAGAAACAAAATAAAAACAAATAAAAACAAAACAAACAAACAAACAAACAAACAAACAAAACAAAAACGCTGCCCGGCGTTGTAGAGTGTAGATGGATCACATGCTTTTGGTGCCTTCATGCCCATGACGTGTGTTCAGTCAGGAAGACGGTAGGCTGGGGTGAAGGTTGGGGAAGAGGGGGAGAGGAGAGGGAGGAGCCCAGCCCGGCGTCATGATGACTTAAAATGAGGGGGGTGGGGGTTCCACCAGTATTACTCATAATTACCAGTATTTCTAATAACCTGTACATTTGCACATAAATTACCATTCTATTTTCCTTAACTCTATCACGCCATTCATAATTATATTCTTTTTTTTTTTGGGGGGGGGGGGGGGTCCAGCAGTATTACTCATGTTCACCAGTATTTCCAATAACCTTTACATTTCCACATATACCTAAACTTATCATCCCATTAATATTCTTCATCACACAATATCACTGTCATCTTCAGCAGACTAAAAATACAAATATACCTATTCCTAATATATTCTAATGTCCAGAATTCACTCAATCACCATACAGCAACCTCCGACATGCATTAACCTGCATAATTCTCTATACTTTATAACCTTCCTGTTTATCTCTGTATTTTTATGACACAAAATAAACATATTAACCCGTTGAGGACGAGTCCCGAGTATACTCGGGCAGGTGTCTATGGGAAATGCGTGTTGTAGCAAAATCAAACCGTCCTCAACGGGTTAAGAAAACACAGACTAACCATACATGGACCATTCTCCCCCCCCCCCCCGAAACTTTGATTTTCGTGTCGCCAGCATGTTCATACAGTTTAAACTGATATTTTCTTCCTTTATAGGAATCAATTTTTTAGGTAAATTCATCCAAGAGGTTAGACCTGTAATATACATATCAATAAAGCTATTAGGACATCCGGGATAATTAGAAGTATGAATAATAATTAGAAATATGAATCGAAGTTTGAGGTAACCCTAAATACCCCATGTTGCCAGACAAAGAAGTGCTCGTATAACAAGTTGTTACTAGTTAACATACCATTCAAATCAAATCTTTTGTACCTGATTCCATTGCCGCTGGAGTGCCTGGATGAAAAATAATATTACATAACAATACTATTATGATGTTATGATATTTCTCTAAGAGATCATTTATATCATGTCGCCAAATCACAGTCAGTTACGTTACCCCTTTTCAGACTCTTGAGAGAAGATCAAAGAAATGCCGCATGGCAATGTAATGTCATATGTTAAACAAAGTCAACCTATCGCAAACATGGAACCATGATTTATCCATTGTATATCTTATCACACACACACACATAAAAGATATATGTACATATATACTGATCCGAAGCCGCGGAAGCCTACTGTTACGATGACCTGAAATCAGATACGTTACTTAAACTTTGCTTTATTTAGAATAAAAAAGGATACTGTAAATAAAAACAAATCTCAGATACTTTTGAATACTTAAGGACACTGGTGATGATTACTCGCACAGCAGGAATTGTTGGAAAAATGAATATTTTTGTAGATAATAGTGTGAGAATGGTAATGACCCGTCAGATACGTTACCATTGAACATGTCAGATGGTGTTGCCAATAAAATGTTTCGTGCAGAAAAGTTAACCGCGACGCGCTTTTCTGCAGGGATTTAACCGGTTGACAACGTGCTCTATATGACTTGCTAAGAGGACATATAGTTCTGAAAGGAATTAAAAGTTATTTGATGAAAATTTGTTTTGAAATGGTCGATAAATCCAAGAAAAAAAAAACATAACAAAATGTGATAGCTCATGTACTTTTATTCGGACATCTTTCTTGTGCATTATTTTGGACAACCCAGTCATTTCAAAAACCGATTTCATGAAATAAATACTTAATTCTTCTTAGAGTTGTATGCTCTTAAGTATTTTGTAAGTGGATTTCGATAATCTCGCAAAAAGTTAAATCCTACATACTCATCGAAACCAGGACTGTGATATCCCTTAGAATTGTGGCATTTACAAAAAGGGCCGTGAAATATAGGCCTACATTACAAATTCATTTTATTTCTGCTTTGTTGTGTTTGTTTGTGTGTGTGTGTGTGTGTGTGTGTGTGTGTGTGTGTGTGTGTGTGTGTGTTTTGTTTCATGATATCGTAGAAGGCCTTAAAGGACTGAAGTGTGTACCCACCATTTTTTTTTCAACTTTACAGCAAACACAACAACATGGACGTTCTATATTTCTTTATTATAATTTTGCATCTTATCTACAAAAAATTGGGCCTATTATCATGGTTTAAGTTAAGAGCACTTCCTTCTTTGCATTTTAATGTTCTGAAAATGAAAATAGGTTTTGATGTCTGACGTTTTGCATCAGGATTTTGAATCCCATGTTTTAGTAGTTTATTGTGTCAATGAAGATAATACTTTGTCAAATACGTTACTATCGTTTAATAGTTCTTGAGAAATAATTAATTACAGAGAGGAACAAAGGAAATTTGAAATGACGTGTATTATCTGCATGGTTTTTTTTTTTTTCAATTTCATTCTTACCGTCTTCCGTGTATTATAATAACACAATTTCGGAACTATATTAGAAAAAGAGTGCATTGTGGATTTGTGCCTGCTTCTCTCTCGTATTGCACTTATCTCAAATTTTTATTAAAGAGTTATGTACTCTTTTTTCTATGACGAGAACAGTTCGACTGGACTTACATGTCATGGGGAAAAGCTACACCTCACGTAGTTTGAATCTATCTTGTAAGGCAATTGATGCTATGTTCTGTGAGAGGTTTAAGAGCTTATGCCTTTATAAAGAAGCTCATAATTCACAAAGTGTAGTTCCCATATTTTCAATTTCTCTCAGAGAACAGCTGATTCTGTCAGGAGTTTCGAAGTCCTCTGCCTTTGAAAAGATTTTCTCAACAAAGTGTAGTTTATGTATTTTGAATCTCTCTCAGAATGCTGATGATAGTAGGCCCCTATATTCCGTCAGTCTCAAGGACCTACCAAATGCCATCGATTCTGTCCCCAAAGTGTGTATATTGCGAATGTCTCTCTGAAGGCCGATTGATGTGAAATCATGTTTTGTCAGAGTTTCAAGAACCTATGTCTGTATAAATATGCTCTTCAATCCATGTTTATCGTGAAGTTGTCTG
The DNA here is from genome assembly GCF_040938485.1 of Diadema antillarum. Lineage (NCBI taxonomy): Eukaryota > Metazoa > Echinodermata > Echinoidea > Diadematoida > Diadematidae > Diadema > Diadema antillarum. The sequence goes on from NW_027271664.1 coordinate 1,310,098, forward strand.
CTCTTGCTACGTTCTGATGAAGATATGAAAGCCTTTGTTCATGTCATGTGTTAACCTTTCTCAATGGAAACCCCAAAATGTATTTGACATGACTCTTCCTATAAAAAGCATGGAGAATATTTGCTTTATTTTTCTTGAGAAGCAGGTAAAGGAAATGCATATTTTCACTTGAAAGAAATTTCATATTTTCTTTGTGTTTTCTACTACATTGTATTGTGTCATTAACATTTTATGTATAACTCTTTTATTGAGAAGGTAGCACTGAAATCAACCAAAATGTGAAGAATTCATAGCTTTTGAACAGATCATTTGAGTCTCTTCAAACGTTCACTTTAATGTTTCACTAAACATTGCTGCATTGACTGAATTTCCGTTGGCTGTTTGGGTAAACTAACCCTGTATGTCTATGGAACCATTACTTTTTTTTTTTGGCTTATCATGATACAATTGTATTTCAACTGGGAGTTACAAAATAATAAAGAGAGATTCAACGATGTGGTGGTAGAAAATATATGGAAATGTTCCTAATGGGTGTGGCTGCATCTTGCCCTCCCCCATCCCCCCACTCCTTATCAGATGTACTTGTGTGGACAACGAGCGGGTCATCAAGTGGGTGTGCTCCATTGGGCTCAATGAGTTTGCAAACAACCTCAAGGAGATTGGGGTGCACGGGGCGACCCTGGCCCTGGCCCTGCACATCCCGACGCAGAACACCCAGGCACGGCAGATGCTGGAGCAGGAGTTCAACAACCCCCTCACCGTCGGCACATAGCGGAGGTTGGAGGAGATGAGGGGATGCGAGGAGATTTCAGTGGTGATGGTGGTGGTGATGATGATGATTGATGGATGCTGATAGTCCGGTTGCTCTCGTTGCTAGTGCTGATGATGATGATATTTGTGGTTGCTATGATGACAGATAATCTGTAGACAGTAATGTAGGAGGAGGAGTTGATGATGATGATGATGGTGATGATGATGATGGTGATGATGAATGCGGGGATGATAAATATATATGACGATTGCTGTAGTGACTAATGTAGACAGCAGTGTAGGAGGGAAAGATGGTGATGGAGATGGTTATTAAAATGATGATGATGAGAATGATAATGATGATGACGGTGATGATGGTGATGGTGATGATGATGATGATGATAATGGTTGCTACGGTGACCAATATCTATAGACAGTAATGGAGTAGGGTAAGGTGACGGGGATACCAGAGAAATCTAGTGATGATGAAGATGAAGCTGAAAAGAAAAGTGATGACACTGATGTTTCAGCGATGATGACTCCTCTCCGGTAGCATGGGAGGGAGGCTAAAGAGGGAAATGGTTGCTTGGATGTGCAAATGATAACTAGGATGATGATAATGATGGCGATGTGACAATCATGCCATGTAGTTTGTAAGCCACCCAAATTCTATAAAAGGAAAGAGTCAGTGGTAAACTCAACCTTAATATGCAAACAATAGGCTAGAGGAGGTGATCAAATGTATGGATAATGATGACGATGATGTTGATGTTGATGATGATGATGATGATGGTGGTGGTTGATATAGAAACTTAACACCTGAGATACAATGTAGATAAAAAGCAAGTCAAAAGCACTAGACACTATCAACTCTTCATTCACTCATTCACATGTCTCCACAAGTAGAAGTTTATTTGAAGCAAATTTTGTTTTCATTAAAATTCAACCTACACATTTGTATCTCCAATATTGTTCACCTGGTGAACTGAAAGGGACAAAAATTTATAGCATTTCATGAATTCTTAGACAGTTTTCACTGGGACGTCATTATATTTTAAGTTTGTTTTGAAAATTACAAGGGCATTAGCTATTCCTGTCTTTATTTGCACCTTGATATTTTGAGTGTGCATATTGTGTCTGAAATAATCACACAACACACACACACACACATTGATGATTTGCAGTAATATGATATTTCAATATTTCACTCACAATTTGATTTAACCATTGTCACTACACCTGCATAGATCCAATTCAGTTCAATTAAATGGGAAGTCCGAATGCACAAACATTTAGTTTTTGTGTGAGGAAAGTTAGTGAAAGGACAAAACAGAAGGTGAAAATGTTGTGACAGTTTCAGATATTATATTTTAGTTAGATATCGTCAAATACCTAGAAATGATACTAAAGTCCGAAAGTATTTTGAAGAAGAAATACAAGTCCACAATAGACAATATCAATTGTGGCATGTTTGGTTTATGGGTTTTCACCTATTCCCACATCAAATGCCGAAATATAGATGTACAAGACAACAAGGCAAGTCAAATACAACAAATAATAGAAGAGTTACTAAACAGAAATTATTATTTGTGTTTTGAACTTTTCCCCCTTTGTTCATGGAACTCAAGACTTGAAGAATATTCATGTGAATCATCTTTGTATGATGTTGTGTGTATGTTTGTTACTAAACTTAGTAGTTTAATGGGAAAGGGGAGGCAGGCTGGATGTTTGTATGTTTGTCTTGAGTAATGTATTCACATTGGTGACTTTGAGTGATGTGAATGTGTAGTGTACGTACACCTGTTTTGTGATTTGATGATGTGTTTCTCTGGCAGTGCACTGAAGTACTCCCATGTCAAAATGATAATGATTTGATTTGATATTAATTTGAAGATTATATATCAGAAATAATCATGCAGATAACTCAACTGCCTGTGTGCCCATATTTACGACTATAATATTACTCATAATGAATGGTTTAACAATGGACTGCGCAAAAAAAAAAAAAATGATTAATGCTGCTGTCTCTATATTCGCAACGTTTGATTTCTGAAGATGATAAACTAACGGAGATTTGGCCTATAATATCAGAATTTATCGATTGCATTTTTAGTAATAATGCACTGACTGTATTTATGATTAATTCATTGTTTGTTGAAATGTATGTACATGTGTGAATACCCTTCAAATGTGTTATATAGCTCAACGATTCTTTTTTATTTTAACAACATTCTTTTATTATTGGTTAGACCTGGCTGAACTGTTCTGATCCATAACTTTGCCTGATTTCTGTTCGAACATAGATCCGTCTTTCATTTCATGTTATTCCTCCATTTTTTTTTCTTTTTTAATCTTGTGTCCAAATGCATTGCATGCACACGAAATACATAGTGTACACAAGTGTAGTGCATGAGGGCGCCCTACTAGTTGTTTCCTTTATTGCAGCCGTTTCCTTTGATGCTAGCCATAGATAGCCTGTTGCTGTGTGTAACCATTTTTCCTTTTTATTTCGGACTTTATTCTTAATATGACACAAAACATTCTTCATGAGCCTATTTCTAGAACTACTCTGTGACAAGAATTCACATAGAACCGCTTTTAGCAATCCACGATAAAGTGGAAAATGACACCCATCTCCCCCCCCCCCCCAAAAAAAAAGGGGGGGGGGGAGGTAAGAAGGCAGATTAACAAAAATATCTTAAGGTTCCCTTTCAGAAGACTATCTAAAACCCCAAAACCCCTTATACTCACAAATAAAACAACTTTCATTCTCAGAGAGAGAAAAAAAAACCACCTGTGTGCAAGAATCTGTTGAACACATAACAATAGACAAAAACACCAACCCCCACGAACACTGTCCGTTAACTAATCAATCACTAATGATAATTCGAATGATGAAACATGACATAACCCAGTCCCTGCATTTGAATGACTTTAATACTACTTTCGAACGTATACTGTAGCATTGTCAAGCTCACTTTAGATGTACCTTTTCTCTACTGGAAATTCTTTGTTTATTTCTACATTTAATCATAGTTTATACTTTCCTGCATTACAACAAGTCTGTTCCGCCTCTCTCTTGCATTCTTAGACTCAAACAACACTGATAGGTACATGTAGCATGTCATTTGCCATCAGTGGTCCCACATACTGACAATAGCGTTGTTTTTTTTTTTTTTTTGGATAGTTGAGACGATATGAAAGCTACTTGAAGTATTTGAATAGCAAGACAAAGGAAGGAAAAAACTGCAAAAAAAAACAAAACAAAAACTAGACATCTTCGCCCCCAAAATACAGTGTACAGGTACCTGTCTTATAAAAAATACCAGACACTTAATACATTAAAATGTTTTGGTGGTAACTTGTTTGTTCTCCATCCTTCCACAATCCCCTGGTTAAGCTTACTTTGCTGTTTTATGATAGCAGGAAGATTGATAGCTATATATCAAGAACTGAAAGGAAATATTACTGTAGTTTTGATAGAAGAAGACAAGAAGAGAAAAAAATGCTACTCTAAGGTTCACATTCCACCTTAAGTAAAGTGAAAATAATCAGTAACATGACAGTTTTCATCTACATTTTCTCAGCCTCTCTTGATAATGTTCTACCTTCATGAATTTCGACAAAGGAAAAGATGTGTAAAATATCAAATAAAGAGGAAAGGGCATTTAACGAACCCTGCCCTTATAAATCTTTAGATTTTTGTAGATGTACATTGAAAGTCCACATCATCATATTCTGACATACAATTTGTAACTGTTGTCACCTTCAAGCAACCTTTGGTAGAATGCCACAAGTGCTGAAAGCACGCCTACATTCTTCTATTCATTCGGGCATTTATTTTCCGTTTTGTAATGTTTATTTATCTATTCATTCATCAAGCTTTAAACTCTATTCTCAATAGTGAAAGATTCATCCTAAGGCATCCATGGTTTCTGTACTCAAAGCACATATACATTTTACGTTTATTTCAAAGCTGTACCTGTCATCTTCACTTTATAAAGCAGAAATATTTGAAGCATTTATATCGCACATACAGATTATCGTAGCTGATGAACATTTAGCAACACTTTTACCTCGCATCAGCAAGTTATACGTTATATTCGTATACAATCGCGCACCTCACGATTGTTATGCGATGAAACAATGAAATTTTGGAGTGTTTTATGGGTGTCAGACTTTCACAACATACGAAGAGTTTGTTTGCAAAAACCAATAAGTCCATATTTGCTAAATGGAGATATTTGCGATTAAAGGTCAAGAAAAATAAAGAGAATAATAAGAAAATGTTTGCTTCTTTTGACCATAACTTCAAAAATGTACCTTTATATATAGTGACCAGTATATCATTTGAAAGGTATTATTTTGTACTTTATGACAGAGACTGTACTTCAAAATCTTCAAAAATGGACTTATCGGTTTTTGCGAACAAACTCTTCATATCATCAAGACATGTTATTTCAGCACTTTTTTTTCTGTCTCTTATCTTTTTATTTTTTATTGCGATGTGTGTTGTATTGTGACCTGTTCTTTCCTCAGCAAAGAAGTGATTGTTCAAGTGTAGGCGGCAGTAAAGTTTGCATGCCTCAAATTCGTCTTCCAGTAGCCTTTGCTGTAGACCAACTTCTCCCTTGGTCAGTCCCATATGTGTCTGTCGTTGAGCAAGTTTAAGTTTGTGTGCAGTGTATGCTCAAAGGGTGCAGAATTCAACAATTATAGCTTTTGTTATATCATTTCTAAGATTAGGGTTATGTGTGTGCTACTTTTACCTGACATTGGAGGGTGGGGGGGGGGGTGTTGGCTAAAAGCAGAATAAATAGAGAAGGAGCCTACTTAAAAGGAAGAAGAATAAGAAGTCAAAAAGATACATTCAGTATCATACTTAGATATGAATACATAGTTCATTGTGTTTCAATCAAAATGATAGAGATGGATATCAACAATTTTAACACTTCATTTCTTCAATAACAAAATTTCTGATTGTATATCCTTGTTGAAAGTTTGCAGAGCTCCCACATTGCTTTTAACAGATTTGATATGTTTTTGGACGAGGAAAGTGATACTTGTTCCACTATGACTTCTACATGTGTAAATGGTTTTTGTTGTGAATCCAGCTTGCAGAGACCCTGTATACGTGTTGTACCCAAGGCCATGCAATAGGCACGAAAGGATACCCCTTTCTGTGTTGCATTTCCTGTCTCAATGTACAGTATGCGTTTCTTGTTTGTATACACTAATTTAGGATAGCAGTTTTCCCCTCCCGCTCTCCCCCCCCCCCCCCCAAAAAAAAAAAAAAAAAAAAAATATATATATATATATATATATATATATATATATATATATATATTATATGAATTGAGCACTCTCAATGAATAAATCAGTTATGTAAATGAATATAATTTCATTATGATATATTTCACACTTGCCACAGAGCATTATGACAGTAAACGAAATACACCTTGTAATTATGTAAGTGAATAGGATTGCATTCTGATATATAATTTCATGTTGCCTCCGAACAAGCCAGAAAAAACCTGTTAGTAAGCAAACATGAGATATGCAGAAAAAAAGAATGTCTGTTGCAAGGATTTAAGGGATTATGATTTGATAAACAGGCGGAAAAAGAGATGAATGCACTGAAAAATAAAACAACATTACAGAGAGTGTGTGTAGTTCTTTGTGTTTGTGAGTAGTAATGGGGACCTTTCAATAGATCGAAAAAGCTACAGCCACCATTAAAGTGGAAATCTTAGTGCCTTCTGATTAAGATAAAAGCACAGGAAATTTTGCTTGTTATATATTTGTGTAGTTCTACAATGTATTTTATACTTGGATATTAAATATTATGCAAAATTCATCGTTCCCTGCTAAGTGCAAAGAAGTCACTCAAGCAAAAATCTCCGCTTGTTAAGTTTACTTTAAGGATCACTGTCTGAAGTCTGCGTGAACACCGAGGGGGCGTGGGCATTAAAGCTTATCTAATAATAATAATGATAATAATAATTGATATGATTTATATAGCGCCAAATCCACTCTGCAGAGTGCTCTAGGCGCGGAAGGAAGAGAGAGTGAAGGAGATAAAAGGCATACAAATATCAAATACATGTAATGAGTAATCACATCGAGGCTTTAAACAAGTGAGTTTTTAGACTGCTTTTAAAGGAGTCTGATGAAGAACAATTTTTTTTTACGGCTGAAGGTCTAATAGACAGAATAATGCCAAGACTTTGTGTGTATGTGTGTGTTTGCGTCTGTTAGTGTCTGTACCACTTGGTTTATACGTACACTTCGTATGATATGCATGTAGGTTTATGAATGAGCTCAGTAGGGTCCTATACACTGCATCACCTGTCGAAGTACATCTACCAAATTTTCCAGGCTACTTCACAATGGCCTTCTCTTCTGCCTTGTGATATGACTAGTATTAAACCGCATCTTGTTACCTTGGCATCTATTTGATGGTAACCCAATTTATATCTATCCTCCCGCTTATATTCAAACCATCTTGCGATCTTTCTATTTGACTCATTATCATTTCACATCAATGACTTTTGCCTGTAATACTATTGGATTCTCCCTGGGGAAGGATTTTTCAAAGCAGGGTTTAAAGTATTTGTTTTCCTTCAATACATGTATATTTATATATTGATTTGCAGACAAGGCAATTCTAGCTGCAGAACATTTGCATTCTCTTTCAATTACTCTGCAAGAATAGCAACATGTAGATTAATTTTGTCACAATATGTTAAAAGGATAGTGATTATTTTGGTTCTGACTTCGATAGATTGCATCGTCATTTCCAACTGTTACAAAGTAAGAGTGATATCACAGTTAGTTTTTCAATATATACATTTTTTTTTCTGTTTTAAGTTGAAAACTGATTGATTCAAAAGTATAGATGACAAAGAGTAAGGACCTGAGCTGCCATGTTTTAGCTTTGTTTGTTGGTTTGTTGTTTTTTATCCAATCATATAAGAGAAATGAATCCATATCTGAGAATAAACTGTGTTCAGATGGAAGAGGAAATAATTTAATCCCTTGATTGAATATTATCAAGCTATTGCTTTTTTAATTCTCTCTTTTTTCTTTTTCTTTTTTTTGGGGGGGGGGTGGAGGGGGCGGATGGTTCGTGTTTATTCTTATTTTTATCATTTTGGGTGACAGAGATGTAAGCATCAATAGAAACCTTTGCAGCTGGCCAGGGAATATTCAATGCACAGGACTGCCACAAGTTTTCACAAGTTTTTCAGCAGTTCAAATTAGAGCTGCTTTTAATTGACAAGGGAATTAGCAAGCATCGTGTGAAGAATTACAACGTATCCCATCGAAGTGATCGTATGCAAGATTCACTATAAGCAGAGAGAGCGAAGGGTAAAGGGAGAGAAAGGAAAAAAAAAAAGAAAGCAAAGATGGAGAAAGAGAGAGATACAGAAGGAGTTGTATCTTCAGCAGAAATGAAAGAAGAGCCGTTCACATAATTTGATGGCGATAAATCGAACAGGCCAAGTACTAAAATCAATGGCGATAAATCAAACTGGCAAAGTCCTCCATAAAGACCGCAAAAGTTACTGCCGAGAAAAAGGCATGTGAAGTTTCATTTTACACGCGATTAATCGTCAATTCCGAACCAGCAAAGTCACATTTTCTCTGAAATTATCAAAATTTGGTCTAACGTTTTGTCACAAGATGGACCACACCTTCTACCATTAGATTACACCAAACCTTGAATATCAAGTATTTTGTGTTCTCGTGCACGCATTTGGCAGGTTCGATTTATTGCTGACCAATTTGTCAAGATTGAAAAACATATTATTACATTTAATATTGAATCTATGTCAGATGGGTTTGGAAGGTACAGTCTGTAAGATGGCAGTGTGTCTACACATGTAAACATTTAATTCATATGTCACATAGACAATGAAGTAAAAGCTGACAGTTGAATTGCACAAAGATAGATTTTAAAGGTAGTAGATGTTTTATGGGAGAGGCCTTATAATTCTTCTTGTCTTTCATTGCATGGCTAACAAATTATAGCCGTGTGCATCAAAGCAGCACAGAACACATGAGGAATTAGATAACTCTATAACAGGTTTGGTGAAGTTTGATTTTGTAGAATCATCCATATTTTTTCCACTTTTCCCCACAAACTCAAATCTAAAAATGACATTTTCATTGACCCTTCCTCTTGGGAAATTGATGAACTGTGCCATAACTGTGTAGGAGGAATAGCAAATATATCTGTATGAAAGGCAATAGATTGCAAGGAGAATCTTGAATCAACTAAATAGTGTACTTTTTGTAAGTTTCCTTAGGCTTGTTTCATCGGACATGTTTTAACTGTGAGAGCTTGCTGCAATGTTGTAGCCAGCTGGGCTTGGCTTGTTGCCACAATATTGTACCTGAGAACAACCTTGTACGCTGTGAGACACATAGCAATAGATGACGCCTGTTTGCTGCACCTAATCCCAGCACAGTGGATGTACTTTGGCACTCTCTGCCATGACCTTTGCCCTTTGCCCTTTGACACACCTGCACAGTATGTAGTTTATGCACACTTTACACTTGACTAGAATCCTCATCCTTCAAGTCCATATTCAACTTACTGTGTAAGATCTCTCTAACTCTGTTATTTCTGTGACCAGCAGAATACTAAGTCCAGGAACTTTCTCATTACAGATTTATTACTGTCATAGATAATGTATCTGTACGTTCTTAACTGTAACAGCAAAAAGATAAACAAAGATAAACAAAAATAAACAATCAACACTTTAACAAAAACTACCAAACAAAATATATTATGAACAAGTCCCTCAAACCAACAACAAAACAATTGACAGAAAATTGTGGACAGCTTACTATAAAATGTCTCTTTCTTTTACATAATTGTATTTTGTGCTGAATGGTTTAGATATAAAAATGCAGGGTTTTTTTATGCCTCTGCGACGAAGTGTCGCCGGAGGCATTATGTTTTCGGGTTGTCCGTCCTTCCATCCTTCCGTCTGTCCGTCCGTCCTTCTGTCCATCCGTCCGTCCGTAATGAATTTTGTGGATAGCGTAACTAAAAAAACGTTTAAGGTATCCTAATGAGACTTGATATGTATGTGCATGAGGGGACGAAGTTGTGCCTATCAACTTTTGTAGGCACATGCGCAAGGTCAAAGGTCAAAAGGTCAAGGTCAAATGCTCAAAATTTCACTATTTCCCCCTTATCTATGCAATGCCTGGAGGTTTTTTCTTGAAACTTGGTGTATACATGTAATACAGAATAAAGATTCTCCAGAGAGTGTTTCAAGTCATGAGGTCGAAGGTCAAAGGTCAGAGGTCAAGTGAAAACGTTAAAATTTCACTTTTTTCTCCATATCTTGGAAATGGTTCAAGCTTTCTTCGTGGAACTTAGTACATATGCATGTACTGACTAGCAGTGATTATCTAGGGAATGTGGAGTCATGGATCAAAGGTCAAGGTCAACTCATAATTTCACTTTTTCCCTCATATTTAAATGCAATACTTGGCAGATTTTTCTTGAAACTTGATATATACATGTATAACCCAATAACTATTCTCTTGGAATTTTCGTGCCCAAAGGTCAAAGGTCAAGTGAAAGGGCGAAATTTCATTTCTTGGTCCATATATCTCGAAAGTGACTCAAGGTATCATCATGAAACTTTAAGTACATATATCTATGCATGTTCTACCTGACAGTGATTCTCTTGGGAATTTTAGGGTCAAAGGGTCAAAGTTCAAGGGTCAAAGGCCAAGTTAAAATGCAAATGTTTTACTATTTGATAGTGAAATTACATTTTTTTCTCCATACCTTGAAAATTTAATCAGTGCATAGACTTATTCAAAAAAGGGCCAAAAGTGAAGTAAAAATGCTCAAATCCCCAAATAACTGCACTCTTGGGCAGTATACTGTACAGCTATCCATCCAATTAAAATTAGGTCAAGGAAAGTGAACATTCAACACATTTATGACAAACGTATCATTTTGATATTTTGCCAATTATTTGAAACTCATCACACATTGTCAAGACATTGTACTATAGAACCATGCATTAAGGCGGAGGCATACCAGTCACCATAGCGACATTTCTAGTTTATTCTAAGTGCTTCAGGTTTTTAATATGCGCTGCACTGTTGCTTACTCGTATAATATTTTTAAATCTGATTCATGAACAAGATAGAATTTGGTTTGACATTTCTATGCACGAAAGTAATCGGTACGCGGAAATCATACGAGCATAGCCAACATGAGATATTAATAGAACGAATGCTAGGACACATACTCACACTGACTACTTCTGTAGAATTATATACAGTTCAGCTGATAAAGCACAGAGCAATTCAATCGTGCAGATATTTTTGAGGGTCTGAGAATTCGCACTGGCCAAAAGTAGTACTGAATCCAGAAAATTAGTACTGTGAATATTTACAATGTATGCATTAACAGTACACTGTGACTTTAACACAGGGCCAGCACAGCATTTTTAAAAGGGAGGGGAGGGGGGGGGGCAGATTATATTTCTGGTGCCACTTTCATGATTCATCAACTAACAAGTAAAAAAGAAAAGAAAAAGCCTTTAGCGGCTATTTTCTGGTACAACTTTTTGGGATCAGTGGCTTGCAAGCAAAAACACAAAAAAGGAAAGCTTAACCACATTTTTCTGGTGCCACTTCCAGGATAATAAAAGTGGGGGCCCCAAGTGGTTAATTAGACTCTATGTATGCTTGCCCAACCCCCAAGTGCCCGGCAATGTATCATACATGTAGGTATATCATGTTCAAACATCACCACAAACTGTTCGGTGGCCCAAAGGTGCACCGTAATATAGAAATCACATGAGGTATAATTGGATCTAAAAAGACCCTCTGACCAAATGAACATAGCCACAAAAAAAGAAAGACCCGTAGCACCTATAAAAAAAAAAAAAATCCTTAGCAATGAAAAGAAAAACCCTTAGCCACAAAAAGAACAATCCTTAGCCACAAAAAAAAAAGCCCTTAGCCGCAACAAAGAGCAAAAATAGAAAACATATTAAAATAATGTCAGTTTTTAGCCAAAAATGAAGTTCCAAAATCAAGAAGATGTAGCAAAGCAGAACATATGTGACACTGCACCTCAAAACAAACAAAAAGTCGCCAGACATGCAATTTTAGTTATGACCATATTCTGAAAGAGCAGACTTTAACCTTTAAAGTGATGTATAACTCAAATCAAATGGACTCTCCTAACCTATCTAAATATTTGAAAGAAAGCACAAACTCAGGAAAAGTGTGAACTGAGAAAAGAGGCTCTGAAGTACAGTGTCTATTCAAGCGCTTAATCTTTACCAAACCGTGCTGGCTGTGCGATGAATGGGACAAAAAACAGGAAGTAAACCACCAGAGTAACAACAATGAAGGGATTATCAAATTAAACTGAAATTAAGCATGCCTCATTAACAAATTCTGTCCATAATTAATGCCAACTTTCAAAGCAGTGGCACTATCCTTTCAAAAGTTATTAGAGTTGAAAGTGAAGAATGTGGACAAGGTTTTTCAGAAATGAAAAAGGGATTCTGAAGACACACCTAATCACACTATTCTATCAAAAATGTTCGAGATAAACTGCTAAAAAACACACTTTCCTGCCCGTTTTATGATACCAAACTTTAGCATAATGTAAATGAAGACCCGCTCTTTCAGAAAATATGAAAAAGTCAAGTTCGGCTAGGTTGACCCATTTCACTTGTTTTCAGTCCTCACGCAAAATCAGTGTGTGCGACTTTATGTTCGTTTTGAGGTGCACGGTCACATATTATGTATTCTGAAATATAAATCTTAAAAGAATATGACGGATTCTATTTTTTTTTTTGTCAACAATTTACAGAGGTGATGAGAACAATGAACTTTTTTCTTTTTTATACAAAGGAAAATATGCTTGGATATTCGTACAAGAGATATCGTATCCTATACTATCAACCCTCATTCAGAGATACATGTACATCGTAAGTAGGAAAAAAATATCATGTGCTTTAGAATTATCTATGTGACATGAAAGACGGATTTTTTTTTTTAAAATATGGATCAGAAACAGGAGAATGGATCAGAAAAAGTCAGCCAAAAGTGAGACACTGACGAAAGTGGTGTTGTCACATTTTTGTTGTACACCTATCTCTGTCTTGCAGGGTGAGCTGGGTAGATTTAGGCGCGGCCCCTCATGGAGGAAAATGTTCAAAAGCAAAGAGGCCGCCGCCCACCACCGCAAAGACAAACTACCATTGGACATGACGGCTGGGGAGTGCATGGAGGCCTATGGCCCCTCTCCGGGCTCCCCAACCCAGAGGACCATGATGTTCCCCACCCAGCGGGCCGCACCCGTGGCCCACGGGGTGCCTGTGCTGCCCGCCTCCCCGCCCCCAAAGGGGCCGGGGGGCGGGGCCGGGATCGGTGGAGGCGGAGGGGGAGCGACGACCTCACCTAGCAATACGGGCGATCTCAGAACTTATTCCTGCTGACATAAGACCAGTGAGGGCGCTCTTACATAGTTTAGCAAAAGGTGTGTGTCATACCTGTCATTTCCATCTTAAATCCAAACAGGATTTGACAATTTAGATTTTACCCTAAATATCAGAGTTTTGCTTAAATGTGTTTGGTATCCCCACAAAGTGGAGTTAATTAGACTTAAAGGGATGGTACAACTTTTGTTGAGATAGGGTTTCAATTTTGTGTGTGTGTTGTGTGTGTGTGTATGGTGTGTAAGATAATAAGAAACTACCCATGAAATATAAAAGGACATACAATTCTAAGAGAAATTAAAGTTTATTTGATGAAAGAAATTGCTTTTGAAATGGCTGACATATCCAAAATTCAAAGTCCAAACTCAAAGTGGCCACAACCAAAACTGTATCATCTCTCTAATGTGTGCTCTTGTCTTGGTTTGATTGGCTCTTTCCTTTATTACATCATGGCACAAACTGTTTAAAGGGGCATTCCTGCAATGAGAGTTAGATGTAAAATTAATCAAGAAGTAAAACATAGTAAAATCAATGGTGATGCTACAGTTTGATTTGTTAGAAATGCATTTTTCAGTGGGGAGAACAGGGCAGGAATAATTTTGGTTGGGCTTTGATTTCAGATCCAATCAAACAATAATTGTGAACTTGAATAGCCTGAGCGCAATTTTGCTACAGGACCTAAAGATTGACATCTTGCTTTACATCGACAAAAATGCTTTTGAAGTAGTGGTTCAAGAAAAAAATTGTCCACATAGGTATTTGACTCTTGGATTTTCAATGATTTTTTTTTTCATTTGTATTTTTTATTCTTAACAGTGAAGGGAGTTCATTTAGATTAATGTCCTTGTAGCCTTGCTCGATTAACAATCACTCACTGTAATCGCCACTGCCACCTAACTACAACGTACCCAATCAGCTTTCAAATTGCCGCATGCTTCCATAGCTCTCACCACTAGTTGTTTGTTGGATGAATCTCTAAAGCCATCTACTAAGAACCTGACTGTAATTCTAATCCCTGATACCTGCCAAGAGCCTCAAGAGGACCTGTACTCAATGAATACTAAAGTATGCTTTAGTTTCATTTGTCACCAGACTGTCGTTTCTACTTTTGAAAGTTTTGTTTTCATGATTTCAAGTCTGAGATTGATGTTTTTAAAGTTGTCAGACACAATCGGACCAGAAGTAGGGCAGCCAGTGTCATTTTCTATTCTTGGAAAGTTCATGGTGTCCATTTTCTGTGTGCTGTGCTGGAAACAAAAAGCCTCAGAAAAGTTTCTGTTAAAAGTGAAACGTGCACTGTAAAAAATTTGTTTAGTTTCTAAACACCTAACTAAACACTTTTCTGTGACAGTTTAAAAACACTGCGACGCGTTTATTTATTAAACATGTTTAGGAACTAAACACATGCTGTGTTTATTTTCAGCACACCCGAGGTGTTTATCACACACACATGTTTATGTTTTAAACGGTTCTGATGTTTAAAAACTAAACACCTGCTCTGTTTATAGCCTAAACACCAAACGTTTACACCATAATCACTCACAGTGTTTAAATACTAAACACGGCACAGTCACATAATCACCCACAAAGTTTAAGATCTAAACACTGAACCAAAAAATAAACATGACGCACTGTTTACAATGTAAACACTGCGACATGTTTATTCGCTGTGACAGATTAAAAACACTGCGACATGTTTATTTGCCATTTTAGTGTTTATTTTCAGAACACATGTCTGATTTTTAGATCGATCACAAAATTGCATACACTAAACATGTGACATGTTTACATATTAAACATCGCAATTTCTCAGTGTTTATATGATACATGTTTACACCTTATACATGCTGAGTGTTTATATGAGACATGTTTACACATCATACATGGTAATTTCCACGTGTTTATATGAGACATGTTTACACATCATACATTCATACATGCTAATTTCTACGTCTTTAAATGAGACATATCATCATGCATGTTAAAGGGATAGTACAGTATTGGTGGAGATGAGAATTTGGCTTTTAACTTTTTGCAAGATACCAAGAAAACACTCATGATATAGTACAGAACATACAATTTTAAGAGGAATTCAAAGTTTATTTGATGAAAATCGGGTTTGGAATTACTGAAACATCCAAAAACAAAGTAAAACAAAGCGATCGTAATAAAGTGTGGGTCCCACACTATCAAAATTGCTCTTTTTTGATATCTCAGCCATTTCAAAACCAATTTTTATCAAATAAATGTTGAATTCCTCATAGAATTACGTGCTCTTTCATATTTTATAAGACGATTCTCATTATCTCACCAAAAAAATGTTAGAAACCTGAAATTAGGTCTCAACCAAAAATATACAATCCCTTTAATTCCCATGTATTTATTAATGTAAAGTGGATTGTTTCCACCTTTTTTTTTTTGCATGGAATGAGATAAACGCATAACATTATACAGGGTGGCCCAAAAAGAACGGAACGCCTAAGATTTTTAATTTCAGCAAAATTGTTGCAAATATGTTATTATTTTGCATACTATTGGAAAGGCCATTCTTTTTCCAAAAGAATAACGCCAAATTCTTTAATTTTGGTTCATGCATCATGGTTTTAGGACCCTTTTTGTCAACCCTTGCAATTTTCAAAATGTGATCATTTTGCACTCTCAGAGACACCGAAATCAGCGAGAATTCGGCTTGCCATAGAAGCAGTAACGTTCGCAATGTGTGGAATGTGGCTGTCATTGTCCGTTACCATTGTGAATGAGACGACGTGACGACAATAACACTGTCCGCCCCACATTCCGCACATTGCGAACGCTACTGGTTCTACGGTAAGCCGAATTCTCACTGGTTTCTGTATCTCTGAGAGTGCAAAATGATCTCATTTTGAAAATCGCAAGGGTTGACAAAAATGGTCATAAAACCATGATGCATGAACCAAAATGAAAGAATTTGGTGTTATTCTTTTGGAAAAAGAATGGCCTTTGTAATAGTATGCAACATGATGACATATTTGCAACGATGTTGATGAAATTAAAGATCTTAGGAGTTGCGTTCTTTTTGGGCCACCCTGTATACAATTGTATTTACCCAGTATGTACCAAATTATCAGCACACTTACATCGCATAATACTAGGGAAGACCTGGGTAAGATTTCACAAACATTTTGGCTACAAGAGTCAAAGGCAATTCTCTGAATGCAAGTTGTCAAAACATCAGTCAAAGCTTGGGCAATATCTGATGAATAATAAGTTAAAATCATTTAAAGAAGAAATCGAGTCCAATAAATAAGATAGTCTGATAAAAAAGAGTAAAATCTTACAAGACTAACAGTAAAAATTTAAATGAAATCGGATGAAAAATAAGGAAGTTATAACATTTTGAAGTTTTGCTAATTTCTGCAAAGCAGTTAAAAGTGGATATGAATATGCAAATGAGTGAGTTGACCATGCCATAACCTCACAATTTTCCGTTGATCGTGTACAAAAAAAAAATGATGAAATCTAATGTTTATGTTAATGAAATGTGAAACATTGTGGTATTGCTGGTTGAATAACTTCAGAAAAGTGATCAGTTAAATATATCAGGACTTGAGCCTCGGGAATAATTGCGCTTGAATGAAAAACTTGAAATTAAGTAAGTTGTGAGGGAATGACATGCTCACGTTGCCATTTGCATATTCATATCAACCATTCAAGAACTGTTTCCTCAAAAATTAGCGAAACTTCAAAATGTCATAACTTCCTTATTTTACATCCGATTTCGACCAAAATTTTACCAATGACCTCTTAATATTTACTCTTTCTTATCAGACTAACTTGTATTTGGACTGGATTTCCCCTTTAAATATTACCATGTTTTGCTATACGACACAATACTGAGTTAAATGCAAGATACCTGAGAGTCACTGGCCTGTACACGAAGACGTAAATGAAATTCTCTCCTATACACACAGTAAAGTTTGTATATGCAGGAAATGTCACACAACTCATTTTGAAGAAAAAAAGATATTGCATTTAACAATTACTTTTCAGTCACATGTAATTCTTGGCCTACTTTCAAGAGTCGCCGTCTTTCTACTACAGTGTTGTATATTCAGAACTAATTCTTAGTATTGTAAAACAAACTAATAACTTGTTGATTGTGAATTGCAACTCAACGCTTCGGAAGCTTGACATGTATGTAACACCTCCAGGAACATAACTGCAGTCTGTGAACAAATCCATGCCGACCTTGAAGATTGCATCAATTATTGGCAAAGTGCTTTGGGGTGAACCCGAACCAGATAAGCTCACGGCAAATTATACAATTATACCATACACAACTCTATGGTCGTATTGGTACTGATCAGGGAGTGTAGATGATGCACTCCATCATAAGGAGACCAAAAAAAAAAAAAAAAAAAAAAAAATCACTGTATTTAGCCTGTGGTGAACATCTGCACCTTCTGATTAGTACCAATAATGGAACTTAAATACATACATGATATTGTTCTTTTCACTGCGACGATCACTGAAAGTACATGTAGGCTAACAGTACTGTATGGATTTTTCACTTTTGCTATTTTGAGAGAAATATTAGAATGTTAGTGGATTTCAAGGGGTGAGTGAGAAAAAACTTCTACCTTGCTAGAACCTTGGAGAAAGAAGTCAAACTCAATGGGTATACATGAATAGTCTATTAGAGTCTAATCAGTCTCATCATACTCCACATAATCATGGAATGGAGGGCTACTTTCAATCTCGACACAGCAGAGTTTTTGGTAAAGACAAGAGGATATGACCAAAGAAAAAATGATGCATTGCAACTGGAGGCGGGAGGGTATGCAAGGCTGTCATGAACACGCGATGTGATCAGCAAGACTCCTCCCTGGTCAATTTGTCAGTCAGTTGCAAGACTCCTCCCTATTCTCCATACATGTTGTACTACATTTCTAATACCTCTCTCCATGTGACCGATTTCAAGAATATCTCAGAAAGAAAATAATTTATGAATTACCGAATACTGCATTTCCTATCAGGTCTACAAGAAAATTGCAAAGAATTCCAAACAAATGCAACTACTGGCCTCTTATTTGCGTCCAATATCTGCTGATTGGATTGGAAGCACCTGAGGGAAAAAAAATGAAATGGCTGATATTTTGATTTGATTTGTTTTGATTTCTATATTCCTTTTTGCACAAGAATATAACAGAAAGCCAATCGAACAAAGTTCTTGAGTAATACCTTAACAGTGAATTACAAGGACATTGGTTGATGAATAAAATGAAGTGAATAAAATTGTTTTTCTTAATAGTGCAAAACGATTTTGAGCAAGTGTCTTTACATATTAGATAAAATTACAATTTTACGTACCAGCTGTTAAAAAAGACAATTACACATATCTATGAGCAATAAGAATGCAGGTGACCATTATCGTAAGCACAGAGGACAATAGAATTGCTTTGTTTTGGACATCCCTGCCATTTCAAAACCAATTTTCATCAAATAAGCATCGAATTCCTTTTCAAATCATATCCAGGCCCTACCTTCATATTTCTTTAGAGGTTCGTCATTATGTAATACACACACGCATACACACACACGGAGAACTGAAGCCCCATCGCATACAAAACCCTATCATCCCCCATATGATTTACTTAATTCTAGTATACAGGTTTAGATGCACACTGTCAGTGAAGACAAAAAAACAATAGAAAGGTTGCTCTAACAGGTGGGATGCCTCCTAATAGGTCTGTAGTGCATAATGACGATGTGAGACATCACATGGCTAGCGGGAAACAGATTAGTAATATTCAAAATTATTATCCACGGTTCATTTCCTTCATATGGCATGTAGGCCTATAGATATACTGTATATCAGTATATCTTACGATGTCCTTGTAATCCTCAGATGTTTGCACTTTTAGACGGGTTGTACAGAAGTAAGCGGATGCATCTTTCATTCTAATCCAGACAGGTTTGGCGTGATCCCTGATCAATTCTTCCATGACGTACTGGTGCTGGTAAAAAGAAATGATTACACAAGGAAAAGAAATCAGTTGGCTTTCCAATACAATGGACTTAACTGCTCCCATAGATTCTGAAAATGAATGGGTAGCAAAGAAGTTGACTTAATCCATAAGCAAGTTCAAATTAAAAGGAATGACAGAATCCCTTCATCACATTAGCACTTAGTGTCTTGCGTCAGTTTTTACTTACTTTGATGAATTTTCTGGAAATAATTCAAGTCTTTTTTGTTGTTGTTGTTGCTTCTTTCTTATTCATCATCATTATCAAGCAGAGTTACGACCATTACTGTATCCTTTGTCTCTTGGGTGAAGATTTTCACATCTGTAATTTACACTTTCAACAATATTTGCAATAAATCAATTTTTCATATTTATTTTAGCTAATGGATTGGATTCGGGAGTCGGGAGTAGGTAATCCCCCCCCCCCAAAAAAAAAACAAAAAAACAACAACAACAACAAACAAACAAACAAACAGAAGAACTTAAAGCATCTAAAATCTGCATTTTATAGAAACTCATTTACATGCCCTTTAAGTACGTAATGTTCATTGATTTGGCTCTGCAATTTTGAGTACATGTACTTACTTGATTTCCACTTTCCACATGGGTAGTATACAGTGATGTACTATCCCCAGTTGATTTACTCTGCTGACTGCACCATGCCTCGTTCTCTGCCAGCAGAGGTAATGTCTTGCAGAATTTAAACAGTCGTCAGGACATCATCGTCACCCACTTTGGTGCCATCGGCATCCCTTTCCAAGACATCCTAATGGGCTTTACATTCAATTTTCACCACCTGTTGAGTTATGAAGAATTTACAGGGAATAAAACTGAATTTCACTCAAAATATAGTCACTAACCCATCGTCATTCACATGAAAGATACTTCATAACTTCGTAAAATTAAAGATACAGTGAGTTTACCCGCTAGGCCGAGTTTACCCATAACTACGGTACCAGGGGGTGTTTCATAAAGCTGTTCGTAAAGTTACGAACAGCTTACAAGCAACTGGTGATCAGTTCTGATGTGCTATACTTATATAGCACATCAATACTTATTTCAATAATTCAGCACAAGAACTGATCACCAGTCGCTCGTAAGTCATTCGTAACTTTACGAACAGCTTTATGAAACAGGGCCCCGGTACGTACCGGTAATCTGTAGAGTGTAGGAATATTGTAACGTTAACAACACTAACACGTTACACTACAGTTAGAGCGTTCCCCGTTCTAACGTTAGATTTATAGAAAACTAAAACGAACGAGCAAAATCTTTCAGGGCGTAGCTTATTTCTACGCCTACTACAGTTTTACATTAAACGAGGGCAATTTTGCAATAAATCTTGTTATTCACCGACTTAGCAGACTTAGCAGACTTACCGCTTTCATGCAGGCCGGCCAGGCTAGAACTTTATCGCTTCGACGCCATCTTAGCTAGATCCGCTCCTTTAGCTTTATGCAGTAGGTATACAATACAGTCAGTGCAGTCGATCGAGTCGTAAGGACAGTGTAGTGGACGATAAAGCCTCGAACGAATGCGCACGTACTGTAGGCCTACGCACATCACGCTGCTAGGGCGGGCAGCGCCAGTCAGCCAATCAGACAGATCCATCCGTACAGGACGTACGCGCACATCTCCTTTCCCGCATTGTATGCATAGCACGAATGTGCGCTAGAAGCGCAGGCACAGGGCACCACTGCGTGCGTTGTGGCCGCGGCCGTCATGTCACATGCGCTGCTGACTTGTAGAGTACGAGTAGCACAGTGTTTATGTTAAACACGTGCGGTATTTAGAACGTGTTTACGAGGCGTTCTAAATGTAAACGCGTCTGTTTACCCTGACAGTAGAAGTGTTTAGGCCTAACCAACAAACATTTGGGCAATGCCCTAAACCATGAACGAAATTATTAACAAAGGCAACTCCCATTTTTTTCTAGCAGTTAAAATATAGAACTGTACATGCGAAACCAAAATATAAATCTATTACAGTTGTATTACATATTTTCAGGTTATCCTTTTTCCTTATTGATTAGGCATTTCCATGAAAGGCCTAAAACATGAATTATTTCATAGTGTATCTTGATGTCGTAAGAGTTTCCACTTTCTCGTGATAAAAGGAAACTAGAAATTGCAATTTACACACCATTTCCAACACTTCTTTATATATATGGACATAGCCAGAATAAACACTCCAACTAAACACTCCAAGCTAAACACTTTAACTCTCAATACTTTACACGTGCTATACACACCGGGTGTTTAGATGTTAAACAAAGTGTTTAGATTTTTAATACTGTGTTTAGTTCATAAACATGTCGCATGTCGCATTTTTTACAGTGTGGACAGTGTCAGAGACGGAGGCTCTTCAAATTGAGAGTCATATTCTAAATACTGTTTGGGTTTACAGCTCGGAGATATTTGTAACTATCAAAGAGACGATGGTGGGATTTTGAGTGCATGCACAATCCACAAAAGACGCATACTGCCTTGCCATTGCTCACATCATCAGTAAATGACATACGTACCTGCATCCATGCAGATGGGGTTTAGAATTGAGTGTGTGACCATAATCTTGTGAGCTTTTTTTTTTTTGTTTTTGTATTTTTTTTTCATGGGGGCGGGGGAGGGGTCGTAGTTTGGAGGTATGCACACACATACACACATAAATGCACACACTTTCTAGTGTCAAGTGTATGTATTGTGCAGTGGTAACTTCAGTTCCAAAAGATGTAGGAGAGTTACATGGAAACTATAAAGGAATGAATTTGTGGCTAAAAACAATGAAAGCATTTCTCCATAATTGCAGCATAGCATAGCAGCAGCGTCAGTCACATGGCCTTGTCACCCTCTTGGAATGTAATATTTTATGTTTGCTCTGCAGGTTATTACATTACAATGTCCCTTTTGTGAAGAAAGTGGATTATTTCTGGGGGTAGTTTGTTTTGTTTTGTTTGTTTGTTTTTTTTTTTTTTGCGAGAGTCTGAAATGGGTCTCATTTTCATACACAACTTTCAAGGCAGAAGAAGTAAATACATGCAAATTCAACCAATACCACTTTCTGGCATGAGGTTTCATGTTATGTACATGACACATCAAGTGTTTGTCGTAGCAGGCATTCTGTTTATGTTGATAATTTGCCCACAGATTATAGGGTTTGTAGAATAAAAAGAAGATCAAAATGTTCATTTGCCAATTCATGTTGTTTCTACTAATCTGCTCGAGGTCTATATAGATTTTTTTTTTTCCACCTCGGGGAAAATTTTCTTGATATCTGCCGTCATGTATGAACAGCAAAGAGTCCTGCATGTGGATGGGTACCCATAGCCTGCATCAACAGATGTGCTTCTTCTTGTAAAATGCATGTAGCTTCCATCATTTGTGACATGTAGTATTTTGTTGTGTGTAACCCTACCTTTTTTATACTTCTTTTGGTGACTGAACTTCCCTTCCACAGATGTGCATTACACAGATTCATCAAATTTTCTGTTGGCCCTTTTCTTTTTTTCATCTGATGAAATATGTTGGATTTTATCCTCGTTTCCATTTCAATTCTGGGTACTATTGAGCTAATATTTCGATAGGGATGTAATCTGTGGTAGTGGGAATTTACCTTCTATGATTTGCAAAGAGAGAAAGTGACTTATTTAACGCCCCTCTTTTCCTTCCAATCAAAATGACGAGACGAGATATCTTGGCTTTTATGAAAGCAAAAATGTTCTTGGCTAGTTGATATAGAGTACCTGAGACAGCAAAGTGGAACAAATAGTGCAAAGGAAAAGAGTGTCATCTGCTTTCTTTATTTTTCGTCTTGGTCTTTTTTCATAGATTTCCAAAGTTTGTCAGCATAATGCAGTGCTTGTGGTATACCTAAGGTGGCCTCTCAGCTAGAATGCATTTCTGTGTAAAATGTTCCTTTATGATTGCCTGCTTTACAGCAAACTTGTATTTGTGTCCGTCGGTATGTTGGCAAGAATAGTAGAAATCAAATTTGTGTTGTAATAGCTTCCTTGCGCTTGTGTGTAATCCAAGCTTCATGGCAAAAAAGAAAAAATGAAAAAAACAATGAATATTAGATGAGTGAAAACTAAAAAAAAAAAGGAAGGAATATGTGTAGTAACTGCATTGCACTATTATGTTCAAAAACCCTGCCGTGATACAGTGGCAATCAGTTATTTTTTTTTCTTTGCAAGAAAGGCTGTCTATGCTGTGTTTACCTTCCTTGCAACTTTCACGTGTCCTTGTTTTTTGCCCCGCCTACAGAACACATCACCATGGAAGCAAGGACCAAGTCACCCAATCAGCTGACCACGCTTTCCCTAGCGGAACAGACTGTATGGTAGGCCAAAATTTTCGGAAAGCGCAGGACGTCGTTCTGCCGCAGTTCCTCGTGACTTGCAACGTTTTTGCAGGGAGCGCTACGCGACCAACCACCGTTCGCCCAGATCGGTAGATGCTCTGTGGCGTGTGTTCCAATTCATTTGTGGGGGGATGGCATTATTCCACTATGGACCTGTGAGTGTCAGGGGCCATTGGTGTTGATTTGCGATGACTTCAGGGTGACACAAGAGTCCGCGAGAAATTGTGCACCACATGCAATGATGGGATGACCAATCAGTTTTGTTAATGTGTCCAACCAGACAGTAAAGAGAAAAGCTGGAATACTCCAGGCCACCAAATGCAAGAATTGTCCTTTCCGCGCACGGTCAAGCCAACCCACGTCTAGAGAAAGACGGCCTCTGGGCCGGATGACAGCCCCGCAGGATTTGAGGTCCTGCCCCACCATGATGCAGAAGAGATGACCTGTTTCTGAACCCCAACCTGACCCCCCTCCCTCCAATATTAGCAAAGGCAGCTCCGCAGATCCACGAACAATGTTACTTCTGTCTTGGTGAGCGAGCCTGGCCAAACTCTCAGCAAGTCACACGCTCTCTTCAATGCCAAACTCTCACACATCCTCTCCAATTATCTTTTGCGATGCTCTCCGATCAACTGAAACTAAAATGCTGACATGCAATGAAGTACTTAAATCACTGTATTGAAATGTTTTCTGTGTATCCTTCTACAACAAGCAGAATCTACACATTCCATTGAGGAAATAATATTTTGTTATTCGTAAGGTTCTGTCCCTGGAGTGTAAATGCTCACGAGATTCCATTGTTTCGATGTACAATTGTATGTGCACTTATTCGTTAACAGAAAGGAATGAATAGAAGAATCAGAGTGTGGTATTTTGAACAGACTGCTGAGTCTGGTTTTGGTAAGAGAAGAGGAAGTAGAGAATATTTTATACCAGTAAAACATATTAATTTGGCTGTAGCATGGTTTAAAGGGGAACACCTTTCAGCCAGATCTGCTTTCAGCTCATTTAAAATTCCAGCAGCAGATAAATTGATATTGCTGTAGATTTGCTTAAAGGGACTACAACGTAGCCCACTTGAAATCCCAGAATGACCTCAAAATTAGTATTCCTGTCATGTTATGTTGCCTCCGTAATACACACAGTGAAAGGGGACATATAGAAAGTCATATATGTTGATTTCCAAAAAGTTTAATTGTGTTTGTATAAAGAGTACAAAAGAGATGATGTCACAGTCTTTTGTTATGAGCTTGGATTGGAACCAGGTGGGAGCCAACAATAATGTTCACAGACAGGGCCAGATGAGGTTGTCTAGAACCAGTTTCCATGGCGATGAATGCCTATGACATCACTCTTTGGTACTCTGTTGGAGGGTCTGAATCATGAATTCGGGGACAGACATTTGAAAGAGTGTGGTAAAGAGCTACCAAAAAGATGAAGATGTATGGTCAGTTATGGTGCTTGATGGTGTCATTGATCATTAATTTTAGACTTTTTTTTCCATCTTCATTGGGCTTTTGCCTTCACAAGCATGCAGGTAATTTTTTGTTTTTCTAGGTAGAGGACATTATGAATATTTTCGCTAGATGCCGATATCCATTTATGATGTGTATCGATCATCCCATTCACATACATTGCACATTCTGAGGTGTAGGGGTCATATGGTACAATGAATAGGATAATGTGGTATATCCTTTGTCTGTGCTATTGTACATGTACGTAGTCACCATTTCACGCTCATCGTCAAAACTACCTCTCCCCCTCGTAAAGACCGGACACCGATGGTTAAAGCTGCAAGCAGCCAGTCCGTCACAGGTCAGCCTGCATGGAGTGAGTTCATTGACCTCTGTCTCCCCAAAGTGCTTTTTTGCAACATTATCCCTACAAGTACTGAGGAGAATAAACTGGAAGAAATCACCTTTTTCCTCATCAAATTGGCAACATTCAATATTGATGGATATCCCATGTTTCAACATGATAAGATGAAACAGGTTAGAAAAATGCAATTAACTTAGAATAAACTTTCTTCTTTAAAAAATGTGTTGCCAATTTAGCAATTACTTTACAAGTATTTTCTCAAATTTGTGAAAGTTTTGCAACAGCATCAAACATTGTATTTTTCAAATACTTCTTTTCTTAATTCTATATCATTTTGACTTTGTTCTTGTGAGCGGCAATATTTTTAAAACCCATTTGCTATTGAAATTAATGAAAATGAACAGTCACGTAAATTGGTATCTCAATATCTCATTTGCATCACTTTTCTTTGATAAAAGTCAAGATTCTTTTTTGTTTCCCCCACTAATAAATTCTTAAATGATATCATGTCTGTATCTCATCAAATTGATCATACCAATGATGTATAAAAGAATAATGACAAAAACCATAAAAAAATGCAAACAAGAGACTTGAAAAAGAGACTTTCGCATTAATTCTTCCAGCCTAACAGGAAGGAAACAAAAAAATATAGATACTTGTCGCCAATGTTCAATGCAAAATGGTCAGGATGAGGGTAGTGCCAAGTGGTAGAGATGACTTTCTTCCGTTGATGCAATGCTTGTGGTTGTTGCAGAATGTGCCATGTGTCGGGGACGAAAATCATCGTCTTTATTTGTCGAAACATCAGGGAACCCGTAGGGACCGCGAGCAACTCACAGTAGAGACAAAGTTAGAATCTAAACAGTGTACGTGTGTTTTCTGCTCTGACTGAAGATGCAAATATTGATATAATGAGCAGGAATTTAGAGAGAAAGATAGGGAGAGAGTGAGATGAGAGAGGGTGAGTGAGAGTAGATATATGCAGTATGTAAAATGTGAATTACGTTTATTACTTAAACCGAATTCACGCGACGAAATTTCTGTCAAGTATTGTGTACATAAAACTATATAAACGTGATGATATACACTCTATGTATATGATGTACAGCATATCGCAAACGTAGCTAGTGGAGAGAGAGTGTGAAAGAGAGAGAGAGAGAGAGAGAGAGAGAAAGAGAGAGAAAGAGGGAGATAGGTTGGCGATCCCCAGTTAACGTAGAGTTAAGACTGTTTTACAAGCCAAATATGTAATGTACTTTTTTTTTTCTATCGAAGTCTAGGGATCGACTTTGAGAAGCTGGAGGATGAAGTTTATGTTGTCTATGCAAATTATAGGACAGGGGAGAAGAGAGAAGAGATATGATGTGAATCAAAGGAAGTGCATGTGGATTGACGAGCTGAAAAAGCTAGCAATCCCGTCAAAGTCTTTTGGTGTTTTTGTTTTTGTTTTGTTTTGTTTTTTTAGATGCAAGTACTCCCTATGAAGACAAGAAAGTCGGCTCTGGGAGGCGTGGTGAAGATACACAGGTGTTTAAAGATAGCAAGATGTTTTATGTTTTCATAGTGCTGTGGTGAACATGATTCTCTCTTTTTTCCTTTTTTTCCCTTTAAATCGTTCTTGTATTGCAAGGTAGTAACAGTGTTACCTTTTTGGTATATTGATTAGTCTGAATTGTGTTTTTGATCTCACAATTTACACTCGGTATCAGAGGGAATGCAAAAGTGTTGATTATGGATGTCAATTTGAGATGTTCAGGCACCTAATAAAGGACACGAAAACAGAGAGAGACAGGAAAAAAAAATCTTATCGGCTGCTGTAATTGTCACAAATATTACGGTCACACAAGTTATTCCCTAAGTCCCATCTGCCTACATGTGTGTGGGATTAGGAGATCAGTACAACCCCTTACCCCAGCTGCAGGGAGTATTAAAGTGATATTAAGTGATATTAAATGACTTGTCTGGGTAAACCTCCTCTTATGACAGAGAAATTTGATTTTATCGGAGAATGACTTTTTAGTTTGTGAATTATAACTGATGACGTGATGATATTATGATCGTGTGAATTCGAAGAAGAAATTAAAAAAATATTAATAATAAAGAGATAAATGAATAAATAAATAAATAAATAAATAAATATAAAAAAGGGGGAAAAGTGACATCGAATGATGAAACATATTCAAAAACCATAGTGGTTTTTTTTTTTATTATTATTGCACAATTCTTTGTTACTCTGTGTATGGTGTTAAATACATTGCTACCTTCATTGTGAATTTGTTCAGTATACCTGGTATAAGTATGTGCAAAAGGAAAAATCTTTGTTTGATTTCAAATGGTGTCTTTAGATTTTGTATGTTGTCTTCTAGTACAAAAGAATGAAGGATGAACCATGCCCATACAAAAGATTACGTTTGGTATTTTTTATCATTTTCTGTTTAAACATTGCGGATACACATAGAAACTGTGGTATGATTTAGTGGACGATATCATTTCGGACAGAGTTTGATTTGTAATTCTTACTGTAAGGTCCTTCCGTAATGCAATCATCAGTTATTGAGCCCCATGTTTATCATACATGTGAGTAAGATTGTTAATGCCTTCCTTGTTCCTTATATGCTCTTTACCCTTTTCTCCTTTTTTTTCTATTTCTTGGAGGGTTAGACTAAGATTCAGACTCTCAAAGTAAACCATCTCATTCAGTGAAACGTGCCACCAGACTGAAGAAATGCCATGTTAATACATCATTTCAACACACAAAGGGTGCATTTATACTCAATTTATGAAGGCAGAATCGAAAGAGTCGATTCTGCAAAACATGGACTGCGCATTGTTAAAAAACTATAAATTCCTCTTGTAACTAGCTGAGCAGCATACATGAACATGATTTTGCATTTATGCCTCCCCAGTAAATGTGATTAGAAAGACTGCAAAGACATCCTTTTGTGCATTTTAAATCAGCATTTTGAAAGAGTGCTTAATATCAAAATGAGTCAGGATGCAAGGGTGTTTTGCACCAGCTACCACATTTCAAAGCACAGATTGTTTCCCAAAAAGTTAAGCGGAAATCACCAAAAGTGATTTCTTGTCCCTGCAACTTAGTTTAGGACGCCGCTCTGTATTTATCACAGTTTGTCTTTATGTTTAAAAACAGATTCTTAAAACCAAGATGATAATGCCCAACACATGGATAAACATAATTATAAACATACATTATTAATATTTATGTATATTATTTTATCATATTTTGTCCACAACCTGAGTGGGTGCATTGTCTAACCTTGTTAAACTTCAGTGTATGTGTAGAAAATTTGTTTGTATAGGGAATTATTTTATGTATGTTCACAAGCAGTGTCTTTAGTTTGTAATGGTAACACCGATGTATTTGTCTAATTAGTCCAGAATATATGTGCACCAATCTGTCTGATTCTAGGAAATAGCATTCAAACTATATACCTTCTCGTTGGTATCCTTATTCAGGATGCATATTCATTTTAAAGAAATATACCTCAGTGGAGTCAAATATATGCATTGTGCTCAGTTCCTGTGAGTGCAAATGATATACATTCCTCTTCATATTTTTCAGACAAAATAACAGCTGTTGTTTGTGCCTGTTGTCTGTAGAACAAAAAAAAAAGAAACGAGAGTACACTGCACCAAATTACTATTGATTTCTTGATTACTGTGTTGAATAAAACAACAACAACAAGAAAGACAGAATGTTTGCCCTCTATACCCCCTATCCCGGCAAAATATGTCACAGCTAGCTGCTAAAAAGCCTGTAAAATTATTCTCTTCAGATCAATGATGGACCCAGGCAAGAAACTAAAATCATGCAGTTCAATTTGTTTGTAGATGTACTGAATTATTCCCCCCCCCTTTTTTTTTTTGAGAAAGAGAGAGGGGTAGGATTGTGTTCAAGTTAATGTCCTTTGGTTTTTCCTACTTTGAGATGTGATTCATTTTGTCGCAAAGTCCGTAGTTGAACATGTTTCAAACTGATTTTGTGGGAATGAGAACTACTAGTATACATAGTGGTGCATGTACCATTCTCTACCCCACCCTACCACCTCCCCTTTCTGGTGTGGGTGCTGGCATAGGGTTGACAAAAATCCCTAGAGACAGTGAAAATGTGTCGTCCTTTAATAGTCAAGCCACAAAATCCATGGACTTGTGAAAGATCTTTGAGTGGGAATGTCCCTGACTTTTCTGTTGATTCAAAAATATGTTATCATCACAAACACAGGGACCTTCACTCGCATTCTGTACTTTGATGAATTATTCATGAACCTGTGTATGAAAGAAGTATACTTTATGCATTTTGATATTTCATATAGTTGTAGTACGAGAAATGAATTTTGAACGTGCGAGAGAGAGATAAAAAATGATTATATATTGAGTGAGATCGTTCTGGGATTGTCTTTATATCAGAAGCAAATTGGTAACATGAATAAAAGAAAATCATCTCAGAGTGTATATTTTATGGGTACATTACAAGTAGTACAATATTTGTCCAGGTATAGAGGATTAATTTGCTTTCTTTTATTTGTGTCTTTTTTTTCTGTTGTACTGATATTTTTGCTTGATGTTAGTTGTATGTAGTGTAATGCAAAATGATTTTCAATGCCAGAGTGGACTCCACCCTGTGACATGGAAGTTCACAAAGAGGAGAAACTGTTGCATAATCAAAGACAGTGTACAGGTGATAAAGAGGATACTTGAAAATTGATTCCTTAAGAAATCTGCTATGATTACTATGATACAATAACTGACGATGTTGATAAAAGAAGGGTTATTTGTTTTATGTACCAGATGCACTCTGTATGTTACAGGACTGAAAATAGAGAGTGAGAGAAAGCAAAGCAAAAGAAAAAAAAAAGGAGAAAGATAACCAAATAAACTACCTAAGTTATTCTTTATCAAGCCTTGTGTATTATTGTGTATTTTTTCCTCCTTGTTATATGTCCTTGCGTGAAAAGGAAATTGAGCTGCGTCACGTTCGTGTGATGAGCTGCAATATAAAGGGCAAAATACTTTTTTGTCGTCTGTTGAATACCCGGTATACCAAATTCCAGAGGGGGAAAAAGTGAAGTGTTTTCCAACATGTGACAGGTGCAGTATGTTGGTATAGTGTGAAGAAATTCTTTTAAATTCTGTTTTAATAAGTGAGAAATTACGACTAGAAGGTGATGTCCTCATCATCTACATGTTACAGTTCTAAATTATTTTTCCTTGACTACTTCAAGCTTTCTATACTGGAGGAATACAAAAACGATATAATTCTAAACAAAAAAGTGAGTGGCCTTTAAACTTCGAATCGGATCAGAGTGGGACATTCAAACGGATTCAAAGGATGGATGCAAATCTCACATACTCTCAAAACCAAACTGACATGGACAAACTTTACTCGAAAGCCTGCACGTTAACTAATCTCTTAACCCTTTCTGTGTCAAGGGCTTTGGACAGTGTGTACAATGCTATGGGGTTTTCTGAGCCAATCGGTACTAAAAGCACGTGCACAAAGGGTTAGTGTCTGAAACAATTTAGCTATACATGTTCTTTGCAAATCATTGCCAATTGTCACGAAGTATACTCTTTGCAATATATAGCTTCTCTTTTTCAGCCTACAGCTTTCACTTTCACGTCAAGCGGTCATGATGCATTAGTTTCAAATGACGAAGATATCTTATGGTGAAGTGCGGCGACATCAAATAATATATCCCTATAGTTCCCTCCCCCCCCCCCTCTCTCTCTCTCTTCCTCTCACTCTCTGAAACCTGGATATTTCTGGTATTGCATTACGTACAGTACTTGTGTGCGTATTTTATTGAGTTCTTCATGTTTCAAAACACGTATACTTAGACACTTGAATTTTATTGCCAGGTCGCCTGGTTGAAGGGTTATAAGAATTTCAGGAAATGGCGGCCGTTTTGGACGCCATCTTGGATTACGGTACTTATGGGCGTCAATATCTCTTAATATGTATCTTATCGAGTTCTTCATGCTTAAAAAAACATATATTTAGACACGTAAATTTTGTATTTGGTTGACTGGTTGAAGACTTATGAGAATTTCGGGAAATGGGGGCATTTTAGACGTCACCTTGGATTACGGTAGTTGTGTGCGTCAACATGTACTTTACTGAGTATTTCAGGCTTCCAAACATATACATGTATTTGGACATTTACATTTGTATTTGGGATACCTCGGTGAAAAGTTATAAGAATTTCAGGAAATGGCGGCCATTTTGGATGCCATCTTGGATCAAAACTAATAATCATGGACTATATGTGACCCTGCATCACAAAACCAACAAAAAGTCGCCAGACTTGGATTTTTGATTTAGGTAGATTCTGAAAGAGCAGACTCTAAGCTTTAAAATGATGTATATCTCCATTCAAATGGAGTCCAATAACCTACCGAAATACTGGAAAGAAAGCACACACTCTGGAAGAGAGTGAACTGAGAAAAGAGGCTCTGAAGTACAGGGTCTATTCAAGTGCTTAATCTTTACCAAGCTGTGCTAGCTGTTCAATGAAAGGGACAAAAAAGAGGATGTAAACCACAGGCGCAACAACAATAAAGAGATTATTAGATTTAGCTGAAATTGAGCATGTTCTATAAACACATTCCGTTCATGATTATTGCCAACTTTCAAAGCAGTAGCATTATCATTTCAAAAGTTATTAGACTTGAAAGTGAAGAGTGTGCAAGGGATTTCAAGATATGCACAGAGGCCCCAAAGACATACCTGATCATTCTACTCTCCCCCTAAAAAGGGTTGTAGAAAAACTGCTGAAAACACACTTTCCCAATCATGTTATGATCCCAAACTAAAGAATAATGTAGAAGAATGATAGCTCTTTCAGAAAATATGAAAAAGTCAAGACACGATGGACCCATTTCACCTTTTTTTAAATTCTAATGTAAAATCAAGGGGTGCGACTTTTTGTTTGTTTTGTGATGCACGGTCATATATATCATATTTGGTGAAAACTTTGAACTATTTTTTTTTATTTGTTTCTCGTCAGTTTTCCCTTTCTTTGTTTCAATGTATGTATATACACTCAGCAAAAAAAAGAAAGAAAGTAAACACTTTTTCAAGTTTATTTTCTCAAACTTTACGCATGAGTGAACACTTTTGTTTTTCTCTTCCAAGGTACAAACGTAAAAATTGCAAAAATGAACAAGTTGTTATTCATGCGTAAATGCTCTTCCATGTAACAATAACAACAATTGACGAATTGAAGACAATAAAAAACATACCTACAATGTATGATCTCCATGATATCTTAAAAGCCCGAAAGATCAATGAAAGCTACGGGTGACGATGAAAAGTGAAGAAATTTCTGTCACTCCAAATTCAAATAAAGTGAGAAAAGAAGTAATATTACTAAAAATGGTAGGATTTTGCAGTGATTTCTCAAATGAGGAGAATTGTAGATTATATTTGGTCCATGAATTTGTCACATGGATTCTTAAATTACTAAATTGAATGAATGAAATCAAGATACTTTGTTGACTTAATCATCTTTTTGCCCTTACTCCCTTTGTCATTTGAAGTTTCAGCTGATAAAAAAGTCACATTTTCAAGTTTCCCTCTTTAATATTGTTTGAGGTTATAAAGAGACAGAGAGAATGAAAACCTATTTAGGCTTTTTCATTCTTGTCTCTCATTGTGTTAAAGTATTTTTTATTGTTATCTTAAAAGGCATTTGCAAATGAAAGACAATTTGTCAATTTTGGTAATATTTACTTTTGTGCCTTGAAGGACAAAAACAAATGTTTTTACACATGCATAAAGTTTCCCTTTATATTGACCTACTAGGTTGATAGCCAATTAAATTACCTTTAATATGATATATAATACATTGATTTTCATTAAAATCTTCTATGAAAATTATGAACTCGAAAAAGTGTTTACTTCCCGTTTGTTTGCTGAGAGTATATATATATATATATATATATATATATATATATATATATGATTTATAAATTTGATTTTCTCCTGTGGGGCACATCACTAGACGTAAATTCTAACCAATCTACTTTGATGCATAATTGACTTATGAATAATAATAGCCAGAATAACGATAATAACATGAAAAACTTGTATAGCACCTATTACAAAGGCATTCTAAGCATGATGGTGGTAAATTGAGAAATATTCAGAAAACGCCACCGATGATACCTTTATTATTATTATTACTCTTTATTCACTTCATACAAAGAACATAATTACTTTGTACAATAAGATATTTCGTAAAAACATGCAGATAAACAAATACAAACATAATGCTTTCAACAAAAAATCAAACACATAAATTAAAAATGTTAAAAAAAGTGAAAGTTAAATACATTTCCAAAAGGGCTACAAATTAGAAGGTCCCTTTAAAGAGGAAAGAGATAGAAAGAGAAAACCGTGAAGAATTCGGAACATAGATTCACTTTCAAACACGCACGCAAAAGGCAATATTAAACACACACATGTATCGATTACGAAATTACATTTCAGGAAGAATAAACAAGGCGAACTTAATAATATAAATATCACACATCTTGTGTTTTTATACAAGTGGACTATTTTCTGACATGCCTATACAACTGTTGGGATGATATGCTTATCTTTGTGTATATGCATACTAAAGACTGTAGTCGGACCCGACCTCACCAATTCCAATAAACCGTCATGTGATCGACATGTGGGTGGATATCATCTGTTGTTGTTGTGGTTTTTTTTTGTCCATCTTCAGTTGTTTATTGCTTTTTGATAGGCTTACCAAATTACTGCCTATAAGATATATACTGTATACATATAAGTACGTCAACCGGTGACTTTAATTATCGTCAAGTTTGACATGGCTATATCCAATAAACTTTCACGTGAGCCCCGTCTGGGATAATGAGTACTTTAGGAGAACATTACTTGTTGGGACATAAGCTTTCGTTTAACTTTTCTTTTTACAATTGCTGAAACATTGAAGTTATTTGACGATCTTTGTGTCGTATAATAAGGCCTATAAAAGTAGATATAATCTGACATTGTACCGTCACCCGCCACTGCTCTTCCAGCTGATTGTCTGCGATTCTTATAGGGACCTCATGTCGCTAAATAGATACCCCAAGTTCCTCTGCGCCATGCAATGAATCCCTCTCCATCTGATGTCAGAGCACTTGTACTCTAGGCATGCTAGGATCATGTAGGTCTTCGTGACATAAGGTTTTGTTCCAGAGCTTTTGCTAATTGCTTAATCAATTTAAGTTATTTGACGATATTCGTTTCGAACCGGTGCTGGAAGATATCCTCTGGTTTCTCTGTTGTCATAAGACACTGATCTTCCAGCCGACTGATCTATGATTTCTTGGGTTCCATTGACCTAAAGATGCTGGGAAGATCACTTTTCCTCAGCGACATGCAATGTTTTCATCTCAAGGCTTTATGCTGTGTGATCTTGCAAGAGGGTTCGTGGTTCTTGATCCTGCACAATACGCCTGCCAGCAATGGCTATGCGAAAGACTAAGATGACGATGGAGACTACGACCACAGTAATTGTGATCACGCAGAAACTCTCTACGGATGAACCTATATATGTCGTCAGGAGTTGATGGTACTGGAGTGAGGATTGGAAATGCTGATGCTGATGGTGACTGAAGTATACCACACCAGATTGGTTTGTCATTCGAAAGGGTTCAAGTGTGATGCTTAATGAATGATACGTTTTGAGGTGTTGATCCATTGCATACGTAAACGTCGAGCCGCTAGGCAATTTCACTTTGGCATCCTTAATATGCAGGCTATGAGGTCTAACTATCCAGTCATACTCTTCACTTTGTAGTCCCATGATGTCACAGTTCATGGTGTTGTCCCTTGGGTGTTTGTGGCCTGAACGTGCGTCAAAGAAACAGGTGCATCCAAACACACAGACATGGTAGGTGGTCATCCTTGTATAACTCGTACCACGGCCTGCTATTGGAAATGTATATTTGCTCGAGTTTCTGTAGGAGATATAAGTGAAAGGCAGGTGTGGCGATCCAATTCCGTTCACATCTTTTACACTTGGTAAGTTTTGTCTAATTTTGAGTAAACTCCGAAGTACTCGTAGTTGTTCTTTGTATTCCTAGTTTGGTACCCATTCTCGGAAAACCGAAAAGAGACAGTACCTACATTTATAGCCACTGCATTCCAATGTCAAATTATCTTCTGCGTTGACAGATATTTTGACAAAGTCCTCTCCATTGCATACCACGCAGACTTCCAAGAACATCGCAGAAAATAACACGTCTGACAAGAAGAAAATCATTCCAACGTGAATTCCAATTGACTTTAAGGGACTTCATCATGCCGTTCCGTCTCTCTCCGCGATTGATACAAACAAGACAATATTGTTTAGTCGTTTTGCGAGTAGACATGCAACGATTTAGTTACCAAAAGACGTAAACTCATTCCATATCAGCAGTCTTACCATATGAAAGTACAGATCATCAGTATAGCAATTCACCACGATGCTATTATCCCGACTGCGACAAGATGATACAAATCACTTTCTTTTTTTGCTTCCATCTAAGCGGAATATCAAAAGAAACGTCGCGGCAAAATCAGTTAACATGAAGTTTGTGATAAGATGTCAGTGAGTCTTGATCCTGATCACAGAAGTCCTTTCTTTCTCACTGCCGATACTTCTAAATGATTCGTTCTCAGAAAGAGGAAGCGACATTCTATCTTCAGTGACAAAAATGAAAAATACTGTACAATTTCTCTCCTGCTTTTAAGCCTGCCGGTCACCACCCACAGTACGTATGAAAAGAAAGACAGTCAAAGTAGCTAAGCCCTAGTTTCATGTCCTTCACGAATTTCGGTTGTATATACTTCTATGGTGGCTGGAGAGAATATACAGAGAAATATATCCAGTTCCAGCCTTCTTGAACATGAGTGCTTTCTATAATGTTTGCGAAGACATATTAGTTAGTTTGGATATTGATGTTGTGTCTTACTTGTCAATGTCCATCATGATGTAAATGGTGCTTAAATCGAATGTGCGGAAGGGATATTACCTTTGCACTTGGAGGATGCAACCAACAACCGAAACAACAAGCAACAAACAACATCTTCCCACTACAAGATTGTCAAAGTGACTTAATCCCAGTGTTGCCTCGATATTTGGTACTTTATTGTCAATAGCACGTTCTATCAATATCAAATTGAGATGTGTGAAAACTTTGCCCGAAACTTTACACAGCAATATATTGTTTCCCATTACTCAAAACACTCTTAAAAAACAGGTTGTGTAATAATCGACACCACGGCACTTACAACGATAATTTTCCTTCATATTGTTCTTCTATTACAGGCTACATCTTTCACTTTCATATCAGAATGTAGTGACGCAGTTGTTAAATGACCAAGACATTAAATATCTTCTAATGCGGTAGAGCGATATCAAATGAAGTGTTCTTATATTTACCCTTCTTTAAATCTCTTTGTAACAATTCCTCTTGTCAATTATATCACGTGACGGAAACTAAGCACTTGCATGCTAGTTTAATACAAGATGTAATGAATGTTCATGAGATCAGATGTTGCAAACAGGGCCAGTTTAGAGAGTACAGATATGAAATTTGATATATTGTTTATGTTTTGGGCTGAGATTCTAAGATACACAAAGATAGAAGAACACGATGGACAGAAAGGGAGAGAGAGGGAGAGAGAGAGAGAGAGAGAGAGAGGCCAAAATACACAATGTAAAACATGATAGATTTGCATACACTCAGGTACCACATACAATAAGGAAACGCAAAATGATATATCATTCAGTTAACACTTTGATTGAATTCAAGGAGACAAAATAAGCAAAAACGAATAATTCATGAATTCATGACAAATCAGATATTTTCGGAGAGACACGTTTTTCTAACGTAATATGGGTCTACAGGTTGTTGGATGATATCATGCTTATCTTACGAGAATATGACTTTGTACAATTATGGCCTCGCTAACTCAATTTTATCATTCAAGGGACATTGAGTTGTTTGTCCTTCGATTCGACGAAAACTATCTCTACACGAAGATAGCGAAATTTAGCAGCAATTATTGTTCTTTATCACGATGAACGCGTACATGGCTTATTAGTCAAGTCCGTACCTTAATCTCGAATTCAAGGATGATGAATAGGAGTTAGATATCTCAGCTATTTAAAAACCGAAACAGAACTTTGAATTGCTCATAAATTGTATGTTTCTAGATATTTCATAAGTAGTTTCTAGTTATCTCGCAAAAACTATAAATATTAATCCCCTGTCTCAACCAAATCTATATCCATCCCTTTAACAGGTCTGAAATGTGTTAAATGAAAAGAATCAATTGATATCATAATTATTATCAAAAGAGGTTAATATTCCTATTGTGTCATAATTCTGTCGTTGCCAACTTTGGGAGAGAAATTTGGGAGTCGCGAGGTTTAAAGGGGATGCTAGTAACGGATCAGTGGGAATCAGTGGGAAAGCTGGGGGATGATTGTTCCGATCCTTGTGGGATTCGTTTAAGAGTACATGATATATCTATTGTTGTGTGGAAATTATTTGCTTCAGAATGGGCTCAATTCAAGTAATGTGCAGTTTAATGTTAATGATCGCCCCGTCATTGTACAGGCATGTTAACCTGGAAACATCAAACTGCACATTACTTGAATATGAGACCATTCTGAAGCAACTAATTTCCACACAATAGATATTTAATGTACTCTTAAATGAATGCCACAAGGACTGGAACAATCATCCCCCAGCATTTCCACTGATTCCCACTGATCACTTACTGGCCATCCCCTTTAAAGCTTGCATAAAAGATCTATGATCATACCATATATGTGACCGTGCACCTCAAAACGAACATAAAGTCGCACACACTGATTTTGCGTGAGGACTGAAAATAAGTGAAATGACTCAACCTAGCCGAAGTTGACTTTTTCATATTTTCTGAAAGAGCGGGTCTTCTTTTACATTATGCTAAAATTTGGTATCATAAAACGGGCAGGAAAGTGTGTTTTTTAGCACTTTATCTCGAACATTTTTGGTAGAATAGTGTGATTAGGTGTGTCTTTAAAATCCCTTTTTCATTTCTGAAAAACCTTGTCCTTACTCTTCACTTTCAACTCTAATAACTTTTGAAAGGATAGTGCTACTGCTTTGAAAGTTGGCATTAATTAAGGACAGAATGTGTTAATGATGCATGCTTAATTTCAGTTTAATCTGATAATCCCTTTATTGTCGTTACTCTGGTGGTTTACTTCCTGTTTTTTGTCCCATTCATCGCACAGCCAGCACGGTTTGGTAAAGATTAAGCGCTTGAGTAGACACTGTACTTCAGAGCCTCTTTTCTCAGTTCACACTTTTCCTGAGTTTGTGCTTTCTTCCCAATATTTAGATAGGTTAGGAGAGTCCATTTGATTTGAGTAATACATCATTTTAAAGCTTAAAGTCTGCTCTTTCAAAATATGGTCTAAACTAAAAATTCATGTCTGGCGACTTTTTGTTTGTTTTGAGGTGCAGGGTCACATATGACCCTGCATCACAAAACCAACACATAGTCGCACCCCTTGATTTTACATGAGGACTCACCAAAAGGTGAAATGGATCAACCTAGTCAATCTTGAGTTTTTCATATTTTCTGAAAGAGCTTATCTTCTAGATTATTCTTTAGTATGGAATCATAACATGAATGGAAAAGTGTGTTTTTAACACCTTTTGTACAACCCCCTTTTGGGGGAGAGTAGAATGATCAGGTCGTCTCGCCTTTGAGGCCCCTTTTCATTTCATCCTTTGCACACTCTTCACTCTCAAGTCTAAGAACTTTTGAAATAATAAAGTACTACTTTGAAAATCGACATTAATCATGAACAGAATGTGTTGATAGAACATGTTCAATTTCAGCTTAATCTGATAGTCCCTAATTCCCATTTCTGTTGCTCCGGTGGTTTCCATCATGTGTTTTGTCCCTTCCATCGCAAAGCTAGCACAGCTTGGTAAATATTAAACGTTTGACCAGACCCTGTACTTCAGAGCCTCATTTCTCAGTTGACACTTTTTCAGAGCGGGTGCTTTCTTTCCAATATTAGGATAGGTTAGGAGAGTCCATTTGACTTGAGTTATACATCATTTTATAGCTTAAAGTCTGCTTTTTCAGAAAATGTGCTTAACTAAAAATCCATGTTTGGCGACTTTTTGTTGGTTTTGCGATGCAGGATCATACATACAACCGAACATATATAGACTGCGTTTTAAAATGTATCATCGCGGGTTCCCTTACTTTGTGTGTTATATTTCGATTGAATGGTGCTTCTTATTAGATTAATATTCCTTGTTGGAATCACGTTGTTTGTTTGTTACATCGCTGGATTCGTAGAGTGGGTTGACGACCACTTCGTCGTCCTCGGCGAAAAAGTCATAATCGTACAGGTGAAGATCGATGTCATCCAACGTTTCATCCTCATCTCCAAATGATGTTTGCTTTGATCGATCTGGAATTGTTTCGTAGACCGGAGGGTGCTGCAGAGACGCACCCTTCTCAGCGTCATCTCGGAGTGCAGTTGCTGCGGGTGAATGAGCAGGGATCGTTTCGTAGAAGTCACCTTGCTGAAGAGATCCACTCGTCGCGGCTCTATCGCCCACTGAGTCTGCTGAATCCCGCTGATTCCTCTTATGTTTCATTCTGCATGTGTGTTTCAGTATCCTGTGTCTGCTAATTAGACAAAGAACGATCACGAGAGCGAATATCACGCTGCCGATGATGATGCCAGTTGCTGACGAAGTAGGGGGAGATGGCATAACATCCGTAAATGTAGAATAAAGTGGGAACGGCGAAGTAGATGGAAACGGCTTTGCTGATGGTGACGGAAGTAGCCCTATATCACACAAGATCGGAGTGACATTTGAAAATGGTTCGAGTGAAATGTTCATTGAACGAAATATCGGAAAGTGTTGATCCAATCGATATGTAAATGAGCCTCCCGACATTTTCACTTTGACTTCCTGATGCAGGCTACGAAGTCTAACTGTCCAGTCATACTCTTCGCTTTGTAGCCCAGTAATGTTACAGCTTATATATATATTTGGTGTTGAATTTTAGGTTTTTTATGGCCTGATGTCCGTGCATCAAAGAAACAAGTGCATCCGAACACACGCACAAGAAACGTTGTCGTCTTTGTATAACCAGTACCCTTACCATGACCTGCAATTAAACATGTATAGTTGCTGGCGTCACTGTAGGAGATATTAGTGAAAGACAAGTGCAGGGAACCAGTTCCGTTCTCATCTTCTATGTATAAGCTGCTGGTATGGTCATTTACGATTTCATGAGTTGAAAAAATTTCATCTAATGTCGAATAAAAAGCAAAATATTCGTCTGCATTATCTATTTGATGGCCCCTTCTGGAAATCCGAAAGCTGTCTGTTTCTTCAAAGCCATTGCACTCCAATGTCAAATTATCCCCTGCGTTGACGGGTACATTAACAACTTCCTGTCCATCACACAACATGCAGACCTCAGAGAACACCAGAGATAATACCACAAGAAGAAAAATATTCCAATGTAACTTGCAGATGACATTAAGGAACTTCATCATGCCGTTTCATTTCTCACGGCGACTAATACAAACGATATCAATATTGTTCAGTCTTCTGGCGAGTAGAATTATTCATTGGTGTCGAATACTCAAGAGACGTTAAGCCCACTGCATCCAAAGCTTTCTCATCAAATGAATGTACAGAGCATGGAAATTAACAATTCATCACGATGCTATAATTCCGAGTACGAGAATTTAATACGAATCACTTCCTTTTCCTTTCCATCCGTAGCAGTATCTCAAAGAAACGTAACAGCAAAGATCAGTTCTGAAGTTTGTGATAAGATGTCAGAGAGTCTTGATCGGGAGCGCCTTTTCAAACGTCCATCTCGCACTGTTTTTACTTCTTAATGATTCGTTCGCAGAGAGAAATGAGGAAGTGATATCCTAACATTTTGATGAAGGCGTCAAGGCGTATACTGCAGCTCTGTTGTCTTCATTGGGTACATCTGCAAGGATCGCCTTCCTCATAAAGAATTTTCAACCCCTGGATTACTGGATTAACCCAACTACTTTTGGATCTTGAGGCGACTGAAAAGAAACGTACAGACTCTTTCCCAGGTCCAAAATTATGTGAATATGAGTACTTACGATTGAAGAAAGAACAGTTGGTTTTGATATCAGTGGTCCTTGTTTAAAGGAGAATTCTGAATGATTTTCAGACTTTTACATAAACAACTATAAATTGGTTATACTGGATACAAAGTTTCAGAATTTATCGTGATTGGGATGAGGAATAAGAATGTTTTCAAATTGTATAACAAATCATAATGAGCAAGGATGATGACATGGTATATCCTCACTATGAGAATGCATGAGTAAGGGCCCAAGGAAGCAGAACAAAAGAAGAAAGCATGCAAAAATATACATAGGTGAACTTGCTAAGCATGTGGTATTGTAATGGAAGCACATTACTACAATTCTGAAACATGTGAGGCTCATTATGTCATCATCCTTGTTCAGTGTAATTTGTTTTGGACTTTTCAGAGTATCAACAACCTTATTTCTCTATTCAAGGGCCACAATATATATTTACAAATCTGTACATGGAGCTGCTGATTTTTGTACTCCATGATGTCAAATTATGAAAATCGTCTGCAATACCCCTTTTAGTGAAGTCCTGCCGGAGTCGCAACAGTATAAAGTGCATATAATACTTTTTGTCGTTTGTTGAACACCCCGTAGAACAAATTCCAGAGGGGGGAAAAGTTAAGTGATTTTTTTTTTTTCAATATGTAGCAGGTATAGTATGTTGGTATAGTGTGAAGAAATTCTTTAAAATTATTTTTCAGAAAGTGAGAAATTACGAATAAAAAGTGATGTTATTACCATCTATTAAGTTACAGTTCAAAATCAGTCTTCCTTGATAACTCCAGGCTTTCCACACTGGAATGATAATAATTATAATGATAATGAGACCTTTAAACTTCGATCCAAGTGTGACATTTCAACGGTCAAAAGCAAAGTCAACCCCCCCCCCCTCTTTCTCTTTCTCTCTCTCTCTCTCTCTGTTGTCTTTGTATACCAGTGTTATCTATTATAGTCCTATTTACATATCAATTTGTTTTTTGTATTGGGTTTCTGACATCAAAGTATGTATTTTTTTTTTTCTTTTTGGTTATTAGAAGGTCCAACATTATGACAAGGGTTGTCTGTTCAGTAGGGCCAACCACTTTCATCAGTATGTATTTGTTTTCCTAGGTGATTTATTACAATGTTTTTATCGTGCCAATGAATGCATCATAATTTCTTGTTATTATTTTACAAAGTTTCGTTATTAATTTGCCGCTTATAATATGAATGTATATGATTTGTCGAAAAATTTGAATGAATATCTATTAAATTGACTTGAATCTTAAAGAACTCGTATCATAATAAGGCATGTCTACAAATGATTATTAAAACAAATTTCGTAATGTTGTAAAAATTTGATATTGTCTGCTTCGAGGCAGTATGGTTAAGATAACAATGAGAAATGGTTAAGAATTTGCACATAAGTGATTTCTCAACTTATGCAAAGACTATGCCAATACCATGCTAAAACTGGTATTGCCCCGTCTACGGCGAATCAATGCCAGTCTGGTGAAGCCTGAGCAGAATTCATTCGGCGGACGGTGTATCATTCTTACTGAAGGAAGTGAGAAAAACTAGTGACCACTAATGACCCATCAGAATGGATTCATGGTATGACGTATTTATCATATCATATAATTATAATAGAAAAAATATAGAAACGGCACAACATGTCAATTAGCATGATTATAACCTATATCATGCTTTGCTCTTGTTGGTTGTATTCAAACCCTCGAAAGGCATGATTTCACGGAGCACTCGAACGATTTGCGAAGGACGCACCTAGTCCAAATTTAAATGAGCACACTTTCCTAAAAACTGATGAAATCAACAGTAATATTCAATCTTATCTGCCATAAAAGACGCTGAAAGACTGAATGTAGGTACCCTATTATATCACAAAAGATGAACTGAGCACCGTCCGCGCCACCGAACACCAGGAAACCTTCGTGTCAAGTATTTAACACTCACACATCATCTTATCGACAATCTGTGCTGTTTACCATTGGTTTGTGAATTTGAAAGAAACAACACAAAAACCAAACACACACAAACACACACACACACGCACAAACAGATACACACACACAACAAAAACAACAATAGTACAAAAATGATCACTTAACGACACCTACGTAGTACTTTCCCCAACACCTATCATTATTTGTGTCTGTTGTAACTAATGGTAACAATTACAACAAGAATCGTCAAGCTAAATAATCAACATAGGAGAGAGGTGGATTTCATCTAAAATTTTAATAGTCTTTTTTTTTCTTTATATTAGGATATACTCTCTAAATTATACGGGGATTTTGATCTTAAAGGGGATGGCTAGTAACTGATCGGTGGGAATCAGTGAGAATGTTGGGGATCATTGTTCCAATCCCTGTGGGATTCATTTTAGAGTACATTTATATATGTAAATGTTTCCAGGTTAGCATGCCTGTACAGTGACAGGGCATTAACTGGGCATTATTTGAATATGAGACCATTCTGAAGCTAATGTTATTTACACAACAATAGCTATATAATGTACTCTTAAATGAATCCTGCAAGGATTGGGACACTCATCCCCCAGCATTCCCGTGAATTCCTACTGATCAGTTACTAGCCATCCCTTTTAATGACACACACCAGTCACTCAAGTTATCTCCCCCTTTTGTTATTCAGAGTTGGAATGCATTTTATCTCATCTGTGCGTTAGGAAACAATGTGAGTTATATTTGTATAATATCTCTTTACGTTTGCCCTATACCTTGCATGGACTCAAGTGGATGTGACTGAAATTGAATACAAAAGCCTCTGCTTGGTAGGGTTAAGGTGCTTTGACTGATTTTTCACATTCCGTTACCTGTTCTTAAATTTCCACATGCAAGTGGAACTGGCGTTATTGTTTCTGGGAAATTCTAGAAATTTTATACTTTCCTTATGTTACATTTTCTACCGCCATAGATCATCCACTCTGTTTTTTTTTTTTTTTTGGATTTTTTTTTTTTTTTTTGGGGGGGGGGGTTGGACATTAATTCAATGAAAGTTAATATAATTGAACAATAAATGAAGTAGTTTACCATAAATTTATAACATCGTGAATTCATGTGACCACTGATACGACTATTATAAAAGCTCTGATTGAGAACAAAGGTTAAAATGTGCACACTGTTTGTACGTGTGATTGATAAGGTCTGTCTGTCACTATGTCAAGCACGAAGTCCATAGTGTATGAATTATGTATATAATTCATCGCGTTAATTCAAATACCAAGACCTCGTTTTCGTGGATGCCTTATCGTTCTACAAACTTATGCTTGGATACTTTTACATCGTATAGATATGTCACACTATAGACATAGTCGGGACATATTTCTT
Source organism: Diadema antillarum (assembly GCF_040938485.1). Lineage (NCBI taxonomy): Eukaryota > Metazoa > Echinodermata > Echinoidea > Diadematoida > Diadematidae > Diadema > Diadema antillarum. The sequence continues at coordinate 1,355,073 of NW_027271664.1, forward strand.
ACACCTATAGGATACTCAAATGCAAATGTGCTTCAGTGAAGTATGTACATAATTTCATATAAATAAGTGTCATGTTACTGAAAGAAATTACTGATAAGTTGTATACTTTACATGCTTTATCTAAAAATAATTTTTCGAAAAAAAAACAATCGAATAGACGTTTTAAAAACAAAACACACTTACGCAAAGAAACAAACAAACAAGAGGTATGTCGATTGTTATTAGATTCAATGGAGACAGACAAACTTTGTCACGTTTGTAGTCAATAGGCCTAAATATTCTCCCCTCTCTTCATGCAATATCGACAGGACAATAATCTATGATAAGCAATGTCACAATGAAGCCAATTATTGGTGATGACAGTATGAATTGTATCAAATTCAACGAAGTTTGATAAACTATTACAGACAAACAAGGTTAATCACAAATGTCTAAACAAGCTAAAACAGTGTTACATTCACCTGGCATCAGTTGTACTCTTTCGATTCATATCATAATTCCATTATGTAATTCACGTCAAACCCATGCACAACCAAAATAAAAGTATACTAGAGAAAGATATATATATATATATATATATATATATATATATATATATATAATCAATTGTGTATGTGTATCCCTTTATTAGCCCCCTGAATTTTGCACATCAGTGCATATTTTTTATAGGGCATAGTTATAATGGGTGAGGCTTGTTATTCCGAATGTCCGTTATTCCAAAACACACAAATTCCATATTTTACGATGTTTGCTGATCTCCAATTGGGTTTGTTAATGTGATCAACTTTAGCCTTATTCCAGAGGTTTGTTTACTCAGAACTTTCGCTGTTGTGAAGGATATTATTTTAAATGTCGAACCATATTTCTTTGTCTGGTTAATAAACCTTCGGAAACCGTTAAAATATAAAAACACCCGACACATGGGTATATCTGTGTCTAACGTGCTTTAGAGGGTGATATATTTATTCTTGTGTCTCATTGTGTAGCGCAAAGTTTCCATACGTGTGTTGCGACACGGATTGTCGCCCCTACACGGATTGTCGCCTCCTGCTTGGGGCGACAATCCGTGACGGGCGCTGGCGGCACGGATTGTCGCCTCCGTCACGGATTGTCGCCTGGCGACAATCCGTGACGCTTGTGCAGTTCCCAGTTTTTGACCTCGAAGGCGACAATCCGTGTTGGCAAAAAAAATGTTGCGACACGGATTGTCGCCCCGGGCTCGGGGTGGTTCTTCCGGTGTTAAGCTTTGGTGGGATGGGTATGACTGGTAAGTTATGCGTATGTGTGTGTGTGTGTGTGTGTGTGTGTGTGTGTGTGTGTGTGTGTGTGTGTGCATTGTGAGCTGCATGATATGTGATGTGTATGATTTGTTGTGTGTGTGTGTGTGTGTGTGTATGTGTATGTGTTTGGAGTATAATAATACAAAATGTAGAAACTGTGCATGTGTGGTGGTTGTATAGTGGTAGTGGTTTGTTTGTCTGTGTGTATACGTGTGCATGTATGCTTACGTGCGTATGTGGAATATAGTGGCGCTACTGTGGCAATACAAACGCCTTCAGAGTGTATGAGCACGTGTTTACAGAATTCACACCAGCGTTGATCTAATAATAGTATGGGTGTGTCAACCAATATCAGCGGTGAGGCGGGCTAGGCGAGAGAGAGAGAGAGACCGAGAGAAAATACATACGAGGGAGGTACCCTCCCCAAATTTTATTTGTCTTTGTTCATTTTTCACTGCAGTCATTTTCTTCCATCAGTCTTATAAACTAGAACGTCCATACCACTATTCTTTGTCCCAGAATAGGTTTGGCATGCTTAATGCATGAGCGAATAATTTCCACACGCCGTAAAAAAAAAAAATTGTCAATCGTTAGTTGATTTTAGCACAAACGAACTGCCATTGCACACCGCTAATACATACGTAATACAAACAAACACCAACAAACACTCAAACAAATCCTCATAATGCAAATAAGCCAACTCAACACTTTTTCCCCCTGATATTTATTGATTTCATTCAAATCATTCATAAATCGACCCATTCTGGGTGTAACATGAACAAACAAAAAAAGTTACAAATGGCTATTCGAAACACAAACAAATCAATTTGTCAATTTATACCACAAATAATCTCACTTCAACATAGATAACTCGATTATAGACCAACCCTACTAATAATTTCTTCACGAGAAAGTTTTGACATGTAGGGCCCTACCAAACCTATATTCCTTGAATATATTGGTTTGGATCATGTAGCACCTTCTTACTTACAAGGGCATATACATAAAAAAAAAACACAAATACATTACACAAATCTAGAATGAAATCAGTCATAAAAAACCCGACCACCCCCTCCCCTCCCCTCCCCAACCGAAACAAATCTAGGGCCTACAACTATCCTAAATATTAAACATCTGTCATACCATTTATAACTATCCTTCTTCAAATCCAATCCCCAACCCACCAACCCCTGATAAAACAAAACCTAAATCATCCCACACCCACATTCACCAACCCAAATACATACATACACACACACACACACACACACACACACACACACACACACGAATGTTCGTTATTCCGAAGTTTCGTTTTTTCCGAGGCTTCATTTATCCGAAACACACAATTCTCTTTACCTAGAGGTTCGTTGATCCAAAAATGAAATTCGGAATAACGAACCTTCGGAATAATGAGCCTTCGGACGAATGAGCCTTCGGACGAATGAGCCTTCAGAATAACAAACTTTTGCAATAACGAAATGTAACCCCCTTCCCACATACCGACACATACCCGAACCGATACCACATTCCTTCCTGATGAAACGATTTCCCAATGTTGATAAATAAGACATAATGGACCGTATGCAGAAAAGCAGCATCCGCCCGCACGCAAGCTCCACTCCGAATTCATATACAAATCTGCCAAACAAACTCATCAAATTCAAAGCTGCTGATAAAATCAATATCAACGTTTTTGCCAGCAACAGCTTACTAGGTGTCCCTCCCCACGCGCAGCTAAAAAACACATACGCAAAAAACTGACATAATAAACACATTCTTCCATCACACACACACACACACACACACACACACACACACACACACACACACACACACACACACACACACACACACGCACAAATGGACACTAAATTATCATGTGCACGCGCACATACACACTTCCTTGAAACCTCACCATGACTTTTTACATGGCATGTTTGCGTGGATGTAGCAATGTAAGTTATGTGTTAGTATTTAAATGATTATGTCCAGAACGATATTACCCAGCAAAATGTGCTTCGAGGGCGGGCGATAACCCGTGCCGCCAACGCCCGTCACGGATTGTCGCCCCGAGCAGGAGGCGACAATCCGTGTAGGGGCGACAATCCGTGTCGCAACATACATGCTTCATTTTTCATTTTCTTTTCCCCGCCGCGCAGTTATAACGCGATCACCAAAGAAACACTGCGTCGTACTGTTGTATCTGTCAATTTAACACAGTTGTTTGGGAGATTACATGAACAACACCAGCACTAACTGGAAGCTACATGTTGTGCTTTTTCAAAAATTGCCAATATGTTGTCGTCCATTTCTTTCTTTTCTAGCGATATGAGCACGTAAAGAAAATATTATGATAATTCTACCAAAGACACTACTATCGTAGAGCTTGCCAAAATAAGGAAGAATTGATGAGGCATTAGATATTACATTAAATCTCTATGTGCAATGGTGGAAACCCCCTGTGCCCCACATTATTCTGAGACACTAACGTAGTCGTGTTTTGAGAAAAAACATTCTGTTTTTCAAATCTATAACCTCTATATTATAGATTTCAATTAGGCTGGATATTCAGTGAGCAAAGCTGTGAAAAAAATACCAAGCTTTGCTTTGATGAAAATTGTATGGGCGGGTTTTTGAATTTGAGCAGAATATGCGAAGTTGGCACGCCGTCGACTGAGTTGGATGTGTGAACGTGGCACTTATACTGTCAAGATTTTGCATTATAATAATTGAAGAGTTTGTTTGCAAAAACCGATAAGTCCATATTTGCCAAACGGAGATATTTGCGATTAAAAGTCAAGAAAAATGAAGAGAATACGAACATTTTTGCTTCTTTTGACCATAACTTCAAATATTTATCTTTGTATGTAGTGACCAATATATTATTTAAAAGGTTTTGAACTTTACGACAGAGACAGTACTTTAAAATCTTCAAAAATGGACTTATCGGTTTTTGCGAAAAAAAAACTCGTCAATTATTGTCATCAATGTGAAAGCCAGGACCTGGTTCCCTGTTCCATTACATGACAGTATTTCCTCAATGCATTCAGTTGAAGATCAGAATACGTCATATAGACATATAATGTATGTGATCCTGCATCACAAAACAAAACAAAAAATCGCCAGACATGGATTTTAAGTTACGGGCAGATTCTAAAAGAGCAGATTCTAAGCTTTATAATTGTATATAGCTCGATTGAAACGGACTCTCCTAACCTATCTATAGATACTGGAAAGAAAGCACACATTCTGGAAAAGTGTGAACCGAGAAAAAAGGACTCTAAATGACAGGGTCTTTCTGTCTATTCAAGCCTTTAATCATATCATTCATACTATACGGCAGGCGAGCTAAACATTCAAAAGAAAAGGATCCATGAGTGATACACCCACGAATCATACACCCTCTGACTCATTCAGGTCACAAGCTAGATACAGGTCAAACAGACCAATGAGCTAGACTCTTCCACGTGAATTCTAAGATGTAATGTCTAACTCGTGTCCTATTCTTTGGGCCTTATTTCCCTTATAGCGTCTAAACTCTTGGTCTTTATTTGCGTAGTGTATAGCTTTTGTATTGTATAGCTCATGGGGCTCATACACTTGAGTGTCGAGTTTGTTTTCTGTTTGACAATTGAGCTGCATCACTCATGGGTGCCGAGCTTGTGACGTACAGCACTTATAAGTACCAAATTTGTAACGTGCTCTTAACGGGAATTGTACACAGGAAACAAGACGGTGCCTGCCGTAGCAGTTATCTCAACTGACACTTCATTATAACTACAGCTGATGTCGGTAACGCACTGATATGAAGACTGAATGATCATTCTCCAATTCTGTTGTACAGGTAGCACTCCGTAATTACCTTCAGGTTGCCCTTTGGCCGCGGGAAAATAAAGCAGAAAGAAAAGGCCAAATAAGAGTTTGTACGCTCTGTCTGGAAATCATTATCAAACACGATACGAGCAAACAAGCAAGTTTACTCCTCATTGAACCTTGGACTATGTCTCCAACGAACAAACAATGCCAACATAATGTTGTATGCTACATAATTTGGAAATATAAAAATTGTAACAGCTAAAGAATAGCAAGCAAACGGCTGTGTCGCGGACAGGAGCGTCGCATTTACTTCCACGCGCTCAGAGACAAATTCTTTTTGTCCCGCAAGGGTTTGTTACTTGAGATGTTTTCTTTTTTCTTTGATATGATTATTGTGATTGCCTGACAGTGTTTTAGGACGTTACAATCCAAACGTGTATTCAACTTATTCTCTATAAATCATCCCAGTCTCTCAGACTACCGGCGATGGATAGAATATACGACCTCTTTTTCCTTTTGACACTGATTGCTACTATGTTCTGTGACCAAAATATAAAAGGTAAGTGCAACTTTGTTTTCGTAAACCTGTACATAATTTAATCGTTGCCGAGTAATTACCAATATGAGTTGGTTCAAAACGCGGATCCGTCAAGAAAATTACAAAATTCTGAGAATGTCTCTAAACACTTTCACTTAAACCGTTTGAAATTCAGCCAAATAAAGACACAACCCTCGTGTTTTAGACTTGAATAATAAAGTTTATTTAGTTCAATGTATCGAATTCAATTTGAACAATGAGCGTCTCCACTTCAATTCTTACTTAAAGCGGGGTTCCCACTATCACGATTGGCGCCACGATTGAAATCGTGGTCTTAATCGTGCAGCAAGCGTGACGGTCTTATCAAATTGTATCAGATCTTAAGGTCAATCGTGGCAATCGCGTTAATCGTAGGAAAATTTTGGACGGTTCAAAATTTTTCTACGATTAACACGATTAGTTTTTGATCGTGATCATCGCATCAGATCGTCTAGGATCGTATCCAAACGCACCACATCTCTTCTAATCGTGCTACTTAATCGTGTTGATCGGGATCGACTTTTTCACTTCACTTCCGCTTATCATTATTTTTTTTTTGCCCATTTGCCCTTATATTACTCATAAATTGATTTATTTTGTATTCTGATGGGTGGTAGCCTGCATATTTAGATTATTATTTCCAAACGGCAAATTGTATGTCGGTGTGGGATTTAATTGTAATTTTTAAGGTACATTATCAAAATATTTTTTTTTAATGATTTCATAAAATGAAAGTTGTATTACAGATTTTTAGATGTTTTCATACATTATGTTAATGATGTTTTCATTAATGAGTTGCTATTACCATTATACAGACACACAAAACAGGATATGGGATAACTTTTGTGACGAAAACAAAAAATGAGCAAAAATGAAATGGCAATTGTATGTCTGCACGTATTGACTAACGTCAGTACAAAGATGAGAATAATTTAATGAATCGTGCTTGAATGGATACATATCAAAGGCAAATGGTTAATTTTTAAAGATATATTACAGAGTATTTTTTTTTTGGGGGGGTGCAGTATCCTGCTGTTTGTGTATTGTGCATAGTAATTAAGAGTTGTTGTTTCATCAGCCATCGTTTGACCCCTTTACATCTATTTTGACACTTTTCAATGTCTCTTTTGTATGTTTGGTAGAGCATGAATTTGGAAGAAAAATTGTTATTTTCAACTCTCATTATTACTGCAAATGTAAGAGTGACCATTGACGTGGATGTAAGATCACTCGTATGATTATGACAATGAAGATCACTCTTATTATTTTTCACAGTTAGTTATTCAATAAGTGAAGCAATGTACCCCTGCGAAATAATTTTGCGTAACCTCCTTTTTTGTTAAAAAGTGACATCACTTTGATTAGGGAGTCACCTTTCTGTTATGTGTGTGTATCAGTTATGTTAAACATTGTTAAGTAAAACACTAAATCAAGCCGAATAAAGCAAACTTTTAGTAACCCATGAGATATCGACATTTTTAAATAAAAAGGCATATGATACATACACTTTGCGAATATGAAATCGAACACATAAGCAATACTATCTATTCGGCCAACTTTCTTATATCGAGCGTATATAACACATAATACTATGTTACATAGCATTCAAAAATGATTCCATCCTCTTTCTTACAATTGTAGCTTCCATTTCATCATGCAATTATTTTCTTCATGTATTGGAGAGAAAGGTCATTTTGTCTTACTGTTTTTTTTTTCTGGGGCAGAGGGGCAATCATCTGATCTTATGTATTTTGGTGCGTTATTTCATTTTTTTTTTGTGAGGGGGGAGGGTGAGCATGTCGATTCAATAATCTATTACTTTCTTTACGTTTAATATTAGCGAGGGAATATCTGAGGTTATTATGGCTGGCCTGGGTGCTGCTTTCTCTCTGATAACATAATCGTCGTTAGCAATGCTGCAAAGGTTACGTTGTCATCATCGTCAACCTGTCAAGCCTTGCCATCATCAATGGTTGTGGATAAAATCAATAGGCCTAATCACTCATAATTTAAGGCAAACAATGAAATCCATCGTCAGTCGGACTATAATATTCCCATTCGGGTCCGATCGCGCCTTAAATGGGGGTCGCTTCTGATCCCTATCGTAAAAGATATCGTATCTTATCTCAGCAGCCCGTATTGGTTCGCGGTATTCGTATTGGAACGTATCAGTACGTTGCTGCACGTACCAGATCGGGGATCCTGATCGTAATGGTCATGTTAGATGGGTACCAATCGTGAACTCAATCAGGGCAATTCTGTCAGATCGTATTTGAACGGCAGACCAGATCGTGACAGATCGTATCGCTTGAAATAGACCAATCGTGACCATATCGCCTCCAAGCGTACCAACACGTATTGACTCGCTGGGATACGATATGGACACGATTGGTCTATTTCAAGCAATTAGATCTGTCACGATGTGGTCTCCAATTCAAATATGACCCGATAGGATTGTCCCGATTGAGTCTACAATTAGTTTCGATCTAACACGATCATTACGATCGGGATCCCCGATCTGGTGCGTGCAGCTGTGTTCTGATACGTTCCAATACGAATACCGCGAAGCAATGCGGGCTGTTATACGATATCTTTCACGATCGGGATCAAAAGTGACTAGATTTAAGGCGCGATTGGACCCGATTGGGAATATCATAGTCCGACTGACAATGTTTTTCATTATTTCTATAACTTCTGAAGAGTGATTAGGCCTATTTATCCACAACCATTGATGATGGCAAGGGTTGACTGAGGATGACGACAACGTGACCTTTGCAATATTGCGAATGACGATTACGTTATCATCAGAGAGAAAGCAGCGCCTAGGCCAGCCACAACGTCAGAAATTCCCTCTTCTAATTCAACCTAAAGATTATTGAATCGACATGCTCGGTCTCAGCACCCCCCCCCCCCCAAAAAAAAAAAAAAAAAAAAAAAAACCTGCATACGCAAGATCAAGTCATTGCCCCCTCTCCCCCCCCCCCCAAAAAAAAAAAAAAAGAAAAAAAGATAAAGACAAATGTTTTCGCCTTCCTTTGAAACACGTGAAGAAAATATGATGAAATGGAAGCTTAAAAAGAGTTTTGGATCTCTTTGAATGCTGACATTATTATGTCTCATAGGCTCAGTATAAGAAAGTTGACAGAACTTATAGTATTGCTTATGTGTTTGATTTCATATTCGCATAGTACGTATATATGCCTTTCTATTTCAAAATATCGTTATCTCATGGGGTATTGAAAGTTTGGTGGGTTTAGCTTGATAAATAGTTTTTAACAGTGCTTAACAAAACCGATATACACACAACAGAGAAGTAACTCCCCTAATGTCACTTTTTAACACAAGATAAGTTTGAAGTAAAATTATTTCGCAGGGGTATTGTTACACTTGTTAACTAACCTCTAAGTGAAAAATGACAGTGATCTTTGTAGTCATGTATGAGTGACAATGGTCACTTTTCAAAAGTCACAAAAGTTTTCGTTGGGTATGAGAAACATTCTGCTTCCGGTGAATGTTTCAGTGGTGTTATTGTAGGATTCAAATTTTGCCAGCCCTCCCCTATTCAATATCAAAAGTACAGTTTTGCAGATTTTGCTCCATCTTTAAAGTGTACATGCTTACTCAATGAAGACACAACTACTCTTTCTTATGCTCACTTGACATGGGCTGCTAGATGTTGGCTGCATTATCTGACACTAATCTTAAACTAAATGGATTTCGCAGTTTTATGAGAGTAGACCCAGCTATTTTCATCTAAAAACCAAACCACAAAAAAAAACATGAAAGTTGTTACAATAGATGTGAAGGGGTCAAATGATGGATGATGAAACAACAACAGCAATTAATAATTATATACAATACACAAGAAACAATACTTTACCCCCTCCCCCCCAAAAAAAAGCAACAACAACAACCAACAACCAAACAAACAACCCAACAACAACAACTAGAGAGGGGCCGTCAAAGGCGGCAGACCCACGCCTTGTACAAAGTCGGGGTAAACATACTGTGCATTCGGTCATCTACCAGAATTCGGTCACTTAATTGCCAGTGTCCTTTATCACCAGCCAGTGCGTTCTACCAAAGATCGTACACTGAAGTGTACGATCTTTGGTTCTACAGTCACATCACACGCAAATCACATCATTTCACATACGGTAACACTCATTCACCACAGGAAAGTCCTTTAGTCTCCTCCAAAAATCCATCGAAAATCCCAAATTCCACCGTCAAAAGTGCAGATTCGGAACTTTTCCAAGCGCGCGCGAATTAGGCCAGTTTTAAGAGTATTGTCTACGCGACGGGTCGCCGAAAAAGCGCTAAAAATCGAGAAATACGCCGTTTTCTTGCGGGATATTTTGCTTATAGCAAGCCGAGAGTGTGTTGATATCAAAGGTCGTACGAGAGTACGATCTTTGATGGTATCCACAAAAGCGCAAAAGAAAAACAAAATTTACGTACCCCCTAGGCAATTACCCCTATGATTAGTGTCTACGGGAATTATTCAACGCAAGGGTTAAATGCAAATGTCTACTGCACCAGTATTCGGTCACCAACGAGCGCCGCAACGTCCCCGATGCTATTTTGCACCAACAGGGTAGAGCGCCATGCATTTTCAGCGGCCTTGCACACGCATTGACATTGAGCGCGCATATCGCGCAGTGTGACTGCGACCGAGCAAATGCTCCTCCAACGAAAAAAAAACAATCAATTTTGATTTGAAATATCATCAAAATACGGGCCAGTTTGTGACGACGGAGAACGAACTTTCATAAATCCAGAAGGACATAGTCCTTCAAATAGGCCTAAACGTAAATTTCGGAATTCTTACGAACATTTGAGCAGCGAAGTCCGATCGTTTGGGAGTTTATGTTTTCGTATGGTAGCGGAAAATCGCAAAGTGAGAAACGGGAAATTTTCGGAGTGGTCACTATACCATGGGGTCAAAACTTAAAGGTCGCACAGAATTTGCAAGGGTCAACCGATTATCACCAAAATCTAATCGATTCTTTCCTGTCATTATCCAGACATCCCCTGAACATTTCGTGCAAATCCGTTTACCCGTTCTCTTGTTATCTTGTACACAAACAAACAAACAAACAAACAAACAAACAAACAAACAAACACACAAACAAACAAACAAACAAACAAACAAACAAACATACGGAACCCTTTACATAACCCCCTGCCGATTTTCATCGGCGTGGGTAATTACTCTAGTATAGTTCTAAAAAGTAAGCAAATTTGCCTTTGATGTGTGTTCACTCCTGCACGATTCAGGAAATCATTCTCATTTTTATACTGACCTTAGTCAATACGTGCAGACATACCACAGTCATTTTAGTTTTTCTATTTTTTCGTTTAAAAAATTACCCCAAATTTATTACTGGTAACTCCGTTTTTGTGCGTCTGTGTTATGGTAAAACAATGTATAGTAATAATAATATGTATAAAAATATCTGATACTCGCGGAATACAAAATATGTACGATCTTGGAGCAAAATAAGGGCAATTATAAAAAAAAAAGAAGAATAAATATAATTAGGAGGGAAGTGAAAAAGTCGATCCCGATCAACACGATTAAGAAGTACGATTAGATGAGATTTGCTGCGTTTTTATACGATCCAAGACAACCTGATGCGATGATCACGATCAAAAATTAATCGTGTTAATTGTAGAAAAATTTTGAACCGTCCAAATTTTTTCTACGATTAATGCGATTGCCACGACTGACGTCAAGATCTGATAAGATTCGATAAGATCACCACAATTCCTTCACGATTAAGACCACGATTTCAATTGTGGCGCCAATCGTGATAGTGGGAACTCCGCTTTAGGGCTCGTTTCATAAAACTTGTCATCAGTAACAAGTTGTCATAGATGTGACAAGCTACTGAAATCCTCGCATCTGATTGGCTGAGAGCAAATTCGTCACAGAAATGTGCCAGTTGTCACTGGTGACAAGTTATACAAAATGGGCCCCAAGTATCAGTCCTAGATTTAAGCCCACAGCAATCTATTTAAATTTACATGTTTACCATGTTTGGGAGCAAGGAAGAAGGGGCATTCCTTAAAGGGTTACTATTATAAGCATAAGCTGCTAATAATCACAAGGGGAAGAATAAGAGCAAAATGTTGTTTAATGATTTTCAGGTAAACATTTATGGTGTTTCAACGGAGAATTAATACATTATTGACTTTAATTAGGATTTACCTGTTACCATTTCAATAACGTCACAATTTTTTCTTTCCGGAAAATATTTTGAATTTTCATGAAGAAAACTGTTGGTTGATTTCAAAACGTGCTAGAGTAGAATGGTATAATAACCATGTGCTTATGACGTCATTTGGGTTGAATTATACTCGAATCTTACCTTTATGATCACCTTAATACAATAGGAAAAAGAACAAATTTTAATATAGGCTCATTAGGACAACATAGATTATCTTGATTTAAGCTGAGATTACCTATTATTTTCCGTTCTTTCGGGCAAAAATGATTTAACTTCACCTTAAAAATAAGACTCAACTCATCCAAAGTTGTAAACTTTAAGTTATATAAGGGGAAGAATTTTCTCATCTATATATTTTGTTTTGTGTTATCTTTACATTTACATGATTGCAAGCGTAAGAACGACATTAAGTGAACAACTTTTCGTTAGTTATACCAGACAAACTTAGGCATCAAAATAAAAGTAATGATGATAGAGCAACATTCTCATCCCTGCTGCACTTCCCCCATTTTCGGGAGGGGGGGGGGGGGCAAAAAGATAGGCATCATGCATACAAAAAGTTTAGAGTAGAAGGCTATATGTACGAAGTTCAATGCGTGCATACAATCACGCGAACTCAAATTTCTGCCGTCTAGCGTCAGTGGTAGGTACTGCCCCCAACGTTCAAGGTTGGAAAGGAGAAGACATCCTATTGCCATGTGACATCAAAGAGAAGCCTCTCGTTGTGCAGTGGGTTAAGGAGAAAATATCAGATCAGCAGCAGAGGACGGCAAAGGCTGAATTCATCGATGGAGAATTGTTTAGCTTGGAGGAACGGTTCGACATCGACAAAAACTTCAGCCTCGTCATCAGCAGCTTGGAGGTGGCAGATGAGGGTCGTTACTATTGTCAGGTGCTGCTGAAGAATTCCCAAAGTTTGGGAAATTCCACCATCATGACAATTCGCTGTAAGAAACATCTGTCTCTATTCATGTCATCATTAGTGAGAGGGAAAAATATTGTTATGAATAAGGTTACCGGTGAATAAAGATAGAAGAAGCTTTAGACACTCAAGCTGACTGAAAAGCAGAAGACGAAAGAACTATATTCAGGGGCGGATCCAGGAATTCTGTAAAGGGGGGGGGGGCGACTAATATTTCTGGTGCCTCTTCCGGGTTTCATTTCATTGTGTCTTTTTATTTCTTTTGTATTTAACGAAAAATAATGTGGGGAGGGGCGTGCGGAGGTTGCGCCCCCCCCCCCCCCCCCCCTTTGGATACGCAGTGACAGTGACAGTTCGTCACAATATCACAGTGTCACATTGACTTTAAAATAATGCTAGCAGTTAAGCCAATTTCAAGAGTGATCGTGGTGATGGATAAATGAGTCTAATTGCAATCAAACCTTTTGCCTCAAAGAAATACAACATGACACATAAAGTATATAAATGTTGGTAGTCAAAAACATGTTCACATATTGCTCATCTTCTCATAAGAAGACTTAATCTTTCATTTACTTTCTTTTTGATAAAGCATTACATTATTCATTAGATTTGTTACAATAACATAACTGAGACTGTTTTCATATCACAAGTTTCAAAGCAAACAGATAAATCAAGATAGTAAAGACAACTTTGTATATACAGCGTGTCCCAGAAAAAACGAAACCGGGTTTCCATGCAACTTTTTACTATCGAAATCATACATTTCCTTTACGAGCTATACATCAATAGAAAGATAATTAGTCCAGGCGCAGGGACCCAGAAAAAATGACTTCGTTCAACCCACCCCGCAGAAAAGGTTTGACTGCATAGGGTGGTCGGTTGGACTCTCTGGAACACCCCTAGGTAGTATGTGATTCGAAATTGTGGTATCAATAAAATTTTACAGGCCATTTTAGTTGCGACAAGACCTTATTGTTCGAAAAAGAGTCTGCGCACGCCAAGACTACTACACGCACCACTAGCACTGCTAAAGGCGCCAGTGCCAGTGGTGCGTGTAGTAGTCTTAGCGCACGCAGACTTTTTCCTAGGCAAACAAGGGTTTTTGCCAGCAAACTCACTAGCTGAGGTCAGTGTAGTTTAGTTTCTAGCCGTTTTTATTTCGTGTATATTTTTTCCGAGTTGCAGCAAGCCGAGTGAGGTTGCATACCCAGTGATTGTGACCCCAAACCGTTCGGGCGTCGCAATCACTTGGTATGCGCCTTCGCTCGGCTTAGCACAATAAAGTGGGCTTCTACACATGCGCAAGCTGCAACTCGGAGAGATGAAAACGAAAAAAAATGACTAGAAACTAGACTGGGGTCGGTTACGGCTGGCACTGAAAATTACAACATAATCACAGTTTTTTGCAGTTATTTCATGAATAATTCCTCAAAACACCGTAAAACCATATATATATATATTTATATATATATATGTTGCTAGAGATATCAGCAAAACAATGGGATACATTGTAAGTTAAAATATTGTGCATGGTTACCATGGTAACCAGATGTATACAGGTGATTGATAATCCAAAAAATGCCTCCAACTGCTGCAAACTTTGGTATTTTTTGTTCAGTTTCTTTTTTGTAGATAGGTGAATTAAAAACAAACATTTCTATTGATTATTGTTCAAAACAGTTTTTTTCCTGTTGCCATGGCAACCAGTAATATCCAATCAGGATTCAGCTGTCAATACTTAAGAACTAATGCCCATATTTTCAAAAAGCTCAATAAGCATGTCATTCTGCATAATTGTACCATTTACCGTACTTTTAACACATATTTGACTTCAAATTACAGGCAAATGTTGTTTCCAGCAATGTATGGACACAAAATTCCCTTCAAAATCTATGTTAATACAGAGAGCAAAGCCGACGATATTCTGATATTAGCTTTTTAGAGTATATATTTACAGAGAAATGGTTATTCGAAACAACCTTGGAAAAGAGCAGAAGAAAGCAATTGATTGTTCTTGTTCTTAAAGGAAATTTATTCAAGAATGCAGATAAATTCCTTTCTAAAGAAGGAATATACACGTACACTGCAATATCCATCAATGGAATTGAAAGCGTACTTTTCGTTGGTAAGCTATACATATATTTGGACAACTTGTGGTGATATTTCATAATCAAGTTCGAATTACCAATTCTTTGTTAAATATGAATTCAATTTTTCATTTCTTGTTAAGTCTGTTACTAGAGCTCACAGTGTGATGGATTGACTTTCAGTACTTCGTTATACACACACACACACACACACATATATATATATATATATATATATATATATATATATATATATATAAGTATCTTAGCTTTATTTTCAACAAGTTTATTTGTGAATCGAGGTATTTGTGAATCAGGGTATTTTAAGGACGTCTCAGGGTCAGACAATTCAGACAATCAGAGAACTTTCTGTCTCAAATATACCATCAGCATTTATGTTTGTACCACACCAGCGTGCGATAAAGTGAAAAAAAAAATATCTCGAGTGTAAATACTTTTTCTTGCTTTTCGTGGACTGTAAGTGCACGAAATTTGAATCATTCTGTTTGTTATAGGCTATATCTAAAGTGTAGATACATTGTTCGTGCTTTTCGTGGACTGTAAGTGCACGAAATTTGATTCATTCTGTCGATATAGGGTATCATTATTTGGACAACTTATGTTGATATTTCATAACCAAGTTCGAATCGTCAGTTCTTTGTTAGATATGAATTTCTTGTTATGCCTGTTACTAGAGCTCACAGTGTGACTGACTTTCAGTACTTTGTAATGTTATACATTACAGTACAAGTTTTGTAACTTTTTTTGTTCAACAATTTTATATGTGGATCAGGGTATTTTAAGGACATTTCGGGCTCAGATAACTTTCTATTTTCCACAGTCATTTATAAGTTTGCCATAACAAAGTAGGATAAAGTGAAAAAAAAAATATCTGGAATCCAGACACGTTTGTTTATTTTGCCTTACGTGCTCATGATCACCCATGGTAGGTCGGGTCTTAACCCTATAAAGCCCAAGCTATTTTGACCCCTTCCAGGCCCAAGGGGGGGGGGGGGGGGGGGGGGGCAGCACATTGTGCCCCTACATAACTTCTTTATTATATGATGTATGACCGTCATATTTGGCACATGGGTAGAGCAACTCATGCTCTACATGACCCAACATTTCTCAAGGTTACCCACTGAGGGCACTATTTCCCAAAATATAAAAAAATACATAGAAAATATGCTAAAATCATGTTTTTTCTGTCTATTTCTTTATCCCCAGTAAATATGTTGTTATTTTATATTAATCATTTTCATATTTACTACAAAGGAAGAGCAAGTCAACGTCCACTATTTGTTATGGTTGAAATTTCTCAAGGTCAACATGTGGGGGCGTAATTCATTACAATATAAAGAAATATATGAAACCTATTACGTATTGCTTGGAATGGGTGCATATATTTGTATCACATTTCATATTTCCAAAAGACTGACATTTTAAGTTTACAGATTGATATTATGATAAACAAATGATATTCCAGGCAAAGCTTGTGTGAAGATAACACAAAATAAAAAGGTAATCTTTCATAAATGCTGTATTTTCGATTATTTCTATTATATCTATTGTTTGATGCCTATGTTATATAGAAAATAAAGGAAATAATAAGAAGACCATTTCAGGGTAATTCTCAACCATAATTACTTCACATTTCTTTCCTTTAGCAAACTATAGCCAAGAAAACCCCAATTTCATCCATAATTATATTGTTAACTGAAATTGAAACAGAAAATCATACAAAATCTGACTAACATGGTTGTCAGTTTACGGTTGCCATAGCAAAGAGGAATATCGGACATACCTAAATTATATATCAAAATGTTTGTTATAAGATTTTAGGAAAAGCCACCAAATTTGGTTGAAATCGGGTAAAGGGTTTAGGAGCGGCAAACGAAGATATGGTAGGGGGCACAATGTGCCCCCCCCCCCCTTGGGCTTTATAGGGTTAAACTACTCACCTCAACACTACAAAGTTAACCTGGATAAAACGGATAGGACCCCTAAGATTTTCCCTCATTCCCTCCTTAATAGCATTAATTCATTACTGCACGTTTTAATACAAATTTACATGTCATGACTTTTCATTTTATTTTTTTATTTTTAACCCTAGCTTACCAACGAAAAAGTACGCTTTTAATTCCATTGATGGATAATGCAGTGTACGTGTATATTCCTTCTTTAGAAAGGAATTTATCTGCATTCTTGAATGAATTTCCTTTAAGAACAAGAACAATCAATTGCTTTCTTCTGCTCTTTTCCAAGGTTGTTTCGAATAACCATTTCTCTGTAAATATATACTCTAAAAAGCTAATATCAGAATATCGTCGGCTTTGCTCTCTGTATTAACATAGATTTTGAAGGGAATTTTGTGTCCATACATTGCTGGAAACAACATTTGCCTGTAATTTGAAGTCAGATATGTGTTAAAAGTACGGTAAATGGTACAATTATGCAGAATGACATGCTTATTGAGCTTTTTGAAAATATGGGCATTAGTTCTTAAGTATTGACAGCTGAATCCTGATTGGATATTACTGGTTGCCATGGCAACAGGAAAAAACTGTTTTTAACAATAATCAGTAGAAATGTTTGTTTTTAATTAACCTATCTACAAAAAAAAACTGAACAAAAAATACCAAAGTTTGCAGCAGTTGGAGGCATTTTTTGGATTATCAATCACCCCTGTATACATCTGGTTACCATGGTAACCATGCACAATATTTTAACTTACAATGTATCCCATTGTTTTGCTGACATCTCTAGCAACATATATATATATATATATATATATATATATATATATATATATATATGGTTTTACGGTGTTTTGAGGAATTATTCATGAAATAACTGCAAAAAACTGTGATTATGTTGTAATTTTCAGTGCCAGCCGTAACCGACCCCAGTCTAGTTTCTAGTCATTTTTTTTCGTTTTCATCTCTCCGAGTTGCAGCTTGCGCATGTGTAGAAGCCCACTTTATTGTGCTAAGCCGAGCGAAGGCGCATACCAAGTGATTGCGACGCCCGAACGGTTTGGGGTCACAATCACTGGGTATGCAACCTCACTCGGCTTGCTGCAACTCGGAAAAAATATACACGAAATAAAAACGGCTAGAAACTAAACTACACTGACCTCAGCTAGTGAGTTTGCTGGCAAAAACCCTTGTTTGCCGAGGAAAAAGTCTGCGTGTAGTAGTCTTGGCGTGCGCAGACTCTTTTTCGAACAATAAGGTCTTGTCGCAACTAAAATGGCCTGTAAAATTTTATTGATACCACAATTTCGACTCACATACTACCTAGGGGTGTTCCTGGAGGTCTCATCTACCACTCTGTGTGGTCAAACCTTTTCTGCGGGGTGGGTTGAACGAACTCCTTAATTAAGGCCCGTACAGGAATTAGCGCCTTGACTAAATCTTTTCTTCTTTCATTTGATGTACAACTTAATGTTCATTGTTCATGCATGACTGAGTTAGAACAATGAAAAGTGGTGCTACCAAATTTTCATTTGCACGCGCAAATGGTGATTTTAAGTGAATTTTTCAGACTTTTAACGTTACGTTTTCGAAAAATAAAGTTCTTAACCCAAATATTCATATTTTCTCCTTTTATATGAGACCTTATGCGTCAAAAATGAATAACGCATGCTTGAGAAAAATCTGTATGAAAGCATGCTTCATTTCTGCCGATTCTACGGATAGTCGAAGAAAACGAGCATTCAGCTCTCCCGACATAGCATTAGACAATGGGCTCATCTGCACCATTGAATTCACACAAAACAACCGCAGTGCTACAGTGAATGTTGTTGGGGGAGGGGGTATTTACAGAGGATGCTGTATGAGACGGACAGCCCTTTGTTGTCATTTATTTAGAATAAGCTATGAGACATAACCAATAATTGAAGACTAATATCGTGAGTATTCTCAGGTTGCACGCAGTCCAATGGCTACGGGAAATCGAGCTACACATTTTGATGATTTTATACCTTAAACTTATTTCACTGTTTTCATTCCTCTCTACATTTCCCTCACGCGTGCTTAGTCCTTCATCACTGACAGGGTTTTGAAGTTTTTGAAGGGGGAGGGGAAGAAGAAAAAGAGTGTTCTTCGCTTTATTTATCACTGAACTTGCGCTTCTAACATTTCAAAGGTACAAGTGCAGGGCAAAAAGTCGTCTTCTGTTTTGTTCTGTTTTGTGTGTGTGTGGGGGGGGGGAGGGCTCGGAAGGCTTTTTCAGTTACTTTCATCCCCCTTCACATTCCGCTGATGAACACCCTTGCTCTGTGGTTGGATCATGTGCTAATTTATGACTCTATTCCGAACCGTCTGTAACATTCCCTTTTAACCCCTCCCTTCGTGTTTGTGTAAATTCATTGAAGCATGAAGGCCATTGTTATCTGCCAAGTCGGGCAGGCGTCGGGAAAGCTAACTGACTCCTTGATTACTATCCATCTTTCTGAGTAAAAATGGACACATATTTTCAAATTAAGTTTTTTTTTCGAGTAGCCGTAGATCATTTTTTACGCATGAGATATCATTTGAAAGGAAAATGAATGGATATTAAGGCCACGATTTCATTTTTTTACAAAGGATTGCCGAAAAAGCCTTAAAAACTCATCCAAAGTCGCCATTTGCTCGTGCAAATGAAAATTTAGTAGCATTACTTTCTATTGTTCTAACTCAGCCATGCACGAATTATGAACAATGAGTTGTACATCAAATGAAAGAAGAGAAGTAAATCTTTCCATTCATGCATATCTGGTAAAACAAAAATATGATTATGATCGCAAAAAATTGCAATGAAACTCGGTTTCGTTTTTTCTGGGACACGCTGTAAATATATATATATATATATATATATATATATATATATATATATATATATATATATATATATATATATTTATATTTATAAGTATATATATGTGACCCTGCACCTCAAAACAAACAAAAAGTCGCCAGACATGAATTTTTAGTTAAGACCCGATTCTGAAAGAGCACACTTTAAGCTTTAAATTGATGTATAACTCAAATCAAATGGACTCTCCTAACCTATCTAAATATTGGAAAGAAAGCACAAACTCAGGAAAAGTGTGAACTGAGAAAAGATGCTCTGAAGTACAGTGTCTATTCAAGCGCTTAATCTTTACCAAATCGTGCTGGCTGTGCGATGAATGGGACAAAAAACAGGAAGTAAACCACCAGAGTAACAACAATGAAGGGATTAGGAAATTAAAGTGAAATTAAGCATGCCTCATCAACACATTCTATCCATACTTAATGCCAAATTTCAAAGCAGTAGCACTATCCTGTCAAAAGTTATTAGAGTTGAAAGTGAAGAGTGTGGACAAGGTTTTTTTCAGAAATGAAAAAGGGATTCTAAAGACACACCTAATCACACTATTCTACCAAAATGTCAGAGATAAACTGCTAAAAAACACACTTTCCTGCCCGTTTTATGATACCAAATTTTAGCATAATGTAAAAGAAGACCCGCTCTTTTAGAAAATATGAAAAAGTCAAGTTCGGCTAGGTTGACCCATTTCACTTATTTTCAGTCCTCACGCAAAATCAGTGTGTGCGACTTTATGTTCGTTTTGAGGTGCACGGTCACACACACACACACACACACACACACACACACACATATATATATATATATATATATATATATATATATATATATATATATATATATATATATTGTAGTTGCTCCGCGTATTGGCAGTACTAGATATAGCAATAATAATGTCACAGTAAAGGAATGCATTGAATGCCAATTACCTTGATTTAATAATCAAGTCCGAATTTTCGGGGGCCTCCCCCTTCGTCAGGAATGACAGTGCGAATGAATTTTCACAGTGACATCACAGTGAAGTGTTAATATCACTAACACCTCAATATAAAATATCACTATGAAAGTTCATTCGCACTGTGTCATGCACCAACAGAACACCCGTCAGCACCGACATAACATCTGTCATACACCGACAAAACATTCCTGGATCAGCACCGAATGACTGCAACTGTTAACGCCATGTTTGTCAACTCCAACTCTCATGTCCGAATGGACACTTTTATTCCACCCCACCCTGGTTTCACCAAGGCACATCACGGTTCTCAGTCACACCTCCCCCCAACAAGAGGAAAGTTATGAATGTAACTTTTCGACTATAAACACCTTCGTTGTACGGCTTACTTCACTGTTATTGCGTACTACACGTATTCAGCTCACAACTCAAATAGTTTTGTGTTGTTTTCTTAAAACATCACCTGGCATACTACACTTATAATTACTGATTTTGAGCCTTATCAGAATCAGTTAACTCCGGCATCAATTGTCCACTTTTAGAACAATATATGAAAACTTGACAAGCCCCCTACAAAACATGTAAATACAATATTAATATGCCTACCGTAATACACATGTGAAACTGTTTTCAACGGGTGCACATACGGGTGCACATAATCCCGAAAGATTACACCAGATGTAATCAATCATTTCTCCAGTAGTATTGATATTTTGATTGAGACTGTGCTTTCTGGTAGTCTCGACTATAATTATATCCTCACATACTTGATCAATAAACTTACGTAACTTCAGGCATGAATAGTATTTTTTTTTTTTGGTAACACATACACTTCATCTTTAAATGTGGAAACCAAAAATACACTTTCTTCATAAAATTGTTCTGACTATTGCAAAGATATGTCTGTTTCTCCAACACAAACTTTCAATGGAGTTTCACTGAATGAAGTAACAGCACACATCTCTTGATTATAACAACATCGTATTTAAGCACTATAACACATGTGTACATCTACTCAATGTACTTGCTAATAAATCTTATACATATGTCAACTCTGCGTCATGAGTTAACCAGAACAACAACAAAAATGTAACCACCGGACATTTCTCTTTGTCACTCCACACATATATGTTTTGTCACTCGTTAGCATGTTATAATATACAATGTTTGTGGAAACTCTGGAAAATATCGAGATCATACTCGACACACAAATGTGACTCTGTCACTCTGTAACGAAATACATATTATACAAGTTATTCATTTACAAAAGTGACATTATATCTTGGCTTCTTTATGCCTCACTGTCACTCATCACTTTTTCATTTATACAAAACAACACAAATTCTTTTGTTTTAACACAAATCGGTTGATATAAAACTCAAAATTTGATCAACAGTTTTCCTGTGACTGGCCGGTTGTGTTTTGCTATACTGTTTTTGCATTTGCGAGCATTAACTCTGTAACGTATCGGTACACATACAAATCTGAATCCTTTGACTCTTTGGTACATTGGATGAAATCACAATACATGTAGAAGTGTGCAACTGAAGCACAACTTTCACTCTAATCTTACACACCACAGATGTTGTATCCTGGCGCTTCCTGTAATGTTGGGTTTTCAAAATACAACTGTATCATACAATGCTTGGCGTGTAACACATCATTAATTATTTCAATTGATGTCTTCTAATAAAGACAGAATATTGTGTACTAGTACTTTCTCATACTTCCTAGTATCACTCACATATACTGTTTTCGTTTAAAACAAACACGATTAGCATAAATACAATTTCTTCCTTCACAGATCCTTGGGAAAGGAAGAAAACTGAACGAGAATACATAAACACATGTATACATTGTCATATACAAAGAGTCAACATCAGTTTCTTGTCTGTTTTGAGTCTTGTTTGAAATGTTCTGCTTGATGTAGGTTTCACTGTAGATTTGAGATTGTTATCGTTCGGCAACATTATCAGCGCGTGCACAGTTTCAAGCTCGCGACAAAGCGTCTGCTAATTTGTTGTCCTTTCCTGCTATGTGCACAATTCTCAGTGGGTACGGCTGGAGAATCAAACTCCAACGGAAGAGACGCTGATTCTTGTGCTTGAAGCGTTCTAAGAATGTCAATGGGTTATTGTCAGTGTACACCACGATGTCTCTTCCACCGTCCAAATACGCTTCGAAATGTTGCACGGCTAGAACGACACTGAGGCATTCCTTCTCCACAGTTGAATACTTTTGCTGATGGCGATTCAGTTTTTTGGAGAAGAAACACACGGGTTTGCTGTGTCCGTTGTCGTCGTCCTGAAGTAGCACGGCTCCTACTCCTCGGTCACTAGCATCCGTAGCCAGCTGGAAGCTCCTCTCGAAGTTTGGTGCGATAAGCACGGGATCGTTCATGAGGTCGTCCTTCAGCTTCTGGAACGCACCCTGGCAGTTCGCCGACCACTGGAACGTTGTACCCTTTTTCAACAGGTCCGTCAAGGGCACCACCAAGTGACTGAAATTGGGAACGAACCTCCGGTAGAATCCGCACATTCCCAAGAATCGCTGAAGCTCCCGTTTGGATGCCGGCACTGGGAAGTCCACGATGGCTCGGACCTTTGCATCTCGTGGTGCGACGCTACCTCGGCCTACCTTGTGACCTAGGTAGGTCACACAAGCTTTCCCAAACTCGCATTTGGCCAAATTCTTAGCAGGATGAATCCGATATGGATGCTGCTTTATGGACGTATTTCCACCAACATCAACCGTATGAACAGTGTCTTTCGCACAGCCCAATTTATCACTGCAAACCTCCGGAAATTCCTGGAAGATGTCGACAACATCTTGCCTCTCTGAATCAGACAAATGACTGAGCAGTAACTCTGGATTTTCTAGTGCCTTTGAGTTCTCTACTCGCGGAATCATTCCTGATTTGAAACTCACACTCTGAGAATCTGGAGCATCATGTTCAAACTCTTCTGCACTTTTCTCAGCACTGTGTAGGACACTCTCACTCACAACTGCACCTACGTCTTCTACCATCACACGGCTAAATAACTCCTCAAAAGCCGGAATAGGAATCAACGGCGCAGGTCTAATAGCATGTTGTGGTTTTCCTACCACTTGACATTCATGACACGTTCGATAAAATTCAGACACATCCTTTCTCATCTTAGGCCAGAAGAAGTGAGTTCTGATTCTACACACAGTCTTCTTGACACCCATGTGTCCGGCCATTGGAATTTCATGTGCAAGACGTAGAATTTCCTTTCAATACGGCGGAGGAACAACTATCTGGTCGACAACCGTCCAGTCCTCATCTGCGGGACGGTCTGGAGGACGCCATTTCCTCATCAAAACACCAGACTTTACATAGAAACATTCTGGCACTCCCTTCGCCTCATCTACAGTCAATGCACCCTCTTTCAACTTCAACAATTCCTCATCTTCCATCTGTGCTTTGATTAAAGCTGGCTGACTGAACACACCTTCTTCCCAACTTTGTTCTCTTTCACCTTCACTAGTCACCTTTCCAAAGAATGTGTCATCAAGAGAAATTTCACTTTCAAACTCTTTTCTTTCACGCTCTGCTTCACTTGCTCGAAACCTGGTGATAGCACATGTTGGAAATACTTCTGGGAATTCATCAACCAATTTTTCGGTTTCCTGCTCGTACACTGGGATTTCAGAAACAACCGGAAGGACACTCACTCGACCTCCTGCAAGGTCATTACCAAGCAAAAAGGAAACTCCATCCATAGGGAGAAATGGAACAATTCCCACAATCACTTCCCCTGAAATCAGTCCACTATCCAAAATCACACGGAATAGAGGGACCGCCTGAGTTCCTCCGTTGACATCATGTATCAGTACCTTTCTACCCGTGTTACAATCTATGGGCATACTCTTCACATCTCCTACCATGAGGGACTGTGTAGCTCCAGTATCACGAAGGATGACAACCGATACTCTAAATTCAGCAATGGTAACTGTACCATTGGAAATGAAGTCCTTGTACTTTTCATCCACTCGACCACTTGAACACGTATCTGTCAATTTTGAGACATTACTTTTCACAACATTTGGATGACGCTGTTCATCACTTGCACTTGACTTAACAAAACCATTGGTGGCTGCTTGGTACTGTTTCTCTTTTGTTTCAGCATCTGAACTGTTCTGTGGACGTGTGTCTGCATGGACTAAACCATGTGTTGCTTTTTGCTTTTGTTTTACTTTTGCTTCAGTTTGTTCCAGCAATCGCCTACATTCAGACTTAATGTGACATGTTTTCCCACAGAAAAAGCATCTCACCTCTTTATATTGAGGCCGTGGCGATTTGGGGCGCTCTTTCTGTGATTCAGTCTTTACTTTATCCCTGCGTTCACTATGACTACTGTGCCACTTTTGAGTGTCAGGATCAGTGGCGTATCTAGGGGAAACGGCGCCCGGGGCAAGCGCGAAAATTGCGCCCCTAATTTCTGAACAAGACTAGTGTTCAACCCCAACCCCATCCCGGTTATAGAGACTTTAAGTAAAGTCCACATGATATGCTTTTCAAGCCCTTAAAAGGGGTCTTTTGAGGGTGATTTAAATGTAATGAATTTTGATAAATTTTGGCGAGCGAGCGCAGCGAGCGAGCCGAAAACTTTTGTATTTCAGCTGACGAAACATAGAATTCTTGTCATTTTTTGCTTATCAAATCTTACAATTCTAATCAAGATCGTGACGGCCTTATAGATAACGATTTATCATACCAACAAACTGAGTACTTTAAAAAAATTCTAAATCAGGGGGGCATTTCATGAAGCATTTTGTCCGATAACTTGTCGGACAAAATTTGCTTTCAGCCAATCAGAAGCAAGGATTTCAGTAGCTTTTAACAGTTTGTCAGACGAAATATCTGACAAATTGCTTCATGAAATGCCCCCCATGGACGCGCGAGTGAGCCGAAATTTGTATATTTCCGGGTCATCATCACGTTTTGTTCTTATCTCCTTTTTGTTTTGATAAATTTTGGCGAGCGAGCGCAGTGAGCGAGCCGAAAATTTTCGTATTTCAGCTTACAAAACATGGAACTCTTGTCATTTTTGCTTATCAAATCTTACAATTCTAATCAAGATATAGTGACGGCCTTATAGATAACGATTTTTACCAACAAACTGAAGACTTGAAAAAATACTCTAAGTTAGTACGAGCGAGTGAGCCGAAATTTGTATATTTCCCCGTCATCACCACGTTTTGTTCCTATCTCCTTTTTGTTTTGATTTTGGCGAGCGAGCGCAGCGAGCGAGCCGAAAATTTTTGTATTTCAGCTTACAAAACATGGAACTCTTGTCATTTTTTGCTTATCAAATCTTACAATTCTAATCAAGATATAGTGACGGCCTTATAGATAACGATTTTTACCAACAAACTGAGGACTTGAAGAAATACTCTAAATTAGTACGAGCGAGTGAGCCGAAATTTGTATATTTCCACGTCATCAGTACGTTTTGTTCTTATCTTGTTCGATTTTTTTGGCGCCCCCCTCCCCGTATGTTCGAAACCGTTGGCGCCTTCTTTAATTTGATCCGATTGGCGATCGCTTCAGAACGAAAGAAATTTCAGCCGCTGCTCCGTGAAACATTTTGCCTGCTAAATATAAAATGACATGTGTGAACACAATAGACATTGTCATTTTGTCCGCGTCATCATCACATTTTGTTCTTACCTTCTTCTTCTATATAAAATTTAGAGAGCGAGCGCAGCGAGCGAGCCGAAAATTGTTGTATTTCAGCTTATATAACATGGAATTCTTGTGTGAACACAATAAACACTGTCATTTTGTCCGAGTCATCGTTATGTTTTGTTTTTATTTTTTTATTTCGTTTTCTGCCCCCCCCCCCACCATTCTTCCTCCCCCCCCCCCCCGCCCCTTCCGGTGAGTTTCGTCTTCTTCTTCTTCTTTTCTTTTTTTTCTTTTTTTCTTCGCTTTTCCTTTTTTTTTTCTTCTTCTTCGTTTATTTTTTGCGCCCCCAAGGAGTGGCGCCCGGGGCACGTGCCCCCCTTGCCCCCCCCCCCCCCCCTAGATACGCCACTGGTCAGGATTTCTCAGCTGATCAAACTTCCTCTTTCCCTAAGAACTTTTTGTTTTCACTTTATGTGTCAACTCATACTGGTCAGCTGTGACTGCTGCACTCTTTACATCATGTACTCTTCGATCTTCCAAATATGTTCTCAGATCTGGAGGTGTCGATTTCTTGAACTCCTCCATCAACACTATCTCCCTCAAATTTTCATAAGTGAGATCTACTTTCATTGATCGAACCCATCGATCGAACATGATTTCTTTTTCTCTCTGAAACTCTACGTAGCTTTGTCCCGAACCTCTCCTATATCCTCGAAACTTTTGCCTGTAGGCTTCTGGGACTAACTGATAGGCAAGAAGGACTGCTTCCGTAACTGTGTCATAGTCATTAGCCTCCTCATCCGAGAGAGCAGACACTACTGAATGTGCCTTGCCTGTGAGCTTTTGTTGTACTATCATAGACCAATATTTATTCTCCCACTCCAAATTCCTTGCTATTCTCTCAAAGGAGAAAAAGAAAGAGTCTACATCCTCTTCATCAAAGCGGGGGACTGTGTTTGCCATTTTTGCAATGTCGGGCGTCTTCTGTCTCGACATAGTAACATTAGGCCTATCCACTGGGACGCTACTGGCCTGGGCCTGGGTCAACTCAATTTGACGTTGCATTAACTCTTGTTCGAGTCTCAGATTTTCTGCCTTCATTTTTTCTTTTTCTAACTCCAATCTAGCCAGTTCTAGTTGTGTGGAATCTACCCTCATATCACTAGGTCTAGTAGTAGTAATAGTAGTAGTACTTGGAGCAGTTTTTCTACCAGCACTCTCAATCTCAATGTACTCTCACTCTGCTCTGTGTGTTCATATTCTACACCACCCAGTTCAAGCTTCTTCACCAGAACTGCAAAGATTTCTTTCTTTCGACTACACTCTCTGATATCAGCATTTACATGAGTTGCAACTTCAATCAATTGGGCTTTCACTAACCCTCTCAATCTACCAAGAGTGACGTCTTTCACAAACTCTGCAGCATCGAACTTGGCTGCCATGATTTATTCACATCTAGCTTTCCGACTAGATTTCAAGACTACGTCGCTAACGCAACTTCCACAGTACACTCCACAGCGTACCGAACTACGAGAATAGTCTAAGCAATTCAGACCTGACAAACACTCGTATATCTCGAGGCCAATTTCCTCGTAAAGCCACATCTAACGATGCTATTCCAAATAACCAGAAAGTGACACACTAATCTGATAACATGACATGACGGAAACGGTAATACGTACCTTTCCTTTCCAGCAATCACTGCTGCAACCCTGGTATTCAGCTAGCGAGAAGACCAGTACAAGTGCGCAAAACATACTCATATCGCATCGCTTCGCGAATCGCACTTCCATTCACAACCACTGCTAACGCAGCCCCATTACACATAACATGCAATGTCACGAAGTAAATAATACCGCTACGAATGGTACGAACGACACTGTTACGTTCGCTACCCTGTGTACACATCTCACATGAGTGCGAACACTAACCGCTACACATACCTCCAACGGGCATCAATCATTACAACGATGTACCAAACACCGAAATACAGTGTACTACCAAAAAGACAGCTTGTTTGTATGTTCATTTCCCGGACATGTTCCCCACATGCACCAACAGAACACCCGTCAGCACCGACATAACATCTGTCATACACCGACAAAACATTCCTGGATCAGCACCGAATGACTGCAACTGTTAACGCCATGTTTGCCAACTCCAACTCTCATGTCCGAATGGACACTTTTATTCCACCCCACCCTGGTTTCACCAAGGCACATCACGGTTCTCCGTCACACACTGTTATCCCTAACGAACGGGTAGGCCCCCGAAAATTCGAATTTTGAATGGAAATCAGGTTTAATTGGCATTTAATGCATTCCTCTACTGTGACATTATTATTGCTATATATATGTCTATATATATATATATATATATATATATATATATACTACAATACATATCACTCTGTCGTGTTGGATATTTATGTATCTCTTTATTTTTTTTTTCTAAAATAGAAACTCCTAAACTTCAGGCAAAAAATAGCTATTCAAATTATACATCCAAATTCATTAATTCATCGAATACAAATCATCCATCTTTAAAATTGTACAATCTAAGAAAAGTGGAACAGTATATGTGCGTACAAATTAAATCTATAAATACATCTTAAAACTTTTTTTTTTAGTAAAGAATAACTTATCAATATTCATCTTAGCTGAACTTCCCCATGTTATCATTCAATAAAGCTATACAGTTTATACGTTGCATTCTAAAACCATAGTAATTATTGTTTATAGTATCATCATCATAATTATATTATAATGATTTTGTGTCAGAGAACAAGATTGACATTTAAAACTATTTTTAGCAAATGGACCTTGTTTTTTTTTCCGGTTTTTTTTTTTTTTTTTTTTTTTTTTTTTTTTTTGGTGGGGGCACTTTTCCACACTGTGGTGTCATAGCAACTGTCCTATTTGACATTACCTTTTATGCCTTAAAACAAACAGACTTAGACTGCGGACAGTTAGTGTGTGAACTTTCTATATAGATCAGTTATGAATAATGTTATGGTACAAGGTATATCAAGGTTTTTTTTCCCCCCTGAAAACAGCAGTATCTACAAAGGCGTTACCATAGCAACCACCAAGTTTAAGATGAAGTAAGACTTTTGATGACCGAGTTTTCTATGACAAACAAAACTTTCACTTGCAGAAGACATACTCAGACATGTGCAGTCACTTGTCTCATTTTTGCATTTCTCAGCACTAGAAACATGCTTATTTCTTATTAACTTTATAACTACACTACGAATAATGACATTTCTTTTCGTTTCATTACTGTTCTTTTTGTGTTAATCATATTTCGAATGAATTTTTAGGTATAGTAACATTAATTTTGGTATTTAGTCAAAGCTATATGTAGATGTAATCATCCTAAATTGCGAATTCAAATGTAAAAAGGTGAGTTTTTGTTTATTTTGTGTTATCATCCAATTGTCATGATAATGTTTCTTCATCTGAACATTGTTTAGGTTGTAGTCTCATTTGTAAAATAGCAAATCCAAAGAAACACAAACTAAAAGAAAACAAAAGCGATAACAGCTGTTCGTTAAACTACGCAAAGTATCAGGTGATATCATGTCATGTCAGTTATTTGCCGAGTAAAGAATAGATGACAGATACATCATTTCAAAATAATTTTCCTATTTTCCTAGCGATGGCATCAGGACATACGATTGAGAAATGTGCTGATAGAAGTCAATCTCGTCAAGGCCGCTGTACATATCAATCTCCCTCCAACATCCCTTCTGTAAATCTTTCGTGTGTCGTGAGTGGATTCAAACCTAACATTTCCATGCTATGGACGGAGGAGTCTGGAAAGAGACTGAATTCCGTGGTTTCACAACAGAACACACTTTCTGACGGCACATACGAGAGGTTCGAGACTATCACTGTTTCAGCTAAACATGGGACAGAGCAAACCTTCGTGTGCATGGCTACCGGTGACTCGCTGAATGGAACGTCGACCAGAGAAATCACAGTTCTGCCTTCATCAGGTTTCGTGAAATTTCGCCAATTCTATGTTTCTGAATAAGAACTGGCAAACTATTATAAATATCATTTAAACAAATATCAGAATGTTCTTATTGAGATTTGTTCATTCATATTTTGAGCAAAGTAACCTTTCCGCACAAAAAAGTGTCCATTTTACTGGTCTCCAATTTACTATAAAAAAGAAAAGATGCACTCCAGAGAAATGTTAAGCAATTTCAATGAATACAAAGTAGAAGAAGAAGAAGAGAACAGAGAAGAAGAAGAAGAAGAAGAAGAAGAAGAAGAAGAAGAAACTTACGACAATTGTTTTGTCATCACAATGATGATAATGTGACCGTGCATCGGGAAACCAACAAAAAGTCGCACCCCTTGAAATTTATGAGAACTGCAAAAAAGTGGAACAGGTCAACCAAGTCTTTATACTTTCTGTTAGAGTAAGTCTTTGTCTTCGTTTTATTCTGAAGCTTTGGATCATAAAATGAGTGGAAAAGTGTTTTCCAGCAGTTTTTCGACAACCATTTCTGGTAGAGTAGTGTGATCAGGTACGTCTTACAGGCCCCTTTTAATTTCTTTAAAATCCATGGCACACTCTTGACTTTGAACTCTAATAACTTTTGAAAGGGAAACGCTACTGCTTGAAAGTTGGCATTAATCATGAACAGAATGTGGTAATACAACATCTTGTATCTCAGCTTAATCTGATAATACCTTCATTGCAGGGGCCGCGGAACTGGGGGGCTGCAGGCCCCCCCCCCCCCCCCCACTCTTTTGGGTCGTGAAAAAAAAAAGAAAAAAAAAGAAGAAAGGGGAAAAATCGGGGGGAAATCACACTACCCGAATTTCTCACAAAAAGTTTGCTTCAAATCGCTTCATCTTGATTTTAAAAGCGCAAAAGCTCCGTCGAGCGGGCGGGGGCATCCCCCTCCCACACCCTCCCCCTCTACCTCATTAGACTTTGTACATACACACAGATGATGCACACGCGGAATAAGAGCTAAATGCCGTGATTTTGCTATTAACACTTTCTTGAAAAAAGTCCAAATTATTTCCATTAATATTTTTTTTTGGGGGGGGTGGGAGCTAGAAAAAAAAAAATCCAAGTATTGCACCAAAGTTTGCACCAGATCGCTGAATTTCAGGTCTGAAAATGTAAAATCACCTTCGTGTGGGAAGAGAAATATCCCTTTTGTACACCCTAGTGTGCATGCCTTTTCTGTTTGATTGCTTAACAGACAACGTTCATGAAATTAGTTGTAATAATGAATTAATGCAAGAAATTTATTTAGATTCTACCACTTTATAGGCAAATTGTTCAATAATAATCCACATCAAAACATCCTGCTACCTTAAACAAGTGGGACCGTTTCAAGTCGATGAAAGACGCAAAAACATGCATCAAATTGCACCATTTACAACATCAAAATGCAAAAAGTTCTCACCGTGGGAGGCGGGATACCCCCCTCCCACATCCCCCCCTTCCCTCCTCTCGCTCGGGCTCGGGCGCTTCGCTCCCTCGGGTAGTAACAGACAACGTTCATGAAATTAGTTGTAATAATGAATTAATGCAAGAAGTTTATTTAGATTCAACCACTTTATAGGCAAATTGTTCAATAATAATCCACATCAAAACATCCTGCTACCTTAAACAAGTGGGACCGTTTCAAGTCGATAACAGACGCAAACAGATGCATTAAATTGCACCATTTACAACATCCAAATGCAAAAGGTCCTCCCCGTGGGGGCCCACCCCCCCCCCCCCCCCCCTCCCCCGTTCCCTCCGCTCGCTCGGGCTCGGTCGCTTGGCTCCCTCGCCTATGGTAACCGCCACCCTCCCAAGATCACAACATTATTATCCAGGCTACGCCGGTGCGTGTAAGCCCTCCCCCCACCACACTGACAAACGTTCCGCGGCCCCTGCATATGTTGCTATATAGTGGCTTCATCCAGTTTTGTAACATTCATCGCACAGCTAGCACGGCTTGATAAAAGTTAAGCGCTTGAATAGACCCCGTACTTTAGATCCTCATTTCTTACTTCACACTTTTCCAGAGTGCGTGCTTTCTTTCCAATAATTAGATATGTTAGGGGATTCCATTTGAATTAAGTTATACAACATTCTAAAGCTTGGAGTCCGATCTTTCAGAATCTGCCCTTTAACTAAACATCAATGTCTAGCGACTTTTTGTTGGTTTTGTGATGAAGGGTCAGAATAGAGTATTCAGGCAATCAACCACTTCGTTTTCACTATTAAACATATTTCCCCCCTCTCTCTCTCTCTCTCTCTCTCTCTCTCTCTCTCTCTCACACACACACACATTCATACTCAAACACATATACTAAAATCTTTACATTTTGTTGTATATATAAGTATTCATTTGTGTTTATATTACTGTCTTCTAAATTGAGTAATGAATGAAAACGTGGTTTATTTGTGTCTCTATCAAGTTTCAGGAAAACGTGTTAATGCGGGTCTCATCATTGGACTCACCATTGGTGTGCCTGTTGCTATAGTCATCCTATTTCTCTCTGTTGGGAAATATCTGCAAAGCAATCATCCGGACTACCTACCGCGAAAAGGTATTGGTTTACATTATATATTTGCATTCGTTGCGTTAATGATTATGCGCGTGTATGTCTGTCTGTGTGTACGTGTGTGTGTGTGTGCGTATAGGTGTGTATTTCTTTGGTTTTATGATTTTTTTTTCATTATTTTTGATACAAAAATGAAATTATTACTAATATTTCAAAACATAACGGAGACCGCAAAACTGTCTCATGTAAGCAGAACTAGCGAATATATTATCAACAATGATTACTAGGTTCGAATCCTGCTCCAATATGTACGCCCATATCATGGCTACTACTAAAACACTGATCAATTCAGTGCGTACTAACGTCGATGTAGGGCAAACTGTCAATCAGTTGCAATGGTTACTCTATGTCAAATAAACGAAAGAAGAGTATTCATGAAGGGTGAATGCATCAGACCACACATCGAAAGCGTATATGCTTGAAATGATGTTGGCCTGAGAATCTGGTAGTGAAAAGAGAGGAATAGAAAAAAGGTGTTGAAAATAAGTTGTGTCCCTGATATACTGTGTATAAAAATGCTGAATTAATAGTAATGCTCTTGTTGTTATTAATAATGATAATTTTTCAGGATGTGGCTGGAACCCCTGCTGGCGAAGACCAAACATACCAGAGAGATTTCATGAGGAAAGAGACTGCTTGAGAGAACCAAACATACCAGAGCGATTTCCCGAGGAAGAAGAATTAATGCTGAGTAAGTAAATTATGTAGATAATCACAATCTTATTCGTTGTCGTAAAAAAAGTGCACTATTCCATTATGCACAGTGACTTTTATAATTATTAGGTTATGAAATCTTTGTACAATAATACAGCTGTATTATGTAACACAGTTATTACAAAGAACGATACATGTATATCATATTACAGGCTTGCTTTCTCTCTCTTCACCCCCCCCCCCCTCTCTTTCTCTCTCTCTCTCTCTCCATGTGTACAGGTTATTCCTACGTATCTGCTGGTAATTAAGTACCCTCTTATATCTATTATATTTATTTTATGTTTTGGCCTTTTTTTTCTATCGTTTGGTTTCTCTTCTAAGAACCAACATCGCTTACAGAGGAACAGATACAGCAATGCAAGGAAGAGCTTAAAAAGTACTACCGTGTGTCACGAAGCAAGGTCATGGTGGATCCACTCAACTTTACGGAACGTGTTGAATTGGATGATATTTATACGAATTTAAGTATAATAGACCAAAGTAGCAAGCACAAGACACCAATAACATACGACGATCTCCTGACCAACGATGAAAATGGAAATCTTTCAAAGCGACTTCTGATCCAAGGTGAGGGAGGTGTCGGTAAAACAACACTTTGCGCTAAGATTGCCTGGGACTGGTGCCAAGGAAGGATTCTCCAGGATCTGGACATGATACTCCTAATACCTCTTCGAGATATCAAGAACGCAACAAGTATTGGTGGTATTGTCAAAACTTACCTCTCTCATTCAAATACGGCAACAAAGAAGAAGATAGATGACTATATTTCAACAAATCTAACTGGGATTCTCATTATATTTGATGGTTTCGACGAGTTTGACGAAAAATTAAGTGAAACGAGCAGCAGTGAGGTAATTCGCATTCTAGTATCAGAGCAATACAATTCATGCAAAGTAATTGTGACAACACGCCCTTGGAGGACAAATGAATTCATGATGGACAAGAGTCTTGCCGAAACTTACACTTTTCTAAATGTCGAAGGATTTAACAAGGAGAATCTATCAACTTATATCAGAAGGTACTTTCGGATTAGAGAGAAGGACACTCTTGCAGAAAGCTTAATCAGTTTTATGCAGGAAAATGATGTCATCCGGTCGAACATGGCCCCGTTTCCTATTTACTGTGCAATGCTTTGCCTCCTGTGGAGCGACTTCAGTGAAGAAAGACGAAGAGAAATGCAAAAATTGCGCACTTTCTCCCAGATTTTTAGAGAAATTATTTCTTTCCTGATAGAACACTACGCTTCAAAAAAATATGAAAATCTACAAAATGAGAACATTGTTGGACATTTAAAGGAAACTGGTAGGGCAATTCAAGAAATAAGTGAGATAGCGTTAGAGGGTTTATTTGATAGGAATCTTTCATTTCCTGAAGAACAATTCAGAGAGTGTCATGATGCCATGGTCACATGCTGCAGAGTGGGAGTTTTGACTATAGAAAAAGATGTCATCCCAAGGGAACGTCGGCGCGATGTCAACATCTCATCCTTGGTTACATCAACTGTTTCTTTTCCCCACAAACTGTTTCAAGAATATATTGCAGGGGTATATATTGAGTACTTATTCGAAAATGATCGTGCTAAATACGACAAGGTGAAAAACATACTTCTTAGTCGACCTGGGGAGTTCCGCTACGTACTCTACTTTTCCTCAGCTTCAGGGAAAGAACTTGGCCTTGATATCATCAAAGGCTTGATAAACTGTGCTAGTGATATATTTCGTTATATAGATTATGAAAAACGTGATTTCTGCGTTGACGTTGCGTTTGAGTGTCACACTGAGGAGGCAGCAAAGGCAGTGGGAGAACAATGGTATGAATACATACTAGACCATTCACCGGAACACTTAGTGTCAGGAGTGGTGTTCATGGTGCGCTATAACCAAGTGGTGAGTAACACAACTTGAATATTGATTTGAAATATATGTCAGAAAATATAATGTCGAACGAGAATAACATTCCTTGTGTGTGGGGTGTGTGATTGTGTGTGTGTTTCCCCTGTGTGAATTTGAGTGCATAATCTACAACCTCAACAGCTTCATTTACATTCTTTTTAGACCTGGAACAGGCCCTATTATTTAGGGAAATCGTTTTTATATAACATTCTGTGCAATTGTATCAACGTTTTAAGTATTATTGTTATGTAAAATAATTGCCCTCCTCGCATGATACATTATGATGACTTAATGTGTAAGTTTAATCTGAATTGCCATGACACTTATTTCATGTCTTGTTATCAATTGGAACGTTTGATGGTAAATTGTATGAAACGTTTTTCGTCGTGGCTTTTAGAAAAACAAAATGTTATGAGGAGTCAAGCAAAATGTTCTTATTGCAAAATAATTGCACTCCACGAAGTTTCAACGTCTACTGAAATGAGACCCTTTGCGAGAGTTGCAGTTGTCAAACTGCCCTTTGTAGTAATCACCCAACCTTGCCTATAATAAAGACGCCGTGTGTATTAAAGGGAGATGTCAAACTGACTATCGTGTATAGTG
The DNA here is from genome assembly GCF_040938485.1 of Diadema antillarum. Lineage (NCBI taxonomy): Eukaryota > Metazoa > Echinodermata > Echinoidea > Diadematoida > Diadematidae > Diadema > Diadema antillarum. Next base: position 1,391,252 of record NW_027271664.1, read on the forward strand.
TTTTGAACATACAGCTACTTAGGGCACCTAACACGACGGCCGTGATAAGGCAAAGGAACGTAACTCAAAATTTGGGCATTTTGAGTTATGAGCATATGGCTCCTAAATAAAATGCGTTCTTTTTTAAAATGGTGAATGTCTCAATTCTCTAATGTTTACCATTTCAGAGATAAAAAGCGTATCTCAAACACCTTTTTCACAACTTTGCCGTTTCCAGCTAGGCAAAACAACGTAAGTTGAGATACGTATAGAAATGACAAAGAAAGCTTTTTCGCTGTTACGGCAAATGAACGTATCTATACATACACTGTTTTTTCATGGTGGTTTCTCAAGAAAAAAGAAAGAAATTGCGACGCCAAAAGAACGTATGTCATCATACAGCGCTTTGCTGTATAAAATCAGGGTCATGCGCGCGACAGTCAGCACGGCAAAACAACGTATCAACATTGTGGCAATCAAACACACGCTACACTGCATAACTCTATGTGGAAGACCTACGGCTACGTGCTGGAGATCCATTTCATCCGCGGCAGTGAGTGTAGTGCCGCCGCTCGAGTATTGATGTAATGCAATCATCTTCATCGCCCTTCTACCTTTCTCATCAAACTGAAAATGCATTCTTTCCTTTCCGAGTTGTGATTAGTGAAATGACGATATGAATAGAACCTGTATAGAATGATTCTTTTTTGCTCTGTGAGTTTCAAACCTGCAGTCAACTGCGAGTACTGTATCAACCTTATTCTTCTGAGTAATAATGTATTTCCTCTACTGTCAATTCATGTTCGTTCTATCAGCAATCGCTAGATACGAACGAAGTGAAGTGCGGAAGAACTGTTTCACGTGACTTGACGGAGGGCATGTGCTCGAGCAGTGTACTCCGTAATGTATGCCTATGGCGCTCACAATTTCACGTGGAATTCTACAAGATCCTCCGGGCAGAGGCTTCAAACTGTCTGGTAAGAACATTCATGTATTATCATGATCTACAACACATGTCTTTATGTACAGACTACAGATGAAGTGTTACTAAGATATTTCAAAGAGGAAATACATTAAATGGATGGTAATAAGAAATGTAAAGAAAACAATCTTAGGTGCAAACAATGTTTCCTCGCAGAAAAAAAAAATCTTCTCGAACAAAGAATCCAAGTTACATCTGAAAACATATACTGATCATGTTATAGTAGGTGTTTCAATATATATATATATATATATATATATATATATATATATATATGAGTATATAAATATAAGAACGACCCAAGTCCAATTTTTGACCAAATTCAGTTTGACATGGGAAATTGTAGCTTATGCATGGACTCATCTTGTGTATAAATGATAAATCGTAATTACCCCCGAAAGTGCCTGAAATAAATGAGTTAAACCTTATTATGAATGTAAGAATGAAGGACTTGGGTCATTCTTACATTCATATTATAGCGCCCTCTCTCGTCCTCTCATCTCTATAGCAGAATATCATGTATATGAATCAAAGAACGACCCAAGTCCATATGAATCAAAAAACGACCCAAGTCCATCACACAAAATGGCCTCTCCACAATTAATGTTAATGTTAATTGTCATAATAATATATGTTCTAATTTGTATATACAATGTTGCCTTCCCATCACAGTTCAATAGAATATTATTGGACAAACAAAAAAGATATGAATTTTTTTTTTAGTTTACTCGAAATGGTCTTCCATGGACTTGGGTCGTTCTTATATTCATACTCATATATATATATATATATATATATATATATATATATATATAAATATATACACAGCAAAAAAAGTTCCCCCTAACATTTTTGGATATATCTCAAAAAGTATTTTACGGATGTTCATAATTCGAACGGGAATAGATAGGGAATTTTATTACTCATAACATGAATGGCATATCATTGCCACCAGATATCATTATTGGTGTAAAAAATCACATTTTATGTCAAAATGCATGGGAAAAAAAGTTGCACTTTAGGCCATAGAGAGCATATTGTATACATTTCCTATGTAAGTTATCAAATGATCTTTTTAAATTGTGTAATTCTCAGGAACTTCTTCAGGTACAATGTGCTTCCCTATTAAACAGATGTTATGCATACTTTTTGAACAATAGGCCTTCTCAATATGAAAATATTGGTAGAAGCCATGTGATTTGTAATTCCAATTCAGGTTGATCACATTAATGTGCCTGTGGGCATTTTGCATCGTGCCCTCAAGTTGTAGATCAGTTTGCTGAGGGAAATGGCATCGAACGTATGGAGTGGCCTGCAAGATCCCCTGACTGTAATCCAGTAGAGAATCTTTGGGATATCATTAAGTGGAAAGCGAGCAAGAAGTTAAAAGATGACACTTCATTGCAAGAATTTCAGCGCATCTTGCAGAGAGCATAGACCAACATTGAGCAGCGCCAATTACAAACTTTAGTTAACAGTTCTGGTCTTCGTATCGGAAGGACGTGTTTTCATGAGCTCCCGGAAAAGTGCACTTTTTTCCAGTCAAATAGCAGATTCACAGGACGTTATTATACCATTCTGACGGCAAAAGGACGGTGGTGAGAACTACGTTATTGATTTTTCTTAACTATAGGACATTTTTTAGATTTTGACCATTTTATTCAAATATTTTGGTCAATTTCTTCACTTGACTTTGTTTATTTTCTGAGCGTGAGCGCGGTATATAAACACTTTGCGCATAATTTTCACCTTGGATACTACGCATGACTGTGAGCACGAGTATGCGCAAATTTTGTGTGCGCAAGTGATTTGTGTCAGCTCTACGCGGTATTGCCACCGAACTAAAACATAAGTTTTTTAGTTCGGTGGGTATTGCTAAGCCTTCTGAACTGGACTATCATGACGTCACAATAGTCATTGTTGATATAAAATCCCTCCGCGTAAAGGAACTTAAAGCGGAACTCCAGAAACGCGGTCTTAACAAAAACGGTGTGAAAGACACTTTAGTGAAAAGGCTGCAAAGTTCAAATGACAATGAAGTAAACGTAGATTTCCGTCAAACAAATGTCAGCAATGGCAGTCATATTGACAAGGAGACAAATACGGACAACGGTGATCTTTACGAGCTTTTTAGCCAAGTACTATCAGCCGTTAGCGAACTCTCCATAAGACTCAACAAACTTGAAGCTATCGCAAGAGTTAATAATGAGGAGCTGGTAGAGGAGAAATTAAATCTCCACGGAATAGTGGGAACCGTTTCCAAAGTGCGTCTCCCTGGCCATGATGAGGGACACAAAACGGACAAAACTACCTACACCATCCCGACACAGAATCCATTCGATGTCCTCGCGGATGAGCACGGCGATCTACCTGGGCCTTCTCCCGTGATGTCAACAAGCGACCAAATCAAAGAGTATCGTGAAAGGCACCATCTCCGCTATCTATCTAAGCGACCTGAAGTCATCCTTGGAAGCACGAATGCTAGTAAGTCTTCTAACGAATTGTCGACAAGCGAACAACTAAAGCAGTACCGAGAAAGTCATCGCCAAAGACGCTTGGATGTCTCTGTGCTTCCTGAGGCTGCTACCTCGGCGTCAATACCAAATAGCGGCCAGGTAAGTGAGTGCCCGGAAGACAATAGAGAACGCCATGTCACTGAGTTACCAGATGTTGTCATCGTAGGGGACTCTATGATAAAGCACATCGACGGCCGTCTTCTGAGCCGAAGACGCAAAGTGTTCTGCCATCCACACCCGGTTGCGAAGGTGGCAGATATCTCCGCTAAGAAGGTAACCGAGGGTGTAAAGGCGAAAGGAGACGTCATTCTACATATCGGTTCAAACAACGTTTCGCATGGCAATGGAAGTACATCCACCGCAGACGACGTCATAGCCTTAGCAGACGGGATTTCAAATGAAGGATGTGAAGTTGCCTTATCTAGTATCGTGCATCGTAGATGGGAATCAGCTCATCAGAGGCGCCTCGTCGATGGGGTGAATGAGCGTCTGCATACCGCTGCCCGTGAACGGAGCTGGGGTTTCATTGACAACAGCAGCATCGGTGATAGGCATCTTGGGCGAGATGGGGTTCACATCAACAAGGCTGGGCAAGCTGTTCTTGCTTCGAATATGCGAAATTTCATCAGGCGACCCAGAGAGCAACCCACTGCATCTTCTCAACAGAGATCGTATGCTGAAGTGGTGGGATCCTCAACACCGAATTTCAGGATGATTCCACCTCGAGGGCGGCTGAAATCGACCCCCACCCACCCGTGGCTTCCATTGACAAAAGCTCAACAGGGGTGGCACGAGCATCTACGTCTCGTGACGGCAACATGTTGTTAACCTCCCGCTCTAACTTTGGTGAACACTGTGCGGGTTCTCGTTTATTGAAGTCAAAATCACAACCAATTTCTAACAGTGCTTTGAAAGTTTGTACCGAAAATTTGAATTGCAATGATAATGTTAACACTGGCGAAGCACAAAATGCTCTTCAGGAGCGACCACATGAACTAATCAGAAGTAAAATTAATAATTTGATGAATGGTTCAATTCCTCCGCTCAGAAAGAGGGGTCTAAAATTTGCCCATTTGAATATTCGTAGTTTAATTTCTAAAATTGATGAACTTAGATTACTTCTGAGACATACATCACTTGATGTCATTGGTTTGAATGAGACATTTTGTGATTCCATGATTGATGATTCTGAATTGCATATCGATGATTATGTCCTATTACGTAGAGACCGTACAAGACATGGTGGCGGTGTGGCTGTATATATTTCCAAAAGATTCAACTATAAAATAAGAGACGATTTGAATTCATCTACTTTAGAATGCCTTTGGTTTGAATTGCATTATCCAAATAAGCCATCCATCCTTGTAGGGGAATTTTACAGACCTCCGAATTCTCACGTCGATTTCTTTGACGAATTAGACAGGACTTTGGATTCTGCTCTCTCGGAACATATGAGTTGTATTATATTAGGTGATTTCAATTGTAATTATATGCCACACCAATATGATGTGAATGCCGAAAAAGTTATGTTTTATACAAATATGTACGGACTAAGAGAGTTAATTGATACTGCCACAAGAGTTACAAATACTGCTTCTACTTTAATTGATTTGATATTTGTATCAGACAAAGAACTTTACAGTGAATGGGGAATATTTGAGACTAGCATTAGCGATCATTATTTGGTATATGCTATTCGGGACTTCAGTGCAAAGATCCATCAAAAATCTGAATGTGCGGAATTTCGCTCATTCAAAAATCTTAATGAGGAGGAATTTTATAGTGATTTGAGAAGTGCTCCGTGGCAGGTCATAAAAGATATAGACGACGTTGATGATGCGTGGGATATGTGGTTGACTCTTTTCAATGATATTATCAACAAGCACATACCTTTGCGCAAAAAGCGGATAAGAAAACATGCATGTCCATGGGTGTCTGATGAGATTGTTAAGCTCATGACGGAACGTGATAAAGTTCTCAAAGCTGCTAAATCTAACAATAGTGATGATCTTTGGAATACCTATAAATATCTAAAAAACAAAGTTACTCATCTCATGAGAATAAGAAAAAAACAGTATAACACTGACCAAATTTTACAAAATCGTAACAACAGTAAGAAAATGTGGAAGAGCTTGAGGGAACTTACTCCTAAATCATCACCCATTTCTCCCAATACCATAAAGGTTGATGATGCAGAAGTATCGGACAACGCAAGTATTGCTGAAGCATTCAACAATTTTTTCATATCTAATGCTACTAAAATTACAAAAGACCTGCAGAGGAATACTTCGCAAATGATATTTGATGAGGACAAAGGCTTTGTTCCATCTCATTCTCAATTTAATTTAAGTATGATAACGAGAGATTTTGTATTGAGACAGATCGAGCTTCTTGGCATAGATAAAGCAACCGGAGAAGATCACATCGGCTGCAAACTTTTAAAGATGACAAAGAATGTTATTGCAGAATCTCTTTGCGATAATATCAACAAATCCCTGTCTACGGGAGTTGTTCCACGTGAATGGAAAAAGGCTCGGGTAGTACCGATATTTAAAGCAGGAGATATTTCTTCGTTGAATGACTACCGCCCCATCTCAATCTTACCAACAGTGAGTAAAATTATCGAAAGGGCCGTACATCAACAACTGAGCGAATTCATGAATGCGAATGATTTACTACACCCTAATCAATCTGGTTTTAGACCATTTCATTCCACATCAACTGCTCTTGCAAAACTTGTGAATCAGTGGTCTTTGAATATAGATAATAATCAAATTTCTGGAGTTGCCTTCATAGATCTTCGGAAGGCATTCGACACTGTAGATCATGACCTACTTTTACATAAATTAAAGTGTATAGGGTGTAGTAAGACGACTGTAGATTGGTTTAGATCCTATTTAGGTGACAGACAGCAAGTGACGCAATTCAAAAGAGCCAAGTCCCACCCTTCAACTATTAAATTGGGTGTACCTCAAGGGGCAATTCTTGGTCCCCTTTTATTTTCAATATATGTCAACAGTCTACCCGAGTGTACTGCAGAAGGTGTTATAGATATGTACGCTGACGATACGACCCTCACTGTCAGTGCTAATGACGCAACAGTTTTAGAAGAAAAGATAACTGTTGCACTAAATAAAGTAATGGGGTGGATTAAGAAAAATCGGCTCGTCCTTAACACTGACAAAACTTCTGTCATGATTATCGGCTCCCGTGCTAATCTCGGGAAAATTGAAAATTTCAGTATTTCATTAGATGGTAGTCGGATTAAAAGAGTTCAGTTCACTAAATGTTTAGGTGTTTTAATAGATGAAGAACTGAAATGGTCTAAACAAATCGAAAATGTATGTAAACGTACCCAAAAAAGTGTCTGCATGATAAAGAGAGCGAAGGCCTTTTTGCCCCAACAATCCCTAAAATTACTTTATAATAGTCTAGTGTTACCACAATTTGATTACTGTTCTGTTGTTTGGTCAAACAGATTTCAATACCATACAACTAAGCTAGAAAAAATTCAAAAGAGGGCAGCAAGAATAATTTTGGACAAAACATATGACACACCGTCGGCTGATTTATTCAAAAGTCTTAAATGGATGACACTAGACAAACGTTTTGATTTCAGCCGCGTTATGATGATATATAAACGCGTCCATAACTTAGCACCTTCGTACCTTCAGGTGCACTTAGTTAAGCCTAGTGATGTACATGAACATCATACAAGGCTAATAGACAGTGGAAATCTATGTGTGCCAAGATTTCGCTCTGATTGTCACAAGTGCAGCCCAATCGTATCCTCTGTACTTGAATGGAACAGGCTAGATCATTCAATTAGATCAGCTTCTTCCATATATTCATTTAAGAGATTGTTTAAGCAAAGTTGCTATTTGTAAGTAACACACGAAATTCATTCTGGGCTTTATCATTCCTGTATAATAGCGTTTTTAATTGTTATTTCGGCATTCTGGTGAACTCTTGCTGTGGCATGTACTTTTTATGTTACTTTGCAATGTACAGTATGCTGGTATGTATCTACACTGTATTATGTCATCTTCTGTATATACGTTTTGCTATTTAATGTACTTATGTTCATCAATATTATTCAGGGCTCCATGGAAGACCACTATTTATTGGTGAATGGACTACCCTGACAAAAGATTAGAATTAAAAAAAATAAATAAAAATAAATAAAAACAGTTTGAGGAGGAGATGGCGGCTGATCATTGCGGGTGGTGGACATATCAATTATCAAATATTTCACTATATGCTCATGAAAAGAAAGAGATAGAGAAATATGCAATAACCCATGCTTAAATGTTCAGAATCATGAGTGATTGTTTGATTATTTGTGAAAAAGTCATTGCAAATCACTAAAGTGCAACTTTTGTTTCCATGCATTTTGACATAAAATGCATTTTTTTCACACCAATAATGATATCTGTTGGCAATGATTTTCCACTCATGTTATGAGTAATAAATTTTTTTACCCATTTCCGTTTGAATTATGAAAATCGGTTGAATACTTTTTGAGATATATCCACAAATGCTAGGGGGGAACTTACTTTTTTTGCTGAGTGTATATATATATATATATATATATATATATATATGAAGAGTTTGTTCGCAAAAACCGATAAGTCCATTTTCGAAGATTTTGAAGTACGATCTCTGTCATAAAGTACAAATTAATACTTTTTAAATGATATATTGGTCACTACATATAAAGGTACATTTTTGAAGTTATGGTCAAAACAAGCAAACAATTTTTTATTATTCTCTTTATTTTTCTTGACCTTTAATCGCAAATATATCAATTTGGCAAATATGGACTTATCGGTTTTTGCAAACAAACTCTTATATATATATATATATATATATATATATATATGACCATCATCACTGATTCAGAGGGAAAATCCTTAACCACTCACGAAGAACATAATGCGATCTAAATTATAGTATGCAAGTTTGAGTGAAATGAAGGTCAACTTGTATAGAATAAAAACATCGTTAAAAAATATATGGAATGTTTCTAGATATGCATTTCACCGCAAAAGTGATGTTGAGGGCATCATAAATCAACACAAATCGACATGCATTTAGATTTCAGGGGCCCTTTAAGGTGAAGGATTATCCCCATTTTTGGCTGCAGCTCTTCAACTCTCCCTCCCCCCCCCCAAAAAAAAAAAAAAAAATGCGTTCGAAGCATCGCGGTAAACTATGACTATGTAGTCACTTACCTGTAGACGCAAAAGGCAACACAGAAACAAGGCTGTTATATCATGGTCAATAGAAAGGCGCACCTGGCATCCTTTTAAATGCAATCGTCTTTATCGTCAGTTAAGCTTGTTATTAGAATTAATTGAGTAATATGTTGTTTTCCCATCTTCTTTTTGACCAACAGCAATAAGCCCTAAACATATTCTTGTCCTCGCTATTCTGAATAATCTTTGCAAAGACATACACGAAGTGGATACTATAAGATTAAATCTACTTTATTCATTTGCGTAACGAATGACAATCATCCAGCAAAGTCAATGCAAACCCGGTAATTATAATTCAAATATGCAGGGTTCTAGAGGAGCCTTTACAGGGATTTTCACTCAGTATACAGCTGCTACAAAGATGGGGAGGAAGGAAGGCTTCTGTTAGATCCGGCGTCCGGGGACATGTAGGCGAAGGTACCTCTCCATCTAAGAGTGCACACAAAGTTGACAATTACATTCGAAACGCCTGACATATATTCCGTCTTAAAGCATTACTTCAGGCATAACATTACATAGCGACGAATGAAGCCCATGATGATTGTGCACATAATTATATAGGCGATTGTTTACTATCATGATTAGGACAATGGATGTTCTACTACAAGGGGAAGTTATATCAGAAACCGAATGGATTATGACGTGCAGTGAGTATTTCTTGCGGCAATCATGCATGGGTAAATACCTCTTGTCGAAATGGAAACTAAATCCTAGCCTCGCCACTGTGTCCGTGTAGAAGTGAATGAGTGAAAAAATAATTCCCCCACCCCCACTTACCCCAAATGAAAGGCAGAGTTTAAAGCCTGACGTTAATGGCGAACGATAAAGTCAATATTAAACCAATGGGCGTTTATAAGGCAATCCAGGGATAAGACAATAATTATGCACAAAGTGTCCGTTTTGGAACTAAGTCATTTGGCAAATAGTAATAAAAATGACTTTCGTATGGGGGACTTTGATAAAAAAAAAACGAAATGTAAACGCAATCACCTTTTATCATTTTTTATATTTATTTTCCGTATAAAAACAACAACAGAACAATAATCGTACAGTCAACAGAATGATTTTTTTAAAATACGGCTGGATTGCCCTACTCAGCTGTGCCTACACGATACAGCTGTTCTACCGAGGGGTCCAGGAACAGAGTAAATTATAAATGCAATAGAAAACATTTAATGCGAAAAACAAAAACCCCAAATCAAAAAAAAAAAAAACATTAGTATAACTTTACAACAATTTCTAGAAAGAAGGAGCAAGAATTAGGCCTAAGTACCTCCCCAACCTCCCACCCTATTTTGTAAGCTTGATATTTATCTTAATATGAACATTATGAAAAGGGAATATAACTTACTGGTACAGTTTATTTTATGCCACATTTCAATCAAAGGTATTTCAGAATAACTTTAATCATTTTATTAAAACTGGTTACCCTCAAACAGCCCTTGGGCTCTGAAGGTAATTCATTATAACTGAAAGCATTTCTCTCTCCGACAATATTCGGTCCTGGGTTTTGGCAGTGAAAGGGTACCATTTGAGCGGAGCGAGTAATTTCGGGACATAAAGTTAAATGATTCTTTTAGATATTGGGCACTGTAGTCATGGAGACATTTGGAAACCATGGAATTTAAATGTTTTTTGCGCCTTACGTTTAAAAAAAATCCCAGTTTAGAATTTGATGAATGTCATGATTTGATACGTGCCTATATGGATTTATTCCAAGAATTATCCTATACCCGCCCTATTTTGTAACTTTTCTATTTGCGAAGTATAATTTCAGCGAGGCCAAGTCATAAATTAAATCGGCATAATCAAACAGAGGGAGTATAAGAGAATTATATGATAGTTTTAAGCATGTTTCATTAACAATATGACCAAGTCGACTAAAATACAAGTTTGCCAGCTTTACCAAGTAATGTATTGATGTGAACATCCCACTTTAATTGCTGGTCAAGTGTAACTCCAAGGTACTTAACTTTTTTTTTGTCTTTGATCGCCTGCCCTAATAAATTTATGCGAAGGGCATTGCGGCGTGATAATAAAGAGCGAGAACCAATTAAAAAAAAAACAAAAAACCTCAGTCTTTTGGAGATTTAGACTAAGTTTGTTAACGCACATCCAATCATGATATTCTTTTAAGATCGTTGTTTAGAACGTTTTCAATATGGATAGGGTCATTATGTGACAAGTGAATGCGACAATCCTTTACTTAACTGACAATGTCATTGATATAAATCACAAAGAGAACTGCCCCCAGGATAGAGCACTGTGGGACACCATGGAGTATATCTGAAAAATTTGACATAGAAGAATTTAAAAGTGTTCCGACTTTTCGATTTGTTAAATAACTTCTAAACCAAGAAAGACAAGCGTCAGGAAAAAAAAAACACCATTCGCTTTAGCTTTTGCAACATAATGAAAGGATCCACCGTATCGAACGCTTTATTCATATCAATGAAGATTGACCCTGTGTAAAGACCTCTGTCGATGGCTACCAAAAAGTCATCCGTGACTTTTAGCAAAGCAGTGGTGGTAGAATGTTTCTCTCGAAAGCCTGACTGTGCTGTAGATAGCAGATCGTTTGTTTTTAAATAACTTGTAAGCTGTTTTTGTACTATATGTTCAAGATCTTTTGAAACACAGGGTAAAATCGCAATGGGGCGATACTTTGTAGGACAAGATTTATCACCTGACTTGAATAAAGGAATGAGTTTGGTCACTTTCCACTGAATGGGGTTGATTGATTGATTTTATTTCTAAATTTCTTTGTCATATGTGACCGTGCACCTCAAAACGAAAGGACTGAAAATAGGTGAAATGGGTCAACGTAGCCGAACTTGACTTTTTCATATTTTCTGAAAGAGCGGGTCTTCTTTTACATCATGCTAAAATTTGGTATCATAAAACAGGCAGGGAAGTGTGTTTTTTTTGCAGTTTATCTCGAACATTTTTGGTAGAATAGTGTGATTAGGTGTGTCTTAAGAATCCCTTTTTCATTTCTGAAAAACCTTGTCCACACTCTTCACTTTCAACTCTAATAACTTTCGAAAGGATAGTGATACTGCATTGAAAGTTGGCAATAAAAATGAACACAATGTTTTAATGAGGCATGCTTAATTTCAGTTTAATCTGATTATCCCTTCATTGTTGTTACTCTGGTGGTTTACTTCCTTTTTTTTTTCCATTCATCGCACAGCCAGCACGGTTTGGTAAAGATTAAGCGCTTGAATAGACACTGTACTTCAGAGCCTGTTTTCTCAGTTCACACTTTTCCTGAGTTTGTGCTTTCTTTCCAATATTTAGATAGGTTAGGAGAGTCCATTTGATTTGAGTTATACATCATTTTAAAGCTTAAAGTCTGTTCTTTCAGAATATAGTCTTAACTAAAAATTCATGTCTGGCGACTTTTTGTTTGTTTTGAGGTGCAGGGTCACATATATAAATGAAATACAAAGTCAATTGAACAAACTAATTGAATACAGTGTAATTTGAATCTTACAGTTAAAACAAATGACTAATTCAAATATTTTACCTTTTCCCCTTACACGATGCAAAAATAGAACTAAACAAACTATTTTGTGCATACATTTATGCAAACATACGTTGCAGTATATTTATTGCTCAAAAACAAATTATGTAATTATTCTTGATGCACAGAATTCAGGAGACCATTATCATAAGCAAACGCTTGACGAGGACAATAGCCTCAGAAATTATTGTCTATGTAGAATACAACATTTTAAGAATATAACATATAGATTACAACTCACTGAGTGGCGATAAAGAGAAAGAAAGAGAAGAATGAGGGGACAACGTGCAGTGATGCATTGTGCAAGATTTGAAGTGTTTGAAAAAAAAAACAATTTATATGCGTTCTTTTCTGATGCTTTAGGAACGATAGCTTGTGCGTTTACATGGTAGCATTATCATTATAAGAACGTGTAATATCAGGATAAAAAGAAATAACAACGGATATGTTCAGCGGATTCTCTGACTGCAAAATCAAATGTGAAACAATTGATGCTCTTGGGATATCAATGTGAAAAAACCTCATTTTAGAGAACAACAAACACTGTCAGCAGCAACTCGATTCCATAGCACACCAGAAAGATGAGAGCGGGGAGAAACATTTTCTTTTTATCTCATCGTAAAATACATCGTCGATGTTCCACACGTTTTTCAATTATGCAAAAGAAGAGCAAGTTACAAGGATATAAAGTAAGCGTCTTCATGCAAAGGTCGATACAAGTGTGATATCTTTTATTCGTAGTATATATAATCTCTTGTTTTGATAGTCATTTGCAAGTCAAGTATCTCGCCATCAAGTAGAATGGTATTTTAAGTTGTGATTAAACTACAGTCAAACCTGTCTTAGCGGCAACCTGTCTATGGCGACCACCTGCTTTATAGCGGCCACTGAAAAATCCCCCGCACGAAATTTCTGTATCAGAGCCTTTATATAGCGGTCACCTGCCTAACGCGGCCAGCCCCACAAAAATTTAGCTGACCCGTTGTATCAGCCATGAATATACGTTGCCTTTCTCGTTCATTGCGTGGCTTGTAAGGAGTTCTATCTCAGTCACAACCACACAGACATGATTGACAAAATTAATGCAGCTCTTTGCCGTGAAAAGCCTTCTTTTCAACGAATACCACTAATTTGACCAGAACTAGGTTCTAGTAATGTTGCTCTAAAGAAAGGCTACAAGGACAAAGACAGCTCCTAATAACATCGTAGAATTTGAACAAGATTAAAATACCTTTAAATAAGGGCAATATGTTACTTGTCTGGGTATTGTTTGTTGCTTACGTCAGCTTCGCAGATATCAATCCCTCACATTCATTCGTGAACCCCTTTCATGTAAACCGGCACGAGCCAGTGCGGTTTCTCGGGCCCGAAATGTTGTTTTAGAAATCAAAAGAACAGAAATAGGTAAAAAAAAAAAACAACAGCAACCAGAAAACAATAAAATGAAGCAAAGTGCACACACACACACACACACACACACACACACACACACACACACACACACAAATCCAAGCTGCACATGCAAACTTATTTGCTTGTGGATTTTGTTAGAATAACACGCGGTATCTTATGCTATGATACAATGCAGGTGTTGACATTCAAAAATTAAATGTCCACAGACCTGTCTATAGCGGCCACTTTTGTTGTTTCCCTTTGAGAGCCCATGTAGACGGGTTTTACTGTATCTATCACTACATATCATACTCAGCAAAATAATTTCTCTCGCCACAACGACATATACTACCTCGTGAGGTCGATTTGACTGTATGTGACTGTGCACCTCAAAACAAACAAAAAGTCGCCAGACACCAATTTTTAGTTAAGGACATATTCTGAAAGAGCAGACTTTAAGCTTTAAAATGATGTATAACTCAAATCAAATGGACTCTCCTAACCTATCTAAATATTGGAAAGAAAGCACAAACTCAGGAAAAGTGTGAACTGAGAAAAGAGGCTCTGCAGTACAGTGTTTATTCAAGCGCTTAATCTTTACAAAACCGTGCTGGCTGTGCGATGAATGGGACAAAAAACAGGAAGTAAACCACCAGAGTAACGACAATGAAGGGATTATCAGATTAAACTGAAATTAAGCATGCCTCATTAACACATTCTGTTCATGATTAATGCCAACTTTCAAAACAGTAGCACTATCCTTTCAAAAGTTATAAGAGTTGAAAGTGAAGAGTGTGGGCAAGGTTTTTCAGAAATGAAAAAGGGATTCTAAAGACACACATAATCACACTATTCTACCAAAAATGTTCGAGATAAACTGCTAAAAAAACACACTTTCCTGCCCGTTTTATGATACCAAATTTTAGCATAATGTAAAAGAAGACACGCTCTTTCAGAAAATATGAAAAAGTCAAGTTCGGCTAGGTTGACCCATTTTACTTATTTTCAGTCCTCACGCAAAATCAGTGTGTGCGACTTTATGTTCGTTTTGAGGTGCACGGTCACGTATGATTCATGTACAGACGACATTCACATTTTGTGAAGGGTACTTGTTGAAAGAGTGTAAGTGCCTCTGCAGGTATACACCTGTGCATGTATTTGTAGACGACTTTTGTATAGCAAGATGAATTTTATGTCACCATGACAATTATTCTTTTTCAGGAAGCAGACTTGGAAGATGATTTGTATGTCATCATGACAGCATGAGTTTTCGGAAGTCACTTAGACAGATACGTCAGGCAGTTGACCTGGCATGATGAACTGCTTGAATAACAATGATAGTTAGGATACTAGGACCCAGATCGGAGCTTACCAGGGAGCAGCGCACTGTACGAGTTTGACTGCATTTACAGACAAACAGAAGTGATCAATATACAGCGTGAGGGCGCTATTATGTGGGAGTTACTTCATGTGGAGACAAACATTGTAGATGTAGTAGAAGGAAGGAAATTGGAAATGTTGCTTTATTGTTCTCTTCATTTGATGCACTGGTTATTTGCTTGAAAGTTTTGTTTTTCTTGAAAAACAATTTTGATTTTCTTAATCTATTATATGCATCACACTTTTTTTGAGTTAAAGTCGGGGAGTCTGGTTAATTCGGTATATTTCGAATAACGATATGCAATAAATCAGAGAGTACATTGCATCCTGCTTGCATTTTATAGCTACATTACAATGTTAAATTGTCCACTAACAATATATTCCTCTTGATTAGGCAACAATAATGTTCAATAACAATGTTCAACAATGTTCTTTACTTTGGAGAATGCCTTCATAAAATATGGCGCGACTTTACTCCTCTTACATGTCTTGTTACTGTTCAAGGAGACTTTGAGACTATTTCGTCTAGTTTTGTCCCAACTTTTTTAGTGCACACGGGTCATCTTATCTTTTTAACAATTTCACCCATTATTCATTATGTTTTATGATATCATTTTTACTTTGATTCACTCGGTGTACATGTGGATCGTTTATGACTGGCAATACATGCATTTATCCGAACCTGACGAAGAAAGGTAGAAAAGCAAGTGATGTTAACTGCCATAAGTATGAGGATCATGGACTGTAGGGAATGACGAAGCCATCTTTCATCCACTGACTCAACTGGTTGTGAGTCTGTACACTCCGATTATTTGTATAAAAGGAGAGTACATTATACTGTATACTTCCAATAACGTCGTTATAAGTGTTATCGCAACACAATCATGTCAGTTTGTTGATCAAGTAAAAAAAAAAATAATAATGTAGCTTGATCTTATGTCTATAGCTTTAGAATGTCCGCACTTTACATCTATGGCAGTCTTCTTCCTACCTCTACAATGGTCCCTTTTCTTCGTGTTCATTTATTCCTTCTTCCCATTTTCACACCATTCCATTAATCTTCCGTTTTCAATTTCATATTTTGATTCCGTTATTTTCTTCAGATTGAAGATCTGAAATTCAGTCTTAGAAGCAGTGGTGATGATATCCTAGATCAGTCCTCGGTGGGAGAAGACTTCGCCCAATGGGTGTGTGTTATGCCACGTCTTTCGAGGTTATCCCTGGTGTATCCCTACTTGCCCGATAGTTTCTTCTCAACAGCCGCCACCTTAGCATCATCGTGCCAGGTATGTGTCTTTTTTCCCCTATAATTGATATGAGTCATGTAGTGTTGGGAGAGGACTTTATTTTATTTTTTTTTCGAGAAATGAAAAAAAAAAAGCCAGTATGGTAGGGTAGTGCAGTGACTCCTGTAGCAAATCAATCCTATTTTACTTGATATTGACAAGACACTATCTGTAACTCTAGTCCTCCTCAGCATTATGGCATTCAATCTATGAACGAAGGCATTTGTATAGCAAGATAAACTTTATGTTACCATGACAATTATTCTTTTTTCAGGAAGCAGACTTGGAAGATATGTATGTCATCATGAAAGTTATGAGTTTTCGGAAGTCACGTACCAAGATACGTCAGGCAGCCATATCGACATAATATACTTTTTTAAAGAAGTTGACCTGGCATAATGAACTGCTTTAATAAGAATGATAGTTTATTAGATTTATATACGAGGAACCCAGATCGAAGCTTGCTATAGGGAGCAGCGCACTGTACGAGTTTGACTGCAGTCACAGACCGACAGAAGTGATCAATATACAGCGTGAGGGCGCTATTATGTGGGAGTTACTTCATAATAATAGTAGACATTTATAGAGCGCCTTTTCCACTGGATGCAAAGCGCTATGACATGTCATCCCTGGTCGCCATAGGAGATATGGCGACAAAAATACCAGGCAGTGACAGTATAAGTCCAGTGCACATAGAGGGACATCAAAATAAATAAGTCTTCAAGTTTTGTTTGAAATGATCGAGTGTGGGTGAAGATTTGAGAAGAGGAGGGAGCTTATTCCACAGCCTAGGAGCACAAGTAGAGAAAGCTGCATCTCCGGCTATTTTTTTTTTTTTTTTTTTTTTTTTTTGTGGTTGTGTAAAGATAACGGATGATGAAAGACGAGTGCGCCTAGAGTGAGAGTGTCGTACCAGACACTCCTCAATGTACTCTGGAGCTCTTTTGTTGACTACTTTGTAGACCAGCAGGAGAAGCCTGAAGGATATTCTTGCTTTGATTGGCAGCCAGTGGAGTTGAAGTATAAGAGGAGTGGCATGAGAACGTGAACGAACATGGTACACTAGTCTAGAGGCAGCATGCTGAACTCTCTGTAAGCGATCCGCATCAGCCTGACTAATTCCCCCAAGAAGAGCATTACAGTAGTCAAGTCGCGATATGACCAATGCACGGACTGCTGCGTGACAAGTAGAAGCATCAATCATTGGCGTAGCCAGGGGGGGGGGGGCGATGGGGGCGGTCGCCCCCCCCCCCCCCCCCTAAGATTTGGACCGGGGATTTGGGAGGCGGAAAAAAAAAATGCGTGTATACTATATGCATGCACATGAAGCGGGTCTCCTTTGCAACCTTTCATCAAATAAAATATTTTTTTGAATATGTCACTCAAAGTGTGCACCAGATCGTTGAATTTCAATTCAAAATATGCAAAATCTCTCGTGCTTGGGAGGGGGTATCCCCCTCCCAAACCCTCCCCCTCTGTGCCTCTTTCCCTAGCTAAGTACACTTTTTAGATTTACAAAAAATTATGAATAATTCTGAGTGCACAAGACTTATCACTTATATTCCGAAAAACTCAAGGTTCCCTCATTATAAGGGGAATTTCCCCTTCTAATCGACCCTTTCCTCCCTCAGCCCCCCCCCCCATCAGTTTTTTTTTTTTTTTTTTTGGTGATTTTCCCAAATGTTGATTCCATCAAATATGCGTATACGAGATATCTCAATTTCAACCTTAAAAAGGCAAAAGCTCCATCGGAAGGGAAGGGTGGAGATAACACTCGCCCACGCCTTCTCCCTGTTCGCCCCCCCCCCCCCCCCTCCCCGCCATGCATAAAAGTAGACTGTGGCTATACCCAGATCGCTTTATTTCAATTCTAAAAACGCAAAAGCTCCACGAGCGGGAGGGGGAATCCCCCTTCCCCTAAGCTCTACCTCACTAGACTTTATACATACACACAGATGGTGCACATTCGGAATAAGAGCTAAATTCCGTGATTTTAACACTTCGATGAAAAAGTATTGCACCAAAAATTTGCACCAGGTCGCTGAATTTCAGGTCTGAAAACGCAAAATCACCTTCGTGTGGCAGGGGATATGCCCTATCTACACCCTCGTGTGCATGCTTTTTCTGTTTGATTGCTGAACAGACAGCGTTCATGATATTCAGTGTAAGAATTAATACAAGAAGACCAGTGTATTTGAATTATACCATTTTATAGGCAAATTGTTCAATAATAATCTACACTAAAATATACTGCAACCTTTCAACTCGTTAAAACACGCAAAAACATGCATCAAATTGCACCATTTGCAACATCAAAATGCAAAAAGTTCTCACCGTGGGAGGGGGGACACACCCTCCCCTCCCACCTCGCTCGCTCCACTCACTCGGGTTCAGTCGCGTTCATGATATTTAGTGAAAAGAATTGATACAAGAAGTGTATTTAAATTATATCATTTTATAGGCAAATTGTTCAATAATAATCTACACTAAAATTTACTGCAACCTTAAACAAGTGGCACTGTTTCAACTCGTTAAAATACGCAAAAACATGCATCAAATTGCACCATTTGCAACATCAAAATGCAAAAAGTTCTCACCGTGGGAGGGGGGACACCCCCTCCCTTCCCCCCTCGCTCGCTCCACTCGCTCGGGTTCAGTTGCGTTCATGATATTCAGTGAAAAGAATTGATACAAGAAATGTGTTCAAATTATACCATTTCATAGGCAAATTGTTCAATTATAATCTACACAAAAATTTACTGGTACCTTAAACAAGTGGGACTGTTTCACGTCGACAAAACGCGCAAAAACATGCATCAAATTGCACCATTGCAAAATCAAAATGCAAAAAGTTCTTACCGTGGGAGGGGGGAAACCCCCCTCCCACACCCTCCCCTCCCCCCTCGCTCGCTCCACTCGCTCGGGTTCAGTCGCGTTCATGATATTCAATGAAAAGAATTAATACAATAAGTGTATTTAAATTATACCATTTTATAGGCAAATTGTTCAATAATAATCTACACTAAAATATACTGCTATATACCTTAAACAAGTGGGACTGTTTCACGTCGATAAAACGCGCAAAAACATGCATCAAATTGCACCATTTGCAACATCAAAATGCAAAAAGTTCTTACCGTGGGAGGGGGGAAACCCCCCTCCCACACCCTCCCCTCCCCCCTCGCTCGTTCCACTCGCTAGGGTTCAGTCGCGTTCATGATATTCAATGAAAAGAATTAATACAATAAGTGTATTTAAATTATACCATTTTATAGGAAAATTGTTCAATAATAATCTACACTAAAATATACTGCTATATACCTTAAACAAGTGGGACTGTTTCACGTCGATAAAACGCGCAAAAACATGCATCAAATTGCACCATTTGCAACATCAAAATGCAAAAAGTTCTTACCGTGGGAGGGGGGACACCCCCTCCCACACCCTCCCCTACCCCCTCGCTCGCTCCGCTCGCTCGGGTTCAGTCGCGTTCATGATATTCAGTGAAAAGAATTAATACAAAAGTGTATCTAAATTATACCCTTTTATAGGCAAATTGTTCAATAATAATCTACATTAAAATAAACTGCTACCATAAACAAGTGGGACTGTTTCACGTCGATAAAACGCGCCAAAACATGCATCAAATTGCACCATTTACAACATTAAAATGCAAAAAAGTTCTTACCGTGGGAGGGGGACACCCCCCTCCCACACCCTCCCCCCCCCCCCCCCTCGCTCGCTCCGCTCGCTCGGGCTCGGTCGCTTCGCTCCCTCGCAGACTAACCGCCCCCCCCCCCCCCTAAGATGAAATCCTGGCTACGCCGTTGGCATCAATAAATTTTTTGATCTTCCACAGATTTCTGATGTAGTAGTTAGCTAACTTACAGATCTGTGAAACCTGCATGCTCATCTTTGCATCAGAGGAAAAGATAACTCCAAGATTGCGCACATGTGGAGACAAACATTGTAGATGAAGTAGAAAGAAGGAAATTAGAAATGTTCCTTTATTGCTCTCTTCATTTAATTCATTGGCTATTTGCTCTAAAGTTTTGTTTCTCTTGAAAAACAATTTTGATGTTCTCATTCTATTGTATGCATCACACTTTTTTTTCAGTTAAAGTCGGGGAGCCTGGTTAATTCGGTATAATATGATGCTTCGAATAACGATATGTAATAAATCTGACAGTACGTTGTATCCTGCTTGAATTTTATAGCTACAGGACTGTACATTACAATGTTAAATTGTCCACTAACGATATATTCCTCTTGATTAGGCAACAATAATGTTCAATAACAATGTTCAACAATGTTCTTTACTTTGGAGATTGCCTTCATAAAATATCGCGCGACTTTACTCCTCTTACATGTCTTGTTACTGTTCAAGGAGACTTTGCCACTATTTCGTCCAGTTTTATCCCGCCTTTTTTAGTGCACACGGGTCATCTTATCTTTTTGACAATTTCACCCATTATTCATTATGTTTTATGATATCATTTTTACTTTGATTCACTCGGTGTACATGTGGATCGTTATGACTGGCAATACATGCATTTATCCGAACCTGACCAAGAACGGTAGAAAAGCGAGTGATATTAACTGCCATTAAGTATGAGGATCACGGACTGTAGGGAATGACGAAGCCATCTTTCATCCACTGACTCAACTGGTTGTGAATCTGTACACTCCTATGTGTAAAAGGAGAGTACATTATACTGCTTCCAATAAATTTGTTATTTATCTTATCGAAACATAATCATACGGCGTGTTGATTAAGTAGAAAAAAAATAATATGGCTTGATCTTACGTCCATAGCTTGAAACTAAATGTCCGCACATTACATCAATATGATGGTCTTCGATCCACCTCTACAATGGTCTCTTTCCTTCGTGTTCAATTATTCCTTCTTCCCATTTTCACACCATTCCATTAATCTCTCTTTTTTAGTTTCACATTTCGATTCCATTATTTTCTTTAGATTGAAGATCTGAATTGCAGTTTTAGCAGCCGTGATGATGTTATCCTACGTCATTCCTCGGTGGGAGAAGACTTTGCCCAATGGGTGTGTGCTATGCCACGTCTTACGAAGTTCACTCTGTGGTGCCCCCACTTTCCCGATAGTTTCCTCTTAACAGCCGCCACGTTAGCATCATCATGCCAGGTATGTAGTATTTGACTATAATTGATATGAGTCATGTAGTGTTGGGAGAGGACTGCATTTTTTTTTTCGAGAAATGAAAAAAAAAAAAGAACCTGCATTGTAGGGTAGTAAAGAGACTCCTTTAGCAAATCAATCCTATTTTACTTGATATTGCCGTAACATTATTTGTAACTTCAATCCTGGCTCCTCAGTATTATGACATTCAATGTATGAGCGAAGGAATTGGTATGAACACTTTTCATGCACTGACAAATGTATGGAAATCGAGTGCAATGCGTCTCTTCCGTTATCCGGCTGGGCTTTACACAGTTTTTTTTTTTACTTACGATACAATGTTTCTCTCCGATAAGTGTGATTATTGAATTTTTGCCATGAAACAAACATTACACAAGCAGGCAGAAAGGAGTGAGGGAAGTTGGAGAGAGAGATGGAGAGATATAGAGAGAGAGAGCGAAAGATAAAATGGGAGAGAAATAGAGGGATGTATATATATATATATATATATATATATATATATATATATAGAGAGAGAGAGAGAGAGAGAGAGAGAGAGAGAGAGAGTGGGTGAGTGAGTGAGAGAGAGAGAGAGAGAGTGATTGAAAGAGAGTTCAGTGAGGGCTCCCTTAATGCGGTGACGTTGTGCAGGTGCATCGCGCTGTACTATTCCCAGGAAGTAAACATTGTACACATTATTTTTTTTTCTTTCAATAGAAAGGGATAAGGCAAAGGATATCGTTACTGAAACACAGACACACAGACACACATACATGTGTCGGGTTAACAAACAAAGACTTTGGTCAATTCAATTCAATTCAATTCAATTCAATTCATTTATAATAAAAGAAAGAACTACACAAAACTAATGATGGTATGTTATTTTTGGCTTTAAAAAAAAAAGGTATTCTTTTTAAACTCAAATAAAGAAAGATCCTAACTGCAAATTATAGTTTTTAAAACAACCAGCGACGTCACTGGCTGTAGCTATCTCACGTCTAAAATGAGTGCATTAGGCCTATTAATACAATTATCATATAGACCGGGAAAAATCGTTTTGATAAGATGCTCGGGATCATGATTTTTTTTTTCTCACGTGTATTGAAACCTTGCAATCCCAAAGACTGCACGCTACGTCTGCGTCTACGCAATGTTTGTGCCTCATGATAAATCCGACTTTTAGGATAAAATGAAATAGAGTAAAGATACTTTAAAACATTATGACCTAGAATTACACTGGGCGACTCTGTGTGCGAAAATGTGATAGGTATGTGTGATCACTTCCTCGCTGGCAAAGACCACAAAAAGCAAGGCGATGGAGCAGTAATTTGCACTTGTAAGTCCGAACTCATTATTTGAATCTATACAGAAGCAATATACCTTAACGCGAAGGCTACTCAGGTGTCTATGACTCTACGAGGACGTCGAGTCATCTACAATAGCAATGATACACCTTCCTATCATCTGTCAATTGGTTTATTCTCTCCACGCTTTAAATTGTTAAATTTGTCATGCTGCTGTCATTGACGATTAATCATAGAGAATGTTGCCTTTGTACAAGAATCCCCTGTCGTATAGCATCGCTCAATAATGTAACTCAATACTATATAGACGTTGTGATTTTTGTTTGTTCGTTTGTTTGTTTTTCTTTTAAGTGATGAATCCTTCTTATTTACGCTAGAAACTGGTTATTATTATTTCGATGTGTTCCACTGCGAAGATCGTAACAAATACACAACCTACTGAATTCTATTTCGTTGTCAGCTTCCAAAGAGTATAAATTCACTAATTTGTAACATATCGTAACGTGTATAACACCTCTACAATGGTCTTTTATTTGCGTGTTCAAATATTTCTTCTTGCGATTTTCACACCATTCATTCATCTCTCTTTTTTATTTCCAAATTTCGATTCCGTTATTTTCTTCAGATTGAAGATCTGTGCTTACGTCTTTATGATAATGACATCCTTAAGCTCTCCTCGGTGGGAGAAGACTTTGCCCAATGGGTGTGTACTATGCCACGTCTTTCAAAGTTCAGACTGGTATGCGCCTACTTGACCGATAGTTTCCTCTCAACAGCCGCCACCTTAGCATCATCATGTCAGGTATGTACATGTAGTATTTGAATATAATTGATATCAGTGATGCAGTGTTGGGAGAGGACTGATTTTTTTTTCGATATAAATGAAAAAGAGTCTGTATTGTAGGGTGGTGTAGTGACTCCTTTCAAATAGCGAATAAATCCTATTTTACTTGATATTGACAAAACGTTATTTGTAACTCCAGTCCTCCAAACTGAGCATTATGAAATTCAATGTAAAAACGAAAGAATAGGTATACACGCTTTTCATGCTGCGACAAATGTATGGAAATCACGTTCATGCTTTTCTTCCGTTATCCGTCTGGGCTTTACACAATCTTTTCTTTACTAACGATACAAAGTTTCTCTCCGACAAGTTTCATTGTGGGATTTTTGCAATGAAACAAACATTGCACAAGCAGGGAGAGAGGGGGAAGGAGATAAAGAGAGAGCGAGAGAAAGATAAAGAGGGAGAGAGAGGGGGAGAGAGAGAGAGAAAGAGAGAGATTGAAAGGGAGGTCCCTAATGCGGTCACGTTGTGCAGATGGCGCTGTACTATTCCCAGGAAGTAAACATTGTACACAATATGTTTTTTTTTTTTTCTTTTAATAGGAAAGGATATTAAGGCAAAGGCTACCTTTACTGAAACACAGACACACAGACACACATACATGTGTCCGGTTAACAAACTTTGACTCGGCAAATTCAATTCAATTCAGTTCAATTCATTCATAATAAAAGAAAGAACTACACAAAACTAATTATGGTATGTTATTTTTGGCTTGAAATAAACACATGTATTTTTTTGTTACTCAAATAAAGAAAGATCCTTACTGCAAATTAGTTTTTAAAAAATCCAGCGGCGTCACTTGCTGTAGCTATCTCACGTCTAAAAGGAGTGTATTAGGCCTATTAAAACAATTATCATATAGACCGGGAAAAATCGTTTTGATAAGATGCTCGGGATTATGATTTTTTTTTTCTCTCGTGTATTGAAACCTTGCAATCCCAAAGACTGGACGCTTCGTCTGCGTCTACGCAATGTTTGTGCCTCATAATAAATCCAACTTTTAGGATAAAATGGAATAGAGTAAGATACTTTAAAACATTATGACCTAGAATTACACTGGACGACTCTGTGTTCGAAAATGTGATAGGTATGTGTGATCACTTCCTCGCTGGCAAAAACCGCAAAAAGCAAGGCGATGGAGCAGAAAATTGCATTTGTAAGTCCCAACTCATTATTTGTATCTATACGGAATCAATACCTTAACGCGAAGGCTACTCAGGTGTCAATGACTCTATAAGAGGACGTCGAGTCATACAATAGCAATGATACACCTTCCTATTATTCTGTCAATTAGTTTATTTTTTCCAGGTTTTACATTGTTAAATTTGTCCTGCTGCTGTCATTGTCATAGAGAATGTTACCATTGCTACAAGAATCCCATGTTGCATAGCATCGCTCAATAATGTTACTCAATACTAGACGTTGTGATTTTGTTTGTTCGCTTGTTTGTTTTTCTTTTAAGAGATGAATCCTTCTTATTTACGCTAGAAACTGGTTATTATTATTTCGATGTGTTCCATTGCGAAGATCGTAACAAACACACAACTTAGTGGATTCTATTTCGTTGTCAGCTTCGAAAGAGTATAAGTTCACTAATTTGTAACATATCTAACGTGTATAACACCTCTACAATGTTTTGTTTTTTGCGTGTTCAAATATTTCTTCTTGCGGTTTTCACACCATTCATTAATCTCTCTTTTTTATTGCCACATTTCGATTCCGTTATTTTCTTCAGATTGAAGATCTGGACTTATATCTTTATGGTGATGATATCCTAAAGCTCTCCTCGGTGGGAGAAGACTTTGCCCAATGGGTGTGTACTATTCCACGTCTTTCCAAGTTCAGACTGGAATGCGCCTACTTGACCGATAGTTTCCTCTCAACAGCCGCCACCTTAGCATCATCATGTCAGGTATGTACATGTAGTATTTAAATATAATTGATATCAGTGATGCAGTGTTGGGAGAGGACTGACATTTTTTTTTTCGATATAGATGGAAAAGAGTCTGTATTGTAGGGTAGTGTAGTGACTCCTTTGGCAAATCAATCCTATTTTACTTGGTATTGACACATCTTTATTTGTTACTTCAGTCCTGCAAAGTCAGCATTATGAAATTCAATATATAAACAAAAGAATAGGTAAATGAACGCTTTTCATGCAGTGACAAAAGTATGGAAATCAAGTGCAATGCGTTTTTCCCCGTTATCCGGTTGTGCTTTACACATTCTTTTCTTTACTAATGATACAATGTTTCTCTCAGACAAGTTTCATTGTTGAATTTTTGCCATGAAACAAACATTGCTCAAGCAGGGGGGGGGGGAGGGAGAGAAAGGGAGGGAGGCAGAGCGAGATTGAAAGTGAGGTCAGTGTGGGCTCCCTTAATGCGGTGACGTTGTGCAGATGGCGCTGTACTATTCACAGGATTTTTTTTTCTTTTAATAGGAAGGGTGAAGAAAAATGATATCGCTACCAAAACACAGACACACAGACACACATATATGTGTGGGGTTAACAAACAAAGACTTTAGCAAATTCAATTCAATTTATTTCATTTCATTTATAATAAATGGAAGAACTAAGCTAAATTAATGATTTATGTTATTGTTGGCTTCAAATAAGCAAATGCATTTTTTTTATTCAAATAGAAAAGTAATCGTTTTGTTAAGTATAAATAAATGACATTATAATTATAATAGATAAACAGGTAGATATTTTTTGAGTGATTTAGATGTTTGCATGCAGTGGACGTACGAGAGTGCACGGACCTCGGTTTCAATGTACCACTCGTTCACACAGTGTGTATGTGTGTGTGTGTGTGTGTGTGTGTGTGTGTGTGTGTGTGTGTGTGTGTGTGTGTGTGTGTGTTCATTGTGCCCATATGATGCAAATACATAGCTTATATCAGGAGATTTGATCTTTACAGCAAATTAGTTTTAAAAACAACCAACGACGTCACTGGCTGTACTCTAGCTATTTCACGTCTTAAAGGAGCGTATAAGGCCTAAATACTAATCATAATAAATAAATTATAAACCGGTAAACCTCTTTTTGGTAAGATGCTCGGAATCATGAGGGGTTTTTTTTTTTCTCGTACAGTACGCTTTATATTGAAATCTTGGAATCCCAAAAACACTGCACGCTACTTGTGCGACTTCACAATGCTAATGCGGCACAATGAATCCTTCTTTTACGATAAAATAGAATAGAGTAAAGATACTAAGAGATAGTGTGACGGAGAATGACACTGGACGACTCCTTGTGCCAAAATGTGATAGGTATTTGTGATCACTTCCTCACTGACAAAGACCACAAAAAGCAAGGCGGTGGAACAGTAATTTGCATTCGTAAGTCACAATTCATTATTTGAATCTAGACGGGAACAATATACCGTATCGCCAAGGCTACTCATGTGTCGATGACTCTGCGAGGACGTCAAGTCATACAGTAACAATGATACACCTTCCTATCATCTGTCAAACGGTTTATTCTCTCCAGGCTTTACATTGTTTCATGCTGCTGTCATTGACGATTATTCATAGAGAATGTTACCTTTGCTACAAGAATCCCATATCTCATAGCATTGCGTAATCATGTAACTCAATGATAGACGTTGTGATTTTGTTTGATTGTTTCTCTTGTAAGTGAGGAATCCTCCTCATTTACGCTAGAAATTGTTAGATATTATTGCGATATGTTTCACCTCGAAGATCGTACCAAATACACAACTTAGTGGATTCTATTTCGTTATCTCCTTCCACAGAATAATACGTAACTAATTTATAACATAGTAACGTGTATGATACGTTACCAACGCTCAAAAAGTTCAAAGAGAGAGAGAGAGAGAGAGAGAGAGAAAGAGAGGTTCAGAAATACACAAAGGAAAATGGTTCGGTAGAGTTTAGAAATGTGTGACTGAGTTTTTCTTTTTCTTTTTCTTTTACAGATAAGCCAACTGAACATAAGTAAACTACCCTCTTACTTTTCAGAGGGAAAATTCATCTCAGAGTCAGGAGCAGCAAACTTCGCTGAATTTCTGTGTCGTATGCCTCATCTTACACGTGCCACTCTAAATGAGCTAAAGCTGCCAAGGACATTCTTCAGGACAATTGCTTCCCAGGCTTCACGCCATAGAGTAAGAATCAGTCATTGTCTTCTGTCCGACACTGTCGTGTTCAAAATGGGAGGGGGGGGATCAATTACCTTGAGCGCGATATTTCGATTTATTCCACCATGCAGTAATGTCATTCCGGTTGCATTAATTAACGAAATCTGCCAATCACATGAAATATAATCGCATACTTCCCCAATTCCAATATAAGATGTTGTAAAGGTTGACAAAAAAGGAAACGTCTCAGCGTGACATTTTAGTCTTGTGTAAACTCAATCCGTGCCAACGTTCGACAATCAAAGAATGTCTGTAAAAGAGTAATGTATCAAAATGAACACTTCTTTGCAACGAAGGTGGATGTTCAAATTCGTGATATTCTTCCATTAAGGACTTTTTAATGCAATTGATTGTTCTTCATCGACGTAAATAAACAATGAATTGATCATTGTTCTAGTAGTAGCCATAATAATAAAAAAAAAATCATTGGTGTATGTACTCGAGTATTATTCGAACCTGCGAATCTTGAATAATATTACGCAGTACCCGCTTCATGCTATAAGGATAAGAACCAACACTTGGTGTCGGGTGAAAGCTCGGTTGTCTATAGTGGAGATGACGCCTGTCCGGAGATCAGGAGGTCGTAGGTTCGAATCACCTGCCCATGACTTTTAATCATGACTACTACTAAAACACTGATCAATTCAGTGCTTATTTACGTGGATGTATGGCAATTATTTTGTTAATCAATTGCATTGAAGGTGGATGTGTCATTCCATATTGGTAAAAACACGAGATTCAAATATTCAGTATGCTGCCATGAAACGATTTCCTTCAGAGAATATCAAAATCTGTATGAATAGCGTGCTTCCAAAAGGCGCTTAACCCATTGAAAAATGATGGATTCAGCTCCTTTTGGAAGCAAGCTCTCCCTCTCTTTCTTACTCTCTCTCTCTCTCTCTCTCTCTCTCTCTCTCTCTCTCTCTATATATATATATATATATATATATATATATATATATATATATACAGGGTCGCCCAAAAAGAACGGAACACCTGCGATCTTTAATTTCAGCAATACTGTTGCAAATATGTCATCATAATATTATTGCATACTATTGGAAAGGCCATTCTTTTTCCAATACAATGACACCAAGATCTTAAATTTTGGTTAATGTTCTATGATTTTAGGACCATTTTTGTCAACCCTTGCAATTTTCAAAATGTGATCATTCAAAAATGTGATTCACTTCTAGAGATACCGCGACCAGCGACAATTCGGCTTGTCATAGAACCAGTAGCGTTCACAATGCGTGGAATGTGAGGCGAACAATGACAATCACACCGTCCGCCCCACATTCCACACACTGTGAACGCGACTGGTTCTATGACAAGCCGAATTGTCGCTGGTTTCGGTATCTCTGAGAGTGCAAAATGATCATATTTTGAAATTTGCAAGGGTTAACAAAAATGTTCCTAAATCATAACACATTAACTAAAATTAAAGAACTTAATGTCATTTTATTGGAAGAAGAATGACCTTTCCAATAGTTTTCAAAATAATGACATATTTGCAACAATATTGGTGAAAATAAAGATCTTAGGTGTTCCGTTCTTTCTGGGCCACCCTGTTATATATATATATATATATATTATATATATATTTATATATAAATTATATATATATATATATATATATATATATATATATGTGTGTGTGTGTGTGTGTGTGTGTGTGTGTGTGACCCTGCACCTCAAAACAAACAAAAAGTCGCCAGACATGAATTTTTAGTTAAGACCATATTCTGAAAAAGCAGACTTTAAGCTTTAAAATGAAGTATAACTCAAATCAAATGGACTCTCCTAACCTATCTACTGGAAAGAAAGCACAAACTCAGGGAAAGTGTGAACTGAGAAAAGAGGCTCTGAAGTACAGTGTCTATTCAAGCGCTTAATCTTTACCAAACCGTGCTGGCTGTGCGATGAATGGGACAAAAAACAGGAAGTAAACCACCAGAGTAACAACAATGAAGGGATTATTAGATTAAACTGAAATTAAAGATGCCTCATTAAATCATTCTGTCCATAATTAATGCCAAATTTCAAAGCAGTAGCACTATCCTTTCAAGAGTGGTTAGAGTTGAAAGTGAAGAGTGTGGACAAGGTTTTTCGGAAATGAAAAAGGGATTCTAAAGACACACCTAATCACACTATTCTACCAAAAATGTTCGAGATAAACTGCTAAAAAAACACACTTTCCTGCCCGTTTTATGATACCAAATTTTAGCATAAAGTAAAAGAAGACCCGCTCTTTCAGAAAATATGAAAAAGTCAAGTTTGGCTAGGTTGACCCATTTCACTTATTTTCAGTCCTCATGCAAAATCAGTGTGTGCGACTTTATGTTTGTTTTGAGGTGCACGGTCACATATATATTATGTAATATATATCATTCATTATTACGTGCTTTTTTCATATTGGTTATCATGCTATAGGTGGAATGCATCAGTATCAATTACGCGCCGTTAAGCAAGTTGCTGAGTGACTATCAAGGAGGCACAGAGGTATACATAAATGTTTTCTTTTTCATTTCATCAATTAGTGATGAACTAGCATTGCCTAGCCGGAGAAACAGAACAAAAATATATCAAATCGAAGGTTCCGTTAAATAGTGCACACATTTATTAAAACCATTTCATCTTGCAACCCCTTTATGAGACAGTTTCGTGCATTTTACTTTTGATAGCCATTTTTTTTTTGAGTAAAGATTTTATGCTGTGTCATGCTGTGATGACGACATCATGTTGGTACTAGTATACGTCTTGAAGATTCCGTCCAATGAATTGATCTATATTGCGTTGCTGTCGATCATAAATGTGGTCCGCCCATTTTTATTCACAACTTCATTTTTGACATAATTTGTCCCCCAGATTGCACGAAGACAGTATCAAGATTTGGCCAGTGGCTTGTTATGCACCTTTGAGATTTTCATGTCAGGGCAGACGTTTAGAGGCAACTTCGAAAATGTTTCAACCTTAAGTCAAAATGGGTACGGACATGACATAAGGAAATACGGGCGACTTCAAAAGTGAATTATTGCAAATTGCTACCAAACACGTGCTGAAGCCGTAGTCGGCCAAAGAAGAATAGTTTATATTTAATTGCATACGAGTTGTATACGTTTCCCAATCAATTTAGACCGTTTATTCTCAGTAGCATACTTTCCATTTGCTACAGAATAATTTAAGAAATCCCATTTCGATTTGCAGTCTTAACCCAGTACAATTAGTTTTTTTTTTTTCTATTATATATATTATATCAATACCGTAATGGTGATCAGTGAAGTGAAACAAGAGGAAGTAAAGGTGAGAAAAAATGAAGAAAAAAAAATACATCAACGTTGCGTTTTATGGCATTACATTACATAATCATTATATCCGTCTCATTAAAAAAGGTATACTATAATGACGTAATGTCAGTAACTTCAGAAGACAAAAAAGTTAACGTAAGGACACAATACACTTCAGTTCAAGAAATTTGTTCCATTTCAAAAATACAGAGTACTAGGGAATAAATTCTTAGTATGAATTGGAAAAGATGTATTAAACAATCAAGAACGAGGGAGGGCGATAAAACATTTCAATCAGTTGTGTATCGTGGTGATTTAGAAACATTCATCTCTAGCAATGTCTAGTTTAGGAAATGACGTGAATTACCCTAAAGCGATGACATCGACGTCAACTCGCACGTCACGAAGATCTCGAAAAGTAATTTCAGCAGCGGCATGCGAGTTGGATATCATTTCCTAAACTAGACATTGCTAGAGATGAATGTTTCTAAATCACTACGATACACAACTGATTGAAATACATGCCTGCGCAAAATGTAAATGGAAGTAGCCTTGTTATTATGGTGCTTTCAGATTTGCGCAAAATGTAGGTTGCTAACTTCAGTGTCAGATATAATAGGCCGTGTAATTAGTGAAGGCGAAGTTATTTCAAGCGACGACATGAAACACCGCATATTTGCCTAAAACGTGCAGAGCGAAGTTCCATAGGCGAAAAATTGGCTGAACTTTAAAGATGATATCACACAAGTTGCGAATTAACACTGACGATACTGACGATAAGAGTTCATGTCAACGAGGTACCTTATTTGGATCAGACAAAAATGTACAAGTTATCTATAACTAACTAACTAACAAAACTTGGTCATTCTATTCAATTTCCTCTCACTCTCCAATAGACACTCAGTGACGGGAATGCCTCAGAAGGCGACAGCAGCCGCGAAAGTGACCAGGGTTCTTGGCAAGAAAACGTGCACTCCCACTCCGGATGAAACAAACAGCTAAGGAAGCATATGAAGAGTTTGTTTGCAAAAACCGATAAGTCCATTTTTGAAAATTTTGAAGTACGGTCTCTGTCATAAAGTACAAAATGATACCTTATAAATTATATATTGGTCAATACATATAAAGGTACATTTTTTGGAGTTATGGTCAAAACAAGCCAAACATTTTCTTATAATTCTCTGTATTTTCCTTGACCTTTAATGGCAAATTTCTCCATTTGACAAATATGAACTTATCGGTTTTTGAAAACAAACTCTTCATATATTCTTATTCACGGAGTTGGTTTCTTGAGAGGACCAGAAAAAAAAAAACAACAACAACAACGATTGACATGCAAGAGGAAGAAGAGAACAAGCCCAGATAACAAAGTCATTGTTGGAGAGATGTACTAACCAAGGCTAAACGTCATAAAGTTGAATCACAACGTTCTTAGAAATTGATAGACATGAATCGAAGGGGGGGGGGGGGGGGCGCAAAGAAGTGAAGAAAGGAACTATGGGAAGGGAGAGGATGAGAACACGGACCAGAACGAAAGGACGCCAGCAGAAAGACATAGAAGCAACATTCGAATCGGGAAAGATAAGCAAGAAGGGACAAGAAATGGCCAAAGGGAGGACAGGACGTATAGCACTGTATGGTGAAAATATGGAAAAAGAAATCATTCTAGTGAGGAATCCACGTGCTGGACGACGCAACATCCAAGATTCAGAGAGCCTCAGTGAGCTGAACTGAAATACAGTCAACCCTCGTTATAACGAAGTCCTTGGGACCGGCAGTTCTCTCGAAATTTCGAAATTTCTTTATAACCGAACAAATAAACAATACAGAAAAAAATAGAGCGGATAAGTCGGAGCCTGAATTTTGTACTACGTTGTAACTGGAATTTCGTTATGACCATGCTTGATGTAACGGGAGTGCATTGTATTACCAATTGATAGCTCTTATCGATTTACTAGAGGCATGTGCATGTAAACTGACGAAAGTTGAAAAAAAAAATAGAAAACGCTCACGAAATTAAATACGACAGAATATCATCTTGAGTCATTGCTCCAACATTGTGACAGTAACTTGGGAAGATGCTCTTTTATGGCTGAATGATTTACCTTATTGACCGGTGTTGTACATACATTTGTGTTTTATGTTTTTCCTTTACTTGGTGTTGTTTTTATTAGTTTTCGTGTTAAGTACAATAATTCTGTTTTCATGAACTTTGTATTTGTGTCATGCACAATGATCAATATAATAAAATCGATTTTCGAGGAGCAGGAATGCTAACAGCAAGCAAGAGTTGGAGCTAGTAGTTCCGTGGCTATAAGTATACTGAAAAAAAAAAACCCAGTAGTAACAACAACATACACACACACGAACACATACACACCATGCAGCGTACTTAAGAAATTCATTGTTTATAAGAAGAACAATGTGTATGGATGATGTCTCACTCTGTTCAATTCACTGTTTGCTCGTGTCCACCTGTGAATACAAGATCGATATACTTTTTACATTGACATCAAGAAGCAATGTCAACACTCCCACAAAGTTGTAAGAATGTTTGTAAAATTGTAAGCATTGACTCATGAATTTGCATTCTACATTATGTACATTTTTTTAATTAAAACTTTAAAGC
The DNA here is from genome assembly GCF_040938485.1 of Diadema antillarum. Taxonomy (NCBI): domain Eukaryota; kingdom Metazoa; phylum Echinodermata; class Echinoidea; order Diadematoida; family Diadematidae; genus Diadema; species Diadema antillarum. Next base: position 1,424,959 of record NW_027271664.1, read on the forward strand.
GATCTTCGAATTACTTCTTCTGAGACGAATATTGTATTGAGGAAAAAAAATTACCCCAAAAATACAATAAGTCAGAAGGGGATGAAAAACGAGGGCGTGATACACACACACACACACACACACACACACACACACACACACACTCACACACACACACAAATGATTTACATTGCACACAGGAGCTTCCGCACAACATTCGTTACACACATAAAAATAGGAACGTAATATCACTGTACTACTCCTGTCATATCCCACTCCGGCGGACCATGCAATTCAGAATACTAGTAACATGTATCCAATCGTACTGGTAGATTTTGAAATTTGATTGTCACAGTCACTGTCATAGTTAAGTGATTGATATGTAGCTATCAGTAATTCAGTGATGATACATTTAGTGTCTAGACGATTTAACATGCTCAGGAATTTGTAATTGAGCTGCCTATAATACATGCACATAGAAAAAACAAGGTGTTCTTGTTTATAGACGACAAATACCGTGTGTACAGTTTATATTAAAGAATGTTTAGTGTAAGGATTTTCCCTCGTTGTTCTTGGAAATTGCATACAAGGTGTCTTGTAATGGGACTCTTCGTTATCATTCTAAAGCTCATAGGATGTTATCGTCTTTTGTCTTCTTCCTCGTTATGTATCATTTTCGTGGAGACTCATTGCGTTTTAAAATGCCATAGATATTGCTTGTTTAGGATGAGCTTCCAGTCCTGCTTCGGGATTAGACTCACTATTATTTTTCGTAATCTCCGTTGTTCGTTAATATGAGATCCCACTCGTACGCATGCGCAGTCAATTCATTCGTAGCGTGTGTTTCATAGCGGTCAAGTCGCCATTTTGAGCTCTAAATTTCGCCGATTTTCTTTCACTTTGCGATCTTTCGCGTTCTAGTTTTCGGGGTTTAATAGGTTATTTTACCTCCCCGATCGTTGGTAGTATTTTTGGAGAGTGATGGAAGCGAATTCGGGTTCTTCCACGAAGCCGAATTTCCCGCACGAGAAGCTGGTTCGCGATGCGGTTTCCACCAGCATCGCCAGCGGACCGCGAGCGGGTCCCTCCACCGGCAGCGATCCGGGGGGAAAGGGTAAGACGGCAGCGGCGAGCTCGGCTAGCCGCGGTGGTAAAGGCACGGGGAAAGCCAAAGGCAAAGCACCGGCGAAGATTACTTCTCCTCCTCCCGTGATTGCACGGAAGTTCGCCAAGTCGGCTGCTACCTCTGAGGTCTCAGACCTTTTGATTAAGAAGCCCTCGATCATGATTGACTCTGAGATATTAGCCAAAGATTCTCGGGCTGTCCAGGACTGCATTCGTGCAGATCCTATTTCAAAGAAGGACAGTCAGGCCTGCATTCGTGCAGAGCCTCCACAGACCACGACCTCGAAGTCGGGACCAAGCACTAGTGTTGGTGGCTCAAATTTTGAACATCGTCTGAATAAACTGGAAGAGATGCTGGGAAAATTGGTGGATCATTTGCCACTTTCTCACCCACAGACTCGTAGTAGTCATGACACGAGAAGTCTCGGAGATGAGGATGATAATCTCCTTTTATCTGACTATGAGTATGACTGCGATCAAGATGATGGGCCTTTTGGCTGTAAACTTACACCAGCGTCTGACTCACAGACTTCTGATTTCAGTGCTGAAACAAGCACTGAAGATAGTAATGCTACTCCTGCCTCTGGCAAGAATGTAGCCATCCCAGCTATCGCAGCAAAATTCGCAGTGCCTCTCAGCGTGGGGAAACCCTTAGATGAGGATATTGCTGGGTCGGTATCCTACCTTGTCAGCCACACTCTTGAACAGGCTGCCCTAGAGGAGACTGGTAAGAAGTACACTAGCCCAGAAAACTGTCCACTACTTGACGTGCCCAAAGTCAACTTGACAATTTGGGAGAATCTCAACCCTACTACCCGGGCTAGGGACCTGAAGCTACAGCGTATTCAGAGCGCTCTTGTAAAAGGCATCACTGCTTTTGCGCAGACCCTTTCTGCTTCGGAGCTGTCAGAAAAACAGCAGGACGCTCTCGGACTCCTGTGTAGCTCTAATTTTGAGCTGAACGCCTTGAGGAAGGACCTCATTAAACCTGGCTTGAATGCAAAATTTGCACACTTGTGCAAGCCTCAGAACCCTGTGACCAAACAGCTGTTTGGTGATGACTTAGGAAAGAAAGTCAAAGACATCCAGGAAGAACAAAGAGCAGCAGCCGGTGTTGTGAAAGGCTCAAAACCTTTCTCAACAGGTAACTCCCGTCAGCGTCCATATTCGCAGTCACAGTCTCATTATCACCCTTACCGCCGACAGACGGAAGCTAATTACCGTAGAATGAGATCAGCGGGGTGGACCACGCCAACCGTACAGGCTGGGTCGGTACAGCGGCCTTTTTTAGGCCAGCGTTCGTGGAAGCCACATACTGCCACCCCGATGACCAGACCCAACAAGGGCAGCGGCCGACAGAGCCCTCAATACCGGGGGTTTGCGGGGGCCCGCAAGTAACTGAGCATGTTAAACCAACAGTCTCCTCGTCCTCTGCAGAGGTGAGTACATGCCCTCTCAAAAATCTTGCTTGTTCAATGGTGGGTGGACGACTGAAAAATTTCTATGACAAATGGAGAAGCCTGACTTCAGATCCATACATTTTGAATGCTGTCAAAGGATACAAACTCGAATTTGATCCTAATGAATTCCCTACTGTAAGAGGGAAAGAGTTGTATAATTTATCTCGCAGTTCAGAGCTTAACAGTCAAATAGAGGAAGAGATTTCTCGCCTCTTAGCTAAAAATGTGATTGAACTTTGCGAACATGAGAATGGAGAATTCATCTCCAATATTTTCACGAGACCCAAAAAGAATGGTTCCTTACGAGTTATCCTTGATCTTTCTGATCTTAATACAGGCATCCTTTATCAGCATTTCAAAATGGACAACATACATACAGCCTTGTCACTGCTCAGCCCGAATTGCTACATTGCATCTATTGATTTACAAGATGCATACTATTCAGTTCCCGTCCATCCATCATCGAGAAAGTATTTGCGTTTCTATTGGCAAAGTAAACTGTACCAATACAAGGCCTTACCTAATGGCCTCAGCTCGGCTCCCAGACTGTTTACAAAAATGCTGAAGCCAGTGTTTGCCCAGCTTAGAACAGAAGGACATGTAGTTATGGGTTATCTTGATGACACTTTGATAATTGGGAGATCTAAGGATGCTACCCAAAGGGCTGTTTCAGCTACCACTAAGCTTCTAACAGAGCTGGGGTTCGTAATTCATCCTGAGAAGTCAGTACTTAGCCCAGGCCTAGACCTAGAGTTCCTTGGGTTTCATTTGAATACTAGGTCAATGCACATTACTTTGCCAAGGGAAAAACAAGATGACATTTATGAGGTTTGCACCTCCCTCTTATCCCTTGCCACCCCATCCATTCGAAAGGTTGCTAGGGTCATAGGGAAAATAGTTGCCACGTTCCCTGCAGTACAGTATGGTCCACTGCATTACAGATATCTAGAGAGAGACAAGGTACAGGCCCTTAAGGCAGCTTGTGGTCATTTTGATAGGCCCATGACTCTTTCCATGGAGGCACGACATGAATTGATATGGTGGAAAGAACATATTCATGAGTCATTTAATCATGTTGTCAGACAAAAGGTCAATTTGGAGCTACGTACAGATGCAAGTGCAGAGGGATGGGGTGCTACAGACTTAACCTCTCACACAGGTGGCAGGTGGACCACAGAGGAAGTACATTCAGCTCAAACATCGGGTATTAATTACCTAGAAACACTGGCAGCTGGACTGGCTCTGAAATCCTTCTGTGCAGATAAGAGAAATGTACATGTCCTATTGAGGATTGATAACACTACGGCTGTTGCCTACCTTAATAACATGGGAGGGCTGAAATCAGAAACGTGCAATCAGGTAGTGTTAGACATCTGGCATTGGTGTATAGAACGCAATACATGGCTGTCAGCAGCTCACTTACCTGGGTGCCAGAACAACGAGGCAGACTTCATGTCTAGACACTTTAATGACAGAACAGAGTGGATGCTAGATAAGAATAGCTTTGAGAAGATTGTGGCTAAGTATGGTACACCAGTAATTGATTTGTTTGCATCCAGACTAAATGCTCAGCTACCTAGGTACATTTCATGGTTGCCAGATCCCAATGCAGAGTCAGTTGATGCATTCACTCTAGACTGGGGAAAATTTGCACTCTTTTATGCCTTCCCTCCTTTCTGTTTGGTAGCAAAATGCCTACAGAAAATACAAGAAGACAATGCACATGGCCTGCTTGTGGTACCGAATTGGCCTACACAGGCCTGGTTCCCTCTCTTGACAAGTATGATGAGTGAAGAACCTTTTATCTTGAAAAGAAGCAAATCCTTGCTGACACAACCAGTATCTAAGGCTACCCACCCACTCTGCACTAAACTCGATCTTCTTTGTTGCAGGATTGGCGTTCACAGTTCGAGATAAAGGGACTACAGGGCAGGACTGTGGACGTGTTGTGTGCATCTTGGAGACTGTCTACACGCACACAATATGGAACTTACATTAAGAAATGGCAAGAGTATTGCAGACAGGAAACTTTGAACAGTCACTGCACTGCTGTAGAAAGTGTTATAGAATTTTTGAGTTATCTGTTTCATGTACATAAGTTGAGTTACAGTGCTATTAACTGTGCCAGAAGTGCTTTGGCCTCGGTGGTGCTGTTGGAGAACAGCAACTGTACAATTAGTACACATCCTTTGGTGACAAGATTCATGAAAGGTGTATTTCATTTACGAACTCCGCTGCCACGGTACAACCATATCTGGGACGTTAAAATCGTGTTAGATCATCTCCGCAAAATGTCACCAGCCAGTAAGCTATCTTTGTGTGAACTTACTCATAAGCTGTGTATGTTGCTCGCACTCACTTCGGCACAAAGGGCACAGACTTTGTTCTACATTCATATTGATGGCCTGGTTTGGAAGGATAATAGCGTAGAGATTCATGTCAGTGACTTGGTAAAACAGAACAAGACCTCCGACAGAGTAGGGAGTACGACTACAATTGAAGAGTATCCTTCAGAGAAGAGACTCTGTGTGGTACGCTACCTGAAAAAGTACATTGAGCGTACAAAAGTGATGAGGGATACGGAAAGGCACCTGTTTATATGTCATAGGAAACCTCACAAACGAGCCAGTAAGCAAACCATCTCCAGGTGGATAAAGGAGACAATGAGTGCGGCGGGTATCGACACTAGAATTTTCAAACCGCATTCTACAAGGGCTGCAGCAGTCTCTACTGCAAAGACAGCAGATGTGCCCATAGCGGACATTCTGAAACAGGCCGGATGGTCTAATGAGGAAACCTTCAACAGGTTCTATGATAAGCCGTCGATCAGGGCAGGACCTACATGTAGGTTCTCCATGACGGTACTGGATAATCATTGAAGAGAAAGAGTATTATTGGTGAGCTACTATGTCATTCTTATCACCATACATTGCTTGGTTTTTGCAGAAATGCGACCACTTGCTTCAAAATCTCATATTAACGAACAACGGAGATTACGAAAAATAATAAATAAATTAAACGAGAACTTACCTGTTTGAAGTTTGATTTTTATTATTTGAGTAATAGGAGTGTGAGTTAATATGGCCTCCACTCCCACCCTCAATTCAAACTTCAAGGTAATGTTCTTACTCCGTCAATTTACAGTGTATTTCCAGATTGTGGGATTGTGACAGTGGTCGCATTTCCTCATGGATCAGGCAAATCTCACTTGACCCAGTTGGGTCTTTGGTTCAGTTCTCTCACCTAAGTTGACATTATGTATTAGACGTCGGAAGACAGTCCGATTGCTTAGGTGGAGATTTGCCTGGGCGACGAATATTGACTGCGCATGCGTACGAGTGGGATCTCATATCAACTCACACTCCTATTACTCAAATAATAAAAATCAAACTTCAAACAGGTATAGTTCTCGTTTAATTTATTTATTTTGTGACTGGATGAACACTCCTATCATGAGACAGTGAATTTGACTCAAATTGAATGAACCCAATCAAATCTACATGATTCACGGAACTGCACAGTCAGGCAGGAGAGTAATATCATGTATCGTGCAGTTTGCTTGAGCAGTGGCATTGGGTTTTCATCCTGATCGAGAAATAATATTGGGTTGGTACCTTTCTCGCTTAAAGAAACTGAGTTTCGGTCTCGCTCTATTAATGGAATTAGGTTGGCACCCTGCTCGAGAAATGGAATTGGGCTTGAGCCTTGCTCGACAAGTGAAATTAGATTTGGAGCTTGCTACAGCTGTGCGTTGTGGATTCTACATTGTTCAGGAAGTCAGACTGGGTTTGCAGTATGCCTGAGAAGTGAACTTGGGTATAATATTCATTTTAATCAGTGAACCTATATTTCATTGCAATTCGAGTTATTTCCGACTCAGATCGCCCACTTGCTTCATCGAATATCTGGATAATAGTCTTCTCGTCAAAATTAATGTTGGTATCCGTTCAGTCATGACCAATAAAATACACAATCTTAGTAATATTTCAGTATTGCAGTTACGGTACACCATTCCGATGAAAATACTATAATACATTCTGAGTCATTTTGCGTTGTTAATTTAAGGTTTGGGTAATTCGTTTCTAATGACTTGGATGTCGATCTTTTCTTTTTTTTAATTTAGCGTTGCTGTTAATAGCGCGTTGTTTGTTAAGAAATGTACAGGAAACGAATATTGGTGTAGATGTTTTTATATGCGTGTATGACATACATTAACACATTGTGTTTTCTTTTTATAATTCCATGTAAGCAATGTATATAGTATATATATAATGTATAGGACTTTTATCACACGCAAAATTTACAGTGTGTGTCATGTTCTTGCTACAATCTCTTGTTAATGTATTTCCGAAATTCCTTCATTTTCCTGTTCTTCTGCACATTAAAAAACACATTGCAAATCTCAGCTGTACTTCCCGATAAACGTTAATTGCGTGTCACTGTCTCCATGTATTTACCTCCCTCTCTTCCCCACGTCTCTCTCTATCTCTCTCTCTCTCTCTCTCTCTCACTCTGTTGCCTTTGTATGCCAGTGTTGTCTTTTATAGTCCTATCTACATATCAACTTGTTCTCTGTATTTGGCTTCCGAAATCAAAGTAAGTTTAAGATTGACTTACTTATTCAGAACGGCCAACATTACAACAAGGGCCTGTCTGTTGAGTATCCATCCATTTTTCATACAGTATATACGTATACATTCTCCTATGCGATTTATTACAATGTTTCGTTATATCAATGAGTATCAAGTTTTTTTTCATTAATTTACCTCTTATAATATGACATGCATATGCTATGTTTTGTCGAAAAAAATTGAATAAATCTCAACTGAATTGAATTGAATCTTAAAGAACTCGTATCATAATATTTTGCATGTCTAAAAATCAGTACAACTCACCTCATAATGTTGGAAAGAAATTAATATCGACTATACCAGAAACGTGTGTTACCCTCGTGAATGCTCGACTTCTCCACCCCTTGCTAATGGCGGCGGGTCTGTTAAATTCTGGGATTCTGGCGTGGGGAAATGCTTCTAAAAATCTTATCGATTTGTTATTTATTGTGCAAAAACGCGCTATTAGAATTGTAAACCACGCTGGATATTTATCGCATACGAATGAACTTTTTATGAGCAATAAAATTTTGAAAATTCCTGAGTTATTTTCTTATAACGTTTGCCTGTTTATGTTTCAATTCTCAACTGGCCACTTACCAGATGCATTTTCCAAAATGTTCACAAGAAACTATACAGTTCATGATTATCCGACCCGCCAACGTTATGCGTATCACCTTCCACGTACCCGAACATTTTTTGCGAAAAAACTATCATGTTCACTGGACCTAAGTATTGGAATGAACTCCCTACGGAACTTACAAGCTGCACCACTTTAACCTCATTCAAACGAAAATTAAAACAATATCTTTTCAGCAGCTACGGCATGCATATTGTATAGTACTTGTTGCTCAGTATTTCCTTCCTTGTCTATCTTATTTATCTTCTAGTAGTAGTCCGACGGGATCCTAACCATGTATACATTATTATTCTTCGATCAGTCTGCCTGTTGCGCTCTCTAAGTTTTTATTGTTACACTCGATTGTTGGAATTCTTGCGCGTGGCAGCTGTCTGTTACCATGGTCACACGGCCTGCATGGTTTAGGACCCCGCTGGAATTTGACACCTGAGCTCCATTGTCCTTGTGTGTATATTTTATATTCACGACAAAATTCTTTTAGCCCACCTTCCATTTATGTATTTATGCCAATCTGTTACGTCATCATCTATACCTCCACACCCACTTAAATCCTTACAATCTCAGTCGTTGTTCTCCCAATGTCCTTACTTGTAGTAGGTTATAGTTGCAACATGTGACCTTTCAGTGTTTTATTCTGTATTTTATATAGCAACATTTGATTTGATCTTGTTCGTTTTAATCGGATCCCCCAATTATAGTATGGTCTAAAAATATCTGTACTTATGCTTCCCCTAATCTGATTTTACCACCGGACCTGCGGCTCTATACAAGCTTGCTTTTACGCAGGCCCCATCATATTTTTCGCATTATGATCTCAGTTTAACTCGCATGTATACAGACCTTGTGTATACCAAGACAAACTTTTGAACATTCCGGTGAAGTTCTATTTTGAATAATGTTCTGTATAGATTTCGTATCAATTTACTTTATATTGTGATATATGTGAGAAATATGAAAATAAATTGAACTGAACTGAACTGAAAATTGGCCCCGCTTTTATATGCAAGCGCACACTCTATAACGCATAGAAGCTCTTTGGCTTGCTCTTTGGCGGGCACAAAATGACGCCTGTGTTTAAGTTGCCCAACTCTGTAATAGAAGGCTCTGATGCCAAGACTGGTATGTTACTCCTGTTCACATGTCCATCTATTTTCTATTTTCTTATCTTTTTTCAGGCGTCAAAATATTACTTTTCCCTTACAACTATCTTCTGATTCTCTTGGCATGCTTCTGCCGAAGATCGCTTTTTCTGTTGATCTGTTTCTGTTTCTGTTGTGCATTCTTGTCTGCTATTTTGTCTTCAGTTTGTCAGTCTTGTCCATCCCGTTTTGTCTTGTACAACCTTTTTTCAGTAGTTGTCTCGTTGTCTAGTCCTGTTTCATGTTTGTTCGCGTCTATGAAAGTGTAGGTGACCCTGCACCTCAAAACAAACAAAAAGTCGGCAGACATGAATTTTTAGTCAAGACCATATTCTGAAAGAGCAGACTTAAAACTTTAAAATGATGTATAACCAAATCAAATGAACTCTCCTAACCTATCTAAATATTGGAAAGAAAGCACAAACTCAGGAAAAGTGTGAACTGAGAATAGAGGCTCTGAAGGAGTGTCTATTCAAGCGCTTAATCTTTACCACACCGTGCTGGCTGTGCGATGAATGGGACAAAAACAGGAAGTAAACCACCAGAGTAACAACAATGAAGGAATTATCAGATTAAAATGAAATTAAGCCTGCCTCATTAACACATTCTGTCCATAATTAATGCCAACTTTCAAAGCAGTAGCACTATCCTTTCAAAAGTTATTAGAGTTGAACGTGAAGAGTGTGGACAAGGATTTTCAGAAATGAAAAAGGGATTCTAAAGACACACCTAATCACACTATTCTACCAAAAATGTTTGAGATAAACTGCTAAAAAAAACACACTTTCCTGCCCGTTTTATGATACCAAATTTTAGCATAATGTAATTGAAGACCCGCTCTTTCAGAAAATATGAAAATGTCAAGTTTGGCTAGGTTGACCCATTTCACTTATTTTCAGTCCTCACGCAAAATCAGTGTGTGCGACTTTATGTTCGTTTTGAGGTGCACGGTCACATATCTGGTAATCTAATTTTCAGTGGGCTTCCAGACTTCTTCCACTTTGTTATCTTTTGTATCTACGATAATTCGATTCCATCAATGTTCTTTTTCAGAGGGGCCCACACACTACAAGCTCTGTCTTTTTAGTGGGTCCCTCCATTTTTCGCACTTTAAGCAACGGTATACTGTTACTTCACTTCGATCACTTCTGTTTCTTTTTTACTATACAATGTATGATTACTATAGGTCCTCAATTGTTGTACAGTCTTTATCATTTCACTATGTTCTATTTACCTTATTCTCTGTTATCAAAAGAAGTGAAACATATGTTTTGTCGAAAAATGAAATAAACTTTGAATTGAATTGAATTGAATACCCCATCTACGACGAATTTATGCCAAGCTGGTGAAGCCTGAGCAGAATTCAGTCGGCGGAAGCTGTATCATTCCAACTAATGCCCCAGTAACAGTGCTTTACGATGGATTACGTCCGCCGCGGATAGATACGAATGAGTGGACGCAGGGGGACGCAGCGTGGACGCAGGCATCCGCAGGGACGTATGTAGACGTAACTGTCCGTAACTCATCCGTAAAGAAACGCAAAATGACGTCGCCGAACCTGCGAAATTTTGAAATGTTCAAAATTTCGCAGAGGGACGCCACGGACGCAAACCTACGCAAGTAACCGTAACCAAACGTAACTATCCGTAACTGAACGTTACTACCCGTGGCTTGGACGCAGACCATCCGCAAAAAAATTACCTTCCGTCCGTATGCGTTCGCTTACGTCCACCGTAAGCATCCGAAATTAACCGCAAGTTAACGTATCACAACAGTTTCCTCCGCTTACGGATATTTACGGACAGCTACGGATGTTGCGGACAATTACGGCCTTCGACGTTTTCCGTTTTCCACTCGCATGGGAACACAGAGACTCGTGGGAAGGCACACTACTCCTGTTGCCAAGCTGCAGCGCCTTTACCTGAAGGAATACTACAACACAGTCGGAGCGGTGGAGAGGCAGAACTGCATGGTCAAATTATGAAATTTCTCCCACATACTGGTCATTTCAAGTGGCACCCATATACCATGTATACCCATGACATTGGTTGACTCTTGGTGCTGAACTTTTTTTCTTGTACTCTTCGAATGTATATTTTTCGAAAAAAAGCAATATTTTGCGTAGGGGATGGGGTGATAGCATTTTATTCACTTTTCTGGCCGGGGAAGGTGTGGGACAGGGGCAACTATATAAAATGAGAACGAATTTAGTATTTCTCTATAGTCTTACCAATGCTATTTACGCTCCATCGAATGTGTATTACATTTTTTATAATAATAATAATAATAATAATAATAATAATAATAATAATAAAATACATTTATATTGCGCAGCTACTATAATAATATACTTTACTGCGCATTACAAAATGACATGCATACAAGAAATTCAAACAGAAAATACATTACTTCAAGAGATGACTTGATATTGTATTTGGGTGTGGGAGGGGTGTTTGAAAGTTTTGATGTCTTTTTTTCTGTAAATTTAATAAGCATTGCTTTATCATAAATATCTCCTTAACATAACCCAGTAAGTCATGAATATCGCTGAACAAGGACAGCGTAACCACAGTTTGTCTCTTCCATGACTGCAAGTAATATTTTCTTACTCTAATGTTTAACTTTTCGATCTGTATTGTATTTTATTTGTGGTACAGTGATGTTATATGTGACCCTGCACCACAAAACGCACAAAAAGTCGCCACACATGAAATTTTAGTTGAGAGCATATTCTGAAGAGCAGACTTTAAGCTTTAAAATGATCTATTACTCAAATCAAATGGACTCTCCTAACCTATCTAAATAGTGGAAAGAATGCACACACTCAGAAAAAGTGTAAACTGAGAAAAGAGGCTCTGAAGTACAGTGTCTATTCAAGCGCTTAATCTTTATCAAGCCGTGCTGGTTGTGCGATGAATGGGACAAAAAACCGGATGGAAACCACCGGAGTAACAACAATGAGGGGATTATCAGATTAAACTGAAATTAATAATAATAATAATAATAATAACAATAGTATTAATGATAATAATGATAATAATAATAATAATGATAATAATAATAATAATAATAATGAAAATGATAATGACAATAATACTAATGATAATAATACTATTAATAGTAATAATAATAAAAATAATAATGATAATAATAAAAATGATAAAGCCTTATTTACCCAGGGTAGCCAATTCAAGATTGGCTCGGTTGACCCATTTCACCTATTTTCAATCCTCAAACAAAATCAGTGTGTACAACTTTTTGTTCGTTTTGTGATGCACGGTCACAATATATTCTTTACATTTATGACGTTTTTTCATATTTGAGTTGCACAAAAAAATTCAAACTTCAAGTTCAAAATTTCATATATCTTTTATTATTGTAAAGCAAATTAAAGGATTACAATTTTTTTCACAACTTGTACGTAATACAATTTCAGTTTTCCCCAGTATACAATGTAAGACAGTCCAACATGATTATTGTAGTCCGGTTTGGGCAAATGACTCCAAATCTTACCTTTCGCAATTACAAATACTACGAAATAGATCACTTCGTATTGTTATGAATGTTGATTATATGCATCCTTCTGATAATCTATATGATACATTGAAATTAGATCGGCTACATGTAAGATGGGCTTAACAACTAGCATGTGCAATGTACCGTTCATTACATGAATTATACCCTCCCTATTTACATCAAATGTTTTGTTTTCGACAGACTGCTTATAGCACAAGGCCCGGCCCATCCAAATTGAAACTCATTCAACCGAAGACCAACTATGGTAAACGGTCCCTATCATATCGAGGGGCCAAACTTTGGAATGAGCTTATATCCCTCTTCAACAATTGTATCAATTGAAGCATTCAAACGTTACGTAAATCACAGCTCCGACATACCCATTTTTGCGGGATAATGAGTCAACGCAATTAGTAGATTATTTGAGATGGTACGAGAACGATTTTTCTCACCCATCCCCCACCCCCATTCCCCGTTTTTTGATGTTGATTATATCATATTGTTTCTAATTTCTTAGTATGTAGGGTTTTTTTCCCCTTAGTTGAATTGTATAGCTCATGCCATTCTGGCTTTTTATGTAATTTTAGTTGTATATGATTGATTGATTTGTTGTTTGTACTGATGACATGTTTTGTATTTTGGTTGGACCCCTGTGAAAGCCAGCTTTTAGCTGACCAGGGCAATCCATCCCTTCAGTGGACAATGAATAAATGAAATAAATAAATAAATAAAATAAAATGTGATAACCTTGCTGTCATAATACACTGACTCAGCAGGAATCGTAAGAGAAAACCAAATTGTCCATAATTATTAATAACAATCTGTAACTATTAAATATATCATATCATTATGATAAAACAGTACAGCACAACATGTCAAGCAACATAATTTTCAATGAGGCACAGTCCCATTTATCCAAGATCAGCGAGAATCTCGCTTTCACGGGATTCTAAGAGGAGGCGGGGCTCGGCGGCGTGTTTTTTTGTTTGTTTGTTTGTTTGTTTGTTTGTTTGTTTGTTTGTTTGTTTTTTTTTGGGGGGGGGGACCCTAACCCTAACCCTAAACCCTAACCCTAACCCAACGTGTTTCCTATAGGTTTAATTATATCTATTAAAAAAAATAAAAACTAAAAACAAAACAAACAAAAAAACAAAAACAAAAAACAAAAAACAAAAACAAAAACGCTGCCCGGCGTGTGTAGAGTGTAGATGGATCACATGCTTTCGGTGCCTTCTTGCCCATGAAGTGGGTTCAGTCAGGAAGACGGTAGGCTGGGGTGAAGGTTTGGGAAGAGGGGGAGAGGAGAGGGAGGAGCCCAGCCCGGCGTCCTGATGACTTAAAATGAGGAGGGGGGGCGGGGGTTCCACCAGTATTACTCATAATCACCAGTATTTCTAATAACCTGTACATTTGCACATAAATTACCATTCTATTTTCCTTAACTCTATCATGCCATTCATATATATCTACCCGTCATATGTCATATCTATATATCTACCCGTCATAATGTCATATCTACCCGTATATCCTACCCTATATAGATCTCAGATTCTCATCTTCCCGCCGGTATCTGCCTTCATATCCTCCCTTTCTTCTCTACCCGCATTATATACACGGCTATACCGAAATCAGATTTCTCTTGTCCACCCCCCCCCCCCCCTTTTCTGGAGTCTGTCTTTATTTCTTCCTCTTTTCTTTCACCCGATTCCATCTCGACTCATTCTAATGTCAGACAAGAATATTGTAAAAATGACAAATTCCTTTCAGAAAGGAGGTTGTATTGACATAATGATACTGTTTATTTTTCATTATGTGTAAGTCACACTACTTGCTAGGTCACCCCTAAAGCGTAGCATATTATTTGATTTTTTGTTTTTGTGTGTCTATGCTCTGCAGTCCTGTAGATCATATCAATAATTTTATTTCAAGCGCTCCTCTATAGTTTGTTACAGCACAACACGCGCCGATGCACCTCATCGTATACACCCCGTGTATACGATGTGCACTACACTTCCCGTTGCACCATGATATGCTGCGATCACGTAATGTTATTCATTGTAAATGGATTCTGATTTTGGAATAGATGACCAACAGCTAGTCAACCACACAAGTCAGTATTTCACTATTAATGAATTTAACAGTCAATTTTTTGTCAATAAGGCAAATCAGATTTGTGCTAATTTTAGTTTAATTCATTTAAATTCAAGGAGTTTGAATAGAAACTTTGAATTGTTTGAATTATTTCTAAATTCTCTCAATGATTTTCCATTTTCCGTTATAGGAATTACCGAAACATGGTTGCACTCCAATTCCCCGGACCTTTTTGGCATTGACAATTACAATTTTATTCGTAATGACAGAAAGCATGGCATAGGAGGTGGGGTTGCCATGTATGTTAATAATCAAATTAAGTTCAGAATTCGAACTGATTTGCATATTCAAGGAGCAGAAAGCTTATTTATTGAAATTTTAAATGACAATGAGAAAAATATTAAAGTTGGTACCATCTACCGTCCTCCGCAAAATGATATTCAATCTTTTTTTTGACAATTTCGATCAATGTGCTAATGAAATTCTTGGAGAGAGAAAATCAATTTTTTTTTGATGGGAGATTACAATATTACAACCCACCCATTTTCATGACATATTACTTTCCAACTCACTGCATCCCCACATCAATAAACCCACCAGAATAAACAATAACACCCATAGTAAAACATTAATAGATAATATACTGTCTAATGTCATTACTAAAACCTGCACGAACGGCATTCTTTATTCAGACATATCTGATCATCTACCGATTTTTATGATTAAAGACAAATCTGTAACAATCCCAATACGCCGCCAACCCAAACAATACTTGAAAATGTATAGAAATGAAACACCACAAAATATTGATTCATTCAATCAAGATTTATTTGAAGAACAATGGGATGACGTCTTTGAACTCCAAGACGTTGATTCTTCTTATGAATTTTTTTTACAAAAATTATTAGATTATCATGACAAACATATTCCTTTAACTACCAAGAGAAATGGAAGGAAAAGAGCCCGGCAACCCTGGATTACTCAAGGTCTTATACATTCCATTCTTACTCGAAACCGTCTTTATAAGATATCTCTGAGAAAACCCACTCCTGAAAAATGTGAAAAGATATAAAATATATAGAAATAAATCAACTACTTTAATTCGAGTTTCACGTAAATCATATATTTCAAATAAACTCGAACCTAACAAGGATGATAAAAGTGCTCTTAGGCGGACTGTTAATGAAATTCTGAAAAAGAAACCTATGGAATGTCCTGATAGTATTACTCATAATGATAATGTTATCACTAATCCTGACCAAATTGCAAATATTTTTAATATTTTTTTTGTTAATGTTGGTCCTTCTTTAGCAGCATCTATTCCCATAAATGATACAAAAAATTATAAAGAATATTTACCTGAAAATAATCAAAATTCTTTGTTTTTTACTCCAATTAATGAATCTGAAATTATTGAAATTGTTCGACTTTTGAAATGTGACCCTGCACCTCAAAACAAACAAAAAGTCGCCAGACATGAATTTTTAGTTAAGACCATATTCTGAAAGAGCAGACTTTAAGCTTTGACATGATGTATAACTCAAATCAAATGGACTCTCCTAACCTATCTAACTATTGGAAAGAAAGCACAAACTCTGGAAAAGTGTGAACTGAGAAAAGAGGCTCTGAAGTAGAGTGTCTATTCAAGCGCTTAATCTTTACCACACCGTGCTGGCTGTGGGATGAATCGGACAAAAAACAGGAAGTAAACCACCAGAGTAACAACAATAAAGGGATTATCAGATTAGATTGAAATTAAGCATGCCTCATTAACACATTCCGTCCATAATTAATGCCAACTTTCAAAGCAGTAGCACTATCCTTTCAAAATTAGAGTTGAAAGTGAAGAGTGTGGACAAGGTTTTTCAGAAATGAAAAAGGGATTCTAAAGACACACCTAATCACACTATTCTACCAAAAATGTTCGAGATAAACTGCTACAAAAACACACTTTCCCGCCCGTTTTATGATACCAAATTTTAGCATAATGTAAAAGAAGACCCGCTCTTTCAGAAAATATGAAAAAGTCATATTCGGCTAGGTTGACCCATTTCACTTATTTTCAGTCCTCACGCAAAATCAGTGTGTGCGACTTTATGTTCGTTTTGAGGTGCACGGTCACAAATGTAGTAAATCCTGTGGGCCCGATAATTTGAGGGTGAATTTATTGAAAAAGATAATTTACCCCCTAGCAGCCCCTCTCACCCATATATTCAATTTATCCCTACTTAATGGCAAGTTTCCAGACTCTTTTAAAATCGCCAAAGTTATCCCCATCTATAAAAGAGAAAATCCATTAATGGTGAAAAATTATAGACCCATCTCATTGTTGCCTGTTCTATCGAAAATCTTAGAAAAAGCAGTTTACAAGCGTCTTTACTCGTTTATGATTGGAAATGATATATTGAATACGAATCAGTTTGGTTTTAGGAAAGGATTTTCTACCGATTATGCTTTAATCAAATCTGTCGATAATTTTATTGATGCGCTTACTAAAAAGAACATATAATAGGAGTTTTTATGGATCTTAGTAAGGCATTTGACACTATTGATCATGACATTTTACTTGGAAAATTACAGAATTATGGCGTGAGAGGGATTACTTTGTCATGGTTCAGAAGTTATCTAAGTCATCGCAAACAATATGTTGCGTTTAAATCTAGTCACTCATTATATTCTAACGTGTCATGTGGTGTCCCTCAGGGATCTATCCTCGGACCCCTACTTTTTTTGATTTACATTAATGACATCACCAATTGCTCCCCTCGTTTGAACTTCATCTTATTTGCAGACGACACTAACGTTTTTTTATTCTCATAAGGATATTGCAACACTGATTGATACACTTAATATGGAATTAGGTAATATTTCGAAATGGTTTAGAAGTAACAAGCTTTCATTGAATATTGATAAAACATGTTTTATACATTTTCATACTCTTCAATCCCAACCCACCCTTCCCAAAAGTACTTATATTGATGGTATAAACATTGCTGAGAAACACTCAACCAAGTTTCTAGGAGTGACCCTAGATAGCAATTTAACTTGGAATACTCATGTGCAGAATATTACTACAGCAATATCTAAAACAACTGGTGTTTTAAGGAGAATAAAGTATTTGATTAATGATCAAACTTTAATAATGTTATATAACACTTTACTTTTACCATATGTGACAGTGCACCTCAAAACGAACATAAAGTCGCACACATTGATTTTGCGTGAGGACTGCAAATAAGTGAAATGGGTCAACCTAACCGAACTTGACTTTTTCATATTTTCTGAAAGAGCCGGTCTTCTTTTACATTATGCTAAAATTTGGTATCATAAAACGGGCAGGAAAGTGTTTTTTTTAGCAGTTTATCTCGAACATTTTTTGGTACAATAGTGTGATTATGTGTGTCTTTAGAATCCCTTTTTCATTTCTGAAAAACCTTGTCCACACTCTTCACTTTCAACTCTAATAACTTTTGAAAGGATAGTGCTACTGCTTTGAAAGTTTGCATTAATTATAGACAGAAAGTGTTAATGAGGCATGCTTAATTTCAGTTTAATCTGATAATCCCTTCATTGTTGTTACTCTGGTGGCTTACTTCCTGTTTTTTGTCCCATTGATGGCACAGCCAGCACGGTTTGGTAAAGATTAAGCGCTTGAATAGACACTGTACTTCAGAGCCTCTTTTCTCAGTTCACACTTTTCCTGAGATTTTGCTTTCTTTCCAATATTTAGATAGGTTAGGAGAGTCCATTTGATATGAGTTATACATCATTTTAAAGCTTAAAGTCTGCTCTTTCAGAATATGGTCTTAACTAAAAATTCATATCTGGCGACTTTTTGTTTGTTTTGAGGTGCAGAGTCACATATGTAATGTGTTGCAATATTGTATGGGGCAACTGTAGCAAAAGTAAATTAAATACAATTTTTATTCTTCAGAAAAAGGCTCTTCGTATATGCACACACTCAAATTTTTTGGCTCACACCGATCCTATATTTCATCGCCTAAAAACTTTAAAAGCCCATGACATACATATATATCTAACTGCTATATTTATGTATAAACACACTCGAAATTTATTACCATTTTTTCATAATGCCTTAGTAACCAATGACCATATTCATTCATACCCAACCCGTCGTTCCCATGATTTTCATTTAAGTAATCCAAAGCTTTTACTTGCTCACAAATCGATTAGACATCACGGTCCGGATACATGGAACACTCTCTCTGAGGAGTTAAAACAGTGTGCCTCCTTGTTTTCATTTAAAGCAAACTTAAAGAAGCACATTTTATTACAGTATACTTCAAATACAAATCAAAAACAAATAATTCATATGATTAATGTTGGTCTCCCAAATAGCAACATCGCATACCGTTCCCTCTTTCAGCAAACCAATTCGATTATTCTACATTCCAGCATATCTGCCCTTCTGCACTTTATAGCACTTGCACGCACATCCACCACCATCACGTTTTTCCCCTGCTATCTTCGCAGCAGAATTTGTATTGTATTGTAGTATTACGAAACTAGTATACGTCTCTACCTTTTCCTCTGGCCGGCCATCTTTTCAAGCTATGCTTACAATGGCGGCCTTCTGCATTATCGCTCCATAATTATAATTGTTGTAATCCCCGCTGCATAGACATGCATACTGCATATTGTATCATTAATTACCTTTTATATCTTTGTTTACGCAAGTCAAACGACTCTGTTTTGAATCTATTTTGTATATTTCCCACATGTTCATGATCATGTGCCTTATGTATATTGATTTGCTGATTGATTTGTTGATTTGCAGAAAATAAAGTATCTATTAAACAAACAAACAAACAAATATATATGATGAGTTTGTTTGCAAAAAACCGATAAGTCCATATTTGCCAAATGGAGATTTTTTGCGATTAAAGGTCAAGAAAAATAAAGAGAATAATAAGAAAATTTTTGTTTCTTTTGACCGTAACTTCAAAAATGCACCTTTATATGTAGTGACCAATATATCATTTAAAAGGTATTATTTTGTACTTTATGACAGAGACCGTACTTAAAAATCTTCAAAAATGGACTTATCGGTTTTTGCGAACAAACTCTTCATATATTTACTTTTATTTGGGGGGGGGGGAGGGGGGGGGGGGAGGCAGCGGTATTACTCATATTCACCAGTATTTCAAATAACCTGTACATTTTCACATATTCCTAAACTTATCATCCCATTAATATTCTTCATTACACAATACCACTGTCATCTTCAGCAGACTAAAAATACAAATATACCTATTCCTAATATTTTAATGTCCAGAATTCACTCAATCATATATATACAGCGACCTCCGACATGCATTAATCTGCATAATTCTCCATACTTTATAACCTTCCTGTTTATCTCTGTATTTTTATGACACAAAATAAACATATTAAGAAAACACAAACTAACCATACATGGACCATTCTCCCCCCCCCCCCCCAAAAAAAAAAAAAAAAATGCAAAACTTTGATTTTTGTGTCGCCAGAATGTTCATACAGTTTAAACTGATATTTTCTTCCTTTATCGACAGATTCGGGTTCGTTGAGGGCAGCAGACATTTTACGGCACAGGGCGCAGCCAAAGTGGGTGTATCAGCCGACCCCCTCCCCCCTGCTCTCCCCCACCCCGGGGCAACATGTTTATTACGCACTTGTAACAAAGGTTCGCGCACTAAGCAAGCATTCGCGCACTCAGTTCGAGACGCCTATTGGCTAAAGCAGTATTTCATTCTGCGCGCGTGCTACTGGGAGAGGGGTGGGGGAGTACGGAGGGGGGGGGGGGTCGGCTGATACACCCACTATGGCTGCGCCCATGCCAAAAATACACATAGCGCGTCACAGAATCGGTCAATAGGAATCAATTTTTTAGGTAAATTCATCCAAGAGGTTAGACCTGTAAAATACATATCAATAAAGCTATTAGGACATCCGGGATGATTAGAAGTATGAATAATAATTAGAAGTATGAATCGAAGTTTGAGGTAACCCTAAATACCCACTGTTGCTAGACAAAGATGTGCTCATATAACAAGTTGTTTACTCGTTAACATACCATTCAAATCAAATCTTTTGTACCTGATTCCATTGCCGCTGGAGTGTTTGGATAAAAAATAATATTACATAACAATATTATTATGATGTTTTGATATTTCTCTAAGAGATCATTTATATCATGTCGCCAAATCGCTGTCAGATACGTTACCCCTTTTCAGACTCTTGAGAGAAGATCAAAGAAATGCCGCATGGCAATGTAATGTCATGTGTTAAACAAAGTCAACCTATCGCAAACATGGAACCATGATTTAGCTATTGTATATCTTGTCACACACACACACACACACAAGATATATATACATTACTGATCCGAAGCCGCGGAAAGCCTATTGTTACGATGACCTGAAATCAGATACGTTACTTAAACTTTGCTTTATTTAGAATAAAAAAGGATACTGTAAATAAAAACAAAGCTCAGATACTTTTGAATACTTAAGGTGATGATTAATCGCACAGCAGGAATTGTTGGAGAAAATGAATATTTTTTTGTAGATAATAGTGTGAGAATGGTAATGACCCGTCAGATACGCTACCATTAAACATGTCAGATACGTTGCCAATAAAATGTTTTGTGCAGAAAAGTTAACCGCGACGCGCTTTTGCGCAGGGATTTAACCGGTTGACAACGTGCTCTATATGACTTTCTAAGAGGATAGTTCTAAGAGGAATTAAAAGTTATTAGATGAAAATTTGTTTTGAAATGGTCGATAAATCCAAGAAAAAAAAACATAACAAAATGTGATAGCTCATGTACTTTTATTCGGACATCTTTCGTGTGCATTATTTTGGACAACCCAGTCATTTCAAAACCGATTTCATGAAATAAATACTTAATTCTTCTTAGAGTTGTATGCTCTTAAGTATTTTGTAAGTGGATTTCGATTATCTCGCAAAAAGTTAAATCCTACAAACTCATCTAAACCAGGACTGTGATATCCCTTAGAATTGTGGCATTTACAAAAAGGGCCGTCAAATATAGGCCTACGTTACAAATTCATTTTATTTCTGCTTTGTTGTGTTTGTGTGTGTGTGTGTGTTTTGTTTCATGATATCGTAGAAGGCCTTAAAGGACTGAAGTGTGTACCCACCATTTTTTTTCAACTTTACAGCAAACACAACAACATAGACGTTCAATCTTTCTTTATTATAATTTTGCATCTTATCTACAAAAAAGTGGGCCTATTATCATGGTTTAAGTTAAGAGCACCTTCTTTTTTGTATTTCAATGTTCTGAAAATGAAAATAGGTTTTGATGTCTGATGTTTTGCATCAGGATTTTGAATCCCATGTTTTAGTAGTTTATTCTGTCAATGAAGATAATACTTTGTCAAATACGTAACTATCGTTTAATAGTTCTTGAGAAATAATTCATTACAGAGAGGAACAAAGGAAATTTGAAATCACGTGTATTATCTGCATGTTTTGTTGTTGTTTTTTTTTCAATTTCATTCTTACCGTCTTCCGTGTATTATAATAACACAATTTCGAAACTATATCAGAAAGAGAGTGTATTGTGGATTTGTGCCTGTTTCTCTCTCGTATTGCACTTATCTCAAATTGTTATTAAAGAGTTATCTACTCTTTTTTCTATGACGAGTACAGTTCGACTGGACTTACATGTTATGGGGGAAAGCTACACCTCACGTAGTTTGAATCTCTCTTGGAAGGCAATTGATGCTAATACGTTCTGTGAGAGGTTTAAGAGCTTATGCCTTTATAAAGATGCTCATAATTCACAAAGTGTAGTTCCCATATTTTCAATTTCTCTCAGAGAACAGCTGATTCTGTCAGGAGTTTCAAGGTCCTCTGCCTTTGAAAAGATTTTCTCAACAAAGTGTAGTTTATGTATTTTGAATCTCTCTCAGAATGCTGATGATAGTAGGCCCCTATATTCCGTCAGTCTCAAGGACCTACCAAATGCCATAGATTCTGTCCCCAAAGTGTGTATATTGCGAATGTCTCTCTGAAGGCCGATTGATGTTAAATTATGTTCTGTCAGAGTTTCAAGAACCTATGTCTGTATAAATATGCTCTTCAATCCATGTTTATCGTGAAGTTGTCTGCTCTTGTTACGATCTGATGAAGATATGAAAGCCTTTGTTCATGTCATGTGTTAACCTTTCTCAATGGAAACCCCAAAGTGCATTTGACATGACTCCTAGTAAGAGCATGGAGAATATTTGCTCCATATGTCTTGAGAAGCAGGTAAAGGAAATGCATACTTTCACTTGAAAGAAAAATTGAAATTTCATATTTTCTTTGTGTTTTCTACTACATTGTATTGTGCCATTAACATTTTATGTATAGTTCTTTTATTGAGAAGGTAGCACTGAATTTAACCAAAATGTGAAGAATTCATAACTTTTGAACAGATCATTGGAGTCTCCTCAAACGTTCACTTTAATGTTCAACTAAACATTGCTGCATTGGCTGGATTTTCGTTGGCTGTTTGGGTAAACTAACCCTGTATGTCTATGGAACCATTACTGTTTTTTTTTTGGCTTATCATGATACAATCGTATTTCAACTGGAAGTTACAAAATAATAAAGAGAGATTCAAGGATGTGGTGGTAGAAAATAAAAATGTTGCTAATGGGTGTGGCTGCATCTTGCCCTCCCCCATCCCCCAACTCCTTATCAGATGTACTTGTGAGGAGCAACGAGCGGGTCATCAAGTGGGTGTGCTCCATGGGGCTCAAGGAGTTTGCAAACAACCTCAAGGAGAGTGGCGTGCACGGGGCAATCCTGGCCCTGGACCTTCGACGTGGGCCCCCTGGCCCTGGCCCTTGCCTTGCAGATCCCTACGCAGAACACCCAGGCGCGGCAGACCCTGGAGCAGGAGTTCAACAACCTCCTCACCGTCGGCACGGAGCGGAGGTTGGAGGAGGTGAGGGGATGAGAGGAGATTTCATTGGTGGTGGTGGTGGTGGTGGAGATGATTGATGGATGCTGGTAGTCCGGGACCGTTACTCTTGTTGCTGCTGCTGCTGATGATGATGGTTGTGGTTGCTATGATGACCAAACAATCTTTAGACAGTAATGTAGGAGGAGGAGGAGGAGTTGATTATGATGATGATGATGATGAGGAGGATGATGGTGATGATGACGATGGTGGTGATTGTGGGGATGATAATTATATATGACGATTGCTGTAGTGACCAATGTAGACAGCAATGTAGGAGGGAAAGGTGGTGATGTTGATGATTATCATACCGATTATGATGAGGATGATGATGATGGTAAAGATAAAGATGGTTGCTATGATGGCAAATGTCTGTATAGACAGTAATGGAGAAGGCTAAGGTGACAGGGATACGGGAGGAAACTAGTGATGATAAAGATGAAGATGACCGGAAAAGAGATGATAATGATGTTTCAGCGATGATACATTACTCACTGGTAACATGGGGTGGAGGCTAAAGAGGGGAATGGTTGCAAATAATTACTAGGATGATGATCATGACGGCAATGTGACAATCATGCCATTTAGGGTGTATGCCAACCAAATTCGATAGACGGAAAGAGCCAGTGGTAAACTCAATCTTGATATCCAGGGAATTGACGAGAGGAGATGATCAAATGTATGAATAAAGATGGCGATGATGTTGATAATGATGCATTGATAATGATGATGATGATGGCGGTTACTATCGACACTTAACACTTGAGATACAATGTAGATAAAAAGCAAGTCAAAAGCACTAGACACTATCAACTCTTCATTCGCTCATTCACACCTGTCTTCACTAGTGGAAGTTTATTTCAAGCAAATTTTGTTTTCATTAAAAGTCAACCTACACGTGTGTATCTCCAGTATTATTAACCTCTGTGAACTGAAGGGGACAAAAATTTATAGCATCTCACAAATTATTAGACATTTTTCACTGGGATGTCATTATGTTTTAAGTTTGTTTTGAAAGGCACAGATGCATTAGCTGTTTCTGTCTTTATTTGAATTTTGATATTTTGAGTTGTATCTGAAATAATAACACAATACACACATTTATGATTTGCAGTAATATGATATTTCAATATTTCACTCACAATTTGATTTAAGCATTGTCACTACACCTGCATAGATCCAATGGAATCCAATGAAAAGGGAACTTGTCTTAATGCATCAAAATGTCATTTTTGTGTGAGGAAAATTTAGTGAAAGGACAAATAAAAGGTTAAAATGTTGTGACAGTTTCAGATATTATATTTTAGTTAGATATCGTCAAACACCTAGAAATAATACTAAAGTCCTAAAGTATTTTGAAGAAGAAATACAAGTCTACAATAGACAATATCAAGTGTGGCATTTTTGGTTTATTGGTTTCACCTATTTTCCACATCAAATGCCAAAGTATAGATGTACAAGACAACAAGGCAAGTCAAATGCAACAAATAATATAGAAGATTTGCTGAACAGAAATTATTATTTGTGTTTTGAACTTTCCCCCTTTGTTCACGGAATGCAAGACTTGAAGAATATTCATGTGAATCATCTTTGTATGATGTTGTTTGTATGTTTGTTACTAAACTTAGTAGTTTAATGGGAAAGGGGAGGCAGGCTGGATGTTTGTGTGTTTGTCTTGAGTAATGTATTCACATTGGTGACTTTGAGTGATGTGAATGTGTAGTGTACGTACACCTGTTTTGTGATTTGATGATGTATTTCTCTGGCAGTGCACTGAAGTACTCCCATGTCAAAATGATAATGATTAGATTTGATATTAATTTGAAGATTATATATCAGAAATAGTCATGCAGATAACTCAACTGCCTGTGTGCCCATATTTACGACTATAATATTACTCATAATGAATGGTTTAACAATGGATTGCGCAAAAAAAAAAAATGATTAATGCTGCTGTCTCTATATTCGCAACGTTTGACTTCTGAAGATGATAAACTAACGGAGATTTGGCCTATAATATCAGAATTTATCGATTGCATTTTTAGTAATAATGCACTGACTGTATTTATGATTAATTCATTGTTTGTTGAAATGTATGTACATGTATGAATACCCTTCAAATGTGTTATATAGCTCAACAATTCTTTTTTATCTTAACAACATTCTTTTATTATTATTGGTTAGACCTGGCTGAACTGTTCTGATCCATAACTTTGCCTGATTTCTGTTCGAACATAGATCCGTCTTTCATTTCATGTTATTCCTCCATTTTTTTTCTTTTTTAATCTTGTGTCCAAATGCATTGCATGCACACGAAATACATAGTGTACACAAGTATAGTGCATGAGGGCGCCCTACTAGTTGTTTCCTTTATTGTAGCCGTTTCCTTTGATTCTAGCCATAGATAGCCTGTTGCTGTGTGTAACCATTTTTCCTTTTTATTTCGGACTTTATTCTTAATATAACACAAAACATTCTTCATGAGCCTATTTCTAGAACTACTTTGTGACAAGGATTCACATAGAACCGCTTTTAGCAATCCACGATAAAGTGGAAAATGACACCCATCTTCCCCCTCCCCCCCCCCCCCAAAAAAAAAGGGGGGAGGTAAGAAGGCAGATTAACAAAAATATCTTGAGGTTCCCTTTCAGAAGACTATCTAAAACCCAAAAAAAAACCTTATACTCACAAATAAAACAACTTTCATTCTCAGAGAGAGAAAAAAACAACAACCTGTGTGCAAGAATCTGTTGAACACATAACAATAGACAAAAACACCAACCCCCACGAACACTGTCCGTTAACTAATCACTCACTAATGATAATTCGAATGATGGAACATGACATAACCCAGTCCCTCCATTTGAATGACTTTAATACTACTTTCGAACATATACTGTAGCTTTGTCAAGCTCACTTTAGATGTACCTTCTCTCTACTGGAAATTCTTTGTCTATTTCTACATTTAATCATAGTTTATACTTTCCTGCATTACAACAAGTCTGTTCCGCCTCTCTCTTGCATTCTTAGACTCAAACAACACTGAGAGGTACATGTAGCATGTCATTTGCCATCAGTGGTCCCACATACAATAGCGTTTTTTTGTGTGTGTGGATAGTTTAGACGATATGAAAGCTACTTGAAGTATTTGAATAGCAAGACAAAGGAAGGGAAAAACTGCAAAAAAAAAAAAAAAAAAAATAGACATCTTCGCCCCCAAAATACAGTGTACAGGTACCTGTCTTATAAAAAATACCAGACACTTGATACATTAAAATGTTTTGGTGGTAACTTGTTTGTTCTCCATCCTTCCACAATCCCCTGGTTAAGCTTACATTGCTGTTTTATGATAGCAGGAAGATTGATAGATATATATCAAGAACTGAAAGGAAATATTACTGTAGTTTTGACAAAAGAAGACAAGAAGAGAAAAAAAAAGGCTGCTCTAAGGTTCACATTCCACCTAAAGTAAAGTGTAAATAATAAGTAACATGACAGTTCTCATCTACATTTTCTCAGCCTCTCTTGATGATGTTTTACCTTCATGAATTCCGACAAAGGAAAAGATGTGTAAAATATTAAGTAAAGAGGAAAGGGCCTTTAACGAACCCTGTCCTTATAAAATTTTAGATTTTTCTAAATGCACATTGAAAGTCCACATCATCATATTCTGACATACAATTTTTGTAACTGCTGTCACCTTCAAGCAACCTTTGGTAGAATGTCACAAGTTCTGAAAGCACGCCTACATTCTTCTATTCATTCGGGCGTTTATTTTCCATTTTGTAATGTTTATTTATCTATCCATTCATCAAGCTTTAAACTATATTCTCAATAGTGAAAGATTCATCCTGAGGCATCCATGGTTTCTGTACTCAAGGCACATGTACATTTTACGTTTATATCAAAGCTGTACCTGTAATCTTTACTTTATAAAGCAGAAATATTTGAAGCATTTATATCGCACATACAAATTGTCGTAGCTGATGAACATTTAGCAACACTTTTACCTCACATCAGCAAGTTATATGTTATATCCGTATACAAACGCGCACCTCACGATTGTTATCCGATGAAACAATGAAATTTTGGTGTGTTTTATGGGTGTCAGACTTTCATATCTATATATGAAGAGTTTGGTTGCAAAAACCAATAAGTCCATATTTGCCAAATGGAGATATTTGTGATTAAAGGTCAAGAAAATAAAGAGAATTATAAGAAAATTTTTGCTTCTTTTGACCATAACTTCAAAAATTTACCTCTATATGTAGTGACCAGTATATCATTTGAAAGGTATTATTAATTTTGTACTTTATGACAGAGACTGTACTTCAAAATCTTCAAAAATGGACTTATGGTTTTTTTTTGCGAACAAACTCTTCATATCATCAAGACATGTTATTTTAGCACTTTTTTTCTGTCTCTTATCTTTTTATTTTTTTTTTATTGCAATGTGTGTTGTATTGTGACCTGCTCTTTCCTAAGCAAAGAAGTGATTGTTCAAGTGTAGGCGGCAGTAAAGTTTGCATGCCTCAAATTCGTCTTCCAGTAGCCTTTGCTGTAGACCAACTTCTCCCTTGGTCAGTCCCATATGTGTCTGTCGTTGAGCAAGTTTAAGTTTTTGTGCAGTGTATGCTCAAAGGGTGCAGAATTCAAAAATTATAGCTTTTGTTATATCATTTCTAAGATTAGGGTTATGTGTGTGCTACTTTTACCTGACATTGGAGGGTGGGGGGGGGGGGTGGTGTTGGCTAAAAGCAGAATAAATAGAGAAGGAGCCTACTTAAAAGGACGAAGAATAAGAAGTCAAGAAGATACATTCAGTATCATACTTAGATATGAATACATAGTTCATTGTGTTTCAATCAAAATGATAGAGATGGATATCAACAACTTTAACAGTTCATTTCTTCAATAAAAAAATTTCTGATTGTATATCCTTGTTGAAAGTTTGCAGAGCTCCCTAATTGCTTTTAACAGATTTGATATGTTTTTGGACGAGGAAAGTGATACTTGTTCCACTATGACTTCTACATGTGTAAATGGTTTTTGTTGTGAATCCAGCTTGCAGAGACCCTGTATACGTGTTGTACCCAAGGCCGTGCAATAGGCACGAAAGGATACCCCTTTCTGTGTTGCATTTCCTGTCTCAATGTACAGTATGCGTTTCTTGTTTGTATACACTAATTTAGGATAGCAGTTTTCCCAACCCGCTCTCCCCCCCCCCCAAAAAAAAAAATTATATGAATTGAGCACTCTCAATGAATCAATCAGTTATGTAAATGAATATAATTTCATTATGATATATTTCACACTTGCCACAGAGCATTATGACAGTAAACGAAATACACCTTGTAATTATGTAAGTGAATAGGATTGCATTCTGATATATAATTTCATGTTGCCTCCGAACAAGCCAGAAAAAGCCTGTTAGTAAGCAAACATGAGATATGCAGAAAAAAAGAATGTCTGTTGCAAGGATTTAAGGGATTATGATTTGATAAACAGGCGGAAAAAGAGATGAATGCACTGAAAAATAAAACAACAGATTACAGAGAGTGTGTGTAGTTCTTTGTGTTTGTGAGTAGTAATGGGGACCTTTCAATAGATCGAAAAAGCTACAGCCACCATTAAAGTGGAAATCTTAGTGCCTTCTGATTAAGATAAAAGCACAGGAAATGTTGCTTGTTATATATATGTGTAGTTCTACAATGTATTTTATACTTGGATATTAAATATTATGCAAAATTCATCTTTCCCTGCTAAGTGCAAAGAAGTCACTCAAGCAAAAATCTCCGCTTGTTAAGTTTACTTTAAGGATCACTGTCTGAAGTCTGCGTGAACACCGAGGGGGCGTTGGCATTAAAGCTTATCTAATAATAATAATGATAATAATAATTGATATGATTTATATAGCGCCAAATCCACTCTGCAGAGTGCTCTAGGCGCGGAAGGAAGAGAGAGTGAAGGAGATAAAAGGCATACAAATATCAAATACATGTAATGAGTAATCACATCGAGGCTTTAAACAAGTGAGTTTTTAGACTGCTTTTAAAGGAGTCTGATGAAGAACAATTTTTTTTTTTACGGCTGAAGGTCTAATAGACAGAATAATGCCAAGACTTTGTGTGTATGTGTGTGTTTGCGTCTGTTATGCCCCAGTCACACAGTGCTTTACGATGGATTACGTCCGCCGCGGATAGATACGAATGAGTGGACGCAGGGGGACGCAGCGTGGACGCAGGCATCCGCAGGGACGTATGTAGACGTAACTGCCCGTAACTCATCCGTAAAGAAACGCAAAATGACGTCGCCGAACCTGCGAAATTTTGAAATGTTCAAAATTTCGCAGAGGGACGCCACGGACGCAAACTTACGCAAGTAACCGTAACCAAACGTAACTATCCGTAACTCTACGTAACTACCCGTGGCTTGGACGCAGACCATCCGCAAAAAAATTTACCTCCCGTCCGTTTGCGTTCGCTTACGTCCACCGTAAGTATCCGAAATTGACCGCAAGTTAACGTATCGCAACAGTTTCGTCCGCTTACGGATATTTACGGACAGCTACGGATGTGGCGGACAATTACGTCCTTCGACGTTTTCCGTTTTCCACTCGCATGGGAACACATAGACTCGTGGGAAAGCACACTACTCCTGTTGCCAAGCTGCAGCGCCTTTAATTGAAGGAATGCTACAACACAGTCGGAGCGGTGGAGAGGCAGAACTGCATGGTCAAATTATGAAATTTCTCCCACAATTAATGGTCATTTTAAGTGGCACCCATATACCATGTATACTCATGACATCGGTTGACTCTTGGTGCTGAACTTTTTTTCTTGTACTCTTCGAATGTATATTTTTCGAAAAAAAACCCACAATATTTTGGGTAGGGGATGGGGTGACAGCATTTTATTAACTTTTCTGGCAGGGGAAGGTGTGGGACAGGGGCAACTATATAAAATGAGAACGAATTTAGTATTTCTCTATAGTCTCACCCATGCACTTTACGCTCCATCGAATGTGTATTACATTCTTTTTATTCTAATACTACTACTACTACTAATAATAATAATAATGATAATAATAATAATAATAAAGGACGTTCATATTGCGCAGCTACTATAATAATATACTCTACTGCGCATTACAAAATGACATGCATACAAGAAATTCAAACAGAAAATACATTACTTCAAGAGATGACTTGATATTGTACTTGGGTGTGGGAGGGATGTTTGAAGGTTTTGATGTCTTTTTTTTCTGTAAATTTTATAAGCACTGCTTTATCATAAATATCTCCTTAAACATAACCCAGTAAGTCATGAATATCGCTGAACAACGACAGCGTAACCACAGTTTGTCTATTCCATGACTGCAAGTAATATTTTCTTACTCTAATGTTAAACTTTTCGATCTATATTGTATTTTATTTGTGGAATAGTGATGTTGTGTGTGACCCTGCAGCACAAAACACACAAAAAGTCGCCACGCATGAAATTTTAGTTGGGAGCATGTTCTGAAAGAGCAGACTTTAAGCTTTAAAATGATGTATTACTCAAATCAAATGGACTCTCCTAACCTATCTAAATATTGGAAAGAAAGCACAAACTCAGGAAAAGTGGGAACTAAGAAAAGAGACTCTGAAGTAGTGTGTCTATTCAAGCGCTTAGTCTTTATCAAGCCGTGCTGGTTGTGCGATGAATGGGACAAAAAAAAAAAAACAGGATGGAAACCACCGGGGTAACAACAATGAGGGGATTATCAGATTAAACTGAAATTAGTAATGATAATGATAATAATAATAATAATAATAATAATAATAATAATAATAATAGTAATAATGGTGATGATAATAATAATATTACTAATAATCATAATAATGATGATACTATTAATAATAATAATAATAATAATAATAATAATAATAATAATAATAATGATAATGATAAGGCCTTATTTATCCAGGGTAGCCAAGTCAAGATTGGCTCGTTTGACCCATTTCACCTATTTTCAGTCCTCACACAAAGTCAGTGTGTGCGACTTTTTGTTCGTTTTGTGATGCACGGTCACATACATTCTTTACATTTATGACGTTTATTCATATTTGAGTTGCACAAACAAAATTCAAACTTCAAGTTCAAAATTTCATATATCTTTTATTTTTGTAAAGTGAATTAAAGGATTACGATTTTTTCACAACTTGTACGTAATTCAATTTCAGTTTTCCCCAGTGTACAATGTAAGACAGTCCAAAACGTGATAACCTTGCTGTCATAATACACTGACTTAGCAGGGATCGTAAGAAAAAAACCAACTTGCCATAATTATTCAAAGCAATCTGTTACTATCCGTAACTATCCGAAAAATGCGCAACTCTCCGCAAGTGTTCAGATCTATTATGTGCCAATTCGTAAGAATATCCGCAAGTGGACGCAAGTATTCGCATCTGGTCGTATCTGTCCGTATCGCCCGCATTTTTTGCCCGCATGTTTTGTACAAATTTCTGGTGACGGCAAAGGATCCGCGGGGGTCCGCGGAAAAAATGACTTTTTTGGACGTAACGCCGGACGCAGAGCATTATGTGACTGGGGCTTTAGTGTCTGTACCACTTGGTTTATACGTACACTTCGTATGATATGCATGTAGGTTTATGAATGAGCTCAGTAGGGTCCTATACTCTGCATCACCTGTCGAAGTACATCTACCAAATTTTCCAGGCTACTTCACAATGGCCTTCTCTTCTGCCTTGTGATA
This sequence comes from Diadema antillarum, assembly GCF_040938485.1. Lineage (NCBI taxonomy): Eukaryota > Metazoa > Echinodermata > Echinoidea > Diadematoida > Diadematidae > Diadema > Diadema antillarum. The sequence continues at coordinate 1,457,253 of NW_027271664.1, forward strand.
TGACTAGTATTAAACCGCATCTTGTTACCTTGGCATCTATTTGATGGTAACCCAATTTATATCTATCCTCCCGCTTATATTCAAACCATCTTGCGATCTTTCTATTTGACTCATTATCATTTCACATCAATGACTTTTGCCTGTAATACTATTGGATTCTCCCTGGGGAAGGATTTTTCAAAGCAGGGTTTAAAGTATTTGTTTTCCTTCAATACATGTATATTTATATATTGCAATGCAGACAAGGCAATTCTAGCTGCAGAACATTTGCATTCTCTTTCAATTACTCTGCAAGAATAGCAACATGTAGATTAATTTTGTCACAATATGTTAAAAGGATAGTGATTATTTTGGTTCTGACTTCGATAGATTGCATCGCCATTTCCAACTGTTACAAAGTAAGAGTGATATCACAGTTAGTTTTTCAATATATACATTTTTTTTCTGTTTTAAGTTGAAAACTGATTGATTCAAAAGTATAGATGACAAAGAGTAAGGACCTGAGCTGCCATGTTTTAGCTTTGTTTGTTGGTTTGTTGTTTTTTATCCAATCATATAAGAGAAATGAATCCATATCTGAGAATAAACTGTGTTCAGATGGAAGAGGATATAATTTAATCCCTTGATTGAATGTAAACAAGCTATTGCTTTTTTAATTCTCTCTTTTTTCTTTTCTTTTTTTTTTTTGGGGGGGGAGGGGTGGAGGGGGCGGATGGTTCGTGTTTATTCTTATTTTTATCATTTTGGGTGACAGAGATGTAAGCATCAGTAGAAACCTTTGCAGCTGGCCAGGGAATATGCAATGCACAGGACTGCCACAAGTTTTCACAAGTTTTTCAGCAGTTCAAATTAGAGCTGCTTTTAATTGACAAGGGAATTATTTGAATAGCAAGCATCGTGTGAAGAATTACAACGTATCCCATCGAAGTGATCGTATGCAAGATTCACTATAAGCAGAGAGAGCGAAGGGTAGAGGAAGAGAAAGGGAAAAAAGAAAGAAAGCAAAGATGGAGAAAGAGAGAGATACAGAAGGAGTTGTATCTTCAGCAGAAATGAAAGAAGAGCCGTTCACATAATAATAAATCGAACAGCCGTTCAAATAATAATAAATCGAACAGGCCAAGTACTAAAATCAATGGCGATAAATCAAACTGGCAAAGTCCTCCATAAAGACCGCAAAAGTTACTGCCGAGAAAAAGGCATGTGAAGTTTCATTTTACACGCGATTAATCGTCAATTCCGAACCAGCAAAGTCACATTTTCTCTGAAATTATCAAAATTTGGTCTAACGTTTTGTCACAAGATGGACCACACCTTTTACCATTAGATTACACCAAACCTTGAATATCAAGTATTTTGTGTTCTCGTGCACGCATTTGGCAGGTTCGATTTATTGCTGACCAATTTGCGTCAAGATTGAAAAACATATTATCACATTTAATATTGAATCTATGTCAGATGGGTTTGGAAGGTACAGTCTGTAAGATGGCAGTGTGTCTACACATGTAAACATTTAATTCATATGTCACATAGACAATGAAGTAAAAGCTGACAGTTGAATTGCACAAAGATAGATTTTAAAGGTAGTAGATGTTTTATGGGAGAGGCCTTATAATTCTTCTTGTCTTTCATTGCATGGCTAACAAATTATAGCCATGTGCATCAAAGCAGCACAAAACACATGAGGAATTAGATAACTTTATAACAGGTTTGGTGAAGTTTGATTTTGTAGAATCATCCATATTTTTCCACTTTTCCCCACAAACTCAAATCTAAAAATAGTAGACATTTTCATTGACCCTTCCTCTTGGGAAATTGATGAACTGTGCCATAACTGTGTAGGAGGAATAGCAAATATTTTATTTTTTATTTTATTTTATTTTATTCATGGTTTAAAAGACAACTACCATGGCAGCCTAACAAGGCCGAATTGAGGTAGCTTACACAGTAATACAACATAACAAAACAATATCACATACAAATTGCTTATAAAGAATTAACTTACATTACGGAACAGATACAATCATATGATAACATTGAAACATTGCTTATTCATTTCATAACTCAATTTCCAAAGCACGGATATAACATTAAAAAACCGTCAGACATTAAAGGACAAGTTCACCTTCATAAACATAAGGATTGAGAGAATGTAGCAATATTAGTAGAACACATCATTGAAAGTTTGAGGAAAATCGGACAATCCGTTCAAAAGTTATGAATTTTTGAAGTTTTTGTGCAGTAACCGCTGGATGAGAAGACTACTGCAGTGTGTGAATAACTTAGATGTCACATGCGTACAACAATATAAGAAAAATATAAAGAGAATTTCACAAAATTTCATCTTATGAAAAAAGTTCACATTCCCCTGACTCGTTACCGACAAATGTTATGGGTAACATTATTCCCCCTGCCTTTAGAAAGAGCCAAGTCAAGTGTTTTTTTATTATGTGAAAAAAGTGAAAATATGTTAAATTTTCTTTATATTTTCTTTATACTGTTGTACGCATATGACTCACAAGCTGTAGTAGTCTCCTCATCCAGTGGTTCCAACACAAAAATTGTAAAAATTCATCACTTTTGCATCGATTGTCCAATTTTCCTCAAACTTTCACTGATGTGTTCTACTAATATTGTTGCATTCTCTCAATCCTTATGTTTATGAAGGTGAACTTGTCCTTTAAAACATTCATGTAATACAAATAAAAACGGAGACAATTACACTTTTGAACACACTCGACATTTTTACACCTCACATAGAGCGTACACCTCCCTTTGGCAAAAACTTTGGCACATGCCAAATATATCTGTATGAAAGGCAATAGATTGCAAGGAGAATCTTGAATCAACTGAACAGTGTACTCTTTGTAAGTTTCCTTGGGCTTGTTTCATCAGACATGTTTTAACTGTGAGAGCTTGCTGCAATGTTGTACCCAGCTGGGCTTGGCTTTTTGCCAGCACAATCTTGTACCTGAGAACAACCTTGTATGCTGTGAGACACATAGCAATAGATGACGCCTATTTGTCGCACCTGTAACCCCAGCACAGTGGATGAACTTTGGCACTATATATCTGCCATGACCTTTGCCCCTTGCCCTTTGACACACCTGCACAGTATGTAGTTAATACACACTTCACACCGGACTAGAATCCTCAACCTTCAAGTCCGTTTTCACCTTTAATGTGTACGGTCTCTCTAACTGACTGTGTTATTTCTGTGACCCGCAGAATACTAAGTCCAGGAACTTTCTACAGCAGACTACTAAGTCCAGGAACTTTCTCATAACGGATATATTACTGTCATAGATAATGTATCTGTACATTCTTAACTGCAACAGCAAAAGGATAAACAATCAGCACTCTATTAAACAAAAACTACCAAACAAAATATATTACCTCAAACCAACAACAAAACAATTGATAGAAAATTGTGGACAGCTTAATATAAAATGTCTCTTTCTTTTGCATAACTGTTTTTTGTGCTGAATGGTTTAGAAGTATAAATGCAGGGGTCTTTTTGTTCTAAGTGCTTCAGGTTTTTAATATGCACTGCACTGTTGCTTGTAAAATACTCGTATAATATTTTTAAATCTGATCCATGAGCAAGATAGAATTTGGTTTGACATTTCTATTCATGAAAATAACCGGTACACAGAAATCATGCGAGTATAGCCGACATGAGATTTTAATACAATGAATGCTAGGATACATACTCACACTGACTACTTCTGTAGAATTATATACTTTATGTCCCCACAAACATTACAATGGGGCCCTCCGCAATGATATCTTCAAAAATATTGCATCATTCTAAATACAAATTCCGGGTATGAAATTATAACTCTTGCCCACATCTTACAGAAAACCCCATTCGATTTGTGTCAGTGGTCAAAGAGAAATACAGCATTTTGTAGAGGATGTCGGGAATCTCTGCCTATAATTCACACACAAGATCATGGAAGTGCTAAATTTGGAAGAATCAGACTCATGACGTGCTTAACCAAATCGAATGGGGATTTCTGCAAAGTAGAGCTAAAATGTTATATTTTAAGACCCTGAAGTAGCATTTAAAAAGTGCAATCATTATGGGTGTTATCAATGCGAAAATCTGATTATAATTTTCGTAGGGGGACATACTGCAGTATGTTCCAAAAAAATTACAATCAGATTTTTGAATTGATAGCACCCAATATGATCGAGTTGTCTAAGTGCTACTTAGCATCTTAAAATATAATATCTTAGCTCTATTTTGCAGAAAACCCATTTCAATTTGGTTAAGCGGTCACAGAGAAATGTGGATTGTTGTAAAGCATGTCATGAATCTAATTCTTCCAATTTTAGAAATTCAATGCTCTTGTGTGTGAATTATAGACAGAACTTGGAGGGAAGAGATTCCCAACATCCTCTACAGAATTCCTCATTTCTCTTTGACCACTGAAGCAAATCAAACAGCATTTTCTGTAAGATATGGGCAATGAGTTATAGTTTCATACCCTGAATTTGTATGTAGGTTGATTCGCTATTTTTATGCCTCCGCCACGAAGTGGTGCCGGAGGCATTATGTTTTCGGGTTGTCCGTCCGTCCGTCCGTCAAATACATAAAAAGGTCAAATACATAAAATTTCACTATTTCCTCCATATCTATGCATTGCCTGAAGATATTTTCTTGAAACATAGTGTATATATGTATTACCCAAGTAAGATTCGCTGATGAAAATTTGGGGTCATGAGGTCAAAGGTCAAAAGGTCAAGTAAAAATATTAAAATTTCACTTTTTTCTCTGTACCTTGGAAATTGTTCAAGGTGTCTTCATGGAACATAGTATATATACATGTACTGACTGGCAGTGATTATCTAGAGAATTTAGGGTTCATGTGGTCATACGTCAGGGGTCAAAGGTCAAGGGCAACACTTCAAAACTTCTCTCATATTTATGCAATGACAGCAGGATTAATTTTTTTTTACACTTGGTGTATGCATGTGTAGCCCAATAAAGATTCTCTGTTAAGTTTGTTTTTCTTTTTTTTGCCTCAAAGGGCAAAAGGGCAAAAGGTCAAAGATAAAGTGAAAGTGCTAAACTAACTGTTTCCTCCATATCTAGGAAATGGTTCAAGTTATCTTGAAACTTACTGCATAATATTTATGCATGCTCTGCCTGACAGTGATTATCTTAATATAAAGTTTAACCCTAACTAGGCGGGGGGGGGGGGGGCTCGGAGGCCCCCCCCCCCCCCCTCGACGTTCCGCGCGATGTATCGCAATCGCAAAAAAGCTATCGCCGCGATGTTTCATGACTTTTTTCTTTCGAGTCTCCCGCATCTTTTAACACCAAATTTGCGACGCCCGGGCACGCGGTTCTGAAGTTACGCATAAATATGTACATGCATGTCAGACCAAAAATTGCTCAAAAACGTTAATTCGTGTACAATTTCAATGCAAACTGTGCTTGCAGGCAAATTTCATAAAAGCATGATTATTATGGTGTTTTATTGATTAAAATCAATGAATATCATATTTTCTTGTTCGGAGCGATGTCGCGGACGAATTTCATCGAAAAAAACAATGAAAAACATAAAGTCTAAAAAACAAGGAAATACATAAGAAATTCCAAAAAACAATAAAATACTTTTCTGATATCACAATTTTTCTTATTACATTTTCTAAGGACACTAAAAAGAATATCTACACAAAAAAATGTGCCTGTTTTGAGCTTTATTTTGTGATTTACACCAAATAGTCTGATTTTATGCATCAGTTTTACTACCTAAGAAAAAACAAAAACACCTTAGCAACAAAAAGAGAAACCCTGAGCCATAAAAAAATCCTAAGCCACAAAAAGAAAAACCCTTATAGCCACAAAAAGACACAACAAAAAACAAAAATAGAAAACATCAGTAATGTCAGTTTTTGTAAAGATATGAAGTTCCAAATTCAAGAAGATGTAGCAAAGCAGAACATATTATGTATTGTGAAATATAAACCTTAAAAGAATATGAGGGATTCTATTTTTTGTTTTGTATTTGTAAGTCAACTATGTACTGAGGTGATGAGAAGAATGAACATTTTTCTTTCTATACTAAGAGAAAATATGCTCGGATATGCTTACAAGTGATATCTTATCCTATACTATCAACCCTCGTTCAGAGATACATATAAGTAGGAAAAAAAATCATGTGCTTTAGAATTATCTTTGTGACATGAAAAGAAAGACGGATTTTTTTTTTTTTTTTTTTAGTCTATATCAGAAACAGGAAAATGGATCAGAAAAAGTCAGCCAAAAGTGAGACAGCAACGAAAGTGGTGTTGTCACATTTTTGTTGTACACCTATCTCTGTCTTGCAGGGTGAGCTGGGTAGATTTAGGCGCGGCCCCTCTTGGCGGAAAATGTTCAAAAGCAAAGAGGCCGCCGCCCACCACCGCAAAGACAAACTCCCATTGGACATGACGGCGGGGGAGTGCATGGAGGCTTACGGCCCCTCTCCGGGCTCCCCCACCCAGAGGACCATGATGTTCCCCACCAAGCGGGCTGCGCCTGTGGCCCACGGGGTACCCGTGCTGCCCGCCTCCCCACCCCCAAAGGGGCCCGGGGGCGGGGGCGGGATCAGTGGAGGCGGAGGGGGAGCGACGACCTCACCTAGCAATACGGGAGATCTCAGAACTTATTCCTGCTGACATAAGACCAGTGAGGGCGCTCTTACATAGTTTAGCAAAAGGTGTGTGTCATACCTGTCATTTCTATCTTTAATCCTATCAGGATTTGACAGTTCAGATTTTACCCTAAATGTCAGAATTTTGCTAGAAGCTGTTTGGTACCCCACAAAGTGAAGATAATTAGACTTAATGGGATGGTACAAGTTTGGTTGAGATAGGGTTTCAATCTTTGTTGGGTTTTTTCTTGTGTGTGTAAGATAATAAGAAACTACTCATGAATTTTGAAAGGGCATACAATTCTAAGAGGAATTCAAAGTTTATTTGATGAAGGAAATTGCTTTTGAAATGGCTGACATATCCAAAGTCAGAGTACAAAATCAAAGTGGGCCTGATAGAATGTAGGACCCACCTTTTATTAGGGCCACAAAAAACTGTGTCATCCCTTTAATGTGTTTGATTGGCTCTTTCCTATTTATGACATCATAGCACAAACTATTATTAAGGGTGCATTCCTGCAATGAGAGTTAGATGTAAAATTTATCAATAAGTAAAACATAAAAACAGATTCTTTGATACATGACGTGAATAAAGTTATTTATGAATTCATTTGGAGAGGCCCAGATAGAATAAGGCGCGATGTTTTAGTAAAAGATTATGAGGAGGGAGGTTTGAAAATGTGCTGTTTAAAGTCAATGATGCAAGCTCAAAAAATAAAATGGGTGCAGAGGTTATTTGGGTCATGTTCAAAAGGATAGAAATCCATTTGTTTGAATTTGTTAGCATCTGTAGGAGGAGAATTTTTGTTCTTCTGCAACTTCGATGTTTCAAAGTAAAAGATTAATGTTTCACGGTGGTTTTTAGAGGTATTAGAAACGTGGTCCCTCCTTCAGAACAGAGAATTAAGCATACCCAATCAAATAATCTGGAATAATAAATACATTTTGTTTCACGGGAAGTCTATGTTTAATACACATATAGTAGAGAAAGGTTTTTTGAAGGTAACTGATATGTTAGATGAATACGGCCGACCTCTGCGTTGGAAGGATTGTAAGGGTAAAGGTTTACAGTTTACTCAGTATTTCACTCTACTTGATTGCTTCAAGAAGATGCCAAGTGAATGGAAGCTTTTTTTTCTTCGTCAAAATTATTACCCCTTTATTAAACCCCTGAGTATTATTCCTTTAATTTGGGTTAAGGGTAGATGGTTGGAATTACATAACGTAACAACAAAGCATTTATGTAATATATATCTGCATTTGAATAACCCTGGAAAATCTAGTGTTTTTGATCGTTTTGACGTTATGTATGACATTGGATTTGAAGATGTTCAATCTCTTTTCAAATTACCTGCCCGTTTGACAATTGATACAAAATTAAGAATAACGCAATATAAGATATTGAATAATTTGATCCCTGTTAATTCAAGGCTTGTTCGAATAGGAAGAAAAGACGACTCAAGATGTTCCTTTTGTAAAAGTGAACCGGAGACAATAGAACATTTGTTTTTTTGATTGTCGGAAGGTGTCAGTATTCTGGGAATCATTGTTTAAAGAGGAAAAAAGGAAAATTGATTCCTTGCAATTGTTTTCATGTCAAAAGGTGTTATATGGTGTTATACATCCGAGGAACGATTTTGTTTTTTCATACAATTTCATGTTATTATTGGGTAAACAATTTATTTTAAGTTGTAAATATCAAAGTTTATGTCCTCAAAGGCAACATTTTGTGCAATATGTAAAAAAAAATATAGTTTGATTGAAGAAGAAATAGCTAAAAGCAAAAATAAATTTGATTTGCATGGAGCAAAGTGGAGGAAAATAAAACAAATAATATCTTTATAGAAAGTCAAATGCACTTCCCACTCTCTTCTTCTTTTCCCTTGCTCTGATGGTCCTTTCTTTCTCACCGCGGTTTATACTCCTTTTTCTAATTCCCTCCCTCTCTCTCTCTCTCTCTCTCTATCTATCTCTCTCTGTTGTCATGGCATTCACGGTATTTTATGTTCATGAAACAATTGTTCTGTCCTGCATTATCACCTCAAAGATTTGCTGCGTCGAATACCCCCCCCCCCCCCCATGCCGGGAGAAAGGACAGGAGACTTCGCATCTTCAGCCCAGGGCTGGGTGTATAATAATGTTATCGTACAAAGGAAGTTACGGAGAGTGCATAAATGAGCTAGGTGAATAGTACCTTTGGTTTTTTTTTTTTTATTGTAGTGTGTGTTCTTACGCCTTTGGTTTTGTTTTGTCTGGTCTTTGGTAATATTTGGTGTTTCCATTGAAGCCTATTTTTTTTTCTTTTTATTTTTTCCCCCTCGTTTTCTGTGTATACGATTCTAGAACTATTGGTGTTAACGTGTATTAGAGACTATAGTCCAAAAAAGGATCAGACGCCTGTTAGTTTACTATCATTGAATGCTATCAAACTTTTGTTTTGTGATTTCAAAAATGTATTTGTCATATACCCTGTGAAAAAGCACGATGTTCTTCGATCTGATCAATAGAATCCAGAAATACAAAAAAAAAACACATAAAAACCAATGATGACACTACAGTTCGATATTTAGAATGCAATTTGTAATGAAAAGAACAGGGCAGGAATAATGTTGGTTGGACATGGATTTCAGATCCGTACTCACAACTGTGAACTTGAACAGCGGGAGCAAAATTTTGCTGCAGGAACTGAAGATTGACATCTTGCTTTACATCGACAGAAATTCTTTTGGAAGTATTGGAAGAGTAGTGGTTTCAAAAAAAAAAAAAAAACCTGTTTATAATGGGTATTGGGCTCTTGGATTTTTTTTTTCTTGAAATATTTTTCATAACACAGAAGGGACTTTTTTTAGATGGATGTCCTTGTATGTAACCTTGCTTGATTAACAATCATTAACTGTAATCGTAACCGCCACCTACAGTACCTAATCAGTTTTCAAATTGTCGCATGCTTCCATAGCTCTCACCACTAGTTGCTTGTTGGATTAATCTCTATAGCCGTCTACTATTTAAAGAGCCAGACGGTGAAATTCGCATACCCAATACATGAACAAAAGTCTCAAGGGGCCTGTGGTTTTCACTAAACAATAAAGCACGCATTAGTTTCATTTTTCAACAGAATGTAGTTTCTGCTTTTGAGTTTTTTGTTTTCATGATTTAAAGTCCCAGATTGATGATTCGGTCAGACCAAAAGTTAAGCAACCTGTGCAATTTTCTATTCTTGGAAAGTTTGCGGTGTTCATTTCCTGTAAACTGTGGTGGAAAATAAAAATGAATAAATAAAACAGTTTCTATTAAAAGCGAAAACATATATTAGGAGACCCAAGCTTCAAATTGAGAGTCATATCCTGAATATCGTTTGGATTTACAGCTTCAATATTTTTGTGACTATTAAGCCATGAAGGACAGACTGATTTTGCTACGACACGCATTTCCCATAGACACCTACCCAAGTTAACTCGGGAGTCGGAACTAATCTTCGACGGGTTAAAGTGACAGTAGTGAGATTGTGGGTGTGTGTAAAATCCACGAAAGACTTGTTCTGCCTTTCCATTGCTCACGACGTCAGTGAATGACATACTTACATCCATGCAGGTGTGGCTTAAAATTACAAGTGTGCCCGTAATCTTGTGAGATTGTTTTGTGTGTATTATATGGGGATGGGGGTGGGGGAGGGGCGGTAGTTTTGAGGTATGCACACACATGCACACACAAATGCACACACTTTCTAGTGTCAAGTGTATGTACTGTGCAGTGATAATTTCAATCCCTTAAAAGATGTAGGAGAGGTACATGTAAACTGTAAAGGAAGGAATTTGTGGCTAAAAACAATGAAAGCATTTATCTGTAATTACAGCATAGCATAACAGCATCATTTTAATAGTCACATGAAAATATTTTGTGTTTTCTCTGCAGGTGATAACATTGCAATGTCACATTTTGTAGATAGATACTGATTTTATTTATTTATTTATTTATTTATTTATTTATTTATTCATGTATTATTTATTTATTTATTTATTTATTATTATTTGTGTGTGTGTGTGTGTGTGTGTGTGTGTGAGTATCCAAAATGGGTGACATTTTCATATGCTGCTTTCAAGAAAAGGATGTATTAAAATGCATTCATCCAAATTCAACCAATACCACTTTATGGCACGAGACCTCAGGTTATGTGCATGGTACATCAAGTGTTCATCCTAGCAGACATTACATTGTGTATGTAGGTTATATAATTGCCCATGGATTTAAAAGGTCTGTATAACATGGAGAGATCAACATCTTCATTTGCCAATTTATATTGCTATTTCTGAATTGCTAGAGAAAGTATACAGAGCAATTTTACGTTTGTTTTGTTTCTGGTTTTTTTTTTTTCCACCTTGGGAACATCTTCTAGGTATCATGCATAAACTATGACAAGTCCTGCATGTGGATGGGTACCCATAGCCTGCATTAACAGTCATGTGCTTCTTCCTGTAAAATAGCTTCCATCATGTGTGACATGTATTTTGTTGTATTTAACCCTACCTTTTTTACTTCCTGTGACGACTGAACTTCCTTTCCACAGATGTGCATTTCACAGATTCATCAAATTTTCCGTTTGCCCCCCCCCCTTTTTTTTTCTTTCATCTTATGAAATATGTAGGACTTTATCCTCGTTTCCATTTCAATTCTGGGTACTATTGTGCTAATTTTTCATTAGGGATGTAATCTGTGGGAGCGGGAAATTACCTTGTATGATGTGCAAAGAGAGAAAGAGACTTATTTAACGCACCTCTTTTCCTTCCACTCAAAACGTTACCCGAGATGGGATTTTGGCTTTTATGAATGTAAAAACATTCTGGGCTAGTTGATATACAACGTTTGTAGATTGCAAAATGAAACAAAGAGTGCAAAGGAAAAGAATACATCTACTTTCTTCATCTTTTTTCTTCTTTCATGGATTTCCAAAGTTTGTCAGCATAATGCAGTGCTTGTGGTATACCTAAGGTGGCCTCTCAGCTAGAATGCATTTCTGTGTAAAATGCTCCTTTATGATTGCCTGCTTTACAGCAAACTTGTATTTGTGTCCGTCAGTATGTTGGCAGGAATAGTAGAAATCAAATTTGTGTTGTAATAGCTTCCGTGTGCTTGTGTATAATCCCAGCTTCATGTCAAAAAAAAAAATGAGTCAAAATAAGCTAAAGAGGGAAGGGATCTGTGTAGTAACTGCATTGTGCTATTATGTTCAAAACCTGTATTAAAGTGACAAACAGTAATTATCTCAGCTTTTGTTTTTTGTTTGTTTGTTTTTTCACAAGAAAGGCTGCCTGTTCTTTGTTTTACCTTCCTTGAGACTTTCACATGTCCTTGTTTTTTTTTCCCCTGCCTACAGAACACATCACCGTGGAAACAAGGACCAAGTCACCCTATCAGCTGACCTCGCTTTCCCTAGCGGAACAGACTGTATGGTAGGCCAAACTTTCGGACAGCGCAGTATGTCGTTCTGCCGCAGTTCCTCGTGACTTGCAACCCTTTGCAGGGAGCGCTACGTGACCAATCGCTCGCCCAGATCGGCAGATGCTCTGTGGTGTATGGTTCGATTCATTTGTGGGGGGATGGCATTATTCCACTATGGACCTGTGAGTGTCGGGGGCCATTGGTGTTAATTTGCGATGACTTCCGCGTGACATAAGAGTCCGCGAGAAATTGTGCTCCACATGCAATGATGGGATGACCAATCAGTTTTGTTAATGTGTCCAACCAGACAGTAAAGAGAAAAGCTGGAATACTCCAGGCCACCAAATGCAAGAATTGTCCTTTCCGCGCACGGTCAAGCCAACCCACGTCCAGAGAAAGACGGCCTCTGGGCCGGATGACAGCCCTGCAGGATTTGAGGTCCTGCCCCACCATGATGAAGAAGAGATGACCTGTTTCTGAACCCGACCTGACCCCCCTCCCTCCAATATTAGCAAAGGCAGCTCCGCAGATCCACGAACAATGTTACTTCTGTCTTGGTGAGCAAGCCTGGCCAAACTCTCAGCAAGTCACACGCTTTCTTCAATGCCAAACTCTCACACATCCTCTCCAATTATCTTTTGCGATGCTCTCCGATCAACTGAAACTAAAATGCTGACATGCAATGAAGTACTTAAATCACTGTATTGAAATGTTTTCTGTGTATCCTTCTACAACAAGCAGAATCTACACATTCCATTGAGGAAATAATATTTTGTTATTCGTAAGGTTCTGTCCCTGGAGTATAAGTGCTCACGAGATTCCATTGTTTCGATGTACAATTGTATGTGCACTTATTCGTTAACAGAAAGGAATGAATAGAAGAATCAGGGTGTGGTATTTTAAACAGACTGCGGAGTCTGGTTTTGGTAAGAGGAGACTTCCGGTAGAGAATATTTTGTAGCAGTAAAACATATTAATTTGGCTGTAGCATGGTTTAAAGGGGAACACCTTTCAGCCAGATCTGCTTTCAGCTCATTTAAAATTCCAGCAGCAGATGAATTTATATTGCTGTAGATTTGCGTAAAGGGACTACGACGTAGCCCACTTGAAATCCCAGAATGACCTCAAAATTAGTATTCCTGTCATGTTATGTTGCCTCCGTAATACACACAGTGAAAGGGGACATATGTGACCCTGCACCTCAAAACAAACAAAAAGTCGCCAGACATGAATTTTTAGTTAAGACCATATTCTGAAAGAGCAGACTTTAAGCTTTGAAATGATGTATAACTCAAATCAAATGGACTCTCCTAACCTAGCTAAATATTGGAAAGAAAGCACAAACTCAGGAAAATTGTGAACTGAGAAAAGAGGCTCTGAAGTACAGTGTCTATTCAAGCGCTTAATCTTTACCAAACCGTGCTGGCTGTGCGATGAATGGGACAAAAAACAGGAAGTAAATTACCAGAGTAACAACAATGAAGGGATTATCAGATTAAACTGAACTTAGGCATGCCTCATTAACATATTCTGACCATAATTAATGCCAACTTTCAAAGTAGTAGCACTATCCTTCTAAAAGTTATTAGAGTTGAAAGTGAAGAGTGTGGACAAGGTTTTTCAGAAATGAAAAGGGTATTCTAAAGACACACCTAATCACACTATTCTACCAAAAACGTTTGAGATAAACTGCTATAAAAACACACTTTCCTGCCCGTTTTATGATACCAAATTTTAGCATAATGTAAAAGAAGACCCGCTCTTTCAGAAAATATGAAAAAGTCAAGTTCGGCTAGGTTGACCCATTTCACTTATTTTCAGTCCTCGAGCAAAATCAGTGTGTGCGACTTTATGTTCGTTTTGAGGTGCACGGACACATATAAAAAGTCATATATGTTGATTTCTAAAAAGTTTAATTGTGTTTGAATAAAGAGTACAAAAGAGATGATGTCAGTCTTTTGTTATGAGCTTGGCTTGGAACCAGGTGGGAGCCAACAATAGTGTTCACAGACAGGGCCAGATGAGGTTGTCTAGAACCAGTTTCCATAGCGATGAATGCCTATGACATCACTCTTTGGTACTCTGTTGGAGGGTCTGAATCATGAATTCGGGGACAGACATTTGAAAGAGTGTGGTACAGAGCTACCAAAAAGATGAAAATGTACGGTCAGTTACGGTGCTTGATGGTGTTATTGATCATTAATTTTAGACTTTTTTTCCATCTTCATTGGGCTTTTGCCTTCACAAGCATGCAGGTAATTTTTTGTTTTTCTAGGTAGAGGACATTTTGAATATTTTTGCTAGATGCCGATATTCATTTATGATGTGTATCGATCATCCCATTCACATACATTGCACATTCTGAGGTGTAGGGGTCATATGGTACAATGAATAGGATAATGTGGTATATCCTTTGTCTGTGCTATTGTACATGTACGTAGTCACCAGTTCACGTTCATCGTCAAAACTACCTCTCCCCCTCGTAAAGACCGGACACCGATGGTTAAAGCTGCAAGCAGCCAGTCCGTCACAGGTCAGCCTGCATGGAGTGAGTTCATTGACCTCTCTCTCCCCAAAGTGCTCTTTTGCAACATTATCCCTACAAGTACTGAGGAGAATAAACTGGAAGAAATCACCTTTTTCCTCATCAAATTGGCAACATTCAATATTGATGGATATCCCATGTTTCAACATGATAAGATGAAACAGGTTAGAAAAATGCAATTAACTTAGAATAAACTTTCATCTTTAAAAAATGTGTTGCCAATTTAGCAATTACTTTACAAGTATTTTCTCAAATTTGTGAAAGTTTTGCAACAGCATCAAACATTGTATTTTTCAAATACTTCTTTTCTTAATTCTATATCATTTTGACTTTGTTCTTGTGAGCGGCAATATTTTTAAAACCCATTTGCTATTGAAATTAATGAAAATGAACAGTCACGTAAATTGGTATTCCAATATCTCATTTGCTTCACTTTTCTTTGATAAAAGTCAAGATTCTTTTTTGTTTCCCCCACTAATAAATTCTTAAATGATATCATGTCTGTATCTCATCAAATTGATCATACCAATGATGTATAAAAGAATAATGACAAAAACCATAAAAAAATGCAAACAAGAAACTTAAAAAATAGACTTTCGCATTAATTCTTCCAGCCTAACAGGAAGGAAACAAAAAATTATAGATACTTGTTGCCAATGTTCAATGCAAAATGGTCAGGATGAGGGTAGTGCCAAGTGGTAGAGATGACTTTCTTCCGTTGATGCAATGCTTGTGGTTGTTGCAGAATGTGCCATGTGTCGGGAACGAAAATCGTCGTCTTTATTTGTCGAAACATCAGGGAACCCGTAGGGACCGCGAGCAACTCACAGTAGAGACAAAGTTAGAATCTAAACAGTGTACGTGTGTTTTCTGCTCTAAGGATGCAAATATTGATATAATGAGCAGGAATTTAGAGAGAAAGATAGGGAGAGAGTGAGATGAGAGAGGGTGAGTGAGAGTAGATATATGCAGTATGTAGAATGTGAATTACGTTTATTACTTACACCGAATTCACGCGACAAAATTTCTCTCAAGTATTGTGTACATAAAACTATATTAACATGATGATATACACTCTATGTATATGATGTACAGCATATCGCAAACGTAGCTAGTGGAGAGAGAGTGTGAAAGAGAGAGAGAGAGAGAGAGAGAGAGAGAGAGAGAGAGAGGGAGATAGGTTGGCGATCCCCAGTTAACGTAGAGTTAAGACTGTTTTACAAGCCAAATATGTAATGTACTTTTTTTTTCTATCGAAGTATAGGGATCGACTTTGAGAAGCTGGAGGATGAAGTTTATGTTGTCTATGCAAATTATAGGACAGGGGAGAAGAGAGAAGAGATATGATGTGAATCAAAGGAAGTGCATGTGGATTGACGAGCTGAAAAAGCTAGCAATCCTGTCAAAGTCTTTTGGTGTTTTTGTTTTTGTTACGTTTTGTTTTTTTAGATGCAAGTACTCCCTATGAAGACAAGAAAGTCGGCTCTGGGAGGCGTGGTGAAGATACACAGGTGTTTAAAGATAGCAAGATGTTTTATGTTTTCATAGTGCTGTGGTGAACATGATTCTCTCTTTTTTCCTTTTTTTCCCTTTAAATCGTTCTTGTATTGCAAGGTAGTAACAGTGTTACCTTTTTGGTATATTGCTTAGTCTGAATTGTGTTTTTGATCTCACAATTTACACTCGGTATCAGAGGGAATGCAAAAGTGTTGATTATGGATTTCAATTTGAGATGTTCAGGCACCTTATAAAGGACACGAAAACAGAGAGAGACAGAAAAAAAAATCTTATCGGCTGCTGTAATTGTCACAAATATTATGGTCACACAAGTTATTCCCTAAGTCCCATCTGCCTACATGTGTGTGGGATTAGGAGATCAGTACAGCCCCTTACCCCAGCTGCAGGGAGTATTAAAGTGATATTAAGTGATATTAAATGACTTGTCTGGGTAAACCTCCTCGTATGACAGAGAAATTTGATTTTATGGGAGAATGACTTTTTAGTTTGTGAATTATAACTGAAGACGTGATGATATTATGATCGTGTGAATTCGAAGAAGAAATTTCAAAAAAAAATAATAATAAAGAGATAAATAAATAAATAAATAAATAAATAGACAAATAAATAGATATAAAAAAGGGGAAAAGTGACATTGAATGATGAAACATATTCAAAAACCATAGTGGGTTTTTTTATTATTATTATTGCACAATTCTTTGTTACTCTGTGTATGGTGTTAAATACATTGCTACCTTCATTGTGAATTTGTTCAGTATACCTGGTATAAGTATGTGCAAAAGGAAAAATCTTTGTTTGATTTCAAATTGTGTCTTTAGATTTTGTATGTTGTCTTCTAGTACAAAAGAATGAAGGATGAACCATGCCCATACAAAAGGTTACGTTTGTTTTGTTTTGTTTTTTTTTCATTTTCTGTGTTAAAATTGCGGATACACATAGAAACTGTGGTATGATTTAGTGGACGATATCATTTCGGACAGAGTTTGATTTGTAATTCTTACTGTAAGGTCCTTCCGTAATGCAATCATCAGTTATTGAGCCCCATGTTTATCATACATGTGAGTAAGATTGTTAATGCCTTCCTTGTTCCTTATATGCTCTTTACCCTTTTCTCCTTTTTTTTTCTATTTCTTGGAGGGTTAGACTAAGATTCAGACTCTCAAAGTAAACCATCTCATTCAGTGAAACGTGCCATCAGACTGAAGAAATGCCATGTTAATACATCATTTCAACACACAAAGGGTGCATTCATACTCAATTTATGAAGGCAGAATCGGCATTTTTGAAACATTATATTAAATGCCATTCATTGGAATGCTGTTTATGCTTTACTATTTCAGCTCCAGAAAGAGTCGATTTTGCAAAACATGGACTGCGCATTGTTAAAAAACTATAAATTCCTCTTGTAACTAGCTGAGCAGCATACATGAACATGATTTTGCATTTATGCCTCCCCAGTAAATGTGATTAGAAAGACTGCAAAGACATCCTTTTGTGCATTTTAAACCAGCGTTTTGAAAGAGTGCTTAATATCAAAATGAGTCAGGATGCAAGGGTGTTTTGCACCAGCTACCACATTTCAAAGCACAGATTGTTTCCCAAAAAGTTAAGCGGAAATCCCCAAAAGTGATTTCTTGTCCCTGCAACTTAGTTTAGGACGCCGCTCTGTATTTATCACAGTTTGTCTTTATGTTTAAAAACATATTCTTAAAACCAAGATGATAATGCCCAACACAGGGATAAACATAATTATAAACATACATTATCAATATTTATGTATATTATTGTATCATATTTGGTCCACAACCTGAGTGGGTGCATTGTCTAACCTTGTTAAACTTCAGTGTATGTGTAGAAAATTTGTTTGTATAGGGAATTATTTTATTTATGTTCACAAGCAGTGTCTTTAGTTTGTAATGGTAATAAGGATGTATTTGTCTAATTAGTCCAGAATATATGCGCACCAATCTTTCTGATTCTATAAAATAGCATTCAAACTATATACCTTCTCGTTGGTATCGTAATTCAGGATGCATATTCATTTTAAAGAAATATACCTCAGTGGAGTCAAATATATGCATTGTGCTCAGTTCCTGTGAGTGCAAATGATATACATTCCTCTTCATATTTTTCAGACGAAATAACAGCTGTTGTTTGTGCCTGTTGTCTGTAGAACAAAAAAAAAAAGAAACGAGAGTACACTGCACCAAATTACTATTGATTTCTTGATTACTGTGTTGAATAAAACAACAACAACAACAACAAAGACAGAATGTTTGCCCTCTATACCCCCTATCCCGGCAAAATATGTCACAGCTAGCTGCTAAAAAGCCTGTATTCTCTTCAGATCAATGATGGACCCAGGCAAGAAACTAAAATCATGCAGTTCAATTTGTTTGTAGATGTACTGAATTAATCCCCCCCCCCCCTTTTTTTGAGAGAGAGAGAGGGGTAGGATTGTGTTCAAGTTAATGTCCGTTGGTTTTTCCTACTTTGAGATGTGATTCATTTTGTCGCAAAGTCCGTAGTTGAACATGTTTCAAACTGATTTTGTGGGAATGAGAACTACTAGTATACATAGTGGTGCATGTACTATTCTCTGCCCCACCCTACCGCCTCCCCTTTCTGGTGTGGGTGCTGGCATAGGGTTGACAAAAATCCCTAGAGACAGTGAAAATGTGTCGTCCTTTAATAGTCAAGCCACAAAATCCATGGACTTGTGAAAGATCTTTGAGTGGGAATGTCCCTGACTTTTCTGTTGATTCAAAAATATGTTATCGTCACAAACAGGGACCTTCACTCGCATTCTGTACTTTGATGAATTATTCATGAACCTGTGTATGAAAGAAGTATACTTTATGCATTTTGATATTTCATATAGTTGTCGTACGAGAAATGAATTTTGAACGTGCGAGAGAGAGATAAAAAATGATTATAAAATATTCAGTGAGATCGTTCTGGGATTGTCTTTATATCAGAAGCAAATTGGTAACATGAATAAAAGAAAATCATCTCAGAGTGTATATTTTATGGGTACATTACAAGTAGTACAATATTTGTCCAGGTATAGAGGATTAATTTGTTTTCTTTTATTTGTGTCTTTTTTTCTGTTGTACTGTCATTTTTGCTTGATTTTAGTTGTATGTAGTGTAATGTAAAATGATTTTCAATGCCAGAGTGGACTCCACCCTGTGACATGGAAGTTCACAAAGAGGAGAAACTGTTGCATAATCAAAGACAGTGTACAGATGATAAAGAGGATACTTAAAAATTGATTCCTTCAGAAATCTGCTATGATTACTATGATACAATAACTGACGATGTTGATAAAAGAAGGGTTATTTGTTTTATGTACCAGATATACTCTGTATGTTACAGGACTGAAAATAGAGAGTGAGAGAAAGCAAAGCAAAAGAAAAAAAGGAGAAAGATAACCAAATAAACTACCTAAGTTATTCTTTATCAAGCCTTGTGTATTTTGTGTACTTTTTCCTCCTTGTATGTCCTTGGGTGAAAAGGAAATTGATCTGCCGTGCGTGTGATGTGGTTTGCGGAGTTGGTAAATACTCAGTATCAGTTTGGATACCCTGTCAAGGGAATGTAAAAGAAATGAAAATATATTATGGTGAAATGTACAAATCTTTGTAGCAAAGAGTTTTACGTTCTTTGTAGGCTTGTCTCTTATTGATAGGACACACAATTGAGGTCCCGTACGTGTGTGGGAAAGTCACAACTCGTGCACGTAATTCATGGCAAAGAGCAGGGTGCATAACTCGGGGAAGGAGTACCGCCTCACATTCAACTGGACCCCATGAAAGACCAGCTAGTGCAGCTAAATATTGGCTATCCAGCCATCTCAGATGGAAAATGAAACAAACAAACATTACATGGTATCTGGATGTGTTTTGTTCTTAACGTTTCCTTCCAAACCAACATTGTGATTTGAAAGCTTGACTGAAGGAAAGGAGAGATAAAGAGAGACAATTATATAGACAGATAAGGAAAAGTAATGGGACTTTACAGTACTGGTGGGGATTTATGTTTTGAACATTCCTAAGTGAGATAATGAGAAACCTCTTATGAAATATGAAATAGCATATAATTTTACGAAGGATTCAACGTTTATTAGATGAAACTTGGTTTTCAAAAGGCTGAGATATCCAAAAAAAAGTGACAATAATAAAAGTTGACAGCCCACGCCGTTTATTAGGATCTCTGTGTTTCACCGTGCTTTTTTTTTATATCTCAGCCATTTCAAAACCGATTTTCATCAAAGAAGCTTTTGATACCCCTTAGAATTGCATGCTCTTTGACATCTTATAGAATTGTTTCTGAATATCTCGCAAAACGTTAAAAGCTAAACCCTCATTTCAACCAGAACTGTATACAACAAAAGAAAACACTTTTCAGGAGATGAATATCTATCGTCACTAGTCGTCATACGTTACGAGTGGTAATATGGTTATCTGAAAGACACCCGATTGTGCGCTATTTTTGTTTTCGCTCAGCTAAATCGTGTGTTACAGTATAAAACTTTTCACAGACATAAATCTGCAATGTATGAAAAAAATCCTCTGCCATTTATTTCATGAAAGTTTGACACATTCGAAAGCATTTGAAACATGAAAGTACTGGGAAAACCATACTTTCATCCGTCACAAGTACTCACAGTAGATTAGATCATTATAAGGCCTTAATTTCCTCGTCTACCTGACAATCAGATGAACAACACGGCACAGAATGCCTGTGCTAGATTAGTTTACGATTCTCGTCGCAAATGACATGTATAAATAACCTCATTTGGTTACCTATGAATCAGAGATCTTAAAACTGTAGTACACTGTATACAGTCAGTGTAGGGATCTGTCTTCTGCTGAGAATCCTCAATTTTCGCGCGATTACTCTCCATTGCAAACATGGTGTATATAATGTAATTACATTTGCTGATGTGTTTGTTCGCGACACTCAGTATGCTATGGTTTCATAATCACTGATGAATGCTTCGCTTTTGTGACGTACGTCAATGCAGTGTTGATGCATGAGTTTTGAGGATATTTCTTTATGGGTATAATCACGGGATTTAACTGTAATTTATCAAGTTTTTATTGTTCTGATATTTTGTTGGTACATGGCCACAGGACTCTGCTCTACCAGCCGCTGCATGATTAGGCTATGTACATGTATTTTATGAAATGACATTGCGTGACATCTAACTTTCTCACAATCACCTTTACAGAGTGTCAGGCGTATATTCAAGAGGGTTTGACATTCAGAAGCGAAAGAAAACCACTTCACTTCGATGCTTCCATCACGTCCATGTATCCATGTATTTTGAATTGTGTAGCACAACTGTAGCACCAATGGCTGCAGAATAATATCAGCGTATAATAGGTCCTACTTTAATGGGCGTTGTACTTATCACAATGACATTTAACGACACTATAACTTTGTCTAGGAAAACAAATTTGGTTGTGTCTGTAGATGCGAACGAGCTCTCCAGTTAAGTAGTGTTGTATGCTCGTTCTAATTACTCTAGAATACAAATTATCTGCTGTGTTCTGCTACGAGATATTCGTGACAGTACGAGAATGGCGGAATAATGCCTTACGATTTCTTTCCATCATTTTTTTTTTATTGTCAGCTGTTTGAAAGCTGTGTTGACCACAAACGAAGACTTACACAGTGTGTCATAAACGCAAACTATTTCCTGGATGGGCAATGCCTATTCCGGTAAACAGAAGAGGGTTGCTATAGGAAAGAGGATTTTCCGCTTCTTCCTTTGTTTTCATCAGGATTTGATAAGGAAAAAAAAGTATCTATACACAAATTAGGAGAGTATGTATAGTGTTAAGAGGAGCATAATTCGTTAGTAAAGGGACTGCATGTATAGTCATTATATTTACTATATTAACACTAATAATCATGTCATATTCTTCATTATGTCTTCATTGCTATCTTCACAATCTCGTAATGGCATTTCTCTATGTT
This sequence comes from Diadema antillarum, assembly GCF_040938485.1. Taxonomy (NCBI): domain Eukaryota; kingdom Metazoa; phylum Echinodermata; class Echinoidea; order Diadematoida; family Diadematidae; genus Diadema; species Diadema antillarum. The sequence goes on from NW_027271664.1 coordinate 1,479,387, forward strand.
TGCACATGATGAGAAAAAACACCAACAAAAACAAAAATCTGTTGCGAAAGAGGCACGTTTTTCTTTATTTGTATATTCCCATATTAAAATTTATTATTACATTTATTCATCTATTTCAGTCATTTATTTGATTCTTTAGTTATCTTTCAGTTTATTTATTTATTTATTTATTTATGTATTCATTTATTTATTTATTTATTCATTTTAGCGTTAATGCCTACGTATCTTGTAACGGTGGCAATACCTTGCATATTATGTAGGGCTCGACATTTGCGGAGGCCCTGTGGCATCATGACGCGGGCCTTCATAATTGATATCGGTCACTAAACTGCCAAATAAATCCCAACAAACCCACAATTTCATAACAATCAGTTGGGGCCCTAAAATTCTACTTTCAAGTATGAGTAATTTATTGAAAATATATGCGTTCTTCGAGTTCCATTGTTGAAAATAAAATGTTCATGAATAATTTGTAGTATGAATTATTCCTTTTTTGTGGGGGGGGGTCGTTTGTCTGGAGGAAGGGGCTAGCGTGACAAATTTGATTACATTATATAATCACAGCTTCTGCAATGAATAATAATTGTTTCTGTTGATACATTTTATTATAATCTTTCGAAGTTTGCGAATATGTGTGTGAATTGTTTTACCAGGGTCTCCATTGTTGTACTAAAAATGAAGCCATCCTGTGAAAATAAGATAAATTGATAGACTAATGAATTAAATAAAATAGTACATGAAAAAGTGAATTGGAAAAATAATACTGCTACATGAACTGTATTCAATAGGTATCAACTTTAATCAAAATATCTTGTCACTGAAGTAATTCAACAACGTTATCAAGATTTTTTTTTTTCATTTCAAGCATATTTGTGACCCTGCACCTCAAAACAAACAAAAAGTCGCCAGACATGAATTTTCACTTAAGACCACATTCTGAAAGAGCAGACTTTAAGCTTTAAAATGATGTATAACTAAAATCAAATGGTCTCTCCTAACCTATCTAAATATTGGAAAGAAAGCACAAACTCAGGAAAAGTGTGAACTGAGAAAAGAGGCTCTGAAGTACAGTGTCTATTCAAGCGCTTAATCTTTACCAAACCGTGCTGGCTGCGCGATGAATGGACAAAAAACAGAAAGTAAACCACCAGAGTAACAACAATGAAGGGATTATCAGATTAAACTGAAATTAAGCATGCCTCATTCAGACATTCTGTCCATAATTAGTGCCAACTTTCAAAGAAGTAGCACTATCCTTTTAAAAATTACTAGAGTTGAAAGTGAAGAGTGTGGACAAGGTTTTTCAAAAATGAAAAGGGGATTCTAAAGACACACCTAATCACACAATTCTACCAAAAATGTTTGAGATAAACTGCTAAAAAAACACACTTTCCTGCCCGTTTTATGATACCAAATTTTAGCGTAATGTAAAAAAAGACCCGCTCTTTCAGAAAATATGAAAAAGTCAAGTTCCGCTAGGTTGACCCATTTCACTTATTTTCAGTCCTCACGCAAAATCAGTGTGTGCGACTTTATGTTCGTTTTGAGGTGCACGGTCACATTTAGGAATGAATAGTACGAAGATTTGTATATTTGAACCTCTAAGATTTTTGTTTCCTGAGGTAGAATTTCTGGATATTATGGTCACATTTTGCAGGATGATTCATATCAACTTTTAACATGGAGTTTATCTCCATGATGCTTAAATTTTCTGGTCTCAGCGATAGATTTTTGACAAATCATTGTTTGTATCCAAACAACATCGATTGTTAACAAATGCATCAATCATCGAGATGAACATGAAAGAGACGTGTTCATAAGATATGCAGGTGTATTGATAATTTGATTTGTTGATGTTCATTATACCGGCCCTTATCAAAATGACAGACGAAGAAGCAAAACACATTTGAATTTTATACCACGGTTGGGATAAACTGCAGTGTAGTAAGCCTATGTAAAATAATAATAATAATAAAGATGCAAAAAAAAAAAAAAAAAGATTTGTATCTCCCGCTTTTTTATGTCAGGCGTCTAAATTACTTTTTTCGGCCATCAAATTTTTAATCTAGTGATTTTTGTGGCAAGAAAGGGCACCAAAGAAAAGGGAAAAGTGTATCTTTGAATGTGTATTACATGTATTATGGTACAATGTGTAAATATTTATGCATAATAATAGAGAGGACAGATTGCGTACATTGTTATTCATGTAGCATGGAATAAGGTAGAAACACTGATCTCTTTCCTATACACCTTATGAGTTTTGAATACAATTATGTAAACTCTTATACCAGAAGATTTCGTACTTTACGTAAAGTTAATTAAATCCTATGATTATGGAAGACAAAACACATCATACAAATACACATTCATATATAAAGGCTACAGTACACACGTGAAATAGTTTACAATCATTATGTGTTTGCCGGTGTATGATGGATTAGTATTAGTATGATCAAGTAAAGATACCTTCCGTCCAATTACCCAATTCAATATGGAATGCTATTTAGACTAAATACATATATGATTCCAATACAAGATTCATGTTAGATTCAGGCTTTGTATATTTAGTCTGTATACGTTCAAGAACACGAGGTTATTTCGGCAACTTTACGTGTGAGGGTAACATATAGGAGTGAAAATTGAAAGATGCGAGGTTAAAAGCTTTGTATGAAAAATGAAAATCATTTCGCAGTTGCAGTATCCATCTCCTCGGATTCTTTTAAATTTTCAGCTACTTCCACAGGCCATCGCTCCTTATCCGATTAATATTCCTTGTTCGAATCACGTTGTAGGTTTGTTACATCGCTGGATTCGTAGAGTGGGTTGACAACCACTTCGTCGTCCTCGGCGAAAAAGTCGTAATCGTACAGGTGGAGATCGATGTCACCAAGCTCTTTATCCTCGTGCCCAAATGCCGTTTCCTGTGATTGATAAGGGATTCTTTCGTAAAGGTGAGGGTACTGTACTGATTTACACTTCTCTGTGTCATCCAGGAGTGCTGCTCCCGGTGAATGAGCATGAGCAGGGATCATTTCGTAGAGGTGACCATGCTGACTGAGAGATCCACTCGCCACGGCTCCATCATCTACTATATCCCGCTGATTCCTGCAACCTTTGACTGGGCACGCGTGTTTCATATTCTCGTGTCTGCTAATCAGGCAAACGAGGATCACTACGACTGCTATCACGCTGATGATGATGACTCCAGTTGATGGCCAAGAAGGGGGAGATGGTGAAGGATAAGCTAGAGATGGCGAAGTGGACGAAAATGCTTGTGGTGCTGACAGGAGAATGCCGCACCAGATTGGAGTGACATTCGAAAAAGGTTCAAGTGTAATGTGCAATGAACGAAATATCGGAAAGTGTTGATCCAATTGATATGTAAATGTGCCACCAGACATTCTCACTTTGACTTCTTGATGGAGGCTACGAAGTCTAACTGTCCAGTCATACTCTTCACTGCGTAGACCCGTGATGTTACAGCTTACGGTGTTTACTTTTCGGTTTTTATGGCCTGATGGGCTTGCATCAAAGAAACAGGTGCATCCGAACACGCGAACATGAAACATTTTCGTCTTTGCATATCCCTCATTGCTATTCGATGATACTGAACATGTGTAGTTGCTGGAGTCGCTGTAGGAGATATCAGTGAAAGACAGATGCAGAGAACCAGTTCCGTTCACATCTTCTACATATGTGCTGATGGTATTGTTATTTAAAATTTCACGTATTGGTAAGTTTTCATGTAATTTGGAGTAAAAGGCAAAATAGTCGTCCGTCTGATTATCTCTCTGATAATCTGACTTGGAAAGGCGATAGCTGTCAGTTCCTTCCAAGCCATTGCATTCCAGTGTCAAATTATCTCCTGCATTAACAAGTACAGTGATAAACTCTCCGTTATCAACACATAACACGCATACCTGCCAGAAGACGAAAGAAAAAGAAAACGCAAGAAGAACAATATTCCAGTGTAATTTGCAAACAGCATTAAGGGATGTCATCATGAAGTTTCATCTCTCTCCGATTGATATAAACGATATCAACAATGTTCAGTCTTTTGGCGAGTACAATTCTTTTAGCGAGTAGAATTATTCAATGACATAGTATGAGACGTAAGCTCACTCCACATCAACATTCTCATCAAATGAATGTATACTGTACAGAGCATGAAAATGAGCAATATTCATCATGATATAATCCCGAGTCAGAATACAGTAGTATTTGATTCAAATCATTTCTCTTTACGTATTCGTCTGTAGCCCAATATCAAAGAAACGTAGCAGCAGAAATCAGTTATTAAGTTGGTGATAAGACGTCAGTGAGCTCCTGTTCAGAACTTCTCTGCGCACTGCTGGTACTTCTAAATACAGTAGTCTATTACATTGTGATGAAGCGTCGCGTACTGTAGATTTATACTGTCTTCAATGTGTATATCCGCCAGTCGTCTTCCAATTTGAAACCCCTGTGATAGATCAACATCCAATCTAAAGCAAACCCACCTACTTTCGGATATTGAGGCGACTGAAAAGAAACGTATACACTCTTTCCAAGGCTGATCAATGAGTAATCATGACTGAAGAATAGTTGGTTTTGATATCAATGCTTCATCATTACTAGTGATTGTTCTCAGTATTCATTTCAGAGAGTACCCTCTTTGAATCGAGCGTGAAGAGGGATTCATATCGTATACAATTTGCAGAGAACACGTCTTCGCAGTAAAATATTGTTTCAAGGAAACTTCCGGATGATTTTCAGACTTTTTCATAAAGAACTATAAATTGGTTGTTTCATCCTTGTTTAGTGTAATTCGTTTTGGAATTTTCAGAGTATTAAATTCTTTGCTCAAGGGCCGCAATATATTTAAAATTTATACATGGAGATAACGATTTATGTACTCCATTATGTCAAATTATGAAATCGTCTGGAAAACCCCCTTTAAGTGACATGCTGCCGGAGTCGATGCAATATAGGCTTAAAGGGCATAGGCCTAATACTTTTTTGTCGTCTGTTGAATACCCGGTATACCAAATTCCAGAGGGGGAAAAGTGAAGTGTTTTCCAATTTGTTACAGGTGCAGTATGTTGGTATAGTGTGAACACATTCTTTTAAATTCTGTTTGAATAAGTGAGAAATTACGACCAGAAGGTGATGTCATCATCATCTACATGTTATAGACCTAAATTATTTTTCCTTGACTACTTCAGGATTTCCATACTGGAAGAATACAAAAAGGATATAATTCTAAACAAAAAAAGTGAGGGACCTTTAAACTGCGATCCAAATGGGACAATTCAACTGTCTCAAAGAGTTGATTCCAATCTCACATACTCTCAAAACCAAACTGACATGGACAAACTTTACCCGAAAGCCTGCACGCTGTGATATCTTAACCCTTTCTGTGTCAGGGACTTTGGACAGTGTGTACAATGCTATGGGATTTTCTGAGCCAATCGGTACTAAAACCACGTGCACAAAGGGTTACTGTCCGAAACAATTTAGCTACACATTACTGTGTACAAATCATCGCCAATTGTCACGAAATATTCTCTTCGAACTTCTCTTTTTCAGCCTACAGCTTTCACTTTCATGTCAAGGGTCATGATGCATTACTTTCAAATGGCAAAGATGTTTTACAGTGAAGAGCAGCCACATCAAACAATATATCCCGATAGTTCCCTCTCTCTGCCTCTTCCTCTCTCTCTCTCTCTCTCTCTTTTTTCTCTCTCTCTGTTGTCTTTGTATGCCAGTGTTATCTATTATAGTCCTATTTACATTTCAATTTGTTCTCTGTATTGGGATTCTGACTTCAAAATATGTATTTTTTTGTTATTTGAAGGTCCAACATTATGACAAGGGTTGTCTGTTCAATAGGTCCATCCACTTTCATACAGTATGTATTTGTTCTCCTAGGTGTTTTATTACAATGTTTTGTTATGTCAATGATGTGTCATCATTTCTTGCTATTGTTTTACAACGTTTCTTTATTAATTTGCCTCTTTCGATATGAATGTATATGTTTTGTCGAAAATTTTGAATAAATTTATATTGAATTGACTTGAATCTTAAAGATCTCGTATCATAATGATGCATGTCTACAAATAATTATTCAAACTAATCTCATAATGTTGTAAAGAAATTGATATCGTCTGCTTCGAGGCAGTATGGTTAATATAAATGGTTAAAAATTTGCACATAGGTGATTCTTCAACTTATGCAAAGACTATGCCAATACCATGCCAAAACTTGTAATACCCCATCTATGGCGAATCAATGCCAGTCTGATGAGTCTGAGAAATTGAATTTAGAAGAATTAGGAAATATAAAATGGGAAGTTGTTCATACAGGTATATCTGGAAACTCGTTAAAAAAGAAAGGATGGAATACAATTATATTGATGGTTCAACATATCATTATCACATCGTTGTCGTTTTTTCTCTATTGCTTCTACCTTTTCCACATCATCTCCATATTGATATGATTACGATGTATTTTATTGTGTGATAAATAAAATGGCAGCTTACACGGCAGAGTTATTCAAGTGTAAATATAAACCTGAGGGCTGAAGGCACGGAGAGGGTGGGGTAGGGTAAGGGGAGGGCATGTTGGTGTTATGTGGGTGTGTCTGTGTGCATGTGTTTATGTTTTTTCGCAGATGGCCTTTTCTCTCTCTCTCTCTCTCTCTCTCTCTCTCTTCGAGAAGCAATGAAAATATGCCCGTTTTTTCTAAAGCAAATTATCCATCAAGTTCCTGTTTTGCGGGCTTTTGCGAGAATATGTGTAAAAACAAAAACAAAAAGCGGATTTCGTTGTCTTTTTCTGGTTAAAAGAGTTGCAATGTAAGTTTGACATTAGTTTGCACAATGTTGGCATTACTGCATGTTGTCCTTATATAGTGTAAGTTGATGTTATTTTGTAGTATGTTTGTGTATAGCGAAGTCTGTTTTTGTATGATGTCTTGTTTTTGTTCTGTGATAGTTGCTGATTCTTGTGATATGAAATTGAACGAAATTCGAATAAAGAATTACTTTAAAAATAGTATTGTTGCTAACAGTCTACATTTATATTTGCCTTACGCTTTGGTTTTCTTTAGGAACTCTTGGTATTGCTGGTAGTTTTACATAATGTTGGTCCTCGATGTGCATTTAACACTGGATGTAGGTACCCTATTATATCACAAAGGATAAACTGAACAGTTTTTACGAGGTATCACGGTCCGCGCCATCGAAGACCACGAACCCTCGTGTCACATACTTAACCCTCACACATCATCTTCATGGACAATCTGTGATGTTAATCATCGGTTTGTGAATTTGAAACAACACAAAAACCAAACACACACGCAAACAATTAACCCCGCCCCCTACACACACACTCACAAACACACGACAATAGTACAACAAAATATTACTGAGCTTCCATTTTGGTACTGATTTAACGACACCCGCTTTCACCAACATTAATTATTAGTGTGTGTTGTAAACAATGATGATATTACAGCAAGAATCGTCAAGCTAAATAATTAACATAAGAGAGAGGTTGATTTCATCTAAAATTGTGATGGTATACAATGTATGTTCTACTCTTTGTTTTTCTATATAAGGACTTATTCTCTAAATTAAAGGGTGATCATGGTCTTAATGACACAAACGAGTCATTAAGTTATCTTTTCCCCCTTTGTTATTCAGAGTTGGCATGCATTTGATCTCATCTGTGGGTTAGGAGACAATGTGAGGGATATTTTGTATAATATCTCTTAACGCGTGTCCTACCTGGCATGGACTCAAATGAATGTGACTGAAATTGAAAATAAAAGGCTCTGCTTGGTAGGGTCCAGGGGTTTGACTGATCTTTCACATTCCGTTACCCGTTCTTGGATTTCAACATCCAATTGGGACTGGCGTTATTGTTTCATGGAATTTCTAGAAATTCTATACCTTCCTCATGTTACATTTTCTACCACCTTAGATCGTCCACTTTTTATTAGTTGGACATTTATTAAATGTAAATTAGTATATTTGAGCAATAAATGAAGTAGGTTACCACAAATTTATAACATCGCGCATTCATGTTATAACTGACACGACTCTTAAAGCTTTGATTGAGAACAAAGGTTACAATGTGCACACTGTTTGTACGTGTGATTGATAAGGTCTATCTGTCTCTGTGTGAACCACAAAGTCCATAATGGTATAGTGTATGAATTATGTTTATTCATCGCGTTAATTCATTCACCAAGATCTCATTTTTGTGGATACCTTATCGTTTTACAAACTTATGTTTGAACACTTCTACATTGTATAGAGATATCACACTGTAGACCTAGTCGGGACGTATTACTTACGATACTCAAATGCGATGGGTTTTTTCTGCGACTTATGATTTCAAATAAATATATGTGATCTTACTTGGATGAATTGCTGCTAAGTTTGTATACTTTACATGCTTTATCGAAAAATCACGTTTTCGCAAATAGCAATCTAATAGACAATAGTCTTAAAAACAAAGCACACTTACACAAACAAACAAACAACATGTATGTCGATTGTTATTAGATTCAGTGGAGACAGACAAACGTTTTAGTTCATAAATATTCTCCTCCTTGCTTCATTCAGTATTGACAAGACAATAATCTAAGATAACCTATGTCACAATAACGCCATTTATTTGTGATGACAGTATGAATTTTAACAAATTTAATGAAGTTTGATAAACTATTCAAGACAAGCAAGGTTAGCCACAAATGTCTATCCAAGCTCAAACAATATTGCATTCGTCTGCTATCATAAACTGCATCAGTTGTACTCTTTCGATTCATAATATAATTCTAATACTTATAGATTCACGTCAAACTCATACACAACCAAAGTGAAAGCATACTAGAGAAAGAATTTTGTTTTGTGTTTGTTTGTATATATCCCTTTATTAGCCCTCTGAATTTTGCACATTAGTTTATATTATATGTATAGGGCATAGCAATAACGGATGATTTTGTTATTCCGAAGGTCCGTTATTCCAAACAAACAAATTCCGTATTTTACCATAGTCGCTGATCCCCAAATGAAATTGTGTTCGTTAATCTGATCATCAGGTAGCCTTATTGTAGAGGTTTGTTACTCAGAAATTTCGCTGTTCTGATGGATATATTATTTGGAATTTCGAACTATATTTGTTCATTTTCGGATTAATACAATTTCGGAAACAGTGAAACACCCGACACATGTGTATGATTTGTGTCTGGGAGCAAGATTAAAGCTAACGTATTTCAGAGAGTGGTCTGTTTATTCTTGTGTGATACTTGCGTAGCGCAAAGTGTCCACATAAGCGCCCTTTTTAATTTCAAATTTGAGGTCATGATAATCATGTGTGTGTGTGTGTGTGTGTGTGTGTGTGTGCGTGTGTGTGCGTGCGAGCGCGTGATCATGCAGTGGAGCCCTCCCAAGAGGTTCATTCCAAGATAGTGCTAAATACCCATATTAAAAAAAAAATCCATGAGTCATACACCGAGGAGTCATACACCCTTAGACTAATTCAGCTCACAAACTAGACACCATGCAGGTAAAACAGACCCATAAGCTAGACACTTCTACGTACATTCTAAGATGTAACGTCCAGCTCGTGTCCAGTTCTTTGGGCCTCATTTTGATAGTGTCTAACTCGTGGTCCTTATTTGCGTAGTGTCTAGTTTTTTGGATAGTAAAGCTCATGGGCCTCATTGACATTAGTGTCGTGTCTGTGGTCTGTTTGACAATCAAGCTGTATCACTCATGGGTGTCGAGCACATGATGTACACCACTCGAAAGAACCCAATTTGTAACGTGCTCATAACGGGAATTATACACAGGAAACACAATGGCGCGTGCTGTAGCAGTTATCTTAACTGATACTTTATCATAACTACAAATGTCAGCCATGCACTGATCTGAAGACCGTAATATCATTCTCCAATTCTATTGTACAAGTAACACATCCTAATTATCCTCAGGTTGGCCTTTGGCCGCGGAAAAATAAAGCAGAATGAAATGGCCATAATGGAGTTTACCGTCTAAGTACGCGTTACATTGTGATATGGAGTTCATTATCAAACACGATATGCGCAAACAGGCAAGTTTACTGCTCATTGGACCTTGGACTATGTCTCCTACGAACAAACAGTGCCAACAGCATGATGTAAGCTACATGATCTCGAAATACGAAAATTTTAACAACTTAATAAGAAAAGCAAGCAAACGGCTGTGTCGCGGGTAGGAACGTCACATTTACTTCCAGGCGCTCACAGACGAATTCATTTTGTCCCGCAAGGGTTTATTACTTGGGGTGTATTTCAATATTTTCATTTTTCACTATGATTATTGTGATTGCCTGAGAGTATTTTAGGACATTACGATCCAAACATGTATTCAACTTATTCTTTTTGAATCACCTCAGTCTCAGACTACCAGCGATGGATAGAATATATTACCTCAGATTTCTCCTTTTGACACTGACTGCTATTATGTTTTGTGACCACAATATAAAAGGTAAGTTCAACTTTGCTTTCGTGAATCTGCACTCAATTTAATCTTTGCCGAGTAATTACCAATATGATAGATTGGTTCATAACGACAGATCCTTCAAGAAAACTACAAAATTCTGAGAATGTCTTGAAACATTATTATGGATAGAGTTGTTCGTTATTGTTGTATTTCTTTCTCTTAAACCGTTTGGAATTCAGCCAAACAAAGTTACAACCCTCGTGTTGTAGACTTGAATAATAAAGTTTCTTCATTTCAACGTATCAAATTCAACTTAACCAATGAGTTTGTTCACTTCAAGTCTTCACCAAGTATCAGTTTTTAGATATATAGGCCCACAACAATCTATTCAAAGTTACATGTTTATTACGTTAGGGGCCCAAGAATAACGGAATAGAGGGACAATCCTTAAGTGGTTAATATTATTAGGATAATCTGCTTATAATTATAAGGGGAATGATTAGAGTAGAGTGTTATTTAACGATTCTCAGGTAAACATTCGTGGTTCAAATTCATGAAGTTCTTCCGTCGAGATATTTTTATTGCAACTGATCGACAAATTGCCCTACTTTGACGTAACTAAGCAATGAATTGATCAATCTTTTAGTAGTAGCTATGTTATAAACAAATCATTGACGTACATTGTCGAGTAGGATTCGAACCTACAACCTCCTGATCGCCGGACAGGCGTCATCTCTACTATACCACCGAGCTTTGAATAATTACGCAGTACCCAATGCATGCTATAAGGATAGAACCAACACTTGCTGTCGGGCGAAAGCTCGGTGGTCTATTCGGAGATGACGCCTGTCCGGTGACCAAGATGTCGTAGGTTCGAATCCTACTCGAGTATGTACGCCCATGATTTTTTATTATGGCTACTACTAAAACACTGATCATTTCAGTGTTTATTTAAGTCGATGTAGGGCAATTTGTCAATCAGTTGCAACATTCGTTGTGCTTCAACGGACAAGTATGACATTATTGACTTTATTTTGATTTTGCGGACAATACTTTGAATTTCGTATTGAGGACATTGTTGGTTGACTTCAAGAGTAGAATGGTAACAAGACTATGTGCTAATGATGTCATTTGTTGCGTTCTATTCTTACATCTTATCTTTATGATCACCTTAATCAAATGGAGAGAAGAAAACATTTTTTTTTTTCGTTTATATGTGACCGTGCACCACAAAATGAACAAAAAGTCGCACACACTGATTCTGTTTGAGGAATGAAAATGGGTGAAATGAGTCAACCGAGCCGATGTTGACTTTTCCATATTTTCTGAAAGGCGAGCCTTCTTCTACATAATGCTAAAAGCCAGCCAGTGCTATACTGGCTGGTAATTCTAATTCTAGTTCCAATTTTTCTTTGAATGTTAGTACTTGTGTGTTCACTCTTTAGGTTTCCCGTATCTCCTCCGAGGACTCGCATGTCGAGTTGTTCTCTTTTCACCATTATTCAAATCATACTACTACACTATTGTCAACATTGTTAAATCAACTGTTCTTACATCTGCAGAATGTGGTTGTCTGTATAATCACTATTAATGTATTGAGAAGATTCTGTTAGTGCACCTGGTATTTTTGCCTTTCATTTTTGTTTCTCTTTATTTTGGTCGTACGTTGCATCCGTGCTCCTCATCTTTACACTCTGTTCAGAATTTGGGACCTACGCTTAACAAGCTCGCTTTTTAAGTAGGTTCCGTCATATTTCTTTACTGTACATCCAAGTCGGATATTATGATTCACTATGTTTTTATTATATTTGATGTACATTCTTTCATTGAGAAGTATGAAAATAAATTGAAATTGAAATTGAAAATTTGGGATCATAAAACGGGCAGGAAAGCGTGCTTTTAACCCGTTTTTCTGGAACAAAACTTGGCAGAATAGTGTGATTAAGTGTGTCTTTAGAGTCCCGTTTTCACTTCTTAAAAACCTTGTAAACACTTCACTTTCAAGTAGTATAAATTTTGAAAGGATGGAGCTACTGATTTGAAAGGTTGCATTGATTAAGGACAACATGTGTTGATAGGGTATGATCAATTTCAATTTAATCTGATAATCCCTTCATTGTTGTTACTCCGGTGGTTTACATCCTGTTTTTTGTCCCATTCATTGCACATCCAGCACGGCTTGGTAAAGATTAAGCGCTTTTAGAAATAGACACTACACTTCAGAGCTTCTTTTCTCACTTCACACTTTTCCTGACTGTGTGCCTTCTTTCTGATATTTAGATAGGTTAGGAGAGACCATTTGATTTGAATTATAAATCATTTTAAAGCTAAAAGTCTGCTCTCTCAGAAAATGCTATTAACCAAAATGTCATGTCCTGCGACTTTTTGTTTGTTTTGTGGTGCATGGTCACATATAGGTTCATTTGGACAACATCGGTTATTTTGATTTAAGCTAATATTACCTATTATGTCACATATTTTCGGGCTAAAAATGTTTTAACATCACCGTATAAATAAGACAACTTATCCAAAGTTTTAAACCTGAAGTTTTGTATGGAGAAGAAATTTCTCATCTATAAAGCATTTACATTTGATGATTGAAAACTTAAGAAGGAGTGAACAACTTTTCGCTAGTCATACCAGAGAAACTTGGGTATCAAAATAATAGTATGAAGAACAGTACTACTACTACTAATACAAATCAATCTGATCTCTTTGCTTACCCTTGGTGCGGGTCAAGAGATATTCATCATGCATACAAGAAGTTTAGAGTACACGCTATATGTATGTTCAAAGTTCAATGCATGCACACAATCACGCGAACTTAAATTTCTGCCGTCTAGCGTCAGTGGTAGGCACTGCCCCCAACGTTCAAGGATGGAAAGGAGAAGACATTCTATTGCGGTGTGACATCAAGGAGGAGCCTCTCGTTGTGCAGTGGGTCAAGGAGAGCTTCTTAAATCCCGAACAGAAGACGCGTAAGGCTCAATATTTCGATGGAAATTTTGAGAGCTTTGAGGAACGGTTTGATATCGACAAGAACTTCAGCCTCGTCATCAGCAGTTTGGAGGTGCTAGATGAGGGTCGTTACTATTGTCAGGTGCTGCTGAAGAATTCCCAAAGTTTTGGAAATTCCACCATCATGAAAATTAGCTGTAAGTAACATCTGTCTTTATTCAAGTCATAATTAGTGGAGAGAGAAAAAGACTGATATGAATAGGTTACCGGTGAATATAAAAACGAAGACGCTTTAGACACTCAATCCAACTGAAAAGAAAGAGACGAAAGAACGACATGTCAGTGACAGTTCTTCACAATATCATACTGTCACGTTGACTTATGAAATAAAGCTAACAGTTAAGCCAATTTCAAGAGTAATCGTGGCCATAATTAATTATGTACTGAGACTAATTGTAATCAAACCTTTTGCTTGAAAGAAATACAACATGACGCATAAAGTATATTAATATTTGTTAGTCAAAGCATGTTTACATATTATTTTTATTTCAAAAGCACGCTTAACCTTCCATGTAGATTCTTTTTGATAAAGCATTACATTATTTCTTAGATTTGCTACAATTACATATCTGAGACTGTTTTCATATCACAAGTTTCACAGCAAACATATAAATCAAGATAGTAGGGTAAACTGTGCAAAAAGAAACTATACATAATAATTTTATGTCAGAGAGAAAGACTTACATTTAAAATCATTTTTAGCAGGTGGACCTTGTCTTTATTTATTTATTTTTTTTTATTTTTTTTTTTTTTGGGGGGGGAGGGGAAACATTTCCACGTTGTTTTGTCACAGAAACTGTCCTATTTGACATTATATAGATGATGACTGGCGGGGGAGGGAACATGCCGAATGTTCCACCCGAAGGGTTTGAAATGCTATTGAGGGAGGTTATAAGTCCCGAGACGAAGTCGAGGGACTTATGGCCTCCCGAAATAGCATTTCAAACCTTGAGGGTGGAACATTTGGTACATGTTCCCGACAACAAACGTCATCATCTGTTATATTATATGGGTTAGTCAAATACGTCAACGTCAACCACAAAGATCGTAGAGATTCAGTGTAGAAACAGTACGAACTTTGCAGCCACGGCCACACCATGTATGGTAGGGGTATGGTAGGTGTCCAACCTACCGACCGGGTCCATAACGACCGGCCGCGCATTATAATGGCATTGCGCGTACAGAAAGAAAATGTACGCATGGGACTACGCGCAACGGTGTTCGATTATTCACTTGGCTACGCTACCGAGTAAAATGTGGCGAAAACAACTAAGTATTCCCTCTAAATTACCGAAATTTAGCAAAATCGAATAAGGTTTATCGTGTAACTAACGTTACATATATTATAACTAGGCCTACCTTTGCTGACTCGTTGTTAGATGTAGAGTATCCTTCCGTAATAAATTTGACGATTTTGACCGCAAAATTGTCACCGCCGCTTGTACGATCGAGCACACACGTTACATATACACATGACATAAACATTTTGTCGCCCGCTACGACCGTACGAGTTGATGCAGAAACGAGAAATGAATGTGAAAAAACAAACCGACTCATCTAATTTATTTCAATTACGATGAAAAGTTTCCTTATGAAAATCAATTCAAATTCATCAAACGGTCCTTCAAAAGTAATATCGAAGGATTCAAAATATATTCAAATATTATTGGGAAAAAAATGACGGCTAGAAAAAAACAGCGGCCTGTCGAAAAAACGCATTTAAGTGCCCTTTATACGTATTCTCAGGGTGGTCGGTGGAAATGAGCAGGGCAACGGAGTGCGGAAAAAATGACACCCCACGCGTTCGAAACCGCCATCTAAGAGCGCGTACCTCAGATCGCATTTTCAGTGCGCGCTTGTGAATCCGGAGTATTTTCTCCACACGTGAGTAAAATTTCAGGCCAATTGTGAGATTTTTCACGTTTCTATTGATAGAAAAACGTTAGGTGTCCGGTATTATGGACACCCAACCATACTACCTATCGACAGGGTACCTTCCTATCGGCACCCTGCGTATCATGGCTGTTTGCGTATAGAACGAAAAGGTACGCGCGGGATTAAGTGTCATTAGCTACAAAGACAATAAAAACGA
This sequence comes from Diadema antillarum, assembly GCF_040938485.1. Lineage (NCBI taxonomy): Eukaryota > Metazoa > Echinodermata > Echinoidea > Diadematoida > Diadematidae > Diadema > Diadema antillarum. Next base: position 1,494,969 of record NW_027271664.1, read on the forward strand.
AGAAACGAAAATCAAACTAACAAACCAAGCTAAAAATTACACATCCGCTCAGTAACGACGCATGGCTGTGAAATTCACGTGTATTACCAATGCTGTGAAATTCACGTGTATTACCTATGGAGGGGAGGCCGGGGGTGCCGATCGCAAGGTACCCTTTTTAGCTGCGCGAAGAAAACGGAACGCAGGCACTAAAATTGCGCTATTTTAAAACGGAGATTCATAATTAACGAGACGGTCACGACATTCAAAACTGCAGTATTTATGGCATATTTGAGGTAAGAATTAGGCGAATTTGTGTTATATTTTTAGAATAAACAAGCTACAGATCCTTAGGGTGACGATAGGTGGTACCCCCAACCCTACCAGCATAGCTATAGCATGCATGTGCAGCTACTAGCACTACGCACTACATAGCTCGCTCGCGCAGAGCCAATTTACTGTGCGCGCGCGGTCCTAGGCCTTCTGTCATTTGTTACGTGGAAATGTTTTCCCATGGGAGAACATTACCAAGAATGTTCGCCCATGGGAGAACATAACGAATGTACCTCCATCACCAGCCAATCACTAACTGGTATTTGACTAACCCATTTAATAGTACCGTTTATGCCCTAAAACAAAACAGATGTAGTCTGCGGACAGTTAGTGTGTGAACTTTCTGTACAAATCAGTCATGAATAATATTTTGATAAAATTACATTAAAGTTGTTTTCCCTATAACAGCAGTTTCTACAAAGGCGTTACCATAACAACCATCAACATTAAAACAAAGTCAGACTTTTGATGATCGAGTTTTCTATGACAAACAAAATGTTCACTTGTATAGAAGACATATTCAGACAGGTGCAGTCACTTGTCTCACATTTGCATTTCGCATAATTGGAAACATGTTTATTTTTTACTAGCTTTATAACTATACTATAGATAATGATTCTTTTTTCATTTGTTACGCTGTTCCTTTTTTATCATATTACTTATGAATTGTATGTAAATTAACTCTTTATGTGCCATGGTGGAAACCCCCTGTGTGCCACGTTATTCTGAGACACGAAGGTATGATAGTCATGCTTTGAGAAAGAATTCTGTTTTTCCGATTTGTATAACTTGTACAAATTTCTGTTAAGATGGGCGTAATAGTAGGCAAAGTTAAAGAGGAATGCCAAGCTTTGTTTCGATATAAATTGTATGCCGACTCTATTTTCATTTTTTTTTCTTTTAATGACCAGTTGCTACATTACTATAAAGGCATGACTTTTGCACATTAAACCGTGAAAGAAACATAGAATGTACGAGTAAATCTAGTTGGGAACATCGCTTGATAGTCGATCACCACATAGAATGCAAGCCGTATATGAGAGGAACAAAGGCATGAGAAACGCTTTCATTGTGCCGCGGGATTAGCAGTAATTAGCGGCTTATCGATCGGTCTTGGCGGCTTTGTTTGTTGAGCAGAATATGCGAAGTTGGAACGCCGTCGACTGAGTCGGAGGTGCGAACGTGGCACATAAAGAGTTAAGAGTGATTTTAGTATTAAGTCATAGAGCTGGTGTTATCATCCTAAATTTCGAATTCAAATGAAAAAAGGTGAGTTTTGTTTATTTTGTGTTATCATCCAATTGTCATAATCATGTTTCTTCATCTGAGCATTGTTCAGGTTGTAGTCTCATTTGTAAAATAGCAAATCCAAAGAAAAACAAAACAAAACAAAAGCGAAAATAACTCTTCGTTACATCTACGCAAAGTATCAAATGATGTGTCATGTCATTTATTTGCCGAGTAAAGATTAGGATCCGTATTATAACATATACGTCATTTCAAAATAATTGTCTTTTTTCCCAGCGATGGTATCAGGACATACGATTGAGGAGTGTGCTGATAGAAGTCAATCTCGTCAAAGCTGGTGTACATATCAATCTCCCTCCAACACCCCTTCCTTTAGTCTTACGTGTGTCGTGAGAGGATTCAAGCCTAACATTTCCATGCTATGGACCGAGGAGTCGGGAAAGAGACTGTATTCCGTGGTTTCACAACAGAACACACTTTCTGATGGCACATACGAGAGGTTCGAGACAATCACTGTTTCAGCTGAACATGGGACAGAGCAAACCTTCATGTGCGTGGCTACCGGTGACTCCATAAATGGAACGTCGACCAGAGAAATCACTGTTCTGCCTTCATCAGGTTTCGTGAAATGTTGCCTATTCTATGTTTATGAAAAATAACTGGCCTACAATTGATATTACTTAAACCAATGTTCTTGATGAGATTTGTAGCGGAGAAATATAATTCGCTCTTTCATATTTTGAGCAAAGTAGCCCTCGCGCACAAAAAAGTGCCCATTTTACTGGTCTCCAATTTACTGAAAATAAAAGAAGAAAATATTCATTCAAGGAAAATGTTAACTAATTTTAATGAAAAAAAGTAGGAAAGGCAGAAGAAGAGAATTTAAAGAAGTAGAAGAAGAAGAAGAAGAAGGAGAAGAAGAAACACACGACAATTGGCAGGGGTACGCGTCACAAGTCCAACACCAACGAGCTATAATTTAGCACACTGGTCGGACAGTCCGTGATATCGACACTTCTAGGCAAGTACAGGCGTATATGACGGCCCATGAGTTTAGGTAATTACAAAAGGTCCACGAGTCCGATTCCTATTATTATCATAGTATGCAGTGCTGGTCTCATGAACCGCTTTTTTATTTGTTTGTTTTTTTGTTTTTGTTTTTGCCTATGAAGTTTTGGACTCGTAGGCCTTGTTTGCCTAGTGCCGGACGCGGACTCTTGACCTTTTTACCTAATGTCAAGCTGACAGGCTTTATGACTTGTGAACTGTCGTATGACTCATGAACCTGGACCTTTTATCAATATCGAGCTCTTTGGCCGTATGACTCGTGGGTGTCGGTCTCGTAGGATGACTAAATTAGAAGTGTGTCCTTTGAATAATTTGTTTTGTCATCAGAATGATGATAATGTCACCGTGCATCACAAACCTAACAAAAAGTCGCACCCCTTGATTTTACATGAGCACTCCATAAAAGTGGAACAGGTCAACCAAGTCGGTTTTAAGGTTTTATACTTTCTGCAAGAGCTAGTCCTCGTCATCGTCTTATTCTTAAGTTTGGGATCATAACAGGAATGGTAAAGGGTTTTCCAGCAGATTTTCTACAACCATTTCTTGTAGAGTTGTGTGATCAGGTACGTCTTACAGGTCCCTTTTAATTTCTTTAAAATCCTTTGCACACTCTTGACTTTGAACTCTAATAACTTTTGAAAGGGAAACGCTACTGCTTGAAAGTTGGCATTAATCATGAACAGAATGTGGTAATACAACATCTTGTATCTCAGCTTAATCTGATAATACCTTCATTGCAGGGGCCGCGGAACCGGGGGGCTGCAGCCCCCCCCCCCCCCACTCTTTCGGATCGTGAAAAAAAAAGAAAAAAAAAGAAGAAAGGGGAAAAATCGGGGGGAAATCACACTACTCGAATTTCTCACAAAAAAGTTTGCTTCAAATCGCTTTATCTTGATTTTAAAAGCGCAAAAGCTCCGTCTCCGCAAAAGCTCCGTCGAGCGAAAAAAGAAAAAAGGGGAAAAATCGGGGGGAAATCACACTACTCGAATTTCTCACAAAAACGTTTGCTTCAAATCGCTTTATCTTGATTTTAAAAGCGCAAAAGCTCCGTCGAGCGGGCGGGGGCATCCCCCTCTCACACCCTCCCCCTCTACCTCATTAGACTTTGTACGTACACACAGATGATGCACACGCGGAATAAGAGCTAAATGCCGTGATTTTGCTATTAACACTTTCCTGAAAAAAGTCCAAATTATTTCCATTAATTTTTTTTTTTTTTTGGGGGGGGGGTGGGGGAACTAGAAAAAAAAAAGTATTGCACCAAAGTTTGCACCAGATCGCTGAATTTCAGGTCTGAAAATGTAAAATCACCTTCGTGTGGGAAGAGAAATATCCCTTTTGTACACCCTCGTGTGCATGCCTTTTCTGTTTGATTGCTTAACAGACAACGTTCATGAAATTAGTTGTAATAATGAATTAATGCAAGAAGTTTATTTAAATGCTACCACTTTTAGACAAATTGTTCAATAATAATCCACATCAAAACATCCTGCTACCTTAAACAAGTGGGGCCGTTTCAAGTCGATGAAAGACGCAAAAACATGCATCAAATTGCACCATTTACAACATCAAAATGCAAAAAGTTCTCATCGTGGGAGGCGGGATACCCCCCTCCCACACCCTCCTCCCCTTCCCTCCTCTCGCTCGGGCTCGGGCGCTTCGCTCCCTCGGATAGTAACCGCCGCCCTCTCAATATCACAAGATCATTATCCAGGCTACGCCGGTGCGTCTAAGCGGGGGAGGGGGGGGGGGGGGGGGGGGGGTTAAAGTCGATAACAGACGCAAACAGATGCATTAAATTGCACCATTTACAACATCCAAATGCAAAAAGTCCTCCCCGTCTGTGGGGGGGGGGGGGGGGAATCCCCCTCCCACTTACACCCTCCCCCCGTTCCCTCCGCTCGCCTATGGTAACCGCCGCCCTCCCAAGATCACAACATTATTATCCAGGCTACGCCGGTGCGTCTAAGCCCTCCCCCCACCACACTGAAAAACGTTCCGCGGCCCCTGCATTGTTGTTGCTATATAGTGGCTTACATCCAGTTTTGTAACATTCATCGCACAGCTAGCACGGCTTGATAAAAGTTGAGCGCTTGAATAGACCCCATACTTTAGATCCTCATTTCTCACTTCACACTTTTCCAGAGTGCGTGCTTTCTCTCCAATATTTAGATATGTTAGGGGATTCCATTTGAATTAAGTTATACAACATTCTAAAGTTTGGAGTCTGATCTTTCAGAATCTGCCCTTTAACTAAACATCAATGTCTAGCGACTTTTTGTTGGTTTTGTGATGAAGGGTCAGATATGTATTCAGGCAATCAACCACTTCGTTTTCACTATTAAACATATTTCCCCCCCCCCCTCTCTCTCTCTCTCTCTCTCTCACACACACACACATTCATACTCAAACACAATATATACTAAAATCTTTACATTTTATTGTATATATAAGTATTCATTTATGTTTATATTACTGTCTTCTAAATTCAGTAATGAATGAAAACATGGTTTATTTGTGTCTCTATCAAGTTTCAGGAAAACGTGTTAATTTGGGTCTCATCATTGGACTCACCATTGGTGTGCCTGTTGCTATAGTCATCCTATTTCTCTTTGTTGGGAAATATCTGCAAAGCAATCATCCGGACTACCTACCGCGAAAAGGTATTGGTTTACATTATATATTTGCATTCGTTGCGTTAATGATTATGCGCGTGTGTGTCTGTCTGTGTGTACGTGTGTGTGTGTGCGTATAGGTGTGTATTGCTTTGGTGTTATATATGATTTTTTTTCATAATTTTTGATACAAAAATGAAATTATTACTAATATTTTACAACATAACGGAGACCGCAAAACTGTCTCATGTAAGCAGAACTAGCGAATATAATATATAAAATTAGTAATTCTTTGGAAAAGTTATCTCAGAACATTTATTTGGATAATGTAGTTGTAGAAGGAGTTTCTTCAATTTGATTTTTAGGTTTGATCCTTGATAATAAGCTCACCTGGAATTTGCATATTGATTCAATTTGCCGTACAATTTCTAGAAATGTCGGCGTAATCAATAAAGTTAAATTTCATTTCCCCCAAAATGTTTTATTAATGTTATATTCATCTTTAATTTTACCCTATCTGAACTATGGCATTCTCGCCTGGGGCAACACTTACTCCTCATATCTAGAAAGAATATTATTATTGCAGAAACAAGCTCTTCGTATTATTTGTAGAGAGTCGTGGAGATGTCATACAAGCGATTAGTTTTATCAAAATAATATTTTAAAAATTAAGGATTTGTATTGTTTGAATTTAGGTCAGTTTATGTACAAATTGATAGATAATTCCCTTCCTTTTGCGTTTGATTCCATGTTTATTCAAAATGAAACTGTACATTCATACCCCACTAGACAAATCAAAGAATTCCATTTACCACTCTCTAGGAAGATTTTTGCAAAGTCTATATTCTCCTTCGCTGGACCTAAATTTTGGAACTCCCTTGACAGCAGCATAAAAGAATCTCTAAGTTTTAACACTTTTACTTTGAAATTAAAGAAAATGTTTATCAATTCTTATATCACTGGGGATTTGCATTTCGAAAGTTGCTAACTGATTTCTTTGCTGTTAATGTCTTTACTTTGCTTAATCTATTTCATAACTGTTACATTACTTATAGATAGTCCACTTTTTGGTAAGACCAAAGTCTCATGTGCCCTGGCATTGACCCTTGAACTCTTCCTCCTTTGCCCTTTTCTCTCTCTTCCTCTGTCTTCCTGTCCCCCTCTGGCCTTTGACCTCCTACTCATTCTTTCCACGCGTATGTAAGAGAGCAGCTTTGTTTTTGTCTGTGTGTGCGTTTTGTGTGCGTACTTGTTTTATTTTCTTTTTCCCGAGGACTATGTCAAATTGTCTTGTTGCATTATTACTATAATTTTCACGACTCACGAGGGGACTGCATTCTACAAGCTTGGCTTTTTAGCAGTCCCCTCCATTTCCGACCTTTTCTTTCTTATGATTCAGTCACATTTTGCCCATGTATTTTTTTCAACTAGTATGTTTATTGAGTCATGTAAACAAATGACGTGTATCTAAATTTCATTTGGAAATGTAATAGTTACATTGTACTTAATTTGTTTATATGCAATTGTCATATTATATGTTTTGGCCGGAAACGAAATAAAAATGGAATGAAATGAAATATATTATCAATAATGATTACTAGGTTCGAATCCTGCTCGAGTACTATGTACGCCGATGATTTTTATCATGGCTACTACTAACACACTGATCAATTCAGTGCTTATTTACGTCGATGTAGGGCAATTTGTCAATCAGTTGCAATGGTTACTCTATGTAAAATAAAAGAAAGAATAGCATTCATGACGGGTGAACGGATGAGACCACGCATCGAAAACGTATATGCTTGAAATGATGTTTGCCTGAGAATCTGTTGGTGAAAAGAGAGGAAACATAAAAGGTGTTGAAAATAAGTTCTTCCCCTGATATACTGTTTATGAAAATGATCATTTATTGTGATGCTGTTGTTGTTTTTGATGATTTTAATATTTCAGGATGTGGCTGGAATCCCTGCTGGCGAAGACCAAACATACCAGCGAGATTTCATGAGGAAGACGAATTAATGCTGAGTAAGAAAAATGTGTAGATAATCACAATCTCATTTGTTGTCTTTAAAAAAGTGCAGTATTCTATTATACAGAGTGACTTTTATATTTTCAATATTAGGAAATCTCATCTCATTTAACTACATTCTTTGTACAATGATACAGCTGTATTATGTAACACGGCTATTATAAAGAGCGATATATCATATAAATCAGGCCTTCTTTCCCTCTCTCTTCACCTCTCTCTCCCTCTCTCTCTCTCTCCCCCCCCCCCCTCTGTATACAGGTTATTCCTACGTGTCTGCAGGTATTTATGTACACTCTTATATTTGTGATATTGATTTTATGGGTTTTTTATATCATTTTGGTTTATCTTCTAAGAACCACCATCGCTTACAGAGGAACAGATACAGCAATGCAAGGAAGAGCTGAAGGAGTATTACCGTGTGTCACGAAGCAAGGTCATGGTGGATCCACTCAACTTTATGGAACGTGTTGAATTGGATGATATCTATACGAATTTAAGTATAATAGACCAAAGTAGCAAGCGTAAGACACCAATAACATACGACGATCTCCTGACCAACGATGAAAATGGAAATCTTTCAAAGCGACTTCTGATCCAAGGTGAGGGAGGTGTCGGGAAAACAACACTTTGCGCTAAGATTGCCTGGGACTGGTGCCAGGGACGGATTCTCCGAGATCTGGACATGGTTCTGCTAATACCTCTTAGAGATATTAAGAACGCAACAAGTATTGGTGGTATTGTCAAAACGTACCTCTCTCATTCAAATATGGCAACAAAGATGAAGATAGATGACTATATATCAACAAATCTGGGTAGGATTCTCATTATATTTGATGGTTTCGACGAGTTTGACGAAAAATTAAGTAAAACGAGCAGAAGTGAGGTCATTCGCATTTTACGAACAGAGCAATACAATTCATGCAAAGTCATTGTGACAACACGCCCTTGGAGGACAAATGAATTCATGATGGACAGGATTCTTGCCGAAACTTACTCTTTTCTAAACGTCGAAGGATTTAACATGGAGAATTTATCAACTTATATTAGACGGTTCTTTCGAATTAAAGAGAAGGACACTCTTGCAGAAAGCTTGATCAGTTTTATGCAGGAAAATGATGTCATCCGGTCGAGCATGGCCCCGTTTCCTATTTACTGTGCAATGCTTTGCCTCCTGTGGAACGACTTCAGTGAAGAAAGAAGAAGAGAAATGCAAAAATTGCGCACTTTCTCCCAGATTTTTGGAGAAATGATCTCTTTCCTGAAAGAACACTATGCATCAAAAATTTGTGAAAATCTACAGAATAGAAGCATTCTTGAACATTTAAAGGAAGCTGGTAGGGCAATTCAAGAAATAAGTGAGATAGCGTTAGAGGGTCTATTTCACAGGAATCTCTCCTTTCCCGAAGAACAATTCAGAAAGTGTCATGATGCCATGGTCATATGCTGCAGAGTGGGTGTTTTGACTATAGAAAAAGATGTCATCCCAAGGGAACATCGGCGCGATGCCAACATTTCATCCTTGGTAACATCAACTGTTTCTTTTCCCCACAAACTGTTTCAAGAATACATTGCAGGGGTATATATTAAGTATTTATTCGACAATGATCGTGCTAAGTACGACAAGGTGAAAAACAAACTTCTTAATCAATCTGAGGAGTTTCGCTACGTACTCTACTTCACCTCAGCTTCAGAGAATGAAATCGGCCTGGATATCATTAAGGGCCTTGCGAAGTATTATTATTACTGGCATCTCTGCGTTGACGTTGCGTTTGAATGTCACACTGAGGAGGCAGCAAGGGCAGTGGGAAAACAATTGCATGAATACATACTAAAGTCCCATACACCAGAACACACAGTGTCAGGAGTAGTGTTCATGGTGCACTACAACCAAGTGGTGAGTGACACAATTTGAATATTGATTTGAAATATGTCACAAAATATAATGTCGAACGAAAATAACATTCCTTGTGTGTGGGGTGTGTGTTTCCCCTGTGTGAATTTGAGTGCATAATCTACAACCTCAACAGCTTTATTAACATTCTTTTTAGACCTGGAACAGGCCCTATTATTTCGTAGGGAAATCGTTTTTATATAACATTCTGAGCAATTGTATTAACGTTTTAAGTATTAATGTTATGTAAAATAATTGCCCTCCTCGCATGATACATTGTGATGACTTAATGTGTAAGTTTACTCTGAATTGCTATGACACTTATTTCATGTCTTGTTATCAATTGGAACGTTTGGTGGTAAATTGTATGAAAAGTTTTTCGTCGTGGCTTTTAGAAAAAAAATGTTATGATGAGTCAAGCAAAATGTTCTTATTGCAAAATAATTGGACTCCACGGAGTTTCAACGTCTACTGAAATGAGACCCTTTGCGAGAGTTGCATTTGTCAAAATGCCCTTTGTAGTAATCACCCAACTTTGGCTATAATAAGGACGCCGTGTATATTAAAGGGAGATGTCAAACTGAGTATCGTCTATAGTGTTTTGAACATACAGCTACTTAGGGCACCTAACACGAGTATTGATGTAATGCAATCATATTCATCGCCCCTCTACCTTTCTCATCAAACTGAAAATGCCCTCTTTCCTTCCCGAGTTGTGATCAGTGAAATGACGATATGAATAGAACCTGTATAGAATGATCTTTTTTTTTTCCTCTGTGAGTTTCAAACCTCCAGTCACTACTTAAGGATATAGGCCCACAGTCAGGACGAGGGGAAGACATGGTGAGGGTTAGGGCGTAAGTTACTCGGTCTATAAACGTTAGACTAGAGTTCTACACTAGCTTATCTAGACTGGGTTTAATTTCAGCCTTTAGGCAGCTAGGGTTAAATTGGGGGTTAGAATCTGATTTCAGGCTGAAATCTAACTTTGGGTCGGCAATGGATTCAACTTTAGGGCTATGATTTGGGTTACGGTTAGGGTTAGGTTAGGGTTAGGGTTTGGGTTAGAGTTAGTTAGGGTTAGGGTTAGTTAGGGTTAGGGTTAGTTAGGGTTAGGGTTTAGGGTTAGGGTTAGTACAGGGTTAGGGTTAATAGGGTTTTAGGATTAGAGTTTTAACAGCTAGGGTTAAATTTGGTGTTAGAATCTGATTTTGGGCTGAAATCTATCTTTGGGTCGGCAATGGATTCAACTTTAGGGCTATGGCTAGAGTTAGGGTTAGGGTTCTGGTTTGGGTAAGGGTTAGGGTTTGGGGTTTTAACATCTAATGTTAGGGTTAGATTTGGGGTTGGAATCTGATTTTGGACTGAAATCTAACTTTGGGTCGGCAATGGATTCACCTTTAGGGCTATGGTTAGAGTTTAGGGCAAGGGCTCCTTTAGATATAGGACTACACTTGTTTACTAGTGCTCTGACTTACCCCTTAAAGAATATTTCCATATTTAAGCTAGCAGGTACCATGGCAGTAACCCCGGGAACCTTCCCGTACACTCTGCACGCCGTTTGCTGGCGAGAACATCGTATTCTAGCAGACGACTCTCATGCCCACTGCCTACCAGTCTCACAGTATAGGCCTAACGCTCCTTTTCCGGGCTCCTATAGAAATCTGTGTTAAATGCAGCATATTCCATGAATCATTAAAAAAAAATCGAATCATATTTTTTTTTTTTTAAATTGAAGCAGATGAAGGGAAATTGTCTCTGCTTTCAAGCAAACTACATATTTTGGGATGTTTGCCAGCTCTAAAAAAAATTAAGAGCCTCCATACTAGACTAGTCATCCAGTCACTCTCAAAAATGATACAAATAGCAAATTACCTAATACATCAATAAAAATTCATTTAAAATACAAAAACCCTGATTCATTCAACTTCTTCATAACTTGCAGAAGCTCATGTCCTCAAGCAATGTCAAACACTACCAAAAGTGGCAATTTTCCACTTGACTGATTTTTAATGATTTTTTGGGTAAAAAATAACATTACCTCATCTTTGTACTGTCTTCCCGGTAGGCAATGCGCGAGTTGAATTGGGAGCGTGAGGCCTATAGAGTAGTCAAGTGCTTCCAAACACTTTTGTAACGCTTTCATCTAGTAGAGATATTAATTCCGACTACAACGATTTACAACTTTCTACATTTCATGCTTGTTTTCAGCAGAGTGGACCCCATCAAGCTACAATGCACCATGTACTGAATTCCAATCAATGCACCCTTACTGGCATTATACCTTGGGTTCGGTGAAATTGGATGTAGGGCCCAAATAGACAATAATTCAATGACATTCATTCAGTCCAATTTGAAGGTTTAAATGATGGATACCCTGAAAACATCTTAAAATATCAAAATAAATATATCCAGGTAAATATTTCAGTTTAATGAGCAAGAAAGGGAAGTTCAATTTCACTGTTCCATGGAGCATTTGAGCCCACCACCGGGTGGGCCATATGATGTACTTTTACAATATATATCAATGTAAAACTAGATATAAGGATTAGAGTTCACAGAGGTTAGGTTATGAAGGATAGAATAAGATGGGATGGGAAATGGGGGGGGGGGGTTCCAGGACATGCCTTCAGAATAGCCCTACAACAACAGAGAGCATGAGTACAGGTATATACATTTTATATGTTTTGTGGGGTTAGATGCTTGACTGCTTGGATCTGGAATCAAAATGCAAGTGTTCTTTATTCACTGTTCTCCAGTATTTTTATTCCAACACATTTACATGGTCACAGCCTTATTGACTCGGCCTGTGAAAAGCCAGCATACCACTGGATCATCACCCGCACTCCTGTCCGTCTTAGTTTCTAACTGTTTGGAATAATGTTTGCTCCACTCTTCCGCATTCCGAACTGCGAGTACTTTATCAACATTATTCTTCTGTGAATAATTACTTTCCTCTACTGTCAATTCATGTTCGTTCTATCAGCAATCGCTAGAGATGTACGGAATGAAGTGCGGAAGAACTGTGTCACGTGACTTGGCGGAGGGCATGTGCTCCAGCAGTTTATTCCGTAAGGTATCGCTATCGTACTCACAATTTCACGTGGAATTCTACAAGATCCTCCGGGCAGGGGCTTCAAAGTGTCTGGTAAGAATATTCATGTATTACCACGATCTACAACACATGTCTTTATGTACAGACTACAGATGAAGTGTTACTAAGATATTTCAAAGAGGAAATACATTACGGATGATAATAAGAAATGTAAAGAAAACAATCTTAGGTGCAAACAATGTTTCCTTGCAGAAAAAAAAATCTTCTCGAACGAAAAATCCAAGTTACATCCGAAAACATATACTGATCATGTTATAGTAAGTGTTTCAAAAAAAAAAAATATATATATATATATTTCTTTTTTTGTGACCATCATCACTGATTAAGAGGGAAAATCCTTAACCACTCACGAAGAACATAATGTGATCTAAATTATAGTGTGCAAGTTTGAGTGAAATCAAGGTCAACTTGTATAGAATAAAAACATCGTTAAAAAATATATGGAATGTTTCCAGATATGCATTTCACCGCAAAAGTGATGTTGAGGGCATCATAAATCAACACAAATTAACATGCATTTAGATTTCAGAGGCCCTTTAAGGTGAAGGATTATCCCCTTTTTTTGGCTGCAGCTCTTCAACTCTCCCTCCCCCCCCCCCCCCAAAAAAAAAAATGCGCTCGAAGCATCGCGGTAAACTATGACTATGTAGTCACTTCCTGTAGACGCAAAAGGCAACACAGAAACAAGGCTGCAATAATATATTATGGTCAATAGAAAGGCGCACTTGGCATCCTTTTCAATGTCATCGTATTTATCGTCAACTAAGCTTGTTATTAGCATTATTTGAGTAATATGTTGTTTTCCCATCTTCTTTGTGACCAACAGCAATAAGCCCTCAACATATTCTTGTCCTCGCTATTCTGCTGAATATCTTTGCCAAGACATACACGAAGTGGATACTATAAGATTAAATCTACTTTATTCATTTGCGTAACGAATGACAATCATCCCGCAAAGTCAATGCAAACCAGGTAATTATATGCAGGGATCTAGAGGAGCCTTTACAGGAATTTTCACTCAATATAAAGCTGCTACAAAGATGGGAAGGAAGGAAGGCTTCTAGATCGGCGTCCGGGGACTTGTAGGCAAAGGTATCATCTAAGAGTGCCACACAAAGTTGACAATTACATTCGAAACGCCTGACATATATCCGCCTTAAAGCATATATACTTCAGGCATAACATTACATAGCGACGAATGAACCCCATGATGATTGTGCACATACTTATATGTGCGATTGTTTACTATCATGATTAGGACAACGGATGTTCTACTACAATGGGAAGTTATATCAGAAACCGAATGGATTATGACGTGCAGTGAGTATTTCTTGGGGCAATCATGCATTGGTAAATACCTCTTGTCGAAATGGAAACTAAATCCTAGCCTCGCCACTGTGTCCGTGTAGAAGTGAATGAGTGAAAAATAATCCCCCCACCCCCACTTACCCCAAATGAAAGGCAGAGTTTAAAGCCTGACGTTAATGGCGAACGATAAAGTCAATATTAAACCAATGGGCGTTTATAAGGCAATCCAGGGATAAGACAATGATATGCACAAAGTGTCCGTTTTGGAACTAAGTCATTTGGCAAATAGTAATAAAAATGACTTTCTTATGGGGGACTTTGATAAAACAAAAGAAAATATAAAAGCAATCACCTTTTATCATTTGTTTTTGTTTTATTTATTTTCCGTATAAAAACAACAACAAAACAATAATCGTACAGTCAACAGAATGATTTTTTAAAATACGGCTTGATTGCCCTACTCAGCTGTACCTACATGATACAGCTGTTCTACCGAGGGGTCCAGGAACAGAGTGAATTGTAAATGCAATAGAAAACATTGAATGCGAAAAAAAACCCCCAAATTAAAAGAAACAAACACTAGTATAACTTTACAACAATTTCTAAAAAGAAGGGAGCAAGAATTAGGTTTAAGTACCTAACCAATCTCCCACCCTATTTTGTGAGCTTGATATTTGTCTTAATATGAACATTATGAAAAGGGAATACAACTTACAGGTACAGTTTATTTTATGCCACATTTCAATCAAAGGTATTTCAGAATAACTTTAATCATTTTATTAAAACTGGTTACACTCAAACTGCCCTTGGGCTCTGAAGGTAATTCATTATGACTGAAAGCACCTCTCTCTCCGACAATATTCGGTCCTGGGTTTTGGCAGTGAAAGGGTACCATTTGAGCGGAGAGAGTAATTTCGGGACATAAAGTTAAATGATTCTTTAAGATATTGGGCACTGTAGTCATGGAGACATTTGGAAACCATGGAATTTAAATGTTTTTTACGCCTTACGTTAAAAGAAAAAATCCCAATTTAGAATTTGATGAATATCATGATTTGATAAGTGCTTATATGGATTTATCCCAAGAATTATCCTACCCGCCCTATTTTGTAACTTTTCTATTTGCGAAGTATAATTTCAGCGAGGCCAAGTCATAAATTAAATCGGCATAATCAAACAGAGGAAGTATAAGAGAATTATATGATAGTTTTAAGCATGTTTCATTAACAATATGACGAAGTCGACTAAAATGTTTTACAAGTTTACCAGCTTTACCAAGTAATGTATTGATGTGAACATCCCACTTTAATTGCTGGTCAAGTGTAACTCCAAGGTACTTAACTGTTTCTTTATGTTTGATCGCCTGCCCGCATAACTTTATGCGAAGGGCATTGCGGCGTGATAATAAAGAGCTATATAGAACCAATAAAAAAAAAAACCTCGGTCTTTTGGAGATTTAGATTTAGTTTGTTAACGCACATCCAATCATGATATTCTTTTAAGATTGTTGTTTAGAACGTTTTCAATATGGATAGGGTCATTATGTGACAAGTGAATGCGACAATTCTTTACTTGACTGACAATGTCATTAATATAAATCACAAACTGACAAAGAGAACTGGCCCCAGGACTGTGGGACCCCATGGAGTATATCTGAAAAAAATGACATAGAAGAGTTTAGAAGAAGTGTTCCGACTTTTCAATTTGTTAAATAGCTTCTAAACCAAGCAAGACAAGCGTCAGAAAAACCCCATTCGCTTTAGCTTTTGCAACATAATGAAAGGATCCACTGTATCGAACGCTTTCTTCAAATCAATGAAGATTGACCCTGTGTAAAGACCTCTGTCGATGGCGACCAAAAAGTCATCCGTGACTTTTAGCAAAGCAGTGGTGGTAGAATGTTTCTCTCGAAAGCCTGACTGTGCTGTAGATAGCAGATCGTTTGTCTTTAAATAACTTGTAAGCTGCTTTTGTACTATATGTTCAAGACCTTTTGAAACACAGGGTAAAATCGCAATGGGGCGATAATTTGTAGGACAAGATTTATCACCTGACTTGAATACAGGAATGAGTTTGATCATTTTCCACTGAATGGGGTTGATTGATTGATTTTATTTCTAAATTTCTTTGTCATATATAAATGAAATACAAAGTCAATTGAACAAACTAATTGAATACAGTGTAATTTGAATCTTACAGTTAAAACAAATTACTAATTCAAATATTTTACTTTTTCCCCTTACACGATGCAAAATAGAAATAAACAAACTATTTTGTGCATACATTTATGCAAACTTACGTTGCAGTATATCTATTGCTCAAAAACAAATTATGCAATTATTTTTGACGCACCCAATTCAGGAGACCATTATCATAAGCAAACGCTTGACGAGGACAATAGCCTCAGAAATTGTTGTCTATGTAGAATACAACATTAACAATATAACATATAAATTACAACTTACTGAGTGGCGATAAAGAGAAAGAAAAAGAAGAATGAGGGGACAACGTGCAGTGATGCATTGTGCAAGATGTGAAGTGTTTGAAAAAAAAACAATTTATATGCGTTCTTTTCTGATGCTTTGGGAGCGATAACTTGTGCGTTTACATGGTAGCATTATCATTATAAGAACGTGTAATATCAGGAAAAAAAAAGAAATAATAACGGATATGTTCAGCGGATTCTCTGACTGCAAAATCAAATTTGGAAAAATTGATGTTCTTGGGATATCAATGTGAAAAACCTCATTTTAGAGAACAACCAACACTGTCGGCAGCAACTCGATACCATAGCACAACAGAAAGATGAGAGCGGGGAGAAACATTTTTCTTTTTATCTCAACGTAACATGCATCGTCGATGTTCCACACGTTTTTCAATTATGCAAAAGAAGAGCAAGTTACAAGTAAGTAAGCGTCTTTATGCAAAGGTCGATACAAGTGTGATATCTTTTATTCGTAGTATTTCCAATCTCTTGTTTTGATAGCCATTTGCAGGTTAAGTATCTCGCCATCAAGTAAAATGGTATTTTAAGTTGTAATTAACTACAGTCAAACCTGTCTTAGCGGCCAACTATTTATGGCGACCACCTGCTTTATAGCGGCCACTGAAAAATCCCCCGCACGAAATTTCTTTATCAGAGCCTTTATATAGCCGTCACCTGCCTAACGCGGCCAGTGACCACAAAAAAAAAGTTGAACCGTTGAATCAGCCATGAATATACGCTTTCTTGTTCATTGCGTATTATACATTCTACCGAGTCCTATCTCAGTCACAACCACACAGACATGATTGACAAAATTAATGCAGCTCTTTGCCGTGAAAAGCCGTCTTTTTAACGAATACCACTAATTTGACTAGAACTAGGTTCTAGTAATGTCGCTCTAAACAAAGGCTACAATGACAAAGACAGCTCCTAATAACATCGTAGAATTTGAACAAGATTAAAATACCTTTGAATAAATAGGTCACTTGTCTGGGTATTGTGTGTTGCTTATGTCAGTTTCGCACATCATCAATCCCTCACATTCATTCGTGAACCCCTTTCATGTAAACCGGCACGAACCAGTGCGGTTTCTCAGGCCCGAAATGTTGTTTTAGGAATCAAAAGAACAGGAATAGGCCAAAAAAAATTACAACAACAACCAGCAACAACAACCAGAAAACAATAAAATGAAGCAAATTGTACACACACACGCACACACACTCCATATAATAGCAGCACATGCAAACTAATTTGCTTGTGGTTTTTGTCTGAATAACACGCGGTATCTTATGCTATAATACAATGCAAGTGTTGACATCAAAACTGGCCACAGGCCTGTCTATAGCGGTCACTTTTGTTGTTTCCCTTGCATAGCCCCTGTAGACGGATTTGACTGCATCTGTAACTACATATCATATTCAGTGAGATAATTCATCTCGCCCTAACGACATATACTATCTCGTGAGGTCGAGTTGACTGTATAATTCATGTACAGACGACATTCACATTTTGTGAAGGGTACTTGTTGAAAGAGTGTAAGTGTCTCTGCAGGTATACACCTGTGCATGCATTTGGAAACAACTTTTGTATAGCAAGATAAATTTTATGTCACCATGACAATTATTCTTTTTTCAGGAAGCAGACTTGGAAGATCATTTGTATGTCATCACGACAGCATGAGTTTTCGGAAGTCACTTTTAGCAAGATACGTCAGGCAGCCATATCGACATAATATACTTTTTTTTTTTTTAAAGAAGTTAACATGGCATGATGAATTGCTTGAATAACAGTGATAGTTTATTAGATTTATATACAAGGAACCCAGATCGAAGCTTACCAGGGAGCAGCGCACTGTACGAGTTTGTCTGCAGTCATAGACAGACAGAAGTGATCAATATACAGCGTGAGGGCGCTATTATGTGGGAGTTACTTAATTTGGAGACAAACATTGTAGATGAATTAGAAGGAAGGAAATTAGAAATGTTGCTTTATTGTTCTCTTCCTTTAATTCACTGGCTATATTTGCTCGAAAGGTTTGTTTCTCTTGAAAAACAAGTTTGATGTTCTCATTCTATTGTATGCATCACACTTTTTTTTCAGTTAAAGACGGGGAGCCTGGTTAATTCGGTATAATAATGATGCTTCGAATAACGATATGCAATAAATCAGACAGTACGTTGTATCCTGCTTGCATTTTTTGGCTACATTACAGTGTTAAATTGTCCACTAACAATATATTCCTCTTGATTAGGCAACAATAATGTTCAATAACAATGTTCAACAATGTTCTTTACTTTCGAGATTGCCTTCATAAAATATGGCGCGACTTTACTCCTCTTGCATGTCTTGTTACTGTTCAAGGAGACGTTGCGATTATTTCGTCCGGTTTTGTCCCGCCTTTTTTAGTGCACACGATTCATCTTGTCTTTTTAACAATTTCACCCGTTAGTCATTATGTTTTATGATATCATTTTTACTTTGATTCACTCGGTGTACATGTGGATCGTTATGACTGGCAACACATGCATTGATCCGAACCTGACCAAGAACGGTAGAAAAGCAAGTGATATTAAATGCCATTAAGTATGAGGATCATGGACTGTAGGGAAGGACGCAGCCATCTTTCATCCACTGACTCAGCTGGTTGGTTTTGTACACTCCTATGTATACAAAAAAACAAAACAAAACAAAAAACAAACAAACAAACGGGGGAGTACATTATGCTGCTTCAATTAACGTCGTTATTAGTGTTATCGCAAAATAATGATATTACTGTGTTGATTAAGTAGAAAAAATATAAAGCTTGATCTTATGTCTATAACTTTAAAATGTACCACATTACATCATATATGGTAGTCTTTGATCCACCTCTCCAATGGTTTCTTTTCTGCGTGTTCAACCATTCCTCTTTCCCATTTTCACACCTTTTCATTAATCTCTGTTTTTAAGTTTCACATTTCAATTCTGTTATTTTCTTCAGATTGAAGATCTGGAATTCAATCTTAGCAGCATTGATGATGATATCCTAAGTCAGTCCTCGGTGGGAAAAGACTTGGCCCAATGGGTGTGTGCTATGCCACGTCTTTCGAAGCTCGCTCTGTGGTGCGCCGACTACTTGCCCGATAGTTTCCTCTCAACAGCCGCCACCTTATCATCATCATGTCAGGTATATATATGTGGTATTTGAATATAATTGATATGAGTGATGCAGTGTTGGGAGAGGACTGATTTTTTTTCGATAAAGATGAAAAAGAGTCTGTATTGTAGGGTAGTGTAGTGACTCCTTTGGCGAATCAATCCTATTTTACTTAATATTGACATAATTTTATTTGTAACTCCAGTCCTCCAAAGTCAGCATTATGAAATTCAATGTATAAACGAAAGAACGCTTTTCATGCAGTGACAAAAGTATGGAAATCAAGTGCAATGCGTTTTTTTTCCCGTTATCCAGTTGTGCTTTACACATTCTTTTCTTTACTAATGATACAATGTTTCTCTCAGACAAGTTTCATTGTGGATTTTTTGCCATGAGACAAACATTGCACAAGCAGGGGGGGGGGGGGGGAGAAAGGGAGGGAGGGAGAGGGAGATTGAAAGTGAGGTCAGTGACGGCTCCCTTAATGCGATAACGTTGTGCAGGTGGCTCTGTAGTATTCCCAGGAAGTTTTTTTTTTTTCTTTTAACAGGAAGGGAGAAGAAAAATGATTCTTTACTAAAACACAGACACACAGACACACATACATGTGTCGGGTTAAGAAACAAAGAGTTTTGCAAATTCAAATCAATTTATTTCTTTTTATTTATAATAAATGAAAGAACTAAGCAAAACCAATGATTTATGATAATTTCGGCTTCAAATAAGCAAATGTATTTTGTTTATACTCAAATAGAAAAGTAATCGTTTTGTTAAGTATTAATAAATGTCAATATAGTAATAATAGATAAATATGTAGATATTTTTGTAGTGATTTAAATGTTTGCATGCAGTGGACGTATTATAGTGCACGGACCTCGGTTTCAATGTACCATTTGTTCACAAAATGTGTGTGTATGTGTGTGTGTGTGTGTGTGTGTGTGTGTGTGTGTGTGTGTGTGTGTGTGTGTGTTTGTGTGTTTGTATAAGTTCATTGTGCCCATATGATGCAAATACATAGGTTATGTCAAGAGCTTTGATCTTTACAGCAAATTAGTTTTAAAAACAACCAACAACGTCACTGACTGTTGCTATCTCACGTCTTAAAGGAGCGTATAAGGCCTGAATAATCATAATATACTATAGACCGGTAAAACTCTTTTTATTATTAGATGCTCGGGATCATAAGTTTTGTTTCTCGCACAGTACACTGTATAGTGAAATCTTGAAATCCCAAACACTGCACGCTACGTGTGCGACTTCACAATGCTAATGTGGCACAATGAATCCTTCATTTACGATAAAATGGAATAGAGTAAAAATACTAAAAGATATTTTAACCGAGAATGACACTGGAGGAGTCTGTGTGCGAAAATGTGATAGGTATTTGTGATCACTTCCTCGCTGACAAAGAACCCCCCCCCCAAAAAAAAAGAAAAAAAAGAAAAAAAGAAATACATATATATATATATATATATATATATATATAAACAAGGCCGTGGTGCAGTAATTTGCATTTGTATTAAAGTCCAAACTCATTATTTGAATATTACGGAAGCAATATATCTTAACGCGAAGGCTACTCCGCTGTCTTTGACTCTACGAGGACGTCGAGTCATACACTAGCAATGATACACCTTCCTAATCATCTGTAAATTATTTTATTCTCTTCAGGCTTTACATTGTTAAATTTGATTTGTTGCTGTCATTGACGATTAGTCAAAGAGAATGTCACATTTGCTACAAGAATCCCCTGTCGCATAGCATCGCTACATAATGTAACTCAATACTAGACGTTGTGATTTGTGTTTGTTCGTTTGTTTGTTTTTCTTTTAAGTGATGAATCCTTCTTATTTACGCTAGAAACTGGTTATTATTATTTCGATGTGTTCCGTTGCGAAGATCGTAACAAATACACAACTTAGTGGATTCTATCTCGTTGTCAGCTTCCAAAGAGTATAAGTTCACTAATTTGCAACATAAATATAGTAACGTGTATAGCACCTCTACGATGGTATTTTTTTTTTTTTTTGCGTGTTCAAATATTTCTTCTCGCGATTTTCAAACCATTCTTTAATCTCTCTTTTTTATTTCCACATTTCGATTCCGTTATTTTCTTCAGATTGAAGATCTGGATATATGTCTTGATGATGATGATGATGATGATGATGATGATAATGATATCCTAAAGCTCTCCTCGGTGGGAGAAGACTTTGCCCAATGGGTGTGTACTATGCCACGTCTTTCGAGGTTCAGACTGGAATGCGCCTACTTGACCGATAGTTTTCTCTCAACAGCCCCCACCTTAGCATCATCATGTCAGGTATGTACATGTAGTATTTGAATATAATTGATATGGGTGATGCAGTGTTGTGAGAGAACTGTTTTTTTTTTTCGATATAGATGAAAAAGAGTCTGTATTGTAGGGTAGTGTAGTGACTCCTTTAGCGAATCAATCCTATTTTACTTGATATTGACATAACTTTATTTGTAACTTTAGTCCTCCAAAGTCAGCATTATGAAATTCAATGTATAAACGAAAGAATAGGTGTGAACGCTTTTCATGCAGTGACAAATGTATGGAAATCAAGTGGAATGCCTTTTTCCCCCCGTTATCCGGTTATGCTTTAAACATTCTTTTCTTTACTAACAGTACAATGTTTCTCTCAGACAATTTTCGTTATGGAATTTGTGCCATGAAACAAACATTGCACAAGCAGGGGGGGGGGGGGGGAGAAAGGGAGGGAGGGAGAGGGAGATTGAAAGTGAGGTCAGTGTGGGCTCCCTTAATGCGGTAACGTTGTGCAGGTGGCGCTGTGTACTAGTCCCAGGGTTTTTTTTTTTCTTTTGATAAGAAGGGAGAAGAAAAATGATTTCGTTACTAAAACACAGACACACAGACACACATACATGTGTCGGGTTAACAAACAAAGACTTTAGCAAATTCAATTTAATTTATTTCATTTCATTTATAATAAATGAAAGGACTACACAAAACTAATGATTTATGTTTATTTAGGCTTCAAATAAGCAAATGTTTTTCTTTTTTCTAAATAGAACAGTAATCGTTATGTTAAGTATAAATAAATGACATGATTATAATAGATAAACAGGTAGATATTTTTTGAGTGATTTAAATGTTTGCATGCAGTGGACGTACGAGAGTGCACGGACCTCGGTATCAATGTACCATTCGTTCACAAAATGTGTGAGTGTGTGTGTGTGTGTGTATAAGTTCATTGTGCCCATACGATGCAAATACATAGCTTATGTCAGGAGCTTTGATCTTTACAGCAAATTAGTTTTAAAAACAACCAACGACGTCACTGGCTGTAGCTATTTCACGTTTTACAGGAGCCTATAAGGCCTAAATAATAATCATAATAGACCGGTAAAACTCTTTTTTATTAAGATACTCGGGATCATGAGTTTTGTTTCCCGTACAGTACACTGTACATTGGAATCTTGGAATCCCAAACACTGCACGCTACGTGTGCAACTTCACAATGCTAATGCGGCACAATGAATCCTGTATTTACGATAAAATGGAATAGAGTAAAGATACTAAAAGATATTCTAACCGAGAATGACACTGGAGGACTCTGTGTGCAAAAATGTGATACGTGTTTGTGATCACTTCCTCGCTGGCAAAGATCCCTACGTACAATTCGGTGGAGCAGTAATTTGCATTCGAAAGTCACAACTAATTATTTGAATCTAGTAGAAAACAAAACACCGTAACGCGAAGGCTACTCATGTGTCTATGACTCTACGAGGACGTCGAGTCATACAGTAACAACGATACACCTTCCTATCATTTGTCAATTAGTTTATTCTCTCCAGGCTTTTCATTGTTTCATACTGCTGTCATTCTGACGATTAGTCATATAGAATGTTACCCTTGCTACAAGAATCCCATGTCGCATAGCATTGCTCAATAATGTATAACTCAATACTAGACAATGTGGTTTTTGTTTATTCACTTGTTTATTTCTTGTTTTCTTAGGGTGATGAATCCGTCTCATTTACGCTAGAAACTGATTGTCATTGTTATTGCGATGTGTTTCACTGCGAGGATTTTAACAAGTACACAACTTTTTGTGGATTCTATTTCGTTGTCTGCTTCAACAAATTATAACTTAACTAATTTGTAACACAGTAACGTCTATCGGATCCCTTCATGGTCTTTTTTCTTCAGGTTAATTTATTTGTTCTTCCCAATTTCACGCCATTTCATTAATCTCTCGATTTTAGTTTCACATTTCGATTCCGTTATTACCTTCAGATTAAAGATCTAGAGCTCATTCTTAGCAGCCTTGGTGATGATAACCTAAATCAGTCCTCGGTGGGAGAAGACTTTGCCCAATGGGTGTGTACTATGCCACGTCTTTCAAAGTTCAGGCTGGAATGTCCATTCTTGCCTGATAGTTTCTTCTCAACAGCCGCCACCTCTGCATCATCATGTCAGGTGTGTAGTCTTTGACTTATTGATGTTAATGATGTATTATTTGGGAGAGGACTTCTTTTTTTTTTTTGAATGAAAAAGAGCCGGCATTGTAAGGGTAGTGTAGTATTATGATATTCAATGTATGAACGGAAGAATAGGTATGGACACTTTTCATGCAGTGACAAATGTATGAACATCAGGTTTGCAATCATGTATGAAAAGCAAGTGCAATACGCTTACTCCGCTATTCGGTCGGGCTTTCCATAGTCTTTTCTTTGCAGACGATACAGTGTTACTCTCCGAAAAGTTTGATTATGCAATTTATACCATGAAACAAACATTGAACAAGCATGGAGAGAGGAATGGTGGGGGGGGGGGGGGGGAGAAATATACAGAGGGAAAGAGATTGAAAGAGAGGTCAGTAGGGTATCCCTAAAAGCGGTAACGTTGTGTAAGTGGCGCTATACTATTCCAAGGAAGTAAACATTAATGCAAATTATATCTTTTTTTTTTGTCTCGATAGGAAGGGAGAAGAAAATTTATATCGTTACTGAAACACAAACACACATACATGTGTCAAGTTAACTAACAAAGAATGTGGCAAATTCAATTCAATTTAATTCATTTATGATAGAAGAAATATCATAACACATCATGCTGATAATCTTGGCGTGTATATTATGAATACATTATATATGATCATTAACATTTTATCATTTCATTTCTTTAGTGATTTGAATGTTTTCATTCGGTGCGATGTCGCATGCAATGGAGGTACGAGAGTGCACGGAACTCGGTTTCAATGTATCATTCGTTCACTAAGTTTTTTTTTTGTATGTGTGTGTGTGTGTGTGTGTGTGCATTATGTCCATAATTATGATGAAGATACATATAAAGAGTTTGTTCGCAAAAACCGATAAGTCCATATTTGCCAAATTGAGATATTTGCGATTAAAGGTCAAGAAAAATAAAGAGAATAATAAGAAAATATTTGCTTCTTTTGACCATAACTTCAAAAATGTACCTTTATATGGAGTGACCAATATGTCATTTAAAAGGTATCATTTTGTACTTTATGACAGAGACCGTACTGCAAAATCTTCAAAAATGGACTTTGCGGTTTTTGCGAAAAAAACTCTTCATATATTATGTCGGAAGCTTTGATTTCTTTTTCGCTTTGTACCTTGATAATAAAGTTTTCACAAATATGAAAATTAACGTGATGGAACTGTTTACTGTGTCTCGAGTGTAGGACCAGTTTCAGTTATTCAATCTTTACAGCGACGTCACTGGTTGCATTTCACGCCTTGAAGGAGCGTATTACACCTAAACAATGATCATAATATAGACCGGTAAAACTCGTTTTGATAAGATGCTCGGGATCATAATTAATTTTCCCGTACAGCATATTGAAATCTTGGAATCCGAAACACTGCACGCTACGGGTCGTGTGCGACAACGCAATGTTTATACGGCTCAATAAATCCGACCTTTAGGATAAAATGGAATAGAGGAAAGATACTTAAAGACATTCTAACCTGGAATGACACTGGAGGACTCTGTGTGCGAAAATGTGATAGGTATTTGTGATCACTTCCTCGCTGGCAAAGACCCCCAAAAAGCAAGGCGGGGTGGAGCAGTAATTTGCATTCGTAAGTCACAACTCATTATTTGAATCTAGACGGAAATAATATATTGTAACGCGAAGTTTGTTCGTGTTTTTGTTTTTCGTGTAAGTGATAAATCCCCATTTACGCTAGAAACTGATTGCTATTTTTGTGATGAGTTGCACCGTGAAGATCGTAACAAATACACAACTTAGTGGATTTCCTTTCGTTGTCTGCTTCTACAGAATATAACCTTACTAATTTGTTACATAGTAATGTGTATGAAACCTTGTACGATGGTCTCTAATCTTCGCGTTCAATTATTCCTTCTTCCTTTTTTTTTACACCATTTCATTAATCTTTCTTTTTGTTAGTTTCTTATTTCGATTTTGTTATTTTCTTTAGACTGAAGATCTGGATTTCCGTCTTAGAAGCCGTGATGATGATATCCAAAGTCTGTCATCGGTGGGAGAAGACTTTGCCCAGTGGGTGTTTGCTATGCCACGTCTTTACAAGTTCAGACTGGAATGTCGCTACTTGCCCGATAGTTTCCTCTCAACAGCCGCCACGTTAGCATCATCATGTCAGGTATGCAGTCTTTGACTATAATTGACATGAGTCGTGTAGTGTTGGGAGATGACTGCATTTTATTTTTCGAGAAATAAAAAAAAGAACCTGTATTGTAGGGTAGTAAAGAGACTCCTTCAGCAAATCAATCCTATTTTACTTGATATTGACGTAACATTATTTGTAACTTCAATCCTCCTCAGCATTATGACATTCAATGTACGAACGAAAGCAACGGTAGGAACACTGTTCATGCAGTGACAAATGTACGGAAATCGGGTGCAATGCGGTTCTTCCGTTTTCCGGTTGGGCTTTACACATTCTTTTCCTTACTGACGATAGAATGTTTCTCTCCGATAAATGTGATTATTGATTTTTTACCATGAAAGAAACATTGCACAAGCAGGGAGAGAGGAGTGAGGGAGGTTCGAGAGAGAGGGAGAGAGAGAGAGAGAAAGATAAAAAGGGAGAGAAGGGGTATATATATATATATATATATATTATATATATATATATATATTATATATATATATATATATATATATATATATATATATATATATATATAGAGAGAGAGAGAGAGAGAGAGAGAGAGAGAGAGGGAGGAGTGATTGAAAGAGAGTTCAGTAGGGGATCCCTAAATGCAGTAATGTTGTGCAGGACATGGTGCTGTACTTTTCCCAGGAAGTAAACATTGTACACAAATATGTTTTTTTTTCTTTTAATAGGAAGGGATATTAAGGCAAAGGTTATCTTTACTGAAACACAGACACACATACATGTGTCCGTTTAACAAACATTGACTCGGCAAATTCAATTCAATTCAGTTCAATTCATTTATAATAAAAGAAAGAACTACACAAAACTAATGATGGTATGTTATTTTTGACTTGAAATAAACAAATGTATTTTTTTTTTACTCAAATAAAGAAAGATCCTTACTGCAAATTAGTTTTTAAAACAACCAGCGGCGTCACTTGCTGTAGCTATCTCACGTCTAAAATGAGTGTATTAGGCCTATTAAAACAATTATCATATAGACCGGGAAAAATCGTTTTGATAAGATGCTCGGGATTATGATTTTTTTTTTTCTCTCGTGTATTGAAACCTTGCAATCCCAGAGACTACACGCTACGTCTGCGTCTACGCAATGTTTGTGCCTCATAATGAATCCAACTTTTAGGATAAAATGGAATAGAGTAAAGATACTTTAAAACATTATGACCTAGAATTACACTGGACGACTCTGTGTTCGAAAATGTGATAGGTATGTGTGATCACTTCCTCGCTGGCAAAGACCGCAAAAAGCAAGGCGATGGAGCAGAAATTTGCATTCGTAAGTCCCAACTCATTATTTGTATCTATACGGAATCAATACCTTAACGCGAAAGCTACTCAGGTGTCAATGACTCTATAAGAGGACGTCGAGTCATACAATAGCAATGATACACTTTCCTATTATTCTGTCAATTAGTTTATTTTTTCCAGGTTTTACATTGTTAAATTTGTCATGCTGCTGTCATTGACGACTAGTCATAGAGAATGTTACCATTGCTACAAGAATCCCATGTTGCATAGCATCGCTCAATAATGTAACTCAATACTAGACGTTGTGATTTTTGTTTGTTCGTTTGTTTTTTTTAAGTGATGAATCCTTCTTATTTACGCTAGAAACTGGTTATTATTATTTCGATGTGTTCCATTGCGAAGATCGTAACAAACACACAACTTAGTGGATTCTATTTCGTTGTAAGCTTCGAAAGAGTATAAGTTCACTAATTTAAAACATATCTAACGTGTATAACACCTCTACAATGTTTTGTTTTTTTGCATGTTCAAATATTTCTACTTGCTATTATGACACCGTTCATTAATCTCTCTTTTTTATTTCCACATTTCGATTCCGTTATTTTCTTCAGATTGAAGATCTGGACTTACATCTTGATGATGATGATATCCTAAAGCTCTCCTCGGTGGGAGAAGACTTTGCCCAATGGGTGTGTACTATTCCACGTCTTTCCAAGTTCAGACTGGAATGTCGCTACTTGCCCGATAGTTTCCTCTCAACAGCCGCCACCTTAGCATCATCATGTCAGGTATGTACACGTAGTATTTGAATGTAATTGATATGAGTCATGCAGTGTTGGGAGAGGACTGATTTTTTTCTCGATATAGATGAAAAAGAGTCTGTATTGTAGGGTAGTGTAGTGACACCTTTAGCGAATCAATCCTATTTTACTTGATATTGACATAACTTTATTTGTAACTTTAGTCCTCCAAAGTCAGCATTATGAAATTCAATGTATAAACGAAAGAATAGGTATGAACGTTTTTCATGCAGTGACAAATGTATGTAAATCAAGTGCAATGCGTTTTTTCCGTTATCCGGTTGTGCTTTACACATTCTTTTCTTTACTGAAGATACAATGTTTCTCTCAGACAACTTTCGTTATGGAATTTTTGCCATTTGATAAACATAACACAAGCAGGAGGGGGGGGGGAAGGGAGAGATTGAAAATGAGGTCAGTGACGGCTCCCTTAATGCGGTAACGTTGTGCGGGTGGCGCTGTACTATTCCCAGGAAGTTTTTTTTTTTTTTTCTTTTAACATTAAGGAAGAAGAAAAATGATATCGTTACTAAAACACAGACACACATACATGTGTCGGGCTAACAAACAAAGACTTTAGCAAATTCAATTCAATTTATTTCATTTCATTTGTAATAAATGAAAAAGCTAAACAAAACTAGTGATTTATGTTAACTTGGCTTCAAATAGGGAAATGTTTTTTTTTTTATACTCAAATAGAAAAGTAATCGTTTTGTTAAGTATAAATAAATGACATTATAATTATAATAAATAAACAGGTAGATATTGTTTGAGTAATTTAAATGTTTGCATGCAGTGGACGTACGAGAGTGCACGGACCTCGGTTTCAATGTACCATTCGTTCACAAAATGTGTGAGTGTGTTTGTGTGTGTGTGTGTCTGTGTGTATAAGTTCATTGTGCCCATATGATGCAAAATACATAGCTTATGTCTTTTGATCTTTACAGCAAATAATTTTCAAAAACAACCAACGACGTCATTGGCTGTAGCTATTTCACGTCTTAAAGGAGCGTATAAGGCCTAACTAATAATCACAATATACTATAGACCGGTAAAACTCTTTTTAATAAGGTGCTCGGGATCATGAGTTTTGTTTCTCGTACAGTACACTGTATATTGAAATCTTGGAATCCCAAACACTGCACGCTACGTGTGCGACTTCACAATGCGACAGTTTGTAATGCGGGACAATGAATCCTTCATTTACGATAAAATGAAATAGAGTAAAGATACTAAAAGATATTCTAACCGAGAATGACACTGGACGACTCTGTGTGCGAAAATGTGATAGGTATTTGTGATCACTTCCTTGCTGGCAAAGACCGCAAAAAGCAAGCGGTGGTGCAGTAATTTGCATTCGTAAGTCACAACTCATTATTTCAATCTAGACGGAAACAATATACCGTAACGTGAAGACCACTCATGTGTCTATGACTCTACGAGGACGTCGAGTCATACAGTAACACTGATACACCTTCCTATCATCTGTCAATTACTTTATTCTCTCCAGACTTTACATTGTTTCATGCTGCTGTCATTGACGAATAGTCATAGGGAATGTTACCTTGCTACAAGAATTCCATGTCGCATAAAAATTGCTTAATAATGTATCTCAATACTAAACATTGCGATTTTTGTTTGTTTGTTTTTATCGTAAGTTAATGTTATAAACTGATAAACATTATTGCGACGTGTTCCACCGCGAAGATCGTAACAAAGACCAAACTTAGTGGATTCCATTTCGTTGTCTGCTTCTATAGAGCAATAACTAATTGATTTTGTAACACAGTAACGTGTACGATACGTTACGAATGCTCAGAAAATTTCGTAAGAAAGAGAGAGAGAGAATCAGAAACGGACGAAGGAAAATGGGTCGGTAGAGTTTATACATTTGTGTATGATTTTTTTTTTCTCTCTTTCTGTTACAGATCAGCGAATTTACCATATATAAACTGCCTTCCATGTCAAAGGGGGAATTCGTCTCAGAGTCAGCAGCAGCAAACTTGGCTGAATTTCTGTGTCGTCTGCCCAATCTTACACGTGCCGATCTCAATAAGTGTAACCTGCCAAAGACATTCTTCACGACAATTGCCTCCCAGGCTTCACGTCATACAGTAAGAATCAGTCATTGTCATCTGTCAAACACTGTCGTGTTCAAAATGGGAGGGTGGGGGCCTCAATTACCTTGAGAGCGATATTTCGATTTATTTCACTATGCAGTTATGTCTTTCCGGTGGCACTGATTTATGAAATTCGCCAATCCCATCGGTGAAATATAATCGCATACTTTCCTAATTCTGATGGAAGATGTTGTAAAGTTTGAAAAAAAGGAAACGTCTAAAGCAGTGGTATTTCAATCATGTGTAATCTCAATCCGTACCGACGCTCGATAATCAATGAAAGTTTTGTATCTATAAAAGAAAATGTATCAAAATGAACACTTCTTTTTGAAACGAAGAAGGATTTGTCATTCCATATTGGTAAGAACACGTGATTCAATTAATATTCAGTATGCTGCCATGAAAAGATTTCCTTTAGAGAATATCAAAATCTGGTATATGAAGAGCTTGTTTCAAAAAGGTGCTAAATCCATTGAAAAATGATGGATTTAGATCCTTTTGGAAGCAAGCTCTCTCCCTCTCTCTCTCCCTCTCTCTCTCTCTCTCTCCCTCCCTCTCTTTTCTCTCTCTCTCTCTCTCTGTATACATACACACACACACACACACACACACACACACATATATATATATATATATATATATATATATATATATATGTGTGTGTGTGTGTGTGTGTGTGTGTGTATGTAAATATACATTGTATATATGTATATAGTTATATGTCGGTATAAAATATGAGCTTTTTTTTTCATTTTGTCCATCATGCTACAGATGGAGTGCATTACCATCAATTACAAGCCTTTGAACAAGTTGCTGAATGACTATCAATGAGGCACAGAGGTATGTGTTTTTATCTCATCAATTATTATACCTTATTAATGATGAATTAGCATTGCCTAGCTGGACAAACAGAAAAAAAAAATAAAATCAAATGCTTTGTTAAAAACTGCACATATTAATTGAAACCATTTTTTTCATCTAGCAACGTCTATATGAGACATTCTTGTTCATTTTCTTTTTGATCGCCATTTTTTTTTCTCTGTAAAAACTTTGTGCTGTGTCATGTTGTGATGACATATCATGTTTGGCACTAGTATACGTCTTGAAGATCAGGTTCAATAAATTGATCTATACTGCATTTTTGTCGCCCATATATGCTGTCCGCCAATTTGTATTAACTAATTAATTTTTGACATTATTTGTCTGCCAGATTGCACGAAGACAGTATCAAAATTTTGCCCGTGGCTTTTTATGCCATATTGAGATTTTAATGTAAGGGTACATCTTGCTATACTGTAGAGGCAACTTCGGAAATGTTTCAACCTTAAGTCACAGTTGGTACGAACATGACACGAGGAAATATGGGCGACTTAAATAGTGAAATTTTTGCAAATCGCTACCGAACACGTGCTGAAGAGATGGTCGGCCGAAAAAGAATAGTTAATATTTAATTCCATACTATAGTAGTACGTTTCACGATCGATTCACACAATACTTTCCATTTTGGTCATGATAATTTCATAAATCCCATTTCGATTTGCATTGTTAACCCAGTACAATTGATTATTTCTTTGATATAGGCCTAACTTATGTCAATAACGTAATTGTGATCAGTGAAGTGAAACAAGAGAAAGTAAAGGTGAGAAAAACATGGAGAAAAAGACGTAAAAATACACCAACGTTGCGTTTTATACTTTTACATTATCTGTCTCATAAAAAGTCTACTATGTTACATAGGCCTACATTTTCTTTTAACGAGGCAATGTCAGTAGCTTCAGAAGAAGAAGCAAAAGTATTAAAACATAAGGACATAGTACACTTTAGATAAAGAAATTTGTTCCATTCCAAAATTACCGAGTACCAGGAAGTAAATTGTTAGCATGAATTGGCAGAGATGTATCAAACAACATAGAAGGGGCAGAAATAAAACATTTCAATTAGTTGTGTGTCATGATGGTTTAGAAAAAAATTCATGTCGAGCAATGTCTAGTTTCGGAAATGACGTGGATTACCCAAATGCGATGATATCGACGTCAACTCGCATGTCGTTGCAGAAAACATTCACTTTTCGAGATCTTCGCGACGTGCGCTGCTGCCTCCGCAAAATGTAAATGGAAGTATCTTTCTTATTTTGGTGCTTTCAAATTTGCGCAAAAGTAGGTTGCTAACTTTAGTTTCAGATTTTAAAGGTAGTGTAAATAGTGAAGGATAAGTTATTTTGAGTGACGACATGCAACACCGCATTTTCTTTTTTCGTAAAATGTGCACTGCGAAGTTCCAAAGGCGAAAAATTGGCTGAACTTTAAAGATGACATCAAATAAGAGTCGCGAATTAACATTAGCAATGCTGACGATAAGAGGTCACGTAAACGAGGTATATTACTTGGATCAGACAAAAAAAAATACAAAATCGTCTATAACTATCTGACAAAACTTCGTCATTCTATTCAATCTCCTCTCACTCTCCAATAGACACTCAGTGGTGGAAACGGCTCAGAAGGCGACAGCAGCCACGAAACTGGCCAGCGTTCTTGGCAGGAAAACTAACACCCCCTGGATGAATCCGAAACAAACAGCTAATGAAGCATGTTACTATTTGAGGATTTGGTTTCATGAGAGGACACGGAAAACGAAGGACACATGGAAGAGGAAGAAGCGAACAATCGCAGAGAGCAAAGTCATTGGTGGAGAGATGTACTAACCACGTCTAAACGCCATAAAGAAGAGTCACATCGATTTTAGACATTGATAGACAAGAACCAAAGGGGGGGGGGGGCGAAGAAGTGAAGAAAGGAAGTGAGGGAAGGAAGAGGATGAGAACATGGACCAGAACAAAAAGACGCTAGCAGAAAGATATTGAAGCAACATTCGAATCGGGGGAAAAGAAAGCGAGAAGGGACAAGAATCAGTACGACGGGAGGACGGGACGTATACTGAAGAGGGAAACATCGGGAAAAATCATTCTAGTGAGGAATCTACTTGCTGGACGACGCCACAACCAAGATTCAGAGAGCCTCAGTGAGCTGAGCTGAAATACAGTTAACCCTCGTTATAACGAAGTCCTCGAGACAGGCAGTTTTCTCTCGTAATAGCGAAATTTATTTATAACCGAAAAATAAACAATTAAGAAAATAGAGCGGATAATGTCGGGGCCTGAATTTTGTACTACCTCGTAACTGGAGTTTCGTTACTACCGTGTTTGTTGGGATGGGAGTGTATTTTAGTAATAATGGAGAGCTCTGTTGATTTACTAGAGGCATGTGCATGTATACTGACGAAATTTGAAAAAAAAAAAAAACATTTAGAAAACGCTCACAAAGTTAAATAAGACAGATACCATCTTGAGTCACTGCTTCAACATTGTGAGAGTAACTTGCGAAGATGATCTTTTATGGCTGAATGATTTACCTTGTTGACTGATCTTGTAGATTCATTTGAGTTTCATGTATTTCCTTTACTTAGTGTTGTTTTTTATCAGTTTTCGTGTTAAGTACAATAATTATTCTGTTTTAAAGAACTATGTGTTTGTGTCATGCATAATGATCAATTGTTTATTGGTTTCCGAGGAGCAGGAATACGAACAGCAAGCAAGAGTGTGAGCTTGTAGCTCCATGGCTATAAGTATACTGAAAAAAAAAAAACAACAACAACCACACACACACGCACGCACGCACCCATACACAACAGGCAACGTACTTAACAATTGCATTGTGTAGAAGAACAATGTGTTTGTATGATGTTCCCAATTTCACTATGTTCGCTCGTGTCCGCCTGTGGATTGAAGATCCATAGGAAAAAAAAAAACTGTTTTACATTGACATCAAGAAGCAATGGCAACGTTCTTACAAAGTTGTTAGAAAGTTAGTAAAATGATAATCATTGACTCATGAATTTGCATTTTCACATTTTGTACTTGCAGCATTTTGATTCAAACTTTAAAGTGATCTTGGAACTGCTTCTGATGAGACGAATATTATACCGAAAAACAACAACCCCCAAAATACAATAAGTCATAGAACCTCGAAGGGGATGAAGAACGAAGGCGTGACACACACACAGACACACACACACACACACACACACACACACACACACACACACACACACCAATGATTATGTTACATCGCACACAGGAGCTTCCGCACAACATTCGTTTGACACATAAAAATAGGAATGTAGAATCATTAAACTACTCCAGTCATATCCCACTCCGGTGGACCATGCAATTCGGTATAATGTTCGTCTCCAATCAACATTAATGCGTACCGATAGATTTCGAAATTTGATTGTCACAATTGTCACTCTCATAGTTGATTGACATGTAAATTATGCTAAATCATTATTAGTAAT
This sequence comes from Diadema antillarum, assembly GCF_040938485.1. Taxonomy (NCBI): domain Eukaryota; kingdom Metazoa; phylum Echinodermata; class Echinoidea; order Diadematoida; family Diadematidae; genus Diadema; species Diadema antillarum. The sequence goes on from NW_027271664.1 coordinate 1,529,372, forward strand.
TCAATTATGATACATTTCTTGTCCAGACGGCTTGACATGCTGAGGCATTTGTAATTGAGCTGCCTATAATGCATAGAAAAAGGTGTTGTTTATAGACCACGAATACAGTGCGTAAATAATACAGTAAAGAACGTTCATTGTAAGGGTATTCGTTCGTAGTTCTTTGAAATTGCATACAATGTGTCTTGCAATTGGACTCTTCATTATCATTCTATACCTAATAGGATGATATCGCCTTTTGTCTTCTTCCTCGTTATGTATTATTTTGATGGAGACTCATTGCTTTGTGAAATGTCATTGATATTGCTTTCTTTAGGACGAGCTTTCAGGCCTGCTTCGGGATTAGACTCGTTATTTTGTGACTGGATGAAAACTTCTATACTTAGACAGTGAATTTGACTCAAATCAAATGAACCCAATCAAATCTACATGATTCACGGAACTGTGCACTCGGGCAGGAGAGTAATATCATGCATCGTGCAGTCTGCTTGAGCAGCAGAATCGGGGTTACATCCTGATCGAAAAATGATATTGGGTTGGTACCTTTCTCGCTTAAAGAAACTGAGTTTGGGCCTCGCTCGGTTAATGAAATTAAGTTTGCACCCTCCTGGAGAAATGGAGTTGGGTTTGAGCCTTGCCCGACAAGTGAAATTGTATTTGGAGCTTCCTCGAGCAGTGCATTTGAATTGCACCTTGTCAGGAAGTCAGGTTGGGTTTGCAGTGTGGCTGAGAAGTGAACTTGGGTATAATACTAATTTTATCAGCGAACGTATATTTCTTTTCAATTCGAGTCATATCGGACTCAGATTACCCACTTGCCTTATCGAATATCTGGATAACATTCTTTTCGTCAAAATCATTGTTGGTACCCGTTCAATCATGAAAAATAGAATACACAATCTTAGTGATAATATTTCAGTATTCCAGTTACGGTACACCATTCCGATGAAAATACTTTAATAAATTCTGAGTCATTATGCGTTGTTAAATTAAGCTTCGGATGACCCTTTTCTAATGACTTGGAAGGCGATGTTTCTGGAATTTAGCGTTGCTATTAATAGTGCGCTGTTTGTTAAAAAAATGTACAGGAAATGAACATAGGTGTTGATGTTTTTATACGAGTGTGTATATTTGTTATTTCATAATTCCATGTAATCGAGAAAGCCTGTATAGGACTTTGATCACATGCGGAATTTACAATGTGTGTTATTTTGTTGCTACAATCGTATTACCGAATGTAGCGTTGTCTCTCTTCAGTGTATTTATGAAATTCCTTCATTTTCCTTTTATTCTGCACATTCAAAACACACTGCAAAGCTACAGCTGTACTTCCCAATAAACATTTGCAGGTCACTGTTTCCATGTATTTACCTCTTGCTCTCTCTCTCTCTCTCTCTCTCTCTCTCTCCTTTTCTCTCTCTCTGTTCTCTTTGTACGCCAGTGTTGTCTCTTATAGTCCTATTTAAATATCATTTTGTTCTCTGTATTGGGCTTCGGAAATTAAAGTACCGTATGTTGTATTGACTTACTTATTCAGAAGGGCCAACATTATGACAAGGGCTGTCTGTTCAGTGTGTCCATCAATTTTTTATACAGTACGTAGTATAATTCTCCGAGGTGATTTATTACATTGTTTTGTTATGTCAATGACGTATCATAATTTCTCACTATGGTTTTACAAATTTTCTTTATTAATTTGCCGCTTATGATAATAATGATAATTATGAATCCATATGTTTTGTCGAAAAAAAATAGAATAAATTACTGCTGAATTGAATTGAATCTTAAAGAACTCGTATCATATGCATGTCTACAAAATTAGTAAAACTAATCTCATAATGTTGTAAAGAAATTGACATCGGCTGCTTCGAGGCAGTATGGTTAAAATAACATTGTCTATGGTTAAAAATTTGCACATAGGTGATTTATCCACTTATGCAAAGACTATGCCAATACTATAATATATGCCAAGACTGGTAACACCCCATCTACGGCGAATCAATGCCAGTCTGGTGAAGCCTGAGCAGAATTCAGTCGGCGGAAGCTGTATCATTCTTACTGAAGGAAGTGGGGAAAACTAGTGGCCACACATGATCGATCAGAATGGATGATTAATTGTATGACGTATTAATTATAATTATCATATAATTAGAATAGAAAAAAGTAGAGAAACGGAACAGCATGTCAGTTGACAAAATTATTATCATGCCCTATGCCCCACGCTAAGAACAATTATTGTTCTTGTTTGTTGTTTTCAAATCCTAACCAATCATTACGTGATGAATCAGTAACAAGGCAAGGTGGCTCAATAGTCATACTGTGTTTCTCTCTACAGCTTCCAATCGAAGAACTCGTGGACCGCGCGCTTAACTCCCCTTGAGTCTTTCGCTTAACTCCCCTCGGAGTCTTTCTGAGTAATGACGTGTGTTATCATGCCCTTCTTAGTAAGAAGAAATTTCCATCCCTCTGATAGGAAATAAAATGGAGGTCTTGTTTTTGAGAGAGTCACACGTCATGCATGCACGTAGAAGATCCAGCTTCAATACATTGCAAAGAGCTGAGTGCATACACTGGTGAAGTGATCCACCCCAAGTACTCAACCAGACTGTATAAAAGAACATAGCACAATCAAATTATAATGTAATTTGTTTTTGACATTCACACATCAAACACATACACACACATACATCCAACACACACAGACAGACAGACACACACACACATAAACATACAAACGAAAGAGTTATCAAATTAAACACGAATTAAGCTTTTTGTCTGCTTTGTTATCATACATTTGTATTTACTTAAAGCTAGCATTGCCACGGTTTGTTTGGATTACGGTACGTATACACACACACAAAGTGTAGACAAAGGGCAGAACTTTGTAATACTTTGTGATACCCTCAGTAACAGAGGATGTGAAGAGGCGCACTACTCTTGCTGCCTGATCTTTTGGAAGACTAAGGAAAAATATCTGGACTAACAAAGACATCACCAGATCTCTGAAGGTACGCATATACAGAGCACTTATAAGACCTATTGCAACATATGGGGCTGAAATCTGGACTTTGAAGAAAGGAGACAGGGACAGATTGCAGGTCTTCGAAATGAGATGCCTGAGAACTATTGCCGGGGTATGCCTTATGGACAAAGTAAAGAACAGTGACATCATAATATATGGCATATTATGCCAATTCCATATCACTAACACCATCAATGATGAAGCAACAAAATGCAACACAAATGGTTCGGCCATGTTATTCGGATGACAGAGAACCGATTGCCCCTGAGGGCATACAGGAACAACTATGACACCCCCAGACCACATGGACGCCCCCCACTGCGCTGGAGTGACGAGATTAGAAGTAGGATACAGGATGCTGAGGAACTGGCCAGGGATAGTGGCATAATTATGGAGGAGGGTTACCCGAGGGAGCGCAAGGGGACACCACGTCCTGTGCAATTAAGTCAAGTCAAGTAAGTCAACGGTACGTATATAACAACAAGAGATACATTGAAAACTAAGATTAATTTTCTATTCTGCATTGTCTCTATTTTCCATCACAGAACAAATAAACAAGAAAAAAAAAATAAAAAAATTCCAAAGAGTCAGAGAGAGAGAGAGAGAGAGAGAAAGAGACAGAAAAGAAAGACAGGCTTCTTTTTATTTGTATAGTGTTAAGAATAATTGGATTTGTAGTGGCGAAATTTATTATACCATACGAATTGAGAAAAAGAGAATGCTGTTATAATGATCATTCAAGTCCAGAAATAATGCTGAAAACAAACCCATTTAAGTTATAGGAGGAATCCCCTCGTCTCTTGGCAGGATGTAGACATAGAATAAAATGAATAGTTAAAATTTGACTGAGCTGGACGTTTACACACACACAAAATAAAAATGAAAGCATACAGGATATTATCATACAAAGGTTTCGATAATCATAACAGCCACTACCTAATATGGCATGGCAAGACATCAAAATAGATGTGTAGTAAATACACGGAAAAAAAATTTCTCTGACTTGGTATCATATGTGCTTGTTCACATAATTTCTTTACCTGTTCCTATATTTAGTCAGTTAGGACTGACATTATTGCTTTATGGAAACATGAAAAAAAAAAAAACAAACTTGGAATTCTATACGTCTTTCTCATTGTGTGTCTTTTATAGATCATCCTCTGTTCTGTTGGTTGGACATTATTATTTCATGTAAAAAAGTCAAGTTTCACATGAACAGATAGTTAACCCTTTTAACCGTTTGCACATGCCTTGTGATCACGTCAATGCTGGCACGACTCTCGCATCTCTTTACAGAACAATGTTAATGATGTGCACACTGTTCGAACGTGTTGCTTGATTCTATTCATAATCTGTGATTCTATTCAAATCCTGAGCCGAGTACAAAGTCCATGCTGCGCATAATACATATTATTATGTATTTTAACATCATGCTATCAAATGCAAACGCTGAATTTTAAACATTACTTTTGTATCAATGCACAGAGTAACTGTTTCTGCTTGGAAACCTCTACACTGTAGTTACAAGACATATTTTTATAGATAAAGTCAGAGCGTATTGCCTATCTAGGCATGTTTAGCTGCAAACATGTTTTCATGATAATTGTTTTGATTTTAGATCAGTTAGTGCTATTTCAAAAGTGAGTTACAGATAGTTCTGGATACAATTTCAAGCATACGTTTACAGGCCAATGATAGACACTTAATTGAATAATGATCTTCCGGTGGACATGAAAACATAGAACACGTACGCGCGCATACACACACACACACACACACACACACAAACACACTTACACAAACACACACAAACAAACACACACACACACACACACACACACACACGCAAGACCGGACATGTCATATACACACTTTCTTGAAACCTCACCGTGACTTTTTACATGGCTTGTTTGCATGGATGTAGCCATGCTAGTAATGTGTTGGTATGTCAATGATTATGTCAAGAATAATCTTACCACCAAAAATGTGCTTCGAGGGCGGGCTGTGCCGTCAGTCCCGTGCATAGTTTGACGCCTGTTTCAGGTGGCAACATTTTGTGCCGGAGCGAAAATTTGTCTCATCCATACTGCCACTACTAGTAGAGCAGATAAGCCGAAGAATTGTGCAAAATTTGACTAATAACTAAAAGCACGAAACGTTCACAATTGGTAGTACATGCTAAAAGATTCATTTTAAGATCGGGAGGTAAGTCTGAATTGACCTCTGATGACTTCCAGAGGTCAATGACCTCAAAATGTAAGAAAATTGATATTTTTCATCATTGGTTAATGATAAACACAGTTGAAAAATGTACTAAAACTGATTTTTATCATGTTGAAATTGTCATGTTCAACAGAGCCTTGACAGGTTTCTACCTTTGACCTCTGATGACCTCGATAGGTCAATGACCTCAAAATGTCAGAAAATTGATATTTTGCGTCATTGGTTAGTGATTAACACCGTAATGGTGTGCTAAAACTAATTTCTGTCACAGTGGAATTGTCCTCATGTTCCACAGAGTCTTGACAGGTTTCTACCTTTGACCTCTGATGACCTTCAGAGGTCAATGACCTCAAAATGTCAGAATATTGACATTTTAATGCGTCACTCGTTACTGATACAGTTAATATTATATACTAAAAACTAATTTTTGTAAGTGGAATTGCCTCAATGTTCCACAGAATCTTTGGAGCCAGGTTTCTACCTTTGACCTCTGATCACCTCAGAAGACCTATGATGAGGTCAATGACCTCAAAATATCAGAACATTGATATTTGGTGCAATTGGATGATGATAAACAGGATTAAGATGTCCAAATGAATTGTTTTCCTATTCCACAGAGCAAGAGAAATTACTCACGTGTGTCTACCTTTGACCTCTGTGGACTGCGACATTTCAATGACCTCAAAATATCAGAATATTGATATTTCATTGTACATTGTTTAGTCAATGGTCAACCTATACCCGATGCAGGGGCGAATCCAGGAATTCTGTAAAGGGGGGGGGGGCAACTAATATTTATGGTGCCACTTGCGAGTTTCATTTCATTTTTTCTTTTTATTTCTTTTGTTTTTAACGAAAAACGAAGGGGGCGTGCGCCTCTTGCACCCCCCTCCCCCCCCCCCCCCCTCCCCCGATCCGCCACTGCGATGTACAATCATGCATTATGCTGTTAGCATGCTATTAGCCGGAGGGCCAAACCCCAAAAAGTCGCTTACTTACGAGTGAGTTGCACTCTTTCTACAAACTAAGTAGACCATGCTTATTTTCAAGTTTTTATTGTAACAAACAACATTCCACTGGTCTACCTCAAAAAAATTGTTGCGAAAGCCTCCAAATTCAAGATGGCGTCCAAGATGGCCGCCATATTTACTGAATTTGTTATTTGAATGATAGAATTCGATAGAAACATCAGATTTCAACAAATGTGATGTCATGTGAAAGAGAATAAAATTTTCTACAAGTTGATAACTTTTTTGTGGGTTATTATGATAACTGAATTGAGATTTTAAGGAAAAAACGCTCATTTTTTGATATTTTTCTGAAAAAAGGAAAATCATTAAAATGCTTGATTCAGCATGAATCAGAGAAAGACTGAAGGATGATCTTGAAACGTTTCAAGAATTTTGTTTGACATATAATTAATATTTGAAGAAAATTAGGGGTCAGTACCGTTTTTGGTTCAGGAGTTATAATGTCTCAAACTTGAAAACTCACTGGGTAAAAATGGCCACTTTACTTGTGACAAGACCTTGTTGGTCGTAAAAAAAGCCTGCGCGCGCCAAGACTACTACACGCACCACTGTCACTGGCGCGTGTAGCAGTGCCGGTGGTGCGTGTAGTAGTCTTGGCAAACGCAGACTTTTTCTTTGACAGACAAGAGTTTGTGCCTGCAAACTAACTTTCCATACCAAGTGGTAGCTCAGGTGACGCTGATTGCTATTATTTCAAAGTAGATTGTTCTGATGCAGATGAGATGAAGCAAAAATATCTTTCAAATAGAGGTAGAAGCTTGAAACAACCTTGCTATAGAAAGTTTAAAACAAAATTTGGATCAATCACTCAAAAAATTCAAGATTGCTGGCCATCAAAGCTGACATAGTGTATTGCGCCAAAGTAAATGTATCATTTCGATTTTGATACAATTTTGTCTGTTTTGTTGTCTATTTATATGGCTTTTATATATTCTGAACATTTTAATGCCATTTCAAACCATCTTAGGTTTTTATGGAGACATTTTACAGAATGCACCATGAATATTTCTCTAAAAAGTTTTTAAAAAAATTAAAAATGTTTATGAAAACCATGCAGAAATTAACATCTTTCCCATATAATCAATATCTGGAGAAAATTAGAGGTCAGTATTGTATTTGGTTCAGGAGTTATAATGTCTCAAACTTGATATCCCATTTTACATAATATGTTATTTACACGCATCTGTTCCCAAAGACAGAGGGTCAAATCCAAGATCGTGCATACTTTTCGAGTTCCACTCTCTCTATAGACAAGACCATACATAATGATTAAGCATACTAAGCAATGTTCCGTAAGTACACCTCAGTAGATTTGTTGCAAGTACAGATGCGGTCCAACAGGGCCGCCATTTTATTGAAATTAACATTTCAAACATAACATTTGATAGAGAAATTGGATTGCAACAAATTTGATGTCATATGAAGAAGAGTAAAACTTTCTAAAAGTTGATACCATTTTAGCTGTGTATTGTGATAAATTGGGGAGGGGGTGCTTCTCTTTTTTTTTGGGGGGGGGATCCATATTTTTATATTGTTTTGAAAAAAAGGAAGAAATGTAAAAATGCATGATTTAATATTTATCAAAGAAGAACTGAAGAATTATTTTGAAACCTGCGATTGAGATTGAGATTTACTGAGATTGAGACATAATTCATATTTCTGGAATTACAGGCAATATCATACACTGTTGACAAGTTAACATCTAAAACTTGAAAAAATTATATTTATGCATTATAAATTTTGCTTACAATGTGTTTACATGGTCACATGTAATACTGTAATTGTCTAGTGAGTTGCAAGTACCTGCAAACTAACTTTTCATGCCAAGTGGTAGGTGACGCTGGTCGCTATTACTGTAGCATTTCATCATAGTAGATTGTTCTGAGGCAGATAAGATTGAACAGAAAGTATTTTCCAAAAAGAGATAGGAGCTTAAAATTTGGCACAAATTTTGCCAATGTGTAATATTTAGCGATAAAAATAGTATTCACACAAAATTCAAGATGGCGGCAATTAATCGAGGTTTTCGTTCAAGGCCTTATTTACCATTGTGCACGTAAAACAAAACCCAGCTTTACTTAATTCCTCAAACTAGTTCTAAACTGTGAGTTAGGGATTAATGTACAAACTTAAATCAGTATAATTAATGATAACTTGTTAGATATACTAAATAGTTCTGATAAGAATGTTTTTTTTTTATGTCAACAGTTATCATGGTTATGGTTTCTTGAAAAGAAATGGTGATATCTCCGTATGTTTTAGGCTTTATCATAATTTTTTTTACATGGTAGAATGTTTTGTAATACAAAACTGTTGACAAGTTAACATCTAAAACTTGAAAAAATTATATTTATGCATTATAAATTTTGCTTACAATGTGTTTACATGGTCACATGTAATACTGTAATTGTCTAGTGAGTTGCAAGTACCTGCAAACTAACTTTTCATGCCAAGTGGTAGGTGACGCTGGTCGCTATTACTGTAGCATTTCATCATAGTAGATTGTTCTGAGGCAGATAAGATTGAACAGAAAGTATTTTCCAAAAAGAGATAGGAGCTTAAAATTTGGCACAAATTTTGCCAATGTGTAATATTTAGCGATAAAAATAGTATTCACACAAAATTCAAGATGGCGGCAATTAATCGAGGTTTTCGTTCAAGGCCTTATTTACCATTGTGCACGTAAAACAAAACCCAGCTTTACTTAATTCCTCAAACTAGTTCTAAACTGTGAGTTAGGGATTAATGTACAAACTTAAATCAGTATAATTAATGATAACTTGTTAGATATACTAAATAGTTCTGATAAGAATGTTTTTTTTTTTATGTCAACAGTTATCATGGTTATGGTTTCTTGAAAAGAAATGGTGATATCTCCGTATGTTTTAGGCTTTATCATAATTTTTTTACATGGTAGAATGTTTTGTAATACAACAGTTACTAACCTGCACATATAAATCGAATGTGATATCTCTCCCAATGGTAAACAATACCTTTAGTGTGTTGCGTCAAAGTTAAATCTCAACTTATAACTTATAATTTGATATGTTTTTTTTAAATCTTCTTATATTGCTGTCTATTACATGTTTCTATACATCCGAACGATATTGTACTAGTGTAAACTATATTGAGGGTCTTTTTCTTTGGGGGGGGGGGGGGGGGGGGGTGGAGCTCATTCCAGTGTTCGAGTAAGGCCCAATCTTTGATAAAAAAGAAATGCTTCTGTATCAAAGATATGCTTTTTTTACTTGTATGTTACTCTGCTGTTGTAGAAACGTGAATGATGATGGTTTATGTGTAATAATGTCTGATCCGTAGATGTCCTTGAAAGCCTTTCTGATCCGAACCCCCTCCCCCCAAAAAAAAAATCCACCATGGCGGCAATTTCTCAACTTTGCTCTTAAATGTGTTGTGCGAAATTACTTTTCAGTATATTGTTCGAATAGAATTGTCCAAATTGATTATTCGTGTTGGATATTCACATTTAAAAATAGCATGCTGAAACTGTATTTTCCGTTATCAGATTTTTCTTACATTGTTTTTAGGCTGATTTCATGTGGGTTATAGTGTCACAATTGATCTGAACTTATGCCATTGGTAGATGCTTTCCTATATTAGATATCAGGATCACTCGAGAGTGAAAATGTTCATTTTCATTCATTTTAGAGTGACCTCGGGGATCACTCGAAGAGTGACGAGTGATCCCTAAGGCAGGGCTCGACACTAACGGTGGTCCGGTGGCCCGGGGCCACAAAAAACGCACGTCGGGCCACCAAAATGTCAGATATGAAAAAGGTCGGATATTTGCTTTTGGGCCACCAAATATAAAAGTTAGTGTGGAGCTCTGCCTAAGGTCACTCTAAAATGAGTGAAAATGAACATTTTCACTCAAAAGTCACTCCAATTTCACTCTAAATTCACCGTTTTCTGTTATCAAAAGTAAAAACTTCCACTCGATTTGTTTTTTTTTTTTTCTTTTTCGGAGAGTAAAATATCACTGGTTTAAAAAATGTGTCCATAAAAACTTAAGACGGTTTAAGATAGCACAACAGACAAATTTGTATAAAAAACGAAATAATACATTTAATTTGGCGCAATACACCATGTCAACTTTGATGGCTGTCATCTTGATTTTTTTTTTTTTTTTTTGAGCGGTTGATCTAAATTCTGTCTTAAACTATCTATAACAAGATTGGTGCCAAGTTTCAAGCTACTACCTCTATTTGATTTTTTTTTTTTTTTGCTTCATCTCATCTGCTTCAGAACAATCTACTTTGAAATAATAGCGATCAGTATCACCTGTATGAGCTACCACTTGGTATGAAACGTTAGTTTGCAGGCACAAACCCTTGTCTGTCAAAGAAAAAGTCTGCATTTGTCAAGACTACTACACGCACCTCTGGCACTGCTGCGAGCGCCAGTGCCAGTGGTGCGTGTAGTAGTCTTGGCGCGCGCAGACTTTCTTACGAACAACAAGGTGTTGGTCACAACTAAAGTGGCCATTTTTACATAGTGAGTTTTCAAGTTTGAGACATTATAACTCCTGAACCGAAAATGGTACTGACCCCTAATTTTCTCCAAATATTGATTATATGTCAAACAAAATTCTTGAAACGTTTCAAATTCATCCTTCAGTCTTTCTCTGATTTATGCTGAATCAAGCATTTTCATGATTTTCCTTTTTTCAGAAAAATATCAAAAAATGAGTGTTTTTTTCCTTAAAATCTCAATCCAGTTATCACAATAACCCACAAAAATGGTATCAACTTGTAGAAAATTTTATTCTCTTTCACATGACATCACATTTGTTGAAATCTGATGTTTCTATCGAATTCTATCATTTAAATAACAAATTCAGTAAATATGGCGGCCATCTCGGACGCCATCTTGAATTTGGAGGCTTTCGCAACAAATTTTTTGAGGTAGACCATTGGAATGTTGTTTGTTACAATAAAAACTTGAAAATAAGCATGGTCTACTTAGTTTGTAGAGAGAGTGCAACTCGACCTCTGTTTTTAGCTTTTGTCCCCCCGGTTAATGATAGAATAATCTTGTCATTCCATGGAACATTGGTCATTTCCCTGTGTATTATATCCATTTTTGACCTCTCAGGACAATGATAGGTCACTGACCTTTTAGAATATCAAAATTTGTGTAGCCTTACCTACATTGATGTTTGGCTTCACTGGTTTTATCGTAAATGCTTAATCATGTACAAATCACGCCTTGACGTTGGATCATCTTGAAAACTTCGACATACCGTGAGGCCCAAGACATGCATTCGACATGAAGCAATTCTGTGTTTTGCAACTAGCTATTGCAATCGGAGACCTACCCAGGGAATAGATTAGCATTTATGGCAAACCATGGAGAAAGCGGATTATGCAAAATATTTTGGAGTCTACTCCCATAGGGGGCTCAGCTGGAATCACATCGCCACAGCAGTTTAAAAAGGCTAAACTTCAACCAAAAAACTCTTTCCAGACGAAGATATCATAAAGTTCAGGTGCTTTGCTACTCCACACTGCTCAGGACTGCCCTGGAATATGCATGAATCATCTGGGATCCATTCACCCAAGCAAACATCATGAAATTTTGGAATGATCCAGAGAAGATATGCACTCTTCAGCTGTAATGACCATCACATGCAAAACAAGCAGTGTTACAGAGAGAAAAAAAAAAGTACTATGGAAATCCTTGTAAGAAAGTACAGCACAGGCAAATTCAGCGATGATGTTCTGCATGAAGAACTCCACAATAACCACTACGCAACAAGTTTTGGCTCCATTGCTGCATTCCTCAAAAAGGGACAATGAACAGAAATGCCAGGCATAATTTGCAAGAACACAAAGTAGGCCTTCTCCAAAAGACGTTTTTTTTTTTTTTTCATCGCTACCATAGGCAACTGTCTCTTGTATCCCTTTAAAAACACTTCAGGAGAGAGATACTCAATATTCAGCTCTTCTATTAAAGATACAGATGTCTGTCTTTCTGTTTTTGTTTGTGTTTGCTTGTTGTTGTTGTTGCTGTTTGTGTTTTGTTTTGTTTTGTTTTGTTATGTTGTTTTTTTTTTTGCTGCATATAGATCTTTGGAGACCTTTTTAACCAATTAAGAAAAGACTCCTAGCAAAATATCACAAGATTACACAATATAGTGAAGAAGAGGAAAAAAAAGAAAGAAAGAGAAGAGGAAAATAGATCTGTTGTCAACGATGCAGAGCCAATACCAATCAGTTCCATGGTAGATCTTAGTCGGCACTGCAAGGTTCAGATGTCTCTGTTGGCAAAGGATATTCTAAAGCTCCAAGTAAGTCCTCCGGGCGTAGAGGGTTGGGTTGGGTATATGAGGATATGATGCTTTGTTATAACAATTAGGTCTGAGATATCTGTTTTTTTTTATGTTTGTTTTGACCATCCCGCATGGATCTCCAACGAAAAGGAATGACAATGTGTTAGACCCAGCCACCACCATATTTTTCCAAAAGATTTTGATATTACAGTGTAGTTGAGAAAAAAAAAATAACCTCTCATTGTCCGAGATGGAAGTCAAAATTGAACAGTGTGTGGAGTGCTCTGCATACAATTTTGGACACAAACACACACACAAAATGCATTTTTCCGGTATATTATTTCACAAACAGCTGGCCATTACAAACCAATGAGACCAGACATCAATATTCTTACATTTCGATGCATATGAAGAGTTTGTTTGCAAAAAAATCGATAAGTCCATTTTTGAAGATTTTGAAGTACGGTCTTTGTCATAAAGTACAAAATAATACCTTTCAAATGATATATTGGTCACTACATATAAAGGTATATTTTTGAAGTTATGGTCAAAAGAAGCAAAAATTTTCTTATTATTCTCCTTATTTTTCTTGACCTTTAATCGCAAATATCTCCATTTGACAAATATGGACTTATCGGCTTTTGCAAACAAACTCTTCATATCTTTCAATATCCTCCAGATGTCAGAGGATAATCGCTAATGTTCATGTTGAATGAGTATACGCCCTTTGAGTTACTCACTTGTATTGCTATAGAAATACACACTATGTGCATCATGTCAGTCATTAAGTAATGTGCCAATTTCATTTTCAGTCTTGGATTATTTTTTCTACATGTACAAATAAAATCATGGCAAAGTGAACAACTTTCACATCAAAATATAAACGAGAATACTAAAAAAGAAATAGATGTAATAATGTGCAAAGCAAATACCAGGTCTACGTCATCTTAAGGTAAACAGGTGAAGGAAATCACATTATTAATAAACAATTTACTTGACTGGGATAGCGACCACTGAACAATAACCATTGTTTCTTACAATTCTCTCTTCTTTTCAACATATGGAATAAAACACATACACATACCGGGGCATCAGTATGGAGGAGGGAAGGGATGGTGGTAGGGATAGTTGACCCCCACCCCAATAAATTATGAGATGTAGACTTTGTTTTGTTTTGTTTTGTTTTTGTTTTTGCTTTGTAAACAGAAAACTGTCCCGGTTTCTACCCTTAGATTCAGTACACTCCTTTTACTGATAATTTCCCAAATATTCCATCATAAATGTGTACACAAGATTTTTTTTTTTCATTTCTATTTGCAAAGGTTCCCTTGGATGGGAAGGGTTGTAGACAGTCCCTTTCATACCCTCCTCTTGCTCTATCAACCTCCCCTCCATGCATTGATTATGGCTACATATTTGGAGATGGACATTTTTTTTTTCAAAAGGGTAGTTCAACCCAGGGTTGCACGAGATCATTGAATTGCAAACAAAAGAATGCAAAAGCTGCAAAATGTCGGAGTTGGAAACCTCCACCCACATCCTTCCCTGGACTTGTCTCCCTCCATAGATGGCTGACTTACTATACCTCTCTGATACAAATTTCGAGATATTCCTTCAAAAGTGCATGTGTGCCAGATCGTTGAATCTCATTTCTCAAAAGACAAGAGCTCTCTCGAATGGGAGTGGTATACCCTACCCTCTCCAACGCTGCCTTTGCTGGGTTCCCATCCATGTAGACTTGATACACTTTGGCGATCCATGATTTTCCAAATATTCCACAAAACGTTTGCATCAGATTCTAAAAAATGAACAACTTTGTCTACGAGGGAGGGGGGGGGGGGGTGAGATGCGCCCACACCCCATTAACTTCCATATAAGTGATGACGCACACGTCAAACAAGAGCTGCACTAAATCACTGATTTCTGGTCTAAAACTGCAAAAATCCAATCCCCGACCCATAACCACCCCCTAGGCTCCACTCCTTTGCACCATGGACTTAGGCTTACACATATTTTCAAAGTCCCCCCCCCCCACCTGAAAACAGATCGACACCCCTGCTCTGTGCACACACCCGATGTAGATAATTACCTGAAAAGTTCTGCGGAATTATGAACCACTTTATTTTGGTCAGAGAAATGCATGGTTTGTAAGCCCTACATTTTAAACAATTAACAATTAACTATCGCAATATCAATACTAATATCCTCACACTTCATTTGAGGTCTTTGACCTTGTGTGATTTTCATAGGTAAAAGGTAATGGCTCGTTGATAAGAAGGGCCTACGAATCCTCTGTAGAACATCATCATGTTTACCATTAATCAATGATGCAAAACTTTTCTGATATTTTGAGGTCATTGACCTCTCGAGATCATCAGAGGTCAAAGGCAGAAACTCGTCTGTGTGCCTTGGAATATGAAGACAATGTCATTGCAAAACAAATACGCTTGTTTTGTACATCTTTATCACCATGTTTATCACCAACCAATGATGTCATAGTTTGATTTTCTGATATTCTGAGGTCATTGACCTCTCAAGGTCATCAGAGGTCAAAGGTAGAAACCTGCCTGCTAATATGAAGTCAATTTCATTGTAAGAAAGATATGCTTGTTTTCTACATCTTAACAATGTTTACCATTAACCAATGACATCACAGATCAATATTATGATATTTTGAGGTCATTGACCTATAAAGGTCATTAGAGGTCAAAGATTCAAACCTATCAATGCTCTGTGGAGTCAGAAAATGGTTTCCCTGAAGTATAGATGCATGTTTAGTGCATCATAACCACATAATATATCGTTCACAAATGTCTCAAAACATCGATATTCTCGTATTTAAAGTTCATTGACCTCTGGAGGTCATCAGAGGTCAAATCAGACTTACCTCCCGATCTTAAAATAAATCTTATGGTATGTACTAACACTGGTGATAGTTTCATGCTTTAGTCAAATTTTGCACAGTTCTCGTGATTTTGAGGGCTTAACCGCTCTACTATACCTGGTATGGCATGGCAAGGAATCGAAACAGTGTTTACTACAACAGAGATTTTTTTTTTTCCCCTGAAATGGCCCCATCAGATATATTGTGTGATATTATCATATACATATACCAACCTTTTATTTTTCACCTGCTCCAATAATTCAAAACGTTTCTGGGGCTGACATTATGGTTTCATGACAAAATAGAAACAAAAACAAAACAAAACAAAACATCAAAACTCTTGGAGTTCTCATCTTTCTCACGATATGCTTGCGTTCATGTTAGATTATTAAAGGGGATGGCTAGTAATTGATCAGTGGGAATCAGTGGGAATGCTGGGGGATGATTGTTCCAATCCTTGTGGGATTCATTTAAGAGTATACATTATATATCTATATATCTATATTCAAGTAATGTGCAGTTTGATGTTTCCAGATTAGCATGCCTGTACAGTGATGGGGCATTAAACTGCACATTTCTTGAATATGAGACCTTTCTGAAGCAAATATTTTTCACACAACAATAGATATGTAAAGTACTCACAAGAATTTGAACAATCATCCCCCAGCATTCCCACTGATTCCCACTGATCAGTTACTAGCCATCCCATTTTACTGCTCCATCGGTTTTGACATTTTATTTCATGTTGGCCCTAAGTCAAATCTGACATGGATTGAAGTAGATAATCCTTTAGTTCCTTATTATGCCATGTGATCACGTGACCACTGAGACGACTCTCGGAGCTCCTTAACGGATAAGAGGTTATGATGTGCACACTGTTAGAAACCTGTTGGTTGACTCGATTCAATTTTTTTATTCAAAATTGTGACAACCCCTGGGTACAAAGTCCATGCAGGGTATAATACATCTTTGTATTCTTTATGATCGAGCCATTAAATACAAACGGAAATTCAAAGGCTTTTTTTTTACTTATTACCATGTCACACATAGGTTACTACTTGGACTCTTCTACAGTGTATAGATACGGGACACTTATACATAAAGGCATTTGGTGTTGCCTATACCCACGCATGCTCACAATTAATGTAAAAAAAAATCATAATAATTGTTTTATGTCAATGCTAGTAATAGGAGCAAGCTTGAAGTAACCATTGCGTTCCTATCCATTTTCTCGTTTTTAAGATCTCGTCCATTTCCTCACTGATCATCCCCAATCTTGCGTGTGAGGAAAACAACAAAGGAGACGAGTGAAAGTTTTCCCCGAAAGATTCTATCGAAATATGTGCGTATAATAGTGACAATGACACTGGAAATGGCACAAGCGATTTAATAGTTATTATACCTGTGGAGATTCAGGAGTATTCGTAGTACTTCTGGACAATTAAAACAACAACAACAACAACGACAACAAACCAAATGACATACAAGTGTACCAGGCTCCTTATTTCATGACATGACATATTTTTCGATTGCATTAAGGTCTTCTCCGAGGACTACTCCTATAACACGTGTTATATACGGCAGCATTTGTGCAATGTGTTTATAATGTTCCCAGTAATATTATATCAAGTGACACATTGAAGCCATTTGACTTGTTTCAATAATATCATGCCGGCCTAAACAATACTTCTACTTCTTTAAAAAGTTGAGGTTCAATCATTTGTGTGAATGATGAAGTGTGTGTTAGAGTTACCTGTCGTAGACGTAACATGTGGATATGATTTGCTATCAGATGAGCCATGGTTATGAGTTACTGTGTGTGCATGATTTATTTCCGTTCTAAGCCACTGAACCTCTCCCATTTTATTCATCACAACTATAATGATATGGATGATGGAGTGCCCTGCGCTAAACTGAAGAGTCCACGCAATCCAATTGTACAGATAGCACTTCTGTATATTCAGATTGGAGACCTGCCTTTGGATTTGGGGAAAATGATGTGTTTATTGTACGATGTCATTCATGCATGATATTAGTCCAGATTCTGGACGTTTTCTATCATTACGCATCCACGCGCCGCTCCACAGCTTATCGCGCTATCCCCTGTAACCGCTCGGTGCCAGCAAACCTGTCCGAAAAAAACGTCCAGAATGGTTTGACAGTGCGTAGGGTCAAAAGTTCATATTAGGTATGCTGACGTAATGCCCTACCTCTCGCAAGCTCATTGCGTATGCATGAAAACTAAGGGATCGATCACAGAAAAGTTCTGTGGGATCGATCGATCTGCAGCCAGCTGTGTCCATAATTGCACCGTGAATACCAGTGCGATCTGCAACAATTACTAATTATGTGCCCAGAGATGCCTGCATTTTTGCACATCACACAATATCACAATCAAAGAGCCAACTCCTTGATCACAATGCAATGCGGTACTTAGTACTTCAGTGATCCGTGCCATGCATTGTTGCACAGCTGATTCGTGCAACGTTTTTGACTGGCTGAAAGTTATGGTTGCAGTCATCTAGGACCTACTTTCACGTGGTGTTTTGGACTGAGTTGTGCCCAGATTCGATGATGACTTGAATATCATTCTTGAGATTCGAAATGACGAGCTACAAATCGCCAGCTCGCCGATGTATCATTTGTGATGTGCCACTTCTAACGTCCAAACACTACATAAAACTGCAAAGAACGTCGTGAGATGTGGACCTCAAGAAAAGTTGGAAGATTTGTTTGGCGATGTTATTGTTGGTAAAGGGGATCAGTATGTTTTGTTTTTGTTGTTGTTGTTGTTGTTTTTGGGGGGTTGTGCCAATCATATTCATTAACGGAAATAACTTTGTCATCAATTATTCTTCATTAATAATATTGTATGATGAAATATTCAGAAATTAAAGAAATTCTTAAATTGACAAAGGCACTTGTATGCACCTGTTTTCATTATTATCTGGCCCACTAAATAACAATGTAATTTTGTAATGTAAGCTCAGGGCTGTGAGATGTGGGTTGTATGAACCGGTACTTAGCTATGGTATACAAGATACTAGTATCAAGCATATTCAGGGGAGGTGGAGATGAAGGGGATACATTACACAATTGTAGTGCAAAGTTTTGTAAGTATATGTATCAAGGAACCAGAAAGTGCCTTTTTTGTTTGTTCTTTTCCCCAAATGTTAGTAGAGAGCAGTCTAAATTTAAAGAATTGCGCTAAGTTTGTAAAACTTTTATCATTTTATTACCACTTCATGTAGGGCCTACTGGGCAGTTAGACTGAAACTATTCACTTTGATAATTTCTATAACAGAGACAATCAGACCAATATCCCTGTTGTAAGAATACCCCGTCACTCAGTCTTTGTTAGTCTTCATGATAACAAAGCTAAATTTAGTAAACCAAGATGAAGACGCTTAAGGTAATTTTTGCTACAGAGATATTGGTCCATTTGTCTCTGGCATTACAGAAGTGAACAGTTTTGGTTGAACTGCCCTTCTGCATATGCATATATATATAATATATATATATATATATATATATATATATATATATATATATATATATATATATAATAAATATCCAATTATATCTTCCTTTTTTTTTGCAAACCATACCTGTATTTGCTCAAAAAAGTAGCTCCATGTATATACATTATTAAATAATAGGCCTATTCATATCAAAAGACAGTCTGACAGAGCAACTTGTTTGTTTCTAATTCACAAACATTTAAGGGGGATATCAGCGTGAAATTATGCTTGGGAAATGTGTGGGCCATGCACACAACACACACAAATGCATACACGAATGTGCACACACACACACACAAACATACAAAAACACATGCACACACACACTCACATGTTAGCAATTTGATTAAACCCCCTATTACAAATCACATCCAAATTAAAACATACATGTACATTAAAATTATGTGTACTTTGTACATACAGCTGTACAGTGTAGTAGACTTTACTTTTTTTCCACGTTTATGGCAGCTGAGTATTGGTAAATAAGTTTAGATTTTTTTTTTCACTGTTGAGGTGTGGTCAGGAAATACATCAATTTATCACTATTGTACTTTGAAATGTGCAATGTACAGTGTACATGTACATTGTACATGTGCAATATAAGTATGTACTGTTAAATACACTGTGTAGTCTTCATCATTTCATGTACAGTAACAGCAGACAGCAAAGTGAAAACAAATGGACTACGAGTAGTGTAATTTGAACATATGTATAATTTGTACATTTTTACTTACATTACTTCTTCAGCCTTCATTATAAAAATTTGGCCATGATGGTAAAACTGTTAATGTTGTACCAACTACCAAGGAAGTTTCAAAGCTAGCATCCCACTCCCAACTGTCAATAATGAGTTCAAAAAGTTGTCACTCTGGGAAGGACGTTCAAAATAATTCCTCAGGATAAGTTGGATATTCTGTGCCACCATGTACTCATAAGGAACTAAAATTCAATGTTCTATAGTTGATAAAATATTAGGCATATTTCAGTTGTTTCTCCATGCTCTTGAAATTCCTTCATTATACACTTTCATTTGTACATGTACATGTACAAGTACTGTAATATACAATACATTTACTGTATATTCATGATAGTTCATGATCATTGTTCAAAAACAGTGCATTATTTCAAACAAAATACATTGTAAACTGTTTGACTCTGAATTTTGATGTCAGAGAAATAATTTGTTATGTCACATCAGTCTGATTACCATGTGTAGTAGATGGTAGTAGACTCTCATTACACATCAAAAACACAGGATTGACACGAACTGGTTACAAGTTATGACAAAGAAATCTTCCTGGTCCCACTGTAGATTTTTTTTTTCATTTGGTGTGTTTTACAACAATTCGTGGTAAAAAAAAAAAAATATTGCTTCGAAGTTCAAAAAAGAAAATAAATTCATTGCTACACAGTTCACACTACAGGTACAAATGTTCATGTGCATTAACAGAATTAGTTTTATTTTTAGCAAAATGGGCCAAAGAACATACTGTACTTCTCATGAATGATTTTGTACGTAAAGAAAGTATATGGCCTTTTTTACGATCAGTGGTGTAACTTTTGTACTCGGAGGGTCAAAATTTCAAACAAAATATTTTTTCATTATTCTGTTTGATTCCTGTTTGAAAGTATTCAAATTTTTGAAAAAATAACATTTCAGACCTTAAAGCTGAAGGGTTATTGGTGTAATTTAAGGAAAACCATGGCACCTGAAGTAAATTTAAGCAAAATTTTGCTCTCATGAATTCCACCATATTGACAAAACTCTGTAGTCAAACTTCACCATGCAAAGTTTATATGGTTAACAACAATATATAGTTTGTGAATCAAAACTATTTTGGGGTTGAATATAAAGTGAATTTGAAAAAAAATACATGAGATCTATAAATTTTTGCTAAAAATACCAATTGACATGTAATTTTTAAGATTTTAACTATTTATTGGAGGGCAGGCCAGGTCAAACTCTTACTATAAGAAGTCTTTAAGAAGGGCTACCTTCCTATGTAGGTTAAATGAAATTCCAATCATTTCTTTAAAACTTGGATTTTTCACACATGGATGTTTCGGAGGTGACAGTTAACATATTAGAATGTTTCGGAGGTGACATTAACATTAACACTCACCTTTTTTTAGAATAAGTGACAATAATACAAAAACTTCTTCTTTTTATCAATGTTTATAATAATTATAACTCAAGAACAAGAAATTAACTCCTGTTTCAAGCAGATAAACCACACAGAACAAGTGTTTTTTACACTTCATTAATTAGCATGGGTACCGGTAGTTTGCCTTCCACTTGGACGAAGGATGTAAGCTAAATATTGTAATCTGAAGAAACATGGCATTCCATTTTCTACCTTAACTTGAGATGAGGGTGTGAGATCATTTTAGTAATGTTTCTTTACTCTCAGAACATTTTATTCCACAACACCAGGGAAGAATCACTTCGTTTCGGAGGTGACATTCAATGTTAACATTGTGTTAAAATATTAATTTACAGTAAGAATATGATGGAAATAAACTAGATATAGTAAACTTAAGAAACATGGCATTCCATTTTCTACCTTAAATTAAAATGAGGGTGTAAGATCATCTTAGTAATGTTTCTTTGCTCTCAGAACATTTCATTCCACAACACCAGGGAAGAATAACTTTGTTTCGGAGGTGACATTCAATGTTAACATTGTGTTCAAGTATTCATATAGTATGTCCCCCCAAAAAAATTTACAATTAGACTTTTGCATTGATAGCACCCAATATGATTAAATCAGCTAAATTCTACTTTGGGGTCTTAAATTATAACATCTTAGCTCTATTTTGCAGAAAGCCCCAGTCCATTTGGTTAAGTGATCTCAAAGAAATGTGGATTGTTATAAAGGATGTCAGGAGTCTGATTCTTCCAAGTTCAGCACTTGGATGCTCTTGGAACTGCATATTGATGTGTAAACACATGCAGAACTTGGAGGGAAGGGATTCCTCACATGCTGTACAAAAATCCTCAATTCTCTTTGACCTCTGAAGCAAATTGAATGGGGTTTTCAGTAAGGTGTGGGAAATGAGTTATAGTTTCAATCCCTCAAATTGTATTTTAGATTGATTCACTATCTTTAAAGTTATCGTTGCGGAGGGTACCACTGTAATTTTTTGGGCGGGGACATAATTTTGTACGGCCGGGATGAATACCAAAAGTAAAAATTCTTATTTGACTAGTGTACGTTTTTGTTTGCACATAGTTTTATAAATGGATTAATTCAAGGATGTTCATGAATTCTTCATCATCCTTGATAGCCACCATACAAATGTTATAATACTGGTGAAAGGTGTTTGGTTCATCTGGGATAAATTTTCTATACACAAGATTCATTTAAACTGCTGACATTACTAAAATATATTTTATGCATCGTTCTGAATTGATTGAAAATTACCTGCAAATCATGCATATTTAACAGTCACTTTTGAGAGTAAAAAGTGTAAGATAAGAAAAACCATTTTATTGTTTTTGAGGTGACAAAACACAGAGACAACCCAACTTCTCAGGTGTTAACTATTTAGTGAACATTCATGTCTTTCCTCAGGCTTTAATTTTCAAATATAGGAAAGCTCTTTCTTTCAGTTCTTACTTGTTATTTTGTTTGGGTATTCTCTTTCATGATAATGGATACCAGCTCATATTTTGTTTGTGATTGTTATTCATACTAATCTTTAACAGGTTTTTACAGTAGGGTTAAGAGAACAGTTTGTGTTTCCCAGCTGAAGAGAGCAGCATAATGCTTTTCTGTGAACTTGAGGGGAAAATTTGTTTTTGTTCAGTAATTTTCCCCATCAACTTCACAGAAGGTCCCGGACACAAACTGGTCTCAAATAAACCTATAAGGGACCGAAACTGGAAAAGGACAATTTCACCTCAATAGACATGAGGGTTGAGTAAATACAGCAATATTAGTAAAAAAAAAAAAATCAGTTAGAGTTTGAGGAAAGTAAGGCAATCCGTTCCAGAGTTATGGATATTTTAAGTTTCTGCTCAGTCAATGCTGAATGAGAGGACTTCTATAGCTTGTGATGTCACATGTGTACAAGGATATAGAGAAAGTATCAAGAAAATTCAACATACTGTATTTTCACTTTTCTTACATTCTACTTCTAACAAAAGAACACATGACTTCTCTCTTTTGGAAGGCAGGGTGAATAATGTTACCCTAAAATACATCAGTAGCAAGTTGAAGAAATGTGCACTTTTTTCAAAAAGTAAAGTTTTGTGAAATTCATTTATATTTTCCTTATATCGTTGTATGCATGTGACATCATACACTGTCGTAGTCGTCTCATCCAGCAGTGATTGCGCAGATATAAAACCCATAACTTTTGAATGGATTGTCCAATTTCCCCCAAACTTTCAATGATGTGTTCTACTAATGTTGTTGCATTCACTCAATCCCTGTATATTCAAGTGGACTTATCCTTTTAAGAAGCCATTTTCTTTTCCTTGAAATTCCAGTACTTAAAGCCAAATTCTAAGATAAAACATAATAACAAAACAAGGTAAACACCTACTCAAAATTATACTGAAGTAGAACTACAAATCTTGTTTTTTGATCTTTCCCTTTCCAGTCCTGGGGACTTGTTCCTCTGTTCACTTTAGTTGTCACATAACTTCAATAATCTTAAAAAATACAATGTCATAAACAGGTGGGTCATTTTGGAAAATGTAATAATTATTGTCATATTAAAAAAAAATCACATAATTTTGTTTATGATTACCACATTGTACATGGAAAAACAACAACTAAGAATTCAAGAACAAGTTGTGCACCAGCTGTAGGCATGTGGCCTTTTTGTGGAGTTTGACTATTTTGATGATTTTTTTTTTTTTTGCATTTTTTTTTTTAAGATTGTGGACTAGGGCATGCATGAACTGCCACATGTATTGCATTGTACTTTGGTATCAAGGGAATTCTGGTGAGCTATGTATACAAAAGTCACTTCTGTTGTGGTGATTTTGTAGATCTGTATTAGAAAATGTTAATAGATAGTGAAAAGGAACTGAAGTCTTGCCTTTCACTATCACATAGCAATATGGTGTTAACAAACAATGTCACCTCCGAAACACAATAAAAAGCAACCTACATGGAAAGCTGTGATTGGTAAATCTTCACAACTAAATTGCTGGTTGGAAATCAAGCTTCTAAGATGAAAGCATCTATATGTTTACTTAACTAAAGCAGGAGAATTGATCTTGATTACAATATTGTATATACAACAGATGGGTGTATTTTGTGCATTCTCATTGTTAAAAAAAGTGAAAAAATGTAAATTTGCCCTAAAATGTACAGTCTAGTAATAAAAAAAAGAGTGAGAGTGTGGTAGTTGATTTCTCCACT
Organism: Diadema antillarum; assembly: GCF_040938485.1. NCBI lineage: Eukaryota > Metazoa > Echinodermata > Echinoidea > Diadematoida > Diadematidae > Diadema > Diadema antillarum. The sequence continues at coordinate 1,553,720 of NW_027271664.1, forward strand.
TTGAGACTTATGTTACTAAAATAAATTAAACCATTGATGTACATGATATGGTTTCTCTTCAACAGAAATGAACAAAAAATCTTGTTGACAGTGTTTTGTCACCTCCGAAACAGTAATTTTTAGTTTTTATTGGATCTTTTATTAATCTCTAGAGAATTCTCACTTTCTGTTGCCATATTACTATTGTCATCCAAAAGAGATTCCTGTCCATTGGACAGAATCAAACAAAATTGCTTTGTCTTCGAGAAATTATCAAATATAGTATGCTTGTTGTTTCGGAGGTGACAATTGTTTCGGAGGTGACAAGTGTTAACGGAAAATTGTAAATTGCTCCGAAATGAAAACAACAGGCTATATTTCTACTACTTTCCTTCAGAGATAATGTGAGGGGATATGTTACATTTTTGCAAATGTAATGTATAACTGATGTCAAGAATAAAAAAATCAAATACATAAATCTGTTGTCTCGGAGGTGACAGAAAAGTTAACGGAAAAGTTACATAAATTTATAAACGCTCACCAAAAAATGATAAGTTATTTGAATTAAATAATCTTTGGATCAAAGTTAAGTCAGGTTGATTACTATTCTGTTTTGATGGAAATTAGCAAAGTTGAATTTTATAATTGTGAACAAGAGCTAACTCAAAAGAGGGGTTAATTGTTAACGGAAAATGTCACCTCCGAAACACAAAGTTTGGACGATTTCAGTATTTAAAGAAGACAAAGCAGAACCTGGTAAACATAATAGTTCTTAACTCTTAATGTGCCAGGCCCAAAACCCCTAACGTGCCAGAGATTTTTAGCCAGTGCTCGAAAGCTCCGAATCTGGATAGACAGGGTAATTTCAAACTGTCATATCTCTGTAATTACTGCTTGTTTTGAAATGTTGTCTGCACAAAAAATGTGGAGAAATGGTAATTCTTTCGTGCCATGTCGTCAGTTTGCAGTAATATTTATCCTAATTTGAAATATTGCTGAAAGAAATCATATCATAAAAAAAATTATTAAGAAATTTTGGGTAGCATGAAAAGGAAGAATTAATTGTGAATTTTCTTCAATAGAACGTGTGTTTGACTCTGTGACAAAGTTTTAGATATACATTTTTTCTTTCGAATGATACCACATTTGTCAACTAGAGTCGTATACTTTCAAAGATATTCGCAGTTTGTTTTGCCCATGCAATTTACTTTTTTGACCGAGTAGTTCATTCCCAAACTTTGGTTATTTAGTCCCGGTTCCTCTTTGAGAGTAAAGGTAATTGTCCCGGGTCTTGGAGGAGAGTCTTTCCACTCTTTTATCCATTTGAGCAGGAAGTGCCAACAGTAATCCCTCTTTTGTTAGTGTGAGGGGCGAGCGTGCCCTTTTGAAATCGGCAGTCCTTTGTCGGTGAGGGGCTCGTTCGCGTGCGAGCCCATGGTCACAGGCGGAGATAATCCGAGGATGCCTTGAACAATGTGCTACACTGTCGGACCAAAAAATATCTTATTGACAATGCGGCGCATGCCTTCCTTATTATTTCATCAAAAGTCTACGAGTAATCGATCAATGGTCAGTTCCTTGTTTTGCGTAGCTACCCACCACCAAAGCGATCGCGGCATGACTAAAGTGTAACCTTAGTAACTTCATAACAACGACGCGTGTTTGGCTCACAACAAGCGATTTACTCACAGCACCACGAGGACAGCCGCTGAAACCTGCAGTTGAAGCCACGTGCTTGTTGCGCCTAGCGCTGGTTGAAACCAGATACGTGGAACAAAGTGGAATTTGAAAATATAGCACTACACATATCTACATAATCCTCATTCTGAAACGTTCACCAGATTTTGAAGAGCAATCAGACCCTCATCTAGGTCTAATATTCCCGCGAACTGTATGCGAACATCGTTTTGTAGGAATATGAAATTCTCAAACTAATTAGTCTATTTCAAAATGAAGGACATAATGGCACACAGACCAAGAACTACACATCCATATGAAATAAACAAAGGTTACTGATAGTTCATTTGCGTGCACTGCAGTGCGGTGATTCGGGGGGGGGGGGGGAGGCGTAAAGAAAGGGAGAGAGTGATTTTTGGTTTGCGTATTTCTGAATATTTCAAAAGATTTTGATCGGTAACAATATCATTGTTTACTGAAATTATTTTGGAGCTTAGTGAGTTTCATTTTCGTATCGCACCAATATTATGACCATGTGAAAAAATCTATTACTTTGCTTTTTGACGTGATCGGTACATTGGGTGTTGGGTAACACTTACAAACAGAATATCAGCGATATTAGAGGTATCCCAGAAATTGTACTTCACTTCGGAAAAGTGTTTTGATGCTGGACCTTCGCATGACGGCAGATTCATTTCCCGACATTTTAACCGCTAACGTCTCACAACCTTAGTAATATCGGAGAAAACTGCAAAATCAGAATGTAAAGTCTAGCACTCATCCGTCGCGAAAGTCATGCATCCACACATCAAAGAATATGATCAAGTCAAGCACGCATCCTTATGTTTTGAAAAAAAAAAAGAAAATATATATAAAATTGTTAAACATTATATGATTATTATGATCACGTTATTTGAGGTTAAAAAAAAAAACAAACATGAGGGAAAACATTTGAGGTGCAGTAAAAACTAAAATCTTTCCAACAAAATTACCATGATGCAAAATGATAGAAAGAGAGAATCAAAGGACTTCAAAAATCATCGTACCCGTGTAGCAGCTATAAAGAAGAAGGCAATGCTGGTAAGTGGGATTGAGCCGCCGGGGCAACAAAATATCAAGCAAAGAAACAAGATGTCAATCAATCAAACAAACAAACAACGAAAAGAAACTACAAACATAAAGACAACCTTTAGAAACTCTGCTAATGTGGGCTTTTTTGATGTCATTATCTCTCTTTTGAAATTACGTCTCCTTACTCGCTAATCGCTCCTGATTAGTTTACGTTATTCAGCAGTATAGTCAATACAGCTATCTTCTGTCGGAAGATCTGAGGCGCTTTTCTTATTGCTGCTAATTCTGTTCACTACACGTCTTGTAACTCAGAGTGTCATCTTTTTCTCTAGCAGAAACAGTATTTACACTCTATACTGTCGAAGTTCAGTCGTCCCGGTGTAGCGTAGAATGCTAGCTTCATTATTCATACTTTTCTTTATCAATTTTTATGATTTCGATCACTGATCGTGCCTTTGCATAAATCAAAGTATGTGCTCTGTCTCCCCCTCTCTTTCTCTCTCCCTCACTCTCTCTTTATATCTTGCCCCTCAACTTCTTCATTTCTGATCGTTGACTTGTTATTCACATTAGGCATAATTGACTGTGAAGTTACGATAATCTCAATGTCAATAGTAATCACTATCGCTGCAAAGGAAGGGGGAAGTTTTCGCCGTCTGGTTCATGAGTTCAATTAGATACGCTCAATGATGATAATAATTATACATACTAAATGAATGCATGTACACGCCAAATACAGAATGAGCTGTTTTTCACGTTTGTAGTTTCGTATACACCCATGCAATCACTCGTATGCTGTAGGATGCATATAGGATGATGCTTCATTTCGCTACAAACTGAAGGGTTTCAAGGAATGAATGCAGAACACAGGTGGTACTGAAACTCATATTTTGTTGTGCACAGAAATGAAGCAAAATATGCTATAGGCAAAGGGAGTCGAAGTAATTCCTGTCAAAGATTAATTTGGAAACGTGTTTTACTGACCTAAAAACTCAAACCATGTTCAATAAAGCGTAGGTGTCACGCTAGTATATAAGTTTCATTCACAGGCTTCGACTATAACTATCATAGGGCTCTTCTAGTCTTCATAAAACATGTATCGTTTTCTTGCAGCTCCGCGATGCTCACTGCATTTGAAAGTCGACCGAAAGAACTCTCACAAAAAGCGAAGTTTGTATATGCTTATACTGCGTTTATTCATGAACAAAAGCTTCCTTTGAACATGCAAAATCTTCACAACTTATGCTACCATCAGGGGAGGTCTCTTGAATTCTTGGTTTCTGTTCTGTACGTTGCTCTGATTGACTCTTCTTTCTTGGTAAAGACCCTATCTGCGCTAATGATAATCATTTTCATTTTTTTCTCACAGTCCGTCGAAATCAGAGGCCTTCCTTCAACACCCTGTCATTACCACATTCTTCATACAAGGTACCCCACGTATTTCAAGTACCTGTATACAGCTTGTTGATTTTCTTTTTTTGATAACAATTAGATGCATTACTGACATAATCACTTCTTGAAAAATGTACACGAAAATCGTTGGCACAATGCATACAGTCAATCCACGTTGCTATAGACATAATGGAAGATGGTTATGGAAATACATGTACGGACCCATCACGACAGCCACGTCCCACCGGTATCGAGACAGGAGTAATGCAACTGGAATGGACAGAATTTGAATCTGTTTTAAAAAATTGAATAATACAGAGCTAAAAAATTATAGTTTGATTTTTTTTTAAGAACATGTGAATACCTCTAGTATCCAAAATTCACGGAAATGGGTATTGTACTACCCGCGATCTTCAATTCTGATCTGTGGTAACAGCGAGTTCTTCAGATCGGCGACGCTAACATCAAGACGGCGCAGCCTCCCGTGTTGGACAATGATCATGGCTGTTGGCTGTGTCGCGCATGTTCAGAACATAATGATCTGCCTGATTAGCGTCCTCTTAGCGTTTGCGTGGCAAATCTTTAGTTCGTGTTTATACCACTGTGTGGTCAAGATGAGAGAGATGAATGGCAAGTTTTATGATTGAAACTTGTCTGTGTTCTTTCTTTCCTTTTTCTCGCAAAAGCTGATTGCTTTTCTTATAGGCTACAACAACACGGTATTATGTATCCTGAAGAAGCTTTGCAAAGCGGAATAAACAAAAAAATCTGACTGCAGCATGAAGGAGAAGCATTTTATGTTCTGCTTTACATGGTACATATTTTATCCTATACTATTATGACAGAGAAGAAGCGCCGTCTTAGGTTATCAAGCGCAGTCGTTATAACATTACTGTCAATATATATATATATATATATATATATATATATATATATATATATACTTCTATATACATGTCGGTAGAAAAGATGAAGAAGTAGAATGGTAATGAATTTTGAAAGTCCAAATGTGCTAATAAATAGCACTGTTGGACTGTCAAAATGCATTACCACTCTACTTGTTTATCTTTTCTTTACTGGTACCAACACGCGGACTATGAGTTTCATAATACATAATCATAATCTATATATATATAGCATACAAGGTGAAGCGGCTTGGCCTCCTACGTTGTGGGTGCTGCATTATATTCATGTGTAGGTGTGACGGGAAAGACTGCTAGTAGATGTTGCAGTAATGTTCACTAATAGCCTTTTACTCTCCCAAGCTTTCGACCGAGTTACCAGTCTTTTTCAAGGGCTTGGAACGTAAACACAAAAGCAGAAAAGCAACCAATTTGCATACATTTGAACAGAATAAGGCAAAATCGTATATAAAGGTATATATATATATATATATATATATATATATATATATATATATATATATATATATATATATATATATTCACAACAGTAGGTCAATATAAACTCCGTTGGAGACGTAAATTTGACGCATTTTCGCCCATAGGGCTTTGTCAAGTCAATACATTTGACACTTTACGTCTCCAACGGAGTTTATATTGACCTACTGTAGTGAATCTATACTTTCTTAGGACTCCGAGAAGAAACTATTTGTTGCTGTTTTATATATATATATATATATTATATATATATATATATATATATATATATATATATATATATATATATATTATACATATAAGAGAGAGAGAGAGAGCGAGGAAGAGAAGGCGCCTCGACCTTGTACAGAACAAGTGTACATGTAGCTACTTCATTATTCATCCAGGGTGAGAAGATAAGGGCATTCACGAACGTAGTTCAACGAATGTTTATATACTGTATATACGTGAAACATGTACGTTGAGTTATCTATACGTCCATGAATGCCTTTATCTATTCCCACTCTGCATATCATGTATGTATGTATATCTTTTAAATCGACATGACAATGCTTTATTGAAATGAATATTTAATTTCTTTTCAATATTTAGTTCGTTGACATACTTGATGAAACCTAGATTTACAGCCCACAATCAATTGCGCGATAATATAGTCTGTCACAATCATTCACGTGTTTGATTCTGCTGGCAGAAAAGGTACAATATGACAGGGAAAAGGTAAGGTTGACATTCGCAATTGAGGTGTTGCCAGTTCAAAACACTCATTCCCCATTATTTTACGAGTGTTTACAGACCGATATTCTTGTTTCGACGGGATATGTTCATATATTTCCATAGTTTGACCAACAAAATACTGACACATGTTTTTCGAATGTAACAAACCATGACCAAGGTTGGATATCAAGGCCTTCTTTTGTTTGAGGCGGTCTTTCGGTAGGCGCTTTCATCTATGCAAATAAGGCACTCTTATTGTATTCGCGGTGAGGTGGCGGTGGCCATGAAACATCTATTCACGCGTGCCGCGCCTTTATTATGGGCTAGGTTTTGGAAATAGGCGACACTCTTTCTTTTCAGGTCTTTCAAACGAAAGTTTTATTCTAGAGCTATAATAACCTTTGCTTATACGTGATTGGCGAAGGTATCGAACGTTGATAGTTTTAATCCTGCTATTCTATCACCCGAACTGATCACATTGACTTACATAAGTAGGGGGAAATTGCCAGTGATCATCATTTATCTCGATCGATAGTGTGATTTTTTTATGCACATGTGAATACCTCTAGTATCCAAAATTCATGGAAATGGGTATTCTACTACCCGCGATCTTCAATTCTGATCTGTGGTAACAGCGAGTTCTTCAGATCGGCGACGCTAACATCAAGACGGCGCAGCCTCCCGTGTTGGACAATGATCATGGCTGTTGGCTGTGTCGCGCATGTTCAGAACATAATGATCTGCCTGATTAGCGTCCTCTTAGCGTTTGCGTGGCAAATCTTTAGTTCGTGTTTATACCACTGTGTGGTCAAGATGAGAGAGATGAATGGCAAGTTTTACGTTTGAAACTTGTCTGTGTTCTTTCTTTCCTTTTTCTCACAAAAGCTGATTGCTTTTCTTATAGGCTACAACAACACGGTATTATGTATGCTGAAGAAGCTTTGCAAAACGGGATAAAAAAAAATCTGACTGAAGCATGAAGGAGAAGCATTTTTATGTTCTGCTTTACATGGTACATATTTTGTCCTATACTATTATGACAGAGAAGAAGCGCCGTCCTAGGTTATCAAGTGCAGTTGTTATAACATTGCTGAATTTATAATTGTATGTAAGATACATATATTTTGGTATATATATATATATATATATATATATATATATATTTCTATATACATGTAGACAGAAAAAATGATGATGAAGATGAAGACTGTCAAAACGCATTACCACTCTACTTTTTCATCTTTTCTATACCTACTGGTACCAACACGCGGAATAAACGTTTCATTATATATAATCATATATATACAACATATAAGGTGAAGCGGGCTTGGCCTCCTACGTTGTGGGTGCTGAATTATATTTATGTGTAGGTGTGACGGGAAAGACTGCTCGCAGACGTTGCAGTAATGTTCACTAATAGCCTTTTACTCTCCCAAGCTTTCGACGGAGTTACCAGTCTTTTTCAAGGGCTTGGGACGTAAACACAAAAGCGCGCAAAAAAGCAACCAATTTGCATACATTTGAACAGAATAAGGCAAAATTATATATATTATAAAGATACACATATGTGTATTAAAAATATGAATATATATATATATATATATATATATATATATATATATATGTTGATAAGGTAGCCCACGTGTTGGCAAGATAAAAAGATAAGTAACAAAGCTGTAACAAAGTTCATGCTGTATTCACCAACGGTGTATTTCTTCACACAAATTTTCGAGCGTCTCGCCGCCCTTTCTCAAGTGTTGATACTGAGAGAACAATAACAAAATTCATTTTATTTTATTGTATTATTCATTGTATTTTTGTTACTTATCTTTATATATGTATATATATATATATATATATATATATATATATATATATATATATATATGAAATGAGAGAGACAGAGCGAGGAAGAGAAGGCGCCTCGACCTTGTACAGAACAAGTGTACATGTAGCTACTTCATTATTCATCCAGGGTGAGAAGATAAGGGCATTCACGAACGTAGTTCAACGAATGTTTATATACTGTATATACGTGAAACATGTACGTTGAGTTATCTATACGTCCATGAATGCCTTTATCTTTTCCCACTCTGTATATATGAGTGTATATATATATATATATATATATATATTTATATATATATATATATATATATATATATATATATATATATATGTACATGTGTCTTTTAAATCGACATGGTAATGGTTTATTGAAATGAATGTACTTCATTTTATTACAATGTTTAGTTCGTTGACATATTTGATGAAACTTAGATTTACTGACTAAAATCAACTGCATGATAATTATAGTCTGTCACAATTATTAACGCGTTTGAATCTGCTGGCAGAAAAGGTACAATATAACAGGGAAAAGGTAAGGTTGACATTCGCAATTGAAGTACTGCCAGTTCAAAACACTCATTCCCAATTATTTTACGAGTGTTTACAGACCGATATTCTTGTTTCGACAGGATATTTTCATGTATTTCCATAGTTTGACCAACAAAATACTGACACATGTTTTTCGAATGTAATAGACCATGACCAAGGTTGGGTGTCAAGGCCTTCTTTTGTTTGAGGCGGTCTTTCGGTAGGCGCTTTCATCTATGCAAATAAGGCACTCTTATTGTATCCGCGGTGAGGTGGCGGTGGCCATGAAACATCTATTCACGCGTGCCGCGTCTTTATTATGGGCTAGGTTTTGGAAATAGGCGGTACTCTTTCTTTTCAGGTCTTTCAAACGAAAGTTTTATTCTAGAGCTATAATAACCTTTGCTTATACGTGATTGGCGAAGGTATCGAACGTTGATAGTTTTAATCCTGCTATTCTATCACCCGAACTGATCACATTGACTTACATAAGAAGGGGGAAATTGCCAGTGATCATCATTTATCTCGATCTCTCCTGCGATTCAACAACGTTACTGCTTCATAATCTCTAAATACTCTATCAGTCTCTCCTGAATGAGCTAAAGTGTGCTCGCTTCTATGGCTCCACCGAGAAAACGGCGAAGGCGTGAGTTCACTGCCGAAGAGGTCCGTGATTTCATGTTGGACTCTGACTTCGAAATCGAGGATATTGTAGATAACAACTGGGAAGAAGACACGCAATCATCTCGTAGCAGTGAAAGCACAGAAGAACGTGATTCCTCACGTCTTCTCCCGGAGTTTGAAGAGCACGGTGAATCACTGTTTGAAGACTCGTCAGGCGACGAAGCTGATGGAGGTGACGATGACCACCTCAATGATCTACCTGCGCCTCATCCAACAACTCATGCTGAACCACTCTCCGATCACGATTGGCGGAGACTTGAGCCTGACGAGCGATTCAAGTCAAGTCGACGAGTGTATGACGACCAACCCAGACTACTTTTCGACGCTGAAGGATTGGAGCCAGTGGACTTTTTTACGAAGTTCTATCCGACTTCCATCTTTGCCCACATAGCAGATGAAACGAACAAGTATGCGCAACAATTCTTCGATTGCCCAGCGCCCCTCCCAGAGGCTTCTCGATTCGGCGTATGGCTGGACACCGATGAGGAGGAGATACGCGCTTTCACCGCACTTCAAATAGCGATGGGACTGGTGTCAAAGCCATCTGTGCCTCAGTACTGGGAAACGAACTCCGACATCTTAGTGACTCCTGGGTTTGCCGACGTCATTTCCAGGAATCGATTTCAGCTATTGAACACCTTCCTACATTTCAATGACAACGAGAAGCTCGTGCCCCGTGGACAGCCCGGTTTCGACCCCCTTCACAAGACGCGCCCCCTCATCGATATGTCCCAGCCGACGTACCTTGAGCATTTCCTTCCCGGGGGATACCTGTCAATCGACGAGAGCTTGGCGCCGTTCAAAGGAAGAATCTCCTACAGACAGTACATCCCAAACAAACCACGGAAATGGGGGATAAAATTCTGGATGCTCTGCGACGCCCAAACGGGATTTTGTCTGCGGTGGCGGCAGTATGTCGGAGCCGAGGGACAAGACAATGGGGACAGCGCCACTGAAGCCCTGGTGAAACAGCTGACGGAGCCATTCTACAACACGGATCGCGTGATCGTGATGGACAACTATTATAGTTCCGTAAAGCTCTACGAGGATCTGTCACGGAACGGACTTGGAGCCTGTGGAACGGTGAGGAGCAACCGACGAGGACTTCCAGAAGAGATCAGACGTGGTGGTCTGCACCTTGCGAAAGGTGACGATCCCGTGTTTTTCGCCAAAGGGAGGGAGATGTCAGCAGTGACTTGGCATGACGTGAAACTCGTGAACGTGCTGTCGACCGTCAGCAGCAACGATCTCAAACAGAAGCAGATACGGAGTAAGAACGCCGAAGGAGGTCGCCGTACGATTCAGAAGCCAGCAACTGTTGACGTGTACAACAGGTTCATGAACGGCGTAGACAAAATGGATCAACGCATGTCCTACTACCGCTACCCTCATAAGAAAATCAAGGGATACCGCGTAACCTACCACTTCACCATGGAAGTAGCTCTCGTGAACGCTTACATCGCATTTCGCATGGCTGGCCACAAGATGTCCACGCGCGACTTCAGATGTCGGGTGATTGAGGGTCTGCTGAACGGCTACAGAGCATCTCGCTATCGTCGGACACCGTCACCTCCCATCGCCGACAACGAGGCAAGACTGACTGAGCGCCACTTCCCAGCAGAGTTCGAAGATCGACAACATCGTCCTGACTGCTACGTGTGTTCGGACCGCAGGAGGGGAAGGCGAAGACAGACGAGGACATACTGCCGACAATGTGGACTTGCTATGTGTTGCATCCCGTGTTTCGAGATCTACCACACCAGAAAAGATTTCCGATCATAGGTCACAAACACTGAGTCTTCTGATGACATGAACTCTAAACAATGTCATGAACTTGTCGTGTATAGGCCTGTCTACCGTTGCTTATAGAATATGCATGTTCAAATTACAGCTCACAGATGGCAAGCATTTCCAGGTGCATGATTCATTGTAATTACATGGACATTATTGGTTTTACGATCCAAGACTGAGATGTATTGAAGTATAATCGCGATATCTGTCTGAACTTCACCCCAAAAGAAACGTTCCGTGTACTCTCACTTGTACTCATTTGCATGTACACAAAACCAGGTGGTTATTGTCTGTCAAATCGATCCCAATTACCAATGATTATGTCATTAGCCAGGGTAACGTGAAATCTTTAGACATGAATTTCTCTGCCAAGTTATCTCTCATATTACATTGCCTATTTACAGTGTACACACAATGTATGTACATTACAGTAATGGTGATATTCCCGTAATTGTAAGGATTGGTTATTTATTATCCGTAAGTCTTCGAAATAGTAATTAATAGCATTAAAAAAAAATCAAATACTGTACAAAGAGATAAACGTTCATATTGATGATATGGTTATACACAAAATATCAATGACAATGTGATAATTTATTGAGATGTAGCTCACAAGTTCTTGTATTATCAGAAAAGGTTGATATTATGGGTCAAATCGATCCCCATGAGTAACCAGTGATATGCCAGTGATTGTGCCACTAGCAAGTTTATTATCAACTTGTACTAGTAATTTATTTTGTATACATACATATGTCCGACAAATTATGGAATTATGGATTTGTGTAGTGCTCATTACACTTACAATGTATACTTGTCAGTGGCAATTCTGAATCTCGATGGTATATTGTCGTGTTTATGAATTCAATGGTGTATCTTATCAAACTTTAGATTATGTGGGGTTATTTATGTCATTGTGTAATTATTCCTTGGCTCTTCAACAATAAGTAGCCGCTGTCATGATTTTACAGCGAGTTCCACGATCGCATTTGAATAAGTAATTGTCATATCACCACATATTACATGCATGTAAGTTGTCAATGTAAGAGCAGTGAATTCTTTTCCGGATATCACTAGTCATCGTGTGAATGAGGAATTGAAAATAAAGCATTATTCACAGTGACGAGTGAAAGAGATAAACTATACTCATCTGTTTCTTATTTGTAATTTAATCAGCGTTGCTGAGTGTGTAATGTCAGATCAAAGCTGATCAATTATAGTGAGATTGCAAAACTGAAGTGTATGTAACTACTGAAGGATACTAGTAGTATCTAGAGATATTGACGAGAGAAGGTGCAATGTATATTCAGTAACAGGCTGTATATGTGGAGTGAGATCAGTTTGAAGAGAGAATACTATTGCCAGAAAGACAGAGAGAGAGAGAGAGAGAGAGAGAGAGAAAGTGACGAATGGAAATGGAACTCGACGTTCCAAAAATAGTTATCTATGACATACAGTATAACGATAATAATAATAATGATAATAAACATGTGTGCATATAATATATATATACATATATATATGTATATATACATACATATATATATAAATATATAAGTATATTATAATATGCGTATATTTCTTACTCTCTCTCTCTCTCTCTCTCTCTATATATATATATATATATATATTATATATATATATATATATATTGTATACATAAATAGATCGAGGTCGTCAGTTTCTTCTTCGCCTAAAAACACAAAATCAAATAAACAACCGACAAACAAGACTCAAAAGCACACATACAAACAAAGCTAGAGTATGATTATTAGCACACTTAGTTGCATGTAAGGTTGGAAAAGTATAATAAGCGAAGCTGAAAACATGCACAACAAAGGAATTCATCAAATCATACACTCCATGCAAACGTACTGTACAACAACGTCAACATGTAAGCTAACAGTTTTTATATCCGCATCAAATCATACGAGACGCAAGGTACGAAGAAACAATGCACGAAGCCTTGTACAGCAATTCCTCTTTAGAGTATATAGTTCTCTCCCCCCCCCCCCCCCAAAAAAAAAAAAAAGAGAGAGAGAGAAAAAAAAAGAAGAAATGAAATTCGCCAATAGGGTATTAGTAACAACAAGAGTTTGAGAGACAAAGCGATTCTGTCAGAAAGAGAGAGAGAGAGAGAGAGAAGGGACAGATGGATATTGAGGTTAACGTTACAACAATAATTTGAAGTTATTCATATATCATAGAGATATAATAATTTTACCTCGACTTCTTCACTTATTTTGTGAAGTAAAGATTTGAGTTAACGACATTCTTGTATGACCAAATTGCACCAATTATTGAATATTGAAAAAGGCTGCGTCTTGATCGTTTGTATGGATAGTACCCCCCCCCAAAAAAAAAGAACACACACACACACACACACATATCAAACAACACATAAACAAGAATCAAGGCAAGTTCCACAACAAAAGGTTTGATTATACAGGTACACTTAGTTCTATCTTAGATTAGAACAAAAAAGCTAAGCTAAAAAAAGGTCAAAATCACGTTGCACTTTGCACAAATTACGTAAAACAGCGTCAGGTGTCAAGTAAGACAGCCTACAGTACTGTGATCTGTTGTATTTGCCAAATTTATTCACGAAATTTTGTAGAAGAGGAAGTGCAAGAGAGTTGCTCGCCAAGTATATGAGGAGCTCATTGATACACAACAACAATAAGAAGAAATAAAGACATATCGCGGTTCGATTCATTGCCCAGAAATGTCAAAAGTAATATCTTTATTTTGTATTTCCGATGGATTTTTCACCGAGTCAAAAATCCGTTATAAAACGATCTTCAGAAGTGTAACGTCATAATAATTTGCAGCCCTCGATACGTACGATAACAACAACAGAAATGAAAACACGGCGCACTACGCGGTGCAGATAGCAATAAGGTTCGTAAGTCCACAGGGTTTTAGTGAGAGTTTAGTCAGTTTGAATGACTTCCGCTATCTTGGAAAGTCCTTCACGTACGTTTTTGGATTTGATCAATGTCAACATTGGAATTCCTTTTGTTGACTAGTTTTGTTGAGCACTTTACCATTTTGCAAAACATGGGACACTTATCGTCAGAAGAAAGTACACAATAAACGCATGCAAAGGGCCAAAAAGATAGGACATTAGCTATCGCGATGTGTGCTTTGTGAATGTCTATGAATCGTTTACTATGTATACAGTAGGAGAGCGGATCGTATCACCGAACGCCTTTTTTTTGTGGCTTTGAATTCAGCACAAAGTGGATGAAATGTCGGCAAAAAATAACACCGGTTATTCACAAAGTCATGAAAATACGAATTCAGCAAAAGTACGCAAATTATTCACTCAGGTTTTTGGAGAATAGGCTTCAAGTATATCTTTCTCTCCAAAAATTTAAAAAAGAATCAAAAGTTGTCTTTTACAACCGCAAAAAGAAATCGCATTATAATTAGGTACATGATTTTCGTAATGGCATAGTCAATGCTTTCACATCTTGTTCTTGCACCAGAACCACAATTCTTACCCAAGGTTCACTACATGTACCTACTAGTATTCTTACCGAGGGGAGGACAAAGAGAAAAAGAATCGGCTAATGAGGCTCATTTTTTTTCTCACCGCAAAATGTCTAATACGAACATTTTGAATAGTTCCCATGATAAAATCTTGCGATAAATCGACATCTTCTTCTAAATCTGAGGTAAAATGTGAATTTCTTAACGTTTTTGCATTTTTGTGTTGCATTCTATTTTTGCGGTTTCGGTCCTTATAAACGATTTGTGAGGCCAGTCTACGAGGTCCCGCGAGTATTGAAGATCGTAAGTACGCAGAAATATGCGTACGAAATTACTATGATGTCGGGCAATACCATACCAGCTGCATTATGTATTCAGTACTTCCCTTTCTCAAGGTGTGTATATCGAACTCTTTCTAGCGCTAATGATATTATGTAATGACACATTCATACACAAAAGGGGACTATACCTGGGTATTTTTATACCCTTTTCACCTCCCCCTCTTTTTCTACCATTCTGTCTTTAGTCCTAAATTACGCCAACCTAAATTTCTCCTGGTATTCACTTTCATTTGGACAAGGAGACCGGCAATGACAGGCTAAAAACAATGACGATCACGTCAACGCAAATTATATGGATGTGCCGTGCGGCTTAGTTCACGAGTCAAGTTTTCGCTTGCTGGTACGCGTGCATACACAAGGACAAAGGCGTTTTCTTCTTTTGTATCTGATTGTATGTAAGCGTCGGGACGATTACAGTACATCAAACAGACAAAAGGATGAAAGGCTTGACCGTCAAAATAAAAGCTGACCTTCTCTGAGGGACAAAATGAAAGCATGCTTTCAGCCGTCCCGCAGGACAGCATCCAAGCGGAACAAGACGACTGGAACCTCATAGAAAAGACACGCAGACTCAATAGCGTACACACGCGTGGTTTACCAATGAGACTTTTGATTTATACACAGCTCACAGAGGGTGCGCTCACGCCGAATTTTCCCGGCGCGAAGAAAACATACCTTGTCGAAAAATCATGAATTTACTCTAAAAAATCCTATGTAAGCATACACAAATATTTAGTTCAAACGATAGATACACTTATCTGCTATCATTATATATCAATGGCAGTTTCATAGTGCAAGTAATTATGATACCACAAACATTTTAATGAGCAGGAGTTTTCTTGCTCTTCTTAGTCGCCGATCGGCGACCATGGCACGTCAGGACTATGGTCGCCGATCGGCGACCATGGCACGTTAAGAGTTAATGTTGGATACCTGTCTATCACAACAGCAACAAAAATAATGAAAAGGAATAAACAATTTAATATGCTAGCTCTGACAAAAATACTATGTCAGAGTGAGTACACCAAAAGTGTTGGATTTCAAGCATGTAAGTGCCTGCCACATCTGAAAGAAAAAGAGAGGAAAGTTCATTAAGGTACCCAAGGTAGACACTGTGGGTGGTAAGTTTATGAGAAAAAATAATGCATATCTGTCAGTGTATAAGAAAGTTATACACCAATTAGTGCCAACACTGTGTTTTACACCACTGATTGTAAAAATGGCCATATGTAAACAAGTTCTTGGCAGTTGTACAACTCAAAAACATACTCTACACATGTGTACACTTGTATGTACATGTATGCATAGATGAACATGCGATGTACAATTACATGTGCAGACAAATGGCATTCACAGTTCAATTTTCAAACACCCACCCAAACACCCAAAACACACAGCCCATTCCCACTTGGCATGGTCTGTATGTACATGTACAAGTAATCCACTACATCACAAAAACACAACCTTGAATTAAAATATTTCAACTTTTCCATAATTCTATCACTTGTAATTACGATATGTTACCATCAACATGTCCAATGAAATGAAAATATTCACGCCTAATAAACAAAGTACAGTATGAAAAGTAGGTGTGTACAAATGTACATTGTATTTGCTTCTATGAATAAGAGCAAGGTACAGGAATTGCAGTGATAAAAAGAACATTATTGTACATGTAGCATGGATCTGCAAAAATTTAGGTACACCAGAAACCAATGTACCAACCACTCACCATTACAAACCTTAAGGAGGAAAAACACCCACAGTGGATTCTTGTTTTAAAACAATCATATGAATTCTCTAAAAAAACAATTTTCAAAGCCCAAAGGTACAAGCTACATGTACACGTGTGTACGTAACATTTTTCAGTAAAAAAAAAAGAAAAAAATCTGAGCTACGATGTACAGCTGCACAGCTGTACATGATTCTTCATGTTACCAGTATATCTGACAAGGCCTGAAAATTGAGTGCTTTTAAAAAGTGGATATAATCGTCTAGATCACTTGGGCATCCACACAAAACCGTACTGTGTACGCTGCTTACGTCAACACCCAGGCCAGACGTAATGGTAGCTATCAGAACTCTGATTTCACCATCTGTTGCCAACATGCTGTCAACAATATCCTTTTGGATATCAGTTTCTGTGTTCCGGTGGTACATGTAAACTTATTAACATACCTGTGGCAACCTTCTGGAAGCAGTGCCATAAAGGTCGCGTATACATTACTGCACATTTTTCTTATCATCCTTTCACAACATGCACCATGGGTCTTCAAGTCATCTGCCAGCCACTTGAACATTGTATCTTGATCTCCTGCAGCAGACTTGACAACATGTTTTATATTTTGCTTGTCCGGCAACTGATTTACCCACACATAATTGCAAAGACCAAAGTTTTTTGATGATACCGCTACGCATATCTCTGGTTGCAGTGGCTGTCAGGGCAACAGTGGGACTGACGACTTGAGTTTCGATCGTAATTCACCCAATTTTCCATACGCTGCTCGAAATGCTTTGGTGTCTCCAGATGCGATCCCCCTATTTGAAAAATAAGAAAAAAAAAAAAACCCCAGTAAGATTAAAAAAAAAAAAACCATTTTCTACATTGCACATAAGTGATTTTAATAATGCCTGCAGTCTCTACAATGCATATCGCATAGCCATAAGACTGCATTAATCTAATCTATAGATGAACAAGTATGAGTACATTTGCATACTGAAGCATGTTCCTATTTGAGTCTTTTCTCAATGTACATGCACATGAAGAATTAGTCTGAGGGCCACAGCGTGTGTCTCGATCGCTCCTCTGAGTAAAGGAGCAAAGCCAACGAGACACAGGCTGTGGCTCACAGACTAAAGCCATGAAAAGACAGTAGGCCTATATGTGTAATTGCATTTGTATGCGAGAAAGTTACAGTAGTTATACTGTACTGTACAAAACAATTAAACCAGTGCAATTACGGTGTTAACAATTTATCACAATTACACAGGATTTAACTCGGTACACCTAGGATTAGGAACACTAACAAGAGTAGTAGTAGTACTGTAGTAGAAGCCTGACATGTGTTTACCCTAACCGGCCCAGAGGCCAGACATAACTATATTTAGTTTTACAATCATTTTTTGTTGTTCAACTAGGGGCCTACAGTTACAGTTTGTAATTCAAGACAAGAGACACGTAATGAAAGTTGCCTTGACGAATTATTTTTAGAAACTGGATAGATCTAAATGATTAGCTTACCGCTAGGTAGGCCGCTTGAGTCTTTGACTTTGTCACGCAGGCCAAGCAAGATCCATATACTCGACCATAGCCCTGCTCATCTGGTCCGAAATTAAAGACTTCAAAGGCATGACAACAAGAGCCACAGCTTTCGGAGAGTCTGGTCCATCATGTAGATCTAGTTTGGGAAGAATATCAACACATAACGGTGCAGCTTGGAAGTTGGAACACCACACTATTGCCGAAACCAGTCGGCAGGGAGATAAACAAATCATGACCACGCACGGAGAAACGAGTACGTGTACGTGTAGGGACTTCTGACACTGTGGTTCTGCTGCTGCTCCCCGAAACCGTCAACGAATCCAAGCTCCTCAGTAGCACATTGCATTGCATGCTCTTCTCATTATCACTGTCAGAAAAGCGACGCGGAGACGCTGATGTTGACATCCATTGATCATGTAAACAAGATTTGGAGGAAATACTTGAAATGCTGCACAGATTTTGGTCGGAAAACGCAAGACTCGGAATCAATACGAAAAGCACATTGCACAAGCTCTGGGGGATCCCCGATCGAGAAGTAAAAGCCACCTCGAAATTGACATGTACGATAGGTCACGATGCTTTAAATAGGCGAATACTTTTTATACGTATTTATCAATTTTTATTTGTTATATCTGAACAAGTATTTTTTAAATCGAAAAATAGATTTAAAATGTTGATAATTGTGATATTTATAATTTAATTTATAACAGTTATGGAAACGAGTAGAAGTTAGTCTTAATCTTACGCACGGTTTATGTACGTTCTAATTTCATTCTCCTCTTATGATCTCTAAGATATATTGTTTGAGCAATCTTTAATAAAAAGAAAGATAATTTTGACATTCTGTTAATACATGTTGAGATTAATACAAATATTGGCGTAAAATACGTATCTTATATTGCTAAATGCAATATACCTCTGTGCAATAAGACTACAAGATTAGAGATCGATCGACTTTTTTCGATCCCGCAAATTGCCTGCTGGACGCGATCTCATCGACCAATCAGGATGCTCGAAATGAGTGAGGGAATGGGGGTGGGGCCAATTTTTTCCGAAATATTTCGGGGAGACTTGGCAAACCAGACTGGACTGTTTTGGAGGTTGAGATGCGTGCGTGCGCGGCAAATTAATACACGAGCATACGGTGGGGCATACGCGTGCTGTAGCGGTGTGTGCGCGCGGTAAATGATCACACAAAACAGTCCAGGCAGTGGACTAGCATGATATGAGCAAACAGTCATGTCTCCTACGAACTGAAATGTGCCACATGTATCAGCTGTAAAGGACATGATATGCGAGACATACAAAGAATTCACGAACATGTTAGCAAACGGCTGCGTCGAGGGTAGGAACATTGCACTAACTCCCACGCACTTACTCAAGAGTTCGGTCCGTCTCGGATCGGTGCATTATTTGGGTGTGTGTGCAATCGGCGCCATTTTTTATTGGTATAAGTGTGATTACCTGACAGTATGTTGAGACAGTACGATCATAACGTGTATTCAATCAATTCTCGGTTAATCATCTCAATCTTTGGCTACCTGTGATGGATAGAAGATACTACCTCGTTCTCCTGTTAACATTGACTACTACTGTGTTCTGTGGCAACTATGGCGAAGGTAAGTGCTTGGACCTGCTATTATATACTGCATATAGACACTAATCGCACCATGTAATGTTTCTGCAGTAGTACAATAATATAATTTTCCTACTTTAATCTCGTTATGTCCACCGACGTCAAGTCTTGACAAAAACAAGTCTACAGCTACAGTTTGTGTATTGAGTAATACAGTTTCAGGCAACTGAGTATATGAATATAAGAACGACCCAAGTCCATGGAAGACCATTTCGAGTAAACTTAAAAAAAGAACTTTATGTCTTTTTTATTTGTCCAATAATAATCTATTTAACTGTGATGGGAAGGCATCATTGTATATACAAATTAGAACATATATTATTATGACAATTAACATTTACATTAATTGTGGAGAGGCCATTTTGTGTGATGGACTTGGGTCGGTCTTTGATTCATATGGACTTGGGTCGTTCTTTGATTCATATACATGATATTCTGCTATAGAGATGAGAGAAGGCGCTATTAAATATGAATGTAAGAAGGACCCAAGTCCATCATTCTTACATTCATATAAGATTTAACTCATTTATTTCAGGCATTTCCGGGGGTAATTAGGATTTATCATTTATACACAAGATGAGTTCATGCATAAGCTACAATTTCCCATGTCAAACTGAATTTGGCCAAAAATTGGACTTGGGTCGTTCTTATATTCAGGTCTTCAATTTCATTTGCGAAATGCGGGTATTTTACAAGAGAATACATACAGTGTATAATTAAGCAGGTCAAAGATTGTGAGAGGTAATCTAATTTGTTATCACTTTTCGTTCATTGTTTCAAAAGCCCCGTGCCTTTAGATAAGGCTAAAATGAAGATATGATACTTTTTGTACGGTTATGCCTCCCCCCCCAAAAAAAAGGCCTGATGTTTTTTTTTTTTTTTTTTTTTGTTTTTTGTTTTACTTCAGGTGTCATCACAACCTCACACATCATAAACGTCCAAATAGACTGTTGAAAACTTTGATAGAATTAGATAACAATTCTGCCAGTTCAGCAGACATCTATCCACACAGGTCCAAGTTTGTTCAAATTCCTTTTTATGGACATCAAGTATGCGCCTTCATTGAATTCGTGTAAAACAAGATCCAAACTGTTTTGTTTTGTTTTGTTTTTTTGGATAAAATGATGCAATACAAAGAAATACATTTTGTTTAGTCTCTTTATATCATGTGTTTAGTAATCTCGCCATGTCTGTTTCTTCCCAGGCTGGCTTCGCTTTTATAAGACATCCCATATCGCATTCCATCTTCATTTCACTTCCTACTCTATATACCTGCTTTCGCAGATACAGATACATTGTAGCCAACTCCGCCGCCAGCAGTTCAGTATGCCAACTTTGCAGCTGCTTTATACGATATACTGTCCTGATATGGCTATTATAATCGTCTTGTGGGCTTTGACCAATCTAATTCCTGGATTAATCTAGGCTATTTTGAACTCTTGTCTCTTTTTTCCATGTTTTCGGTCTCTTCTTTTCTCTTTTGTCGAAATCCTTTTTCTTTCTATTTTTTATACCCTCCTTCCCCCTTTTTCCTGTTTCCTCTTTTTAGTTGCAAGCCCGTCACGTACCCTTCATTTCTCCTTCCCTCTCCCACCACCATCTTTTTCAGTGGGTGCCTCCATTTTCATTCCGCAGAATCGAAGTGTGTCAGGAAAAAAAAGGTCGCACAAAACCATTCGTATAAGATATCCCATTCAGAAAATGCATGCAAGCTGTGCAAACGTCTGAATCATTAGTCTAGTGATATAGTCACCACATAATATAAACTTCACTGCAATGACAACAACTCGTTCTTATCGAAAAATTTGGTATCAAATAACTGTCACGTATTTTCTCGTCCCTGTTGTCCTGATACACTTACTGTTCGCTTACAGAGTAGATTTGATTTTAATTATGCTACATCTCTACTTCTCTCTGTTTCTCTATATTTCCGTATCCTTTTCACGCATCCCATTTTTTTTTCTCGAAATTGTTCTGTCGAGGTTCGCTGGCTCTTTTCTGCCTTTCTGGCCGTTGTTTTTTTTTTTCTTCTTGTTATGTTCTCATTCTGTCTTGTCTTTTAGTCTTTTTCTATTATTGTCGTCGTCCAAGTCTCGTTTAGCGTTTATTCGCGTGTGTATGTGTGTCTGTTTGTTTGTTATTTAATGATTTTCAAGTGAATATTCATGGTACTTCAACGGAGAATTATAAAACTATTGACTGTAATTAGGATTTATCTGTTAACATTTCGATAACTTTACGATTTTTTTTTTTTCCGGACAATATTTTGACTCTCTGTTGAGGACACTGTTGGTTAATTTCAAATCGTTACATCCTATCTTTATGATCACCTTAAGCAAATGGCTGAGAAGAAAACAATTTCATATGTTCATCAAGACAACATCGATTATTTTGATTGAAGCTAAGATTTTTTATTTTCCATTCTCTCGGACAAAATATCTAAACTTCACCTATAAAATATGACTCAACTCATCCTCATTTTAAACCTTAAGTTACGTATGGGTAAGGAATTTTTCATCTGTATAGCTTTTACATTTGAATAATTGAAAGCGTAAGAAGGACATTGAGTGAACAACTTTTCGCTAGTTATACCAGAGAAACTGGGGTATCAAAATAAGCAAAAGCAAAAGCAAAAAAAAAACAAAAAAAACAAAAACAAAAAAACACCAACAACATTCTGATCTTTTTGCTGCACCTCCCCCACTTTCTGGGGGAGGGGGCATGAAGACAGGCATTATGCTTACAATAAGTTTAAAACTGAAAGTCATATGTATTAAGTTTAAAGCATATATTATACAATCACGCGAACTCAAATTTCTGCCGTCTAGCGTCAGTGGTAGGTACTGCCCCCAACGTTAAAGGATGGAAAGGAGAAGACGTGCTGTTGCGGTGTGACATCAAGAAGGAGCCTGTTGTTGTACAGTGGGTCAAAGAGAAAATCTCAGATCAGCAGCAGAGGACGGTGAAAGCTGGATTCATCGATGGACATTTTTTTAGCAGGGAGGAACGGTTCGACGTCGACAAGAACTTCAGCCTCGCCATCAGCAGCTTGGAGATGGCAGATGAGGGTCGTTACTATTGTCTGGTGGTGCTGAAGAATTCCCAAAGTTTTGGAAATTCCACCATCATGACAATTAGCTGTAAGTAACAACTGTCTCTATCCATGTCATAATTAGTAAGAGGGAAAATATTGTTGTGACTTAGGTTACCGGTAAATAGAAAAAAAAAGAAGCTTTAGACACTCAAGCTCACTGAAAAAAAAAAGACAAAAGAACGACATGTCAGTAGTCCGTCACAATATTATAGTGTCACATTGACTTATGTATAATGCTTGCAAGTCAGCCAGTATCGAGAGTAATCGTGGTGATGGATAACTGTAACCGGGGGGCCAAAAGCTAAAAACAGAGGTCGAGTTGCACTCTCTCTACAAACTAAGTAGACCATGCTTATTTTCAAGTTTTTATTGTAACAAACAATATTCCACTGGTCTACCTCAAAAAAATTGTTGCGAAAGCCTCCAAATCCAAGATGGCGTCCAAGATGGCCACCATATTTACTGAATTTGTTATTTAAATGATAGAATTCGATAGAAACATCAGATTTCAACAAATGTGATGTCATATGACAGAGAATAAAATTTTCTACAAGCTAATACCATTTTTGTGGGTTATTGTGATAACTGGATTGAGATTTTAAGGAAAAACACTCATTTTTTGATATTTTTCTGAAAAAAGGAAAATCATGAAAATGCTTGATTCAGCATAAATCAGAGAAAGACTGAAGAATTATCTTGAAACGTCTCAAGAATTTTGGTTGACATATGAATAATATTTGGAGAAAATTAGGGGTCAGTACCATTTTCGGTTCAGGAGTTATAATGTCTCAAACTTGAAAACTCACTACGTAAAAATGGCCACTTTAGTTGTGACCAAGACCTTGTTGGTCGTAAAAAAAAGTCTGCGCGCGCCAAGACTACTACACGCACCACTGGCACTGGAGCTTGTAGCAGTGCCAGTGGTGCGTGTAGTAGTCTTGGTAAATGCAGATTTTTTTCTTTGACAAACAAGGGTTTGTACCTGCAAACTAACTTTTCATACCAAGTGGTAGCTCAGGTGATACTGATCGCTATTATTTCACAGTAGATTGTTCTGAAGCAGATGAGATGAAGCCAGAAAAGAATTTCAAATAGAGGTAGTAGCTTGAAACTTGGCACCAATCTTGTTATAGATAGTTTAAGACAGAATTTAGATCAACCGCTCAAAAAAAAAATCAAGATGACAGCCATCAAAGTTGACGTAGTGCATTGCGCCAAATTTAATGTATTATTTCGATTTTGATACAATTTTGTGTGTTGCGCTATCTTAAACCGTCTTAGGTTTTTATGGACACAATTTTAAAACCAGTAATATTCTACTCTCCGAAAAAGAAAAAACAAATCGAGTGGAAGTTTCTACTTTTGATGTGAGGAGTGAATAACAGAAAACGGTGAATTTAGAGTGAAATTGGAGTGACTTTTGAGTGAAAATGTTCATTTTCACTCATTTTAGAGTGACCTTAGGTAGGGCCCCACACTAACTTTTATTTTTTGGTGGCCCAAAGGCAAATACCCTACCTTTTTCGGTGGCACGATCAGGCCACCAAATTCTTCATTTCTGACATTTTGGTGGCCCGACGTGCGTTTTTTGGTGGCCCTGGGCCACCGGACCACCGTTAGTGTCGAGCCCTGCCTTAGGGATCACTCGCCACTCTTCGAGTGATCCCCAAGGTCACTCTAAAATGAATGAAAATGAACATTTTCACTCTCGAGTGATCCTGATATCTATGTTCATATGGGAAAGCGTCTACCAATGGCATAAGTTCAGATTGTGACACTATAACCCACATGAAATCAGCCTAAAATCAATGTAAAAAAAATCTGATAACAGTAAATACAGTTTCAGCATGCTTATTTGTAAATGTGAATATACAGCACGAATAATCAATTTGGACAATTTTATTCGAACAATATACTGAAAAAGTAATTTCGCACAACACATTTAAGAGTAAAGTTGAGAAATTGCCGCCATGTCGGATTCTTTTTTTTTTGGGGGGGGGGCGGGTTCGGATCAGAAGGGCTTTTCAAGTCATCTGCGGATCAGACATTATTACACATATTACACAATCATCATTCACGTTTCTACAACAGGAGAGTAACATACAAGCAAAAAAGCATATCTTTGATATAGAAGCATTTCTTTTTTATCAAAGATTGGGCCTTACCCAAACACTGGAATGAGCTCCATCCCCCTACCCCCCCCCCCCCCAAAAAAGACCCTCAATATGGTTTACATATAGTACAATATCGTTCGGATGTATAGAAACATGTAATAGACAGCAACATAAGAAGATTGAACAAAATGTATAAAATTATAAGTTATAAGTTGAGATTTAACTATCACGCAACACACTAAAGGTATTGTTTACCATTGGGAGAGATATCACATTCGATTTATATGTGCAGGTTAGTTGTATCACAAAACATTCTACCATGTAAAAAATTATAATAAAGCCTAAAACATGCGGAGATAACACCATTTCTTTTCAAGAAACCATGACCATGATAACTGTTAACAATTTAGTATATAAAACGACATTCTTATCAGATCTTTTTAGTATATCTAACAATATTTAGCATTAATTATACTGATTTAAGTTTGTACATTAGTTAATCTATCCCTAACTCACAGTTTTGAACTAGTTTTAGGAATTAAGTAAAGCTGGGTTTTTGTTTTATGTGCACTAATGGTAAATAATGCCTTGAACGACAACTTCGATTAATTACCGCCATCTTGAATTTTGTGTGGATACTAGTTTTATCGCTAAATATTACACATTGGCAAAAATTGTGCCAAATTCCAAGCTCCTATCTCTTTTTGGAAAATACTTTCTGTTCAATCTTATCTGCCTCAGAACAATCTACTATGATGAAATGCTACAGTAATAGCGACCAGCGTCGCTTATACCACTTGGCATGAAAAGTTAGTTTGCAGGTACTTGCAAGTCACTACACCATAACAATATTACATGTGACCATGTAAACACATTGTAGGCAAAATTTATAATGCTTAAATATATTTTTTTCAAGTTTTAGATGTTAGCTTGTCAACAGTGTATATATGTGACCGTGCACCTCAAAACGAACATAAAGTCGCACACACTGATTTTGCGTGAGGACTGAAAATAAGTGAAATGGGTCAACCTAGCCGATCTTGACTTTTTCATATTTTCTGAAAGAGCAGGTCTTCTTTTACATTATGCTAAAATTTGGTATCATAAAACGGGCAGGAAAGTGTGGTTTTTTAGCAGTTTATCTCGAACATTTTTGGTAGAATAGTGTGGTTAGGTGTGTCTTTAGAATCCCTTTTTCATTTCTGAAAAACCTTGTACACACTCTTCACTTTCAACTCTAATAACTTTTGGGAGGAAAGTGCCACTGCTTTGAAAGTTGGCATTAATTATGGACAGAATGTGTTAATGAGGCATGTTTAATTTCAGTTTAATTTGATAATCCCTTCATTGTTGTTACTGTGGTGGTTTACTTCCTGTTTTTTGTCCTGTTCATCGCACAGCAATCAGGGTTTGGTAAAGATTAAGTGCTTGAATAGACACTGTACTTCAGAGCCTCTTTTCTCAGTTCACACTTTTCCTGAGTTTGTGCTTTCTTTCCAATATTTAGATAGGTTAGGAGAGTCCATTTGATTTGAGTTATACATCATTTTAAAGCTTAAAGTCTGCTCTTTCAGAATATGGTCTTAACTAAAAATTCGTGTCTGGCGACTTTTTGTTTGTTTTGAGGTGCAGGGTCACATATGATATTGCCTATAATTCCAGAAATATGAATTATGTCTCAATCTCAGTAAATCTCAATCTCAATCGCAGGTTTCAAAACAATTCTTCATTTCTTCTTTGATGAATATTAAATCATGCATTTTTACATTTCTTCCTTTTTTCAAAACAATATAAAAATATGTATTCCCCCCCACCAAAAAAAAAGAGAAGCAAACAACACCCCCCCCCCCCCAATTTATCACAATACACAGCTAAAGTGGTATCAACTTTTAGGAAGTTTTGCTCTCCTTCATATGACATCAAATTTGTTGCAATCCAATGTCTCTATCAAATTTCATGTTTGAAATGTTAAATTCAATGAAAATGGCGGCCCTATTGGACCGCATCTGTACTTTGGAGGTTTTTGCAACAAATCTACTGAGGTGTACTTACGGAACATTGCTTAGTATACTTAATATTATGTATGGTCTTGTTTATAGAGAGAGTGGAACTCGAAAAGTAAGCACGATCTTGGATTTGACCCTCTGTGACGTCTTTGGGAAGAGATGCGTGCAAATATATCATCTAAAATTGGATTTCAAGTTATAGACATTATAACTCCTGAACCAAATACAATACTGACCCCTAATTTTCTCCAAATATTGATTATATTATGGGAAAGATGTTAATTTCTGCGTGGTTTTCATAAACATTTTTACTTTTTTTTTTTCTTTTACTTTTTAGAGAAATATTCATGGTGCATTCTGAAAAATGTCTCCATAAAAACCTAAGATGGTCTGAAATACCATTAAAATGTTCAGAATATATAAAAACCATATAAATAGACAAGAAAACAAACAAAATTGTATCAAAATCGAAATGATACATTTACTTTGGCGCAATACACTATGTCAGCTTTGATGGCCTGCAATCTTGAATTTTTTGAGTGATTGATCCAAATGTTGTTGTAAACTTTCTATAGCAAGGTTAGTGTTTCAAGCTTCTACCTCTATTTGAGAGATATTTTTTGCGTCATGTCATCTGCTTCAGAACAATCTACTTTGAAATAATTGCAATCAGCGTCACCTGAGCTACCACTTGGTATGAAAAGTTAGTTTGCAGACACAAACCCTTGTTAGTCAAAGAAAATGTCTGCGTTTGCTAAGACTACTACACGCACCACTGGCACTGCTACAAGCGCCAGTGCCAGTGGTGCGTGTAGTAGTCTTGGCGCGCGCAGGCTTTTTTTACGACCAACAAGGTCTTGTCACAACTAAAGTGGCCATTTTTACATAGTGAGTTTTCAAGTTTGAGACATTATAACTCCTGAACCGAAAATGGTACTGACCCCTAATTTTCTCCAAATATTAGTTATATGTTGAACAAAATTCTTGAAACGTTTCAACATAATCCTTCAGTTTTTCTGTGATTTATGCTGAATCAAGCATTTTCATGATTTTCCATTTTTCAGAAAAAAATCAAAAAATGAGTGTTTTTTCCTTAAAATCTCAATCCAATTACCACAATAACCCACAAAAATGGTATCAACTTGTAGAAAATTGTATTCTCTTTCATATGACATCAAATTTGTTGAAGTCTGATGTTTCAAGCAAATTCTATCTTTCAAATAACAAATTCAGTAAATATCGCAGCCATCTTGGACGCCATCTTGGATTTGGAGGCTTTCGCAACAAATTTTTTGAGGTAGACCAGTGGAATGTTGTTTGTTACAATAAAAACTTGAAAATAAGCATGGTCTACTTAGTTTGTAGAGAGAGTACAACTCACTCGTTAAGTAAGCGACTTTTTGGGGTTTGGCCCTCCGGTTATGAGTCTAATTGCAATCAAACCTTTTTGATTGAAAGAAGTACAAGGTACATTAAAGTAATGTTGTTAGTCAGAGCATGCTTACATATTTTTCATTTTCTCACCAGCACATTTGACCTTCAGTATAGTTTCTTGTTGATAAAGCATTAAATTATTCATTAAACTTGCTACATCGATAATTGTATCTGACACTGTTTTCATATCACAAGTTTCACAGCAAACAGATAAATCAAGATAGTAAAGACAACTTTGTAAAACAAAAACAAAAAAACTATATAGCGGATTTTGTGTCTCAGAGGAGGATTTACATGTAAAACTATTTTTTTTTTTTGCAAATGGACCTTGTCTTCTACTTTATTTAATTTAATTTTTTTTTTTTATTGGGGGAGGGGGTACATAATATTGGGTGTCATAGCAACTGTCCTACCTAACATTACCGTTTATGCCTTAACTCAATAAAGCCCAAGCTATTTTGACCCTTCCAGGCTCGGGGGGGGGGGGGGGGGGGGGGACACATTGGCCCCCTTACATAACTTCTTTATTATAAATGATGTATGACTGTCATATTTGGCACATGTGCAGAGCAACTCATGCTCTACATGACCCAACATTTGAAATTTCTCAAGGTCACCCACTGTGGGCGCTTTTTCCCAAAATATAACGAAATACATAGGAAATACGCTGAAATCATGTTTTTTCTTTCTATTTCTTTATCCCCAGTATATATGTTTTTATTTCATATCAATCATTTTCATATTTACTACAAAGGAAGAGCAAGTCGACCTTCACTATTTGTTATGGTTGAAATTTCTCAAGGTCAACATGTGGGGGCGCAAATCATTACAATATAAAGTACTATATGAAACCTATAATGTATTGCTTGGAATTGATACATATATTGCTATCACATTTCATATTTCCAAAATATTAAAATTTTTTGAATTTGCAGATTGATATTATGATAAACAAATGATATTATTACAAGCAAAGCTTGTGTGAAGATAACACAAAATGAAAAGGTAATTTTTGAAAAATGCTGTATTTTCGATTATTTCTATTATATCTATTGTTTGATACCTATGTCACATAAAAAACAAAGGAAATAATAAGAAGACCATTTCAGGGTAATTCTGAACCATAATTACTTCACATTTCGGTCCTTCAGCAAATAAAAGCCAAGAAAACCCCCATTACATCCATAAGTATACTGTTAACTGAAATTGAAACAGAAAATCATGCAAAATCTGACTAACATGGTTGTCAGTTTACAATTGCCATGGCAAACAGGAATATGGGACATATCGAAATTATATATCAAAATGTTTGCAATAAGATTTTAAGAAAATTCACCAAATATAGTTGAAATCGGGTAAAGGGTGTAGGAGTGGCAAACGAAAATATGGTAGGGGGCACAATGTCCCCCCCCCCCCCCCTTGGGCTTTATAGGGTTAAAACAAACCACATGTAGACTGCGGACAGTTAGTGTGTAAATTTTCAGTATAAATCAGTCATAAATAATGTTTTGATACAAATTATTATTAAGTTTTTTTTTCTAAAACAACAGTCTCTACAAAGGCGTTACCATACCAACCACCAAGTTTAAAACAAAGTAAAACTTTTGATGACCGAGTTTTCAATGACAAACAAAATTATCTCTTGTAGAAGACATACTCAGTCAGGTGCAGTCACTTGTCTCACATTTGCATTTCGCATGATTGGAAACATGTTTAATGGTTTTACAAGCTTTATAACTACACTATGAATGGTGCCTTTCTTTCCGTTTCATTTTGTTATCCTGTTCCTTTTTTTGCGTTTATCATATTACTTATGAATTCTTAGATAAGATAACAATGATTTTGGTATTTAGTCATAAAGCTATATACATGTAGATTGTATAATCATCCTACATTTCCAATCCAAATGTAAACAGGTGAGTTGTGTTTATTTTGTGTCATCATCCAATCTTCATAATTATGTTTCTTCATCTGAGCATTGATCAGGTTGTAGTCCAAAGAAAAAAAAACAAAACAAAAGCGAAAACAACTCTTCGTTACATTTACTCAAAGTATCATGTCATTATCATGTCAGTTATTTGCCGAGTAAAGATTATGATACGTTTAAAATTATACATCATTTCAAAATAATTTTCTTATTTTCCTAGCGATGGCATCAGGACATACGATTAAGGAATGTGCTGCTAGAATTCAATCTCGTCAAAGCCGGTGTACATATCAATCTCCCTCCAACACCCACCCTTTAAATTTTACGTGTGTTGTGAGTGGATTCAAACCTAACGTTTCCATGCTATGGACTGAGGAGTCGGGAAAGAGAATAGATTCTGTGGTTTCACGACAGAGAACACTTTCTGACGGCACATACGAGAGGTTCGAGACAATCATTGTGTTAGCTGAACATGGGACAGAGCAAACCTTCATGTGCGTGGCTACCGGTGACTCGCTGAATGGAGAGTCGACCAGAGAAATCACCGTTCTGCCTTTATCAGGTTTCGTGAAATGTTGCCAATTCTTTGTTTCTGAATAATAGCTTGTCTACAATTGCTAAAATGTTCTACTTGAGATTTGTCACCGGGAAGTATAATTCGCTCATTCATATTATTTTGAGCAAAGTAACCTTTCCGCACACACACAAAAAAAAATGTCCACTTTACTGGTCTCCGATTTACCATAAAAAAAAAGAAAAAGAAAAGATGCATTCAGAGAAATGTTAACAAATTTTAATGAATAAAAGTAGGAGAAGAAGAAGAAGAAACGTACCACAATTGGCAGAGGCACGCGTCACAAGTTCGACACCAACGAGCTATAATACAGCACACGAGTCGCACAGTCCGTGATGTCGACACTTATACTACGCAAGTATATAAAGGCCCATGAGTTTAGGTATTAAAGTAAAAGGTCCACGAGTCCGACACCTATTACTATCATAATTATCAGGGAGGTGTGAAGTGTTGGTCTCATGAACCGCTTTTTGTTTATGTTTTTGTTTTGCTTTTGTTTTGTTTGTTTGTTTGTTTGCCTATGGAGGGTCGAACTCGCAGGCCTTGTTTGCCTAGTGTCGGACTCGTAACTTTTTTTTTTACCTTATGTCAAACTGACAGGCTCTATGACTAGTCAGCTATGTGACTCATGGACCTGGACCTTTTATCTATAGAGCTCGTTGGCCGTATATGAGTCGTCTCGTAGGATGACTAAATTAGAAATGTGTCCTTTGAATGATTTGCTTTGTCATTACATTGATGATAATGTGACTGTGCATCACAAAGCCAACAAAAAGTTGCACCCCTTGATTTTAGAAGTCAAGGATTCAAAAAAAAAAAAAAAAAAAGGTGAAACAGGTCAACCAAGTCGACTTTCAGTGTTTATCCTTTCTGTAAGAGCTAGTCTCCGTCTTCTTCTTATTCTTAAGTTTGTGATCATAATTTATGAATGGGAAAGGGTTTTTCTTCAGTTTTTCTGCAACCATTTCTTGTAGAGTATATTATTATCAGGTACGTCTTACAGGTCCCTTTTCATTTTTTGAAAATCCTTTGCACACTCTTCACTAGTCTTTCAACTCGAATAACTTTTGAAAGGATAATTGTACTGCTTTGAAAGTTGGCATCAATCATGCACAGAATGTGTTAATATAACGTACTCAATATCAGTGTAATCTGATATTCTCTTTACTGTTGTTGCTACAGTGGTTTACATCCTGTGTTTTGTCCTTTTCATCGCACAACTAGCATGGCTTGGTAAGGATTAAGGGCTTGAATAGACCCGGTACTTTAGGCCTCTTTTCTTATTTCACACTTTTCCAGAATGTGTGTTTTCTTTCCGATATTTAGATAGGTTAGGGGAGTTCATTTAAATTGAGTTATACAACATTTTGAATCTTAGAGTCTGATCTTTTCGAATGTGCCCTTAACTAAAAGTCCATGTCAGGCGACTTTTTGTTGGTTTTGTGATGCAGGGTCAGATAACATGTAGGCCCTATTCATGCAATTAACCACTTCGTTTTCACTACCAAACATAATTTCATTTTTCTCTCTCACACACTCTCAAACACATATGCTGAAATGTTAGCATTGTATTGTATATATAAACATTTATATGTTTTATGTTACTGTCTTCTAAATGGAGAAATGAATGAAAACGAGTTTCATAATATATGTGTCTCTATCAAGTTTCAGGTAAACGTGTTAATTTCGCTCTCATTATTGGACTCATCATTGGTGTGCCTGTTGTCATAGTCGTCTTATTTCTCTCTGTTGGGAAATATCTGCAAAGCAAACATCCGGATTACCTACCGCGAAAAGGTATTGGTTTATTTTCTTTATGGTTAGATATTTGCATTCATTGCGTTAATAATCATTAACCCACATGCGCGTGTGGGTCTGTGTGTGTGCGCGCGCATGTGTGTGTGTGTACGTATAGGTGTTTACTGCTTTGATTTTATATATAAATTTCTAATAATTTTGATACAAAAAATAAAATTATAACTACTTTTTGTTAACCTTATGGAGACCGACAAATTGTCCCATGTAATATTAAAGCAGAACTTACAAATCTGTTATCAACGATGATTACTCTATGTCAAAAAAGTATATATATATATATATATATATATATATATATATCAAGCAAATGCATCAGACCACACGTCGAAAGCGTATATGCTTGAAATGATGTTGGCATGAGAATGTGGTAGTGAAAAGAGAGGAAACAAGAAAGGTGTCGAAAATAAGTTGTACCCCTGATATACTGTATAAAAATATGTTCATTTATAGTGACCCTCTTGTTATTTATGATAATATTTCAGGATGTGGCTGGAACCCCTGCTGGCGAAGACCAAACAAACCACAGCAATGTCATGAGGAAAGTGAATGCTTGAGAGGACCAAACATATCAGAGCAATGTCATGAGGAAAGTGAATGCTTGAGAGGATCAAACACACCAGAGCCATGCCACGAGGAAAGTGAATGCTTGAGAGGACCGAACACACCAGAGCAATGTCATGAGGAAAGTGAATGCTTGAGAGGACCGAACATACCAGAGCAATGTCATGAGGAAAGTGAATGCTTGAAAGGACCGAACACACCAGAGCAATGTCATGAGGAAAGTGAATGCTTGAAAGGACCGAACACATCAGAGCAATATCATGAGGAAATAGAATGCTTGAGAGAACCAAACATACCAGAGCAATGTCACGAGGAAAGTGAAGGCTTGAGAGGACCAAACATACCAGACCAATATCATGAGGAAAGTGAAGACTTGAGAGAACCAAACATACCAGAGCAATGTCACGAGGAAAGTGAAAACTTGAGAGGACCAAACATACCAGAGCAATGTCACGATGAAAATGAATACTTGAGAGGACCAAACATACCAGAGAGATTTCATGAGGGAAGAGACTTCTTGAGAAGACCAAACATACCAGAGAAATTTCACGAGAAAGAAGAATTAATGCTGAGTAAGAAAAAAAAAATGTAGATAATCACATTCTTATTCGTTGTCTTAATAAGTGTAATATTCCACTATGCAGAGTAACTTTAATATCTTCAATATTATGAAATCTCATCTCTTCTACCTACATTCTTTGTACAATCATACAGCCGCTGCTGTATTATGTAACACAGAAAGAACGATTAATCCTATTCCAGGCCCTCATCCCCCCCCCCTCCCCCGGTCTGTGCCGCTGTGTTTTCAGGTTATTCCTACATGTCTACATGTATTTAAGTACATTCATATATTCATAATATTGATTTTGTGTTTTCGCTTTCTTCTATCTTTTTGGTTTCTCTTCTAAGAATCATCATCGCTTACAAAAGAACAGGTACAGCAATGCAAGGAAGATCTGAAGGCATATTACCGTGTGTCACGAAGCAAGGTCACGGTGGATCCACTCGACTTTATGGAACGTGTTGAATTGGATGATATTTATACGAATTTAAGTATAATAGACCAAAGCAGCAAGCGTAAGATACCGATAACATACGACGATCTTCTGACAAACAATGAAAATGGATATCTTTCAAAGCGACTTCTGATTCAGGGTGAAGGAAGTGTCGGTAAAACAACGCTCTGCGCTAAGATTGCCTGGGACTGGTGCCAGGGACGGATTCTCCGAGATCTGGACATGGTGCTGCTAATACCTCTTAGAGATATTAAGAACGCAACAAGCATTGGTGGTATTGTCAAAACTTACCTCTCTCATTCAAATACGACAACAAAGAATAAGATAGATGACTACATTTCAACAAATCTTAGTAGGGTTCTCATCATATTTGACGGTTTCGACGAGTTTGACGAAAAATTAAGTAAAACGAGCACCAGTGAGGTCATTCGCATTCTAGAAACAGAGCAATACAATTCATGCAAAGTAATTGTGACAACACGCCCTTGGAGAACAAATGAATTCAAGATGGACAAGAGTCTTGCCGAAACTTACACTTTTCTAAACGTTGAAGGATTTAACAAGGCAAATTTATCAACTTATGTTAAGAGGTACTTTCGGATAAGAGAGAAGGACAATCTTGCAGAAAACTTGATCAGTTTTATGCAGGAAAATGATGTCATCCAATCGAACATGGCCCCGTTTCCTATTTACTGTGCAATGCTTTGCCTCCTGTGGAACGACTTCAGTGAAGAAAGGCGAAGAGAAATGCAAAAATTGCACACTTTCTCCCAGATTTTTGGAGAAATGATCTCGTTCCTGAAAGAACACTACGCATCAAAAATTTGTGAAAATCTACAGAATCACAACATAGTTGAACATTTGAAGGAAGCTGGCAGGGCAATTCTAGAAATAAGTAAGATTGCGTTAGATGGTTTATTTGACAGGAATCTCTCATTTCCTGACGAACAATTCAGAGAGTGTCATGATGCCATGGTTACTTGCTGCAGAGTGGGAGTTTTGACCATAGAAAAAGATGTCATCACAAGGGAACGTCGGCGCGATGTCAACATTTCATCCTTGGTTACATCAACTGTTTCTTTTCCCCACAAACTGTTTCAAGAATACATTGCAGGGGTATATATTCAGTACTTATTCGCCAATGACCGTGCTAAGTACGACAATGTGAAAAACAAACTTTTTAGTCGACCTAAGGAGTTCCGCTACGTACTCTACTTCACGTCAGCTTCAGGGAATGAACTCGGCCTTGATATCATCAAAGGCTTGATAAACTGTCCCTCCTATAAGTTTACATCTGATCCCTTCCGTGACAAAGAGAATGAGAAACGTGATTTCTGCGTTGACATTGTGTTTGAGTGTCACACTGAGGAGGCAGCAAAGGCAGTGGGAGAAGGATGGAATGAATACAGACTATTGTCCAATACACCAGAGCACACAGTATCAGGAGTGGTGTTCATGGTGCGCTATAACCAAGTGGTGAGTGACACAATTTGAATATTGGTATGAAATATTTCAGAAAATATCATGTCGAACGAAAATAAGATTCCTTGTTTGTGCTTGTGTGTGTGTGTATGTGTGTGTGTGTGTGTGTGTGTGTGTGTGTGTGTGTGTGTGTTGTGGCTCCCCTGTGTGAGTGCATAATCTACAACCTCAACAGCTGTACTGAAAGTTGGTTTTCAGAACTGGAACAGGTCCTATCAATTTGGGAAATTGTTTTGAAATACAAAATTCTGTACAATTGTGTTAACCGTTTAGGTATGATATTGTTATGTTAAATGATTGCATTCCTCGCATTCCTTGCATGATGCAATTTAACTTGCTGTGTGAGTTTAATCTGAATCGCTATGCCACTCATTTCATGTCTTGTTATTATTCAGAACGTTTGGTGGTAAATTGTATAAACACATATATGATCGTTTTTGTATTTTTTTAAAGAAAAAAAAATAAGTTATGAGGAGTCTAGCGATTCTAGCAATATTAGTCTAGAAGGAGAAAGGGGTTCCCATGCACCTCAAACATATATTTTTTTTAATCTACTTCATCTAGACCAGTTTTGTGCGTAGATTTCAAAAATGCAATGTTAACAGGTCAAAGCGTGTCCCATAGTGGTCAAAAATCCGTTTCCATGGTAACGCATGGTGAAAATGTCAGTATCTCATAAAAATACATGTAACCTTTGATAAAATTGTTCAATTGTCATGGCTTTGGGATCAAATTAAAGAAAATTAAATTATCTATATGATGATACCAATTATGTAGGGGGTTATACCAACCTTCATCTTAATTTTGAGGCCAGAATACAATTTTTTCACATTTTTTAGCAAAAATGCAATTTTACCATAAAACTTATCTATCTTTAAATCATACCAAAACATATTCAATTTGTTTGAATATTCTTCAAAATTATACTAAATATGTATGCAATACAATGTGAAAATTTCATAGATATTGCTCAAATAGAAAGAAAGTTACGGCCATCCAAAGTTGACATTCAAGCATGTCAAGAATGTGCAGGTGGGAGCGTGATGTACGCCCTCTATTGTTGAATAATCTCATTTAAACATTTCAGTCATCATAATTTGGTTCCAAAAGCATGAGAATGAAGTTGGATGTGATAAAGTGGGTCATCTAGACCAGTTTTTTGGGTAGAATTTAAAAAAAATGCATTAACAGGTCAAAGAGTGTCCCATGGTGGCAAAAAAATCTGTTACCAAGGCAACGCATGATGGAAATGTCAGAATCTCCTTAAAATGTAATATTTGATACAATTGTTCACTTATCATGATTTAAACGTCAAATTCAAATGAGGAGTATTAAATTCTTTGAATGATATACCAATCATCACACGAAATTTATACTAATCTTCATACCAATTCTGAGGTCAGGGTAGTAGTTTTTGCTGCGCGCTGCTGGGGGGGGGGGGAGGGGGGAGTAGAAAAAAATCATTGGTTCACATAGGAGTACAGTACAGTACTAGTATACTATTCGGGTATACGGTGCACGTTTTCGATCGAGGGCATGCGAATAGCTTGAATCGAACAATAGGATTTCGTAACACTGGGGCCCTGTTTAAAATTGATTATATACTAGTAGTTGATTTCAACTGTAAGTCTATAGGCCAGGGAATTGAGGCTAAATTTTGGGGTCAACTGACAACTATCTTATATATAACAAACAAATTTTGTATTTGAAAGTATACATGTATGTCTTAACAAACTTACCAGTAAAATTTACCCAGAAGTTCTGCTTCGGAACATGCCGAAATGACATCATCAACATGGCCACCCCACAAACCAGATACTCGTAAATGAATGGGAATTTTAGGATACGTCAAGTGTTCATTATACAACTGACATTAATCATGAGATAAGTTTCTAGTGTATGTATTTCTTATTTTCTGCCTTTCTTCAAACAAAATTGGGCACATTTGCGACCCCTTTTTCAAAAAATCTGAGCCCAAATTAGGTCATTTCTATGGAAACCTTATGCTAAAAACAATGTTTTTCTCAAACAAAAAATGCAACACCTTCTCAACGTTAAACACCATTCTAAATTTACATAAGTACGCAAATTCATAGCTATTTAATTGACTGGAGTTGAGACCTAACCTGTTAGAGACCATAGCTACCATGGTTACACTCAAACTTGCCTGTAGCCATTATAACACAGCTGTCCAGAAATCACAATTTTCATTATTAGTGGTGTATTATATGAAAATGATAGCTTATCCATTAATATTACGTTGTCAACATCTACATGTCTACGGTAATTTTGTAATGAATGAACTCTATTTGGAGGGTGGTTTGTTCGAATCTTGATGATTAAGCTCTTGCATCCTTGAGGGTTTTGAGATATTGAAGATGGCAAAGTCAAAGGAAACCCTGTGGGTAGTGCCCAAAGTTACCCCAGTCGAGCATATTATCCCACAACCATTAATTTACAAAACATGCATCAACCAACACGATTTCCGTTGTTCTAAGCGTACAAGATTTTATCCTAAAGTCGTTTCGCCGTTTAGCAAAGACTTTGTTATTTTCATGAAATGCAATTGGCATTGACAGCGGAGACATTTTTCTACAATGTGTACATCTTTAAAAAGTGGTGCACAGTCAAAGTGGCTCGCATGCAGGGAGGTACCCGAATTTATCCCTATACCCTCACGGCCCGGTACAAAACATAATAACACGTGAATACAGCTGTTTGAAGCGAAACAAAAACTTCTGTGCATAACGTCCTATTCATTTCATTTCCATTAAAATTCAGTGGAAGTTCTCGAAGAATTGTTGTTCTACAATATCTTGGTATAAGGTGAAAATGGTTCACATACGAAGACAACCACGAGGAGGGTGCCCAAAATTACCCCACCCAAAGACAGTCTAAGACATGCAATAATCATATACCAGCGCAAATACATGAATATGTTCTATGGATACATGCCTTTAAACACTCCTTAAAACTTTTATTTAATGAAATTCAATGGAGTCAACAGACGATGTATTGCTCTGTAATTTTTACTTACACTGACATAGTTAAAGTGGTTATCATTCGAAGGGAGCCTACTATATGGGAAGTGCACACATTAATTGCCTCTATACATGACCTTTGTAACGCAAATATCAACGCAATTATAGTATACAGTCGTTCCACAAGTGCATGTCTCAAAAAAGGTCGTTCCTTGAGTTTTAGGACTAACCCTTGAGTTTTGTGATTATGTATAATCATTGTACATTCTTCTCATTCGACATAATTTTACCGCACCTCATTTTCTGTTACAAAGAAAGTGATGTCTATCTGTTCTTGTCGAAAAATGAAATAGAAATTGAATTGAATTCTATTGAATTGGATTCCTGCCATATCAAGACACTTTTTCTCTATAAAAACTGCCGGGGTAGAGATAAAATAACAACATTGATTCATAATATCTATGCAGTCCAAAGGGTTCACTTGCAGAGACCACCTTGTGGGAGGTGCTCAAACTAATCCTAAAGGCAATGAAAAACATGCAGTATACACTGTACAACCGCGAAAACTGTTCCATGGTTACATGCCTCTGAAAAGCTCTTCCGCCTGTGTAGCACATACGCTTTCGTAAAATGCAATTAAGGTGATATATGAGACGTTGCTTTACAATATCTATTTTGTCAAGCCCTTGGGAAGTGCCCAGATCACCCCTGCCCTGACCGTCGTGGTCCCAAAACAGATTAACAAAACATACATTACATGTATATGCCACAGTAAACTCACTTGTACATGCATGTACGGTCGTTGCCGAGTGGTAAATAAAGACACTTTACTTTTCATGATTTTTAAATGGTATAGAGACACTGCTTTACAATCACCATAGTCAAAGGGGTGCACATTCAAAGGCAACCGAGTGGGATTTGTTCAAAACCATCCAACCCCCGGGGCAATATAGGAAACATGCACCAGCATATAGCACAAATATGTTTCAATTTACCATGCCTTCACATTGTCGTTACGGTTGTACAGCGATTGCCCTTTTGTTTGTATGAAATGCAATATAATTACAAAAAGTAAAAATGCTCTACATTAACTATATTGTTAAAACATCCAAAAGCAATCCCCTGGGAAGTGTCCAAAATAAACACCGCCGCTCAAGCCCCGTAATTACATTTGTACATCACACGGATACTATGAACGCAAATACCGATGTTCTTTACAACAATACAGCTACACACTTTTATATCAATAAATGTCGTGAAAATGATAGGAGAAGCATTGCTTCAAAATATCTATTAGTGAGAGGATGTACAGTAAATGCCAATCCTGTTGGATGTGCCCCAATCCCCCCCCCCCCCATCCGCCACCTTCAGTGCAGAGGCATGAAAATATACCTTATGAAATATTGCAAATTTAGATAAAATTTGGGTGCTTCTGTTTGCTTTTTGTTTTCATCATCAATCAATTACATAGAACTAGACTCTAACATTACAGATCTATTGTAATGAATACAAAATTATGTGGAGTCTACAGAACTAAGGTCTACACCAAAACTAGTATTATGTTACAGACAGTATCATTCCATCAAACTAATCTTGTAATCTGTTACTTTCACACTCAGCAAAGTAACTATACAAATAACAATCTATTCATAGATGTTCTCTTTAAATATTAGTAAATTCAACTCAATTCAACACAGCACATCAACAAGTTCTGATTTCATGTCATACCTAAATCCTAACACATTTTTAAACATGTGAGACTGAAGTTCAAGGAACATAAACTTGTAGTGGAAAAGCTTCAATAGATGAAGTTTTTTTGGTACTTTGCTTTTAGGCAAAAATAAATGTATGTTGCAGAATGGTTTTAAAAACAATAATATGACACAAAATGCAATCAAATACAAGGGTCAGAGGTTTGATTTATGGCAGATTTCTTTGACTGATCCCGGTCTGATCCAAACAATAAAGCTTCTCACCAAAACTTTTGTCC
The DNA here is from genome assembly GCF_040938485.1 of Diadema antillarum. Classification (NCBI taxonomy): domain Eukaryota; kingdom Metazoa; phylum Echinodermata; class Echinoidea; order Diadematoida; family Diadematidae; genus Diadema; species Diadema antillarum. Next base: position 1,594,532 of record NW_027271664.1, read on the forward strand.
TATCACAAGCAAGCTTGCTTATTTCTCCACAATAGAGGGCGCGCATCATCATCCATCTGGAAATTCTTGACCAATTCTTGACAGGTGTCAATGTCAACTTTGGATGGCCGTAACTTTCTTGTTATTTGAGCAATATCTACGAATTTTTCACATTTTATTACCTACATATTTGGTATAATTTTGAAGAATATTCAAACAAATTGAATGTGTTTTGGTATGATTTAGAGATAGATTATTATTATGGTAAAAATGCATTTTTGCTAAAAAATGTGAAAAAATTGAATTCTGGCCTCAGAATTAATATGAAGATTGGTATACCCCCCTTCATTCATTTATTTTTCATTTCCAACAAAAACATATAAATATAATACAAAAATTGAATACAGTGCATAAATTTCATCATACAAAGTAAAGGATAAATTTACAGAAAACTTGTAGGTATAGGAAAATATTGGAAATGGGGAGGAATGCTAAGAAGCTGAGCTTGTAGGCTGCATTCCCCCCACACGTAATACAAGAAATTATATGATCGATAGACTGATAAGCATTGAAAATGGATGAAACAAAGAAACTAAGACAAAAAGACCTATAACCTAACTTATCCCAAACAAAAACCCTGAACAAATCCCTACACTACACTAAGTCGCTGTCATGCCGGAAAAGAGAGGAGAGAAACAAAATAGTATGTGTGTGTGTGTGTGTGTGTGTGTGTGTGTGTGTGAGTGTGTGTGTGTGTGTATGAGAGAGAGGGGGGGGGGGAGAAAGCAGCTTAATGCGTGGTGTGAAGATAAGAGACAAAAAAAAAATAGAAGGACACGAGAGGTAGTGGATGGATGGAGCCGCTTAGCTGTAATTCCAATAGAATATAAGGTTGGATTTTACACTTCTTTGCAACCAATAAAGAATCAACAATTCTTATAACTGTTCAAAATATTTTTCTTCAGATTACTCTTAAAGGAACTTAAACTTGGAGATGTCCTCAAACTGTTAGAAAGGTTGTTCCAATATTTAGGTCCAGCAAATGTAAATATAGAATGTGTAAACATTGTTCTAGTTAAAGGCAGATGGAATTCATCTGAGTGACGAGTTGGATATTTATGGAACGAGCGGTTTCTCGCAAACATGCTTGTGAAGACAGACGGCAACAAATTATTAGAAAGTTTATACATAAATTGGCCAAGACAATAATAATAAATATCAGTTATCTTTAAAATTTTGTTTTCAGAAAATAAAACATCGGTGTGGGCTCTCCAAGAAACATGACAAATTATTCGAAGAGCTTTTTTCTGGAGACGGGACAGTCTGTCGAGATATGATGGATGTGTGTTCCCCCAAGCTATGATGCCATAATTCAAATAAGGTAAAATCAAAGCTGAATATAACATTAAAAGGGTGGGAATAGAAAAATAATATTTAACTCTATTAATAACACCAATATTTCGAGATATTGTGTGACAAATACTATCAATATGTGACTTCCATGAAAGTTTATTGTCAATAACCAAACCTAAAAACTTCATTGATGCAACTTCATCTATAACTATATCATCTATTTTTATATTATTTTTTATATTATTAGATGAAGTAGATTAAGTAGATTAAGTAGATTAAAAAAATATATGTTTTGGGTGCATGGGAACCCCCCTTTCCGACTGCACTATATGTTCCAATGGCAAAATAATTCGACTCCATGCATGGAGTCAGACCCATTTGCAACAGTTCCGTTGTCAAACTGCCCTTTGTAGTAATCATCCAAGTTTGGTTATACTAAAGAAGCCGTGTATCTAAGGGAGATGTCAAACTGTTTATCGTGTATAGAACGTACCTATGTATTTGGGCATATATCCATTTAGGGAACATAACACGAGTATTGATGCAATCATATTCATTGCCCCTCTGCCTTTCTCATAATATATCTAATTGAAAATGCATTCCTTCTTTCACAAGTTGTGATTCAGCGAATTGACGATATGAATAGAACGTGTATCAAATGATCTTCTTTGCTCTGTGAGGTTCAAACCTCCAATCAACTGCGAGTACTTTATCAACCTTCTTCTTCTGTGTATAATTGCTTTCCTCTATCGTCAATTCATGTTCGTTCTATTAGCAATCGCTAAATATAAACCGTGTGAGATGCGGGAAATCTGTGTCACGTGACTTGGCGGAGGGCATGTGTTCCAGCAGTGTACTCCGTAAGGTATGGCTATGGTACTCACAATTCCACGTGGAATTCTACAAGATCCTCCGGGCAGAGGTTTCAAACTGTCAGGTAAGAACTTATATGAATTACCACGATCTACAACACGTATGCCTCTTTTATGTACAGACTACAGATGAAATGTTACCACGATATTTCATAGAGGCAATACATTAACTGGATGACAATAAAAAATGTAGAGAAAAAAAACAACTCTTGGAAACAAAAAAAAAAAACAATTCTTGCAGAAAAATCTTCTCAAACAAAGAATCCAAGGTAAGTAAAAATGAAAGTATATGTGATAATCATGTTTTCTATCGTAGATATCATATCAACTGCCATTAAGTATGATGATCACTTACTGTAGTGAATGACGAAGCCATCTTTCATCCCCTGACTGAACTGGTTTGGTATTTACACTCCTATGTATAAAAGGAGAGTATACTGCTACCAAGAAAGTCGTTCTTACTGTTTTCTCAACATAATCATATTAGTGTGTTGATTAAGTAAAAACTAATGTAGCCTGATCTTATGTCTATAGCTTTAAAATGACTGCACATTACATCATTACCATATGGTTTTTGTTTGTTTGTTTGTTTTATTTGTTTTTTTTTTTGGATTTTCCATCTGAGAAGATGGCTGGATAGCCCATATTCAGCTACGTTAATCTGGTCTTCCATGGGGTCCAATTGGTAGTCTACGATCCACCTCTACAACGATTTTTTTTTTCTTCTTGTTCAATAATTCCTTCTTCCAAAGTTCACACCATTTCATAAATCTCTCTCTTTCTAGTTTCAAATACGTTATTCTTTATAATATATATATATATATATATATATATATATATATATATATGTATATATATATATATATATATATATATATATATTTAAAGCTATATATATATATATATATATATATATATATACATATATATATATATATATATATATATATATATAGAGAGAGAGAGAGAGAGAGAGAGAGAGAGAGGGAGTGATTGAAAGAGAGTTCAGTAGGGGATCCCTATATGCGGTAACTATATGCGGTAACGTAACTTGTGCAGGTGCATAGCGCTATACTATTCCCAGGAAGTAAACACTGTACACATTATTTTTTCTTCTTTTGATAGGAAGGTGATAAGGCAAAGGACATTGTTACTGAAACACAGACACACAGACACACATAAATGTGTCGGGTTAAGAAACAAAGACTTTGGCAAATTCAATTCAATTCAATTCAATTCATTCATAATAAAAGACAGAACTACACAAAACTAATGATGATATGTTAATTTTGGCTTGAAATAAACAATTTTTTTTTTAATCAAATGAAGAAAGATCCTTGCAGCAAATTAGTTTTTAAAACAACCAGCGACGTCACTGGCTGTAGCTATCTCACGTCTAAAAGGAGTGTATTAGGCCTATTTAAACAATTATCATATAGACCGGGAAAATCGTTTTGATAAGATGCTCGGGATCATGATTTTTTTTTTTTCTGTCGTATATTGAAATCTGGCAATACAAAAAACTGCACGCTACGTGTGCGTCTGCGCAGTGTTTGTGCCTCATAATAAATGCAACTTTTAGAATAAAATGGAATAGAGTAAAGATACTTAAAGACATTTTAACCTAGAATGACACTGGACGACTCTATGTGCGAAAATGTGATAGGTATTTATAATCACTTCCTCGATGGCAAAGACCCCAAAAAGCAAGGCGGTGGAAAAGTAATTTGCATTCGTAAATCACAACTCATTATTGAATCTAAACGGAAGCAATATACCGTAACGGAAAGCTACTCAGGTGTCTATGACTCTACGAGGACGTCGAGTCATACAGTAACAATGATACACCTTACTATCATCTGTCAATTAGTTTATTCTCTCCAGACTTTACATTGTTTTATGCTGCTGTCATTGACGAGTAGTCATACATAATGTTACCTTTGGTAAAAGAATTCCATGTCGCATAGCATCGCTCAATAATGTAACTCAATACTAGACGTTGTGATTTTTTTGTTCGTTTGTTTGTTTGTCTTTGAAGTGATGAATCCTTATTTACGCTAGAAACGGGTTATTATCATTTCGATGTGTTCCACTGCGAAGATCGTAACAAATAGACAACTTAGTGGATTCTATTTCGTTGTCAGCTTCCAAAGAGTATAAGTTCACTAATTTGTAACAGATAGTAACGTGTATAACACCTCTACAATAGTTTTTTTTTTTTTTTTGCGTGTTCAAATATTTCTTCTTGCGATTTTCACACCATTCATTAATCTCTCGTTTTTATTTCCACATTTCGATTCCGTTATTTTCTTCAGATTGAAGATCTGTACTTACGTCTTGATGGTAATGATATCCTAAAGCTCTCCTCGGTGGGAGAAGACTTTGCCCAATGGGTGTGTGCTATGCCACGTCTTTCCAAGTTCAGACTGGAATGCGCCTACTTGACCGATAGTTTCCTCCAACAGCCGCCACCTTAGCATCATCATGTCAGGTATGTACATGTAGTATTTAAATATAATTGATCGTATTTTACTTCGTATTGACATAACTTTATTTGTAACTCCAGTCCTCCAAAGTCAGCATTATGAAATTCAATGTATAAACGAAAGTATAGGTATGAACGGTACAGTAGTGACAAATGTACGGAAATCGAGTGCAATGCGTTTCTTCCGTTATTCAGTTGTGCTTCACATATTCTTTTCTTTACTAACGATACAATGTTTCTCTCAGACAACTTTCATAGTGAGAGGATGGGGGGGGGGGGGCGGGTAGGCTAATGCGGCACAATGAATCCTTCTTTTACGATAAAATGAATAGAGTAAAGATACCAAAAGATATTCTGACGTAGAATTACACTGGAGGACTCTGTGTGCGAAAGTGTAATAGGTATTTGTGATCACTTTCTCGCTGACAAAGACCCCCCCCCAAAAAAAAAACACAAAAGAAACACAAAAACAAACAAACAACAAACAACAAAACAAAACAAAACAAAACAAAAACATAACGAAACAAAACAAGAAAACAAGGCTGTGGAACAGTGATTTGCATCCGTAAGAAGTTACAACTCATTATTTGAATCTAGAGGAAACAATATACTGTGACGCGAAGGCTACTCATGTGTGTATGACTCTACGAGGACGTCGAGTCATACAATTACAATGATACACCTTCCTATCAGCTGTCAAATGGTTTATTCTCTCCAGGCTATACATTGTTTCATACTGATGTCATTGACGATTGACGATTGAGAATGTTACCTTTGCTACAAGAATTCCATGTCGCTCAATAATGTAACTCAATACAGGACATTGTGATTTTTGTTTGTTTGTTTGTTTCTCTTTTAAGTGATGAATCCTACTTATTTACGCTAGAAACTGGTTATAATTATTAGGATTTTCGATGTGTTCCACTGCGAAGATCGTAACAAATACACAATTAGTGGATTCTATTTCGTTGTCAGCTTCCAAAGAGTATTAGTTCACCAATTTGTGACAGATAGTAACGTGTATAACACCTCTACAATGTTTTTTTTTTTTTTTTTTTTTGGCGTGTTCAAATATTTCTTCTTGCGATTTTCACGTCATTCATTAATCTCTCTTTTTTATTGCCACATTTCTATTCCGTTATTTTCTTCAGATTGAAGATCTGTGCTTACGTCTTGATGGTGATATCCTAAAACTCTCCTCGGTGGGAGAAGACTTTGCCCAATGGGTGTGTACTATGCCACGTCTTTCCAAGATCAGACTGGAAAGCGCCTACTTGACCAATAGTTTCTTCTCAACAGCCGCCACCTTATCATCATCATGTCAGGTATGTGATTATGTAGTATTTGAAGATAATTAATATGAGTGGTGCAGTGCTGGGACAGGACTGATTTTATTTTTTCGATATAGATGAAAAATAGTCTGTATTGTAGGGTAGTGTAGTGACTCCTTTGGCGAATCAATCCTATTATACTTGATATTGACATAACTTTATTTGTTACTCCAGTCCTCCAAAGTTAGCGTTATGAAATTCAATGTATAAACGAAAGAATAGGTATGAACGCTTTTCATGCAGTGACAAAAGTATGGAAATCAAGTGCAGTGCGTTTTTTCCGTTATCCGGTTGTGCTTTATTCTTTTCTTTACTAATGATACAATGTTTCTCTCAGACAAGTTTCATTGTGGAATTTTTGCCATGAAACAAACATTGCACAAGCAGGGGGGGGGGGACAGAGAAAGGAAGGTAGGGAGAGGGAGATTGAAAATGAGGTCAGTGAGGGCTCCCTTTATAATGCGGTAACGTTGTGGAGGTGGCGCTGAACTATTTCCAGGAAGTTTTTTTTTTTCTTTTAAACGGAAGGGAGAAGAAAAATGATATCATTACTATAAAACACAGACCCACAGACATATACATGTGTCGGGTTAACAAACAAAGACTTTAGCAAATTCAATTCAATTTATTTCATTTCATGTATAATACATGAAAGAAGTAAACAAAACTAATCATATATGTTAATGTTGGCTTCAAATAAGCAAATGTATTTTTTCTTGTATTCAAATAGAAAAGTAATCGTTATGTTAAGGTTAAATAAGTGACATTATAATTATAACAGATTAACTGGTATAGATATTTTTTGAGTGATTTAAATGTTTGCATGCAGTAGACGTACGAGAGTGCACGGAACTCGGTTTCAATGTACCATTCGTTCACAAAATGTGTGTGTGTGTGCGTGTGCGTGTGTGTGTGTGTGTGTGCGTGTATGTGTGTGTGTGTATGTGTGTATAAGTTCATTGTGCCCATATGATGCAAATACATAGCTTATGTCAGGAGCTTTGATCTTTACAGCAAATTAGTTTTAAAAACAACCAACGACGTCACTGGCTGTAGCTATTTCACGTCTGAAAGGAGCGTATAAGGCTTAAATAATAATCACTATAGACCGGTAATTTATTAAGATGCTCGGGATCAAGAGTTTTCTTTCTCGTACAGTACCCTGTATATTGGAATCTTGGAATCCCAAACACTGCACGCTACGTGTGCGAATTCACAATGCTAATGCGGCACAATGAATCCTTCATTTACAATAAAATGGAATAGAGTAAAGATACTAAAAGATATTCTAACCGAGAATAACACTGGACGATTCTGTGTGCAAAAAATGTGAGGTGTTTGTGATCACTTCCTCGCTGGCAAATACCGGAAAAAGCAAGGCGATGGAGCAGTAATTTGCATTCGTAAGTCACAACTTATTATTTCAATCTAGACGGAAACAATATACCGTAACGTGAAGACTACTCATGTGTCTATGACTCTGCGAGGACGTCAAGTCATACAATAGCAATGATACACCTTTCTATCGTCTGTCAATTGGTTTATTCTCTCCAGGCTTTACATTGTTAAATTTGTCATGCTGCTGTCATTGACGATTAGTCATAGAGAATGTCAAGTTTGTACAAGAATTTCATGTCGCCTAGCATTCCTCAATAATGTAACTCAAAACTAGACGTTGTGATTTTTGTTTGTTCGTTTGTTTGTTTTTCTTTGAAGTGATGAATTCTTCTTATTTACGCTAGAAACTGGTTATTATTATTTTGATGTGCTCCATTGCGAAGATCGTAACATATACACAACTTCGTGGATTCTATTTCGTTGTCATCTTCCAAAGAGTATAAGTTCACTAATTGGTAACATATCGTAACGTGTATAACACCTCTACAATGATCCTTTTTTTTTGCGTGTTCAAATATTTCTTCTTCCGATGTTCACACCATTCAATAATC